>NC_055987.1:27524201-28149201 GCF_018446385.1 Zingiber officinale | reverse complement strand
GACTGGCATCAGGTAATCTCTCCTGAGGGGAGTAGGTGAGGACGCGTTCCCCGTAGAGGGAACAGTAGGCGTCGGGTCGACCTAGGGTTTTCGGTTTGAAATCCGAAGTCAGACTCGGACAGTCCGAAGACTGTCAGTTATTACTTACTTTGTTTTATTAGATTCTAACACTGTCTTGCAGGGTATTTTGCTCGGACTAACCTTTGTTTGCAGGTGAGGAACCTGCTGGAAAAAGGTGGTCCGGACGCCCGAGATGGATCGGGGCGCCCGGAGGTCCGGGCGCCCGGGACCAAATGTTATCCCTGCCGCGACTTCGCCACGTGGAGCATCTTGGTTGGTTGGCCACGTCACACTCCAGGCGCCCGGAAGGGGTGCAGGCACCCGGAAGGTCATATAAAAAGAGGGTCGAGGGTGCAGCCAAAGATCATCAATTGCTAAGCTGTCTTCTGTGAAGTGCTGCCAACGAGACGATCTTGAAGTGCTACTACTCGACGTCGACAACCCAAAGCATAGACTCTTCAATCTTGTGTTGTCGGTATTAGTTCTTTTATTACACTGATTGTAATTCAAATTGTAATCTTTCCGATATATAGTTGTTGCCCACCGAAAGCGGTCAAGGACCGTGGGCCTTCGAGTAGGAGTCGCCATAGGCTCCGAACGAAGTAAAACACCTGCGTCTCTGTGTGTTTTATTTTACTTTCTGCTGCGTTTCTATTCTTTGTTTTAAATCGTTAAAAATAGCCACGAGCGCTATTCACCCCCCCTCTAGCGCTTTCGATCCATCACTTCCATCACTGTCCTCCGTGCACTGTCAGCCCTAAGGTTCATGTCGTCGAGTCCATCGAGCTTCCTTTTCTGCTGCGCCTCTGGTCCTCCAATAGTACCACGCTTCGCAAGGATACGATCCGCGATAAAAATAGAATTTTACATATATCGATCATATATTCCACAAGGGAATGTAGATGAAGTCTAGATCGAACAAAAAAGTAAAATCCTAGGGCTAATACAGCTCCTACTGTATTTAATAAATATAATCAGGCACACACATAAAATGCCCTTGACATGTCTAAGGGTCTAATCACACACAATCACAATAAGCCATAATAGTTGGAACCTGCAACCACAGAGTTAGCATATCCTACTATTATCGTGCCTAAATTATGTATGACATGTGCATAATTAAACTAAAAACTAAACACACAGAGACAAATCCTAGCTCTGATATCAATTGTTGGTTGCTATTTGGAATATCGTACTGATTCCCTTGTACAAAAATTTTGTACAAGTCTTGAACCTTTCCTAACAACCTATTGTGTTCTTTAGAAATTAAATTTGGAATCACAAACAAAACTTAACATTATTGATTCCAAATTCAACTTATCTGTTTTTAGAGGTTTAGACTTGGATTGCAAATGATGCTTAACATTATTAATCCAAATCCACCCATGTTACAAATTTAATTAAATATTTATTTCAGAGATCTGCTTCCAGGTTAAACATGGCGAGGCACTACACCTTCTTGGGTATGGGATCATCCACCACTTCCTAGACAAAGCCTTTCAATGAAATTCAATATTTAATCTCCATATAGTAACCCTAGGTTTAACCACTAAGAACAATTGAATCACAAGATCGAAAAATAAAAGAAACACAAAATCGAAACATAAATTTGATAGCCTAGAATCATTAGCCTCTTGTGTTTGGTATTTCAAAATCTAAACAAAAGAATAAACTAGTTATGATGCACAAACTAATAACTAGTTATACCTTTTGTAGCTTATATACCTCATGATCTTCTGTCGTATTCCTCTTCTTATCTCGGGCATCGTGTGGGTGACGATCTACCGATATGAGAATCCACCCAAGTCTTCTTCTTCTCCTTGCAAGTTTCGGCCACCACCACCAAACTCCAAGGGATGCTAGGAAACAAAGCCTCCTTTTTCTCCTTCTTCTCCAAGCGAAATTCGACCACCAAAAATCTCTCCAAGACTAGATGCCGCCGGCCACCAAAGAAGAAGAGAAGAGGAAGAGCAATAGAAGAGGACAGACCACACCAAGGAAGAGAGGAGAGGAATAATAGATGTGTTGTAAGGTGAGGGACCTCTACTCTCTCTTTTATATTCCTTGGTCTTGGCAAATAAGGAAAGTTTTAAACATAATTTAAACTCCCTTATATTCCTTGCCAATGACTAAAAAGGAAAGTTTTAAAACAAAAAATTAAAACTTCCTTTTTCTTTTGTCATGGTCGGCCACCCCTTTAATTCCAAACAAAAAAAGTTTTAAACATGAAAAATAAAACTTCCTTATTTATTTCCGGTAAGAAATTTTAATTAAAAAATTTCCTTCTTTAAATCCCTTCAAAGTTGGTTATAAAAGGAAACTTTTATAAATTAAAATCTCTCTATTAAAACATGTGGATGATTACAAAAAAGAAAAGTTTTCTCCAAAATTAAAATCTTCCTTTTAACTACAAATAAGGAAAGATATCAAACCTTTCTCTTAATCCTTTGTAGAAACTATAAAAGGAAAAATTTAATTTTAAAACTCTCTTTTAAAATCATGGCTTCCACATTAGGAAAGATTTTAAATATACTCCCTTTTATTTTATTGTGGCCGGCCACCTTAGCTTGGGTTCCAAGTTAGGGTCGGCCACCACTTGACCCATCTAACCTTGGTTTGGTCGGCCCTAGCTTGGGCTCCAAGCTTGACTTGGCCGGCCACCTTAAGGTGGGTAAGAAGTTGGGTTTAGGTGGATATAAGACTTTATTAATAAGAGGCTATGATAGGGACCGAGAGGAGGAATTGGTTTTGGTCTCCCGATGAACTTGAGCTTCCCGTGTTTGCCCGCCCCGAACACCCAACTCGAGTTCATCAATAATAACTCATACCACTAAAGAGTTATTATTGAACTACCGTACCAATCCCATATTACTATATGGGCTCCTTCTTATCATGAGTGTTTTAACCTTCCTGTGTTTAAGATATTAAATGTCGACTAATTAAATGAGTTACTGACAACTCACTTAATTAATATCTAGCTCCAAGAGTAGTACCACTCAACCTTATTGTCATGTCGGACTAAGTCCACCTATAAGGTTTATATGACAATCCTTATGAGCTCCTCAAGGGGACATCATCAACCTAGATTACTAGGACACAATTTCATTCTATAATCAACAACACACCATATAAATAATATCATTTCTCAACTTATCGGGCCTATTGATTTATCGAACTAAATCACACCCTTTGATAAATTAAATAAATAAATATTAAATATACGTGCTTGTTATTATATCATGATTAAGAGTACATACTTCCATAATAATAGAGGTCTTATTCTTTTAAAGAGTCAGTATAAAAAGAAACTACCTCAAATGGTTCTGCTCAATACACTCAGAGTGTACTAGTGTAATTTTATAGTTAAGATAAACTAATACCAAATTACACTACGATTATTCCAATGGTTTGTTCTTATTCATCTTAGTCATGAGCTACTATTTATAACTTAGAAGGAACTGATAACATGATCTTCTGTGTGTGACACCACACACCATGTTATCTATAATATAAATTAATTGAACAACTACACTTAGCATATAAATGTAGACATTTGACCAATGTGATTCTTTATTTCAAAGTAAATGTTTCCAAAAAGCTTGGTTTTAAGTATACACTCTAACAACAAGAGTTGGTTAAGCGGGTAAAGATATTAATGTTTGCCCAACTAGCTTAGGATTTTGCTAGGATATTAATCTTTTAGACACCCGACCGGTGGATCTCCTATGAGGGGTCCACCTCTCAGGTGGATTAGTTGAAGGAATGGTTAAGGCTTGTAATAAAGTTGGTGAAGTAGTTGTAGGATTTGATGTTGTATCAGTGGGTTGAATAACTAGGAGAATCGCATGAGACATAGGTATGAGAAGGCCTGGTCTCATCATAGCAATTGTAAAATGAGAACTATTATGTTTTTGAGACCCAAGTTCTTTACCTCGGGCAAAAGAAATCTTGGTCGGAGCAAGGGAAGGTTGCAAGGAGAAATGCTGTTCAGTTATCTCTAGGCCTGAAGCATCTTCTCAGGGCCTTTTGCGGTGGACAACCAATGGTGTATCTGATTCAGAGGAGCTGGAAGATGGCTCTCGGGTCTGCTCAACTGGAGGGAGTAGACCAATGGACACAGAAGTTTCATCAAATTGATGCTCCTTTAGTAAATCTTCTCCTAACTTGTTTAAGACAGCTCTAGTTAGCTGAGTGTTCTTATATAGGAAAGCTGGAAGAATGATCTCTGCTACAAAAATAAGTGAAGGTTAGAAGTTTCTATAACATATTATATAAGAATTACCACTAGCGGTAATGATGTTTGTTCACCAAAGGTAACACTTAGTTCTAAGTTGACTAGAGTGAGCCCAAAAATAAATAACAAGCCTTCTATGGTTAAGGTGGACAAGTTGAATTTTGAACCCTTTAAATTTTCTAGGGCTTCACATAGAATTGGATCTGCGAAGATGTTACCTAGGTTAGGAAGAGGAGGAAGATCTTGTAGCCATAGGGTAAGATGGAGAAGACTGAAGACGTATGAAGAAATATTTATCTCTTCATTCACCCTAGGCTAGGACTCGATTAAATAAGATTGCTTTAGTGCGAGCCTGGAACTTAAATAAGCCCTTTGTCACTTGGTGAGGGCAAAAATAATAGTGAAATAGACAAGTAGATAAGGGGGCATTAAGCAGTTGAAAGACAATGACCGCTCCACTTAGGATGTTGAGGGATTGGGGAGTGAGTTGGTGTAATGGAATGTTGAAATATCGAATAATATCAATAAAAAAAAGGAATGCAAGGGAAGACGAAATCTTGATAGAATTTGTTCCCTAAAGATGATGATGCTCTTTGGTGGAGGATGGTGAGGATGATCTTCTAGAGTGGGGATGACCATATAGGAAGGGATATCATAGTTGAGATTGAGGTCATAAGCATCATTGAGGGTGAAGCTAGAAGAACATTGTGCATACCACTTATCACTCTCCTCCATTCTTGAAAAAGAGACAGAATGCTTGGATCAACAATGAGAAGGGAGCAGAAAGTAGGAGAGAAAATGATGAAGATGAAGATGAAAAGACTTAGGTTTCGTAGAATATTTATAAGGATTCTTTGAAAAGATTTTCTAAATAAGATCGTCATATTATAATAGTAAAAAAGGAGAGATTAGTTGTGAGCCGTCGATAAAGCAGTGGGCAAATAAAAAGTCGTACACCTATGGTGATGCATCCACATGTGTCACCAATAAAAAGTCATCTGCAATAACTGATTTGATGTGCTCTTAATCCAAAGCGATAGTATTTTTATCGAGGCAAGTTACCAAAGCAACAGGGTGTTCTGTGTAATTCTTCAAGGTGAGAGTATAACTAATCTTTACTAGTCTTAAGCTTGAACAAGTTTTCAAAACTTATCCAGGAAATACTAGGTGAACATGCTAATTTTTAGTGAATACGTTTAATTTCGATCAATCCCATATCCATTTACTTGAGTAAATAATGAGCATTATAGCTAGTCCTTTTTTAAAGCATACGACCGAACGAGTGTGAATTTAAATGAATCCCAAGTTTGATCTGTTATAAGGATGGATGTCCTAAGCCAGATATATGACACGAGTGATAGTTCATTTTGCCCGAGTGAGCAATCCGGAAAGACATAATCTTAGCTCACCTAAGTTTTTGCACGAGCGAGTGATGGAGGTTACACAGTGAAGTTTTGTAAAAATTTAAAAAAATAAATAGTAATAACAAAAAAAAATATGGTCAAGGAGTTTAATTAAATACTGGAAAGGCAATAAGAGTCTAATAGATGTTAACAATTGACTTGAATGTAAAAAAGCAAGATAGATTAAGAAAAGTGAGGGAGTAAGTCAGAAGAGGCAACATGTAGTATCTTCTTGTGATCCAGGAAGCTGGTTGGAGGATTGACGATTAGATATCCATCCACTTTTAGATGCGTCATTGCTCTGTCGGCTCCGAGAAAAAGAGTCTTAGAAAGGGAGTCATCAATGGACACATTGAACTCACGGGTGTTGAAAAGGGCAATCTTCCTCGCTTCAAAATGCTCGTCCTCTCCCACCCGATAAGTTGTCAACGTCGCCCGAGCAGTTGTTGCTTCCATTTGATTGGTTAGTAGATTAGAGAGTAAGGAATCTTGCTTAATCTTTTAGGTCAACAACTCAGCTTCCTTGGCAGCTTGCTCGATTGCATGAGTAGACTTTAATTTAGATATTTGAGCGTATAGTTACTTATTCTCAGTAATCTACTCATCCAGTTTCATTCTTATTTCTTCTCGTAGGTTCACTTCTGATTGAAGTTTAGCCTTGAGAGTTTCTAAGCAAGTCTTCTATTGAGTCTCTTTCTCACGCTCAGCTTCGACTAGCTTTTGAGCTTCTTGCAGTTGATTAGATAATTCTTTTATTCGCTCAGAATTTTGTGTAGAAATAGCTATAAAAGTTTACTATATCAGCAACTCATTTTCCTTTGCTAAATCATGCAGTTGTTGAGAAACGCTTGTACTAATTGCCCAATGCCAAAAAATAAGTGGTGATACCTTGGTCTGCTCATATGAAAATTCATTTGCCAGCTCTAAGGGTGTGAGTTTATTAAGCTAGTCTTTGGCCTCTGTCCATGCATCTATTTAGTGACCTCCTAATAATATAGGAAGGGTAGAAGGAAGAAAAGATGGTGGACAAGTTGAAGCTTGAGTAGAAGGTAAAGAAAAAATAATTGATGATTGGGTAAGATTCTCTGGAACAGCGGATGTAGTACTCGGGCCGGGAGAAATAGAGAGGATAGGATCAAGAAAGAGACATAGTAAAGAAGTATCCTCTTTAGGTTGGCTAAGAGTGGGAGCTAATAAAATAGGATAAAGGATAGTCAAGGTTTGTTCAAGGGACTGTTCTTGTACATCCTCCTAACGGGGGTTGATTGAGTAGAAATGATTGGCTTCTTAAGAGAAGGGGCAAGAGTTAACCTGCGCTTCTTGCGTTGTCTCTTGGGAGAAGCTGCCTTCTCTAGAGAAGAGCTCATAAGAGTCGAAGAAGGTTTTGAAGGCAACTCCCCATCCACTTCAGTTGCGCTCACCTTGACCCCACGAGCTTCGGAGGCCTCCTCAGAAGGAGGGGGTACTACTAAACCCCGCTTGGCCAATAATTTCTTTTCCTTGGTACATAGCTTAGCCTTTTTCAGATCGATTGATTCATCAGTCAAGGATAATAGAATAGAATCCACTACATAAAATAAAAGATGCCTTAGTTAGAGAAAGTGTAAGCATCAAAGTTAACAAAGCTTACCAAAGGGACATGGTAGTTTCTTTTGAATAAGGCTTAAACCAAAAAGATATAAGAAGCCCACTTGTAACCATTCCTGAATTCTAAAATGTAGATGGCTTAATTTGGGGAGATAAGTAGCAAAGATAGGATGTTTTTTCAATCTTGTAGGATCAAGAGGAGAAAAGAATGCGCCAAGCAGCATGCCAAGTGATAGAATTAGGTATTTCTATGAAGAAGAAATGAGATTTGTAACCCTTATTCGAAGACAGCATGTGTTCAAAGAAGACTGCTCTCGGTTGGAACTGGAATACAAAAATCCTAAATTCTAATTTTTTTAGGATAAGGAAATAGATAAAGATTGTGGGGAGTAGTAGGAATTCCAAATAGGTGAAACAACATGAATATCCCACACATATAACGGAATGGATTTGGCACAAATTGTTATAGTGGGATGCAGAAATACTAACTTACTTCTAATAAAAATAGGTGAACGAGAAAACGTAACTTAGCCACTAACTAATCAAAGAAGGAAGTCACATGATTATCAGGAGGAAGATGAGGATGCTCATCCAAGGAAGGAAGATGAATGCGGTAATTGGGAGGAATTTCATATCTAGAATAGAGATAGGCCCTATCATAGGCATCGAACTTTGAAGAGTTAAGAGTATACTAGGGAGAAAAAGACTCTTGAGCCATGGTAGAATGAAAAGAAGATAGAAGATCATGACTTACTGGGCATAAGGTTAAGAGTAGAAGAAAGCCGAGGGGAAAAGAGATCGCCAGAAGGAGAGATTGAAGAAGATGAAAGACAAAGTTCGGAGAATGTATAAGGTCTAGGGTTTTATGAGGAATTTAGTTGCCACCGTTAGATTAAAATGGCTCGCATAAGGATGATCATTGATTTGCAAAGTTGAATGTGACTTTGTGTCATACAAAGCAGTGGATGTCAACAAATGTCGCAAAGAATGAGTATCGAGGACACGTGGCATTTATCCATAAATAGGCATTTATGAGGGACGTGACAATTGACACATTTTGTAGTCAAAAATGCCTTTTTGCGTGTCCTCTGTACTAGCTATAGCATTAAGCGGATAGTTTTTTTGAAAAGATCATCAAGTGCCTAGAAGCATGATTAAAAACATAAAACTTGAAAATCACTAAGTATATAAGGGGAACGAGCGAGACTAAAACTCGAGTCCAGTCAGTCAACTACATCTCCTTCGACTAGATTTGAAGAGGATACTAGTGATATGAGTCATAACGAGCGGATCCAGAAGATGACGTAGTAGTCAAAGTCAAGGTGATGTACTGGTCAAAGATAAAATGGATGAGCATTTCATACCTAGTTCTGTTGATCGTCTAGGTGACGTAGTAGTCAAAGTCAAGGTGATGTAGTGGTCAAAGCCCGTGCGACTCTACAGCAGAATGTTCAGACAAGGACAGCTAGGTGTGAACTTGGTTGAATATAATGATTTTAGGGTTTTAGTCTGAAAACAAAAAGGTAGGGTATTCGATAAGTAAACGGCAAGCCGAAGTTAAGGAAAGCCAGGTCGGGCAAAGGGCTGGCCGGGCAAAGCCCGGGCAGGCCCAGAGATACTTAACCTTATATATATCTCTTAATATACCATCAATCAGATAGAGGTTGAATAAACATAAAAGTTCTCTATGAACACTCGGCCGAGAAAAGCCCGGGCGGCCCCAAAGAAATTTATCCTTATGTATATCTTTTAATATGCAGTCGGCCGGATAGAGGCTGAACAAATCTTAAATTTCTCTATGAACACCCGATCGAGAAAAGCTCAGGTGGGCCCTGAGATACTTAACCTTATATATAGTTCTTAATATACAATTGGTTGGGTAAAGCTTAGATGCACTTAGAGATACAAGGTCTTGTAAAACTCTTAATATAAGATCGGTTGGACAAAGATCGATCGAACAAGGCTTCCCTTATACGCCCAGCTGGGTAAAGACCGAGCTCGCTTAAAGATACTTATTCTTAGAAAACTCAGCATATCCACTCGGTCAGGTACAGGTCAACCAGATTTTAATTACTTAATGTCATCTTATCTCTAAAATAAAGCTCTAACATGTATAATCTGCGATGTAATTTCTTGAATGAAGCTTTGGCACACTGTAGGCACTATATTATAGATCCTTGTAGTATTTAACATATGACATGGCAAATTAATACAATGACAAACAATACGGCTGACCTTACGGACCGATGGAGATATATTCAGCAGACAAACAACTGACAACATTTTAACAACCTAACATAGTTGTCGAGGAATATTCCTTTAGAAACTCCTTCGGATGTCTATCTGGTTTCTCATTGATGATTCATCAATAACGACATCTCCCTCCAACAACTTTAGAAAAATTTTAAGTTATAAATGATAAGAAAGGTATATCTATGGGTACAAAAAAGTTTCCTTGGAAGTTCTTCAGAGAACTACCTAACAAACTCTAATGCATATGCCACCTCATAGTCACGGAGATCGTGAGAGGTGGTATAAAAAAAAGGAGGTCTGCTCTGTTGGTGAGGTACATAATTTTTACATCTGAAACATTCATAGGCGCATCCACTATAATTCTTCTTCTTCCACTTACAAGGAAACTGTATTAACTTGAGTATCGAAGGGCCTTGCCAGGGACCCCTTCCTGGTCTTTGGTCACTAACATTTTGTTAGATCGGCTGATTATGCATAGGATTGTTAAGGAGCTTCATCCTAGATCGAAGCGTCAATTATTTGACAACAAACTATCCACCTGAGCCAGTGTGCCATCTCCTCAGCCTTCTGACAGGATCAGTCTAGTTTATTTCTAAAGATCCACTTGGTATCAATTATGGATTTATTTATGGGTTTAAATACTAGTTCCTAAACTTGGTTTCTTTCAAATTTGGCTAGTTCTTCTTGCATTGCAATTATCCAATCTGGGTCAGATAAGACTTCTTCTATAGTCTTGGGTTTGATTTTAGAAATAAGAGCTATTTGACTTAGGTTTCTATAAGATAAGATAAGATAGTCCTGGCGCTTTCAGTTCACGTATCTTCTATTCGGATATTACTTACAGAGTTTTGTTGATGGCTCACGTCCTTGCCCCCCTGCACAAATAACGCCTACACACACTACGTTGCCTCAGGTGAATCCTAATCATATTCTCTAGCTCCGTCAGGATCAACTTCTCCTCAACGCTATTATAGGTTCGATGTCTCCTACTCTTGTGCAGTTTATTTCTTCATCAACTTCATCTAGAGACACATGATAGATGTTGGAGAGAACCTACGCTGCTCCCTCACATGGCAGGATTATGACTCATCGTCAAAATCTTGCTAGCCTTCAACAACGTAATAGATCTATCAATGATTATATGCAGGACATCAAAATAAATATTGATGTTCTTGCGCTTATGAATGTCAAAGTTGATTTTGATGAGCTCTCTATTCATGTCCCGAATGGTCTTAGCCATGATTATTGTAATATCTCACATGCTCTACAAGTTCGTGATGTCTCTATTACCTTTGATGAGCTATTCGAGCAGCTCCTTAGCTATGAAGCCCAATTAAAAGTCTCAACACCATCTCATCTTTGACGCCAATGACTGCTCTTGTGGCTTTAGTAGGGAATTCTCATAATCGGTATTCAAACTATCATAGTGGTCTCCAGCAGATTCCGTCGATGTCCCATCAGCGATGCCTATCTACTCCTGGGTTGTTTGCACATTCTCCTGCATATGCAGCTGTGTATAGTCCCAATCGTTATCTTAGGAGCTGTTATATATGTGATATTTAAGATCACTCTGCTCGCTAGTGTGGTCATATGACTGCCTCGATGCTTGCTCTGCTTCCGCCAACTCCTCCGTGTGCACCACGTCCAGCGTATAGTACACCATTTGCACACGCTGTAGTTCATTTCACACCTCCGTCTGATTCTCGGGAATAGGTGGTCGACTCTGGCGCCTCTCATCATGTCACCACTGATCTCACTACTCTCTCGTTGCATGAGCCTTACTCTGGGAATGATGGCATCATCATTAGTGATGGTTCTAGACTAGCCATTACACACACTAGTTCTTTCTCTTTCTCCACTCCATCTTTCCCTTTAGTTTTCTTTATGTTTTATTTGTGCCATTTATGTCCAAAAATTTAATTTCTGTCGTTGCACTTTATGCTACTAATCCTATTACATTTCTTTTCTTTGATTCCTATTTTTAGGTGTTGGATTGTCGTACGGGAGCGTCACTAGTCAGCGGGGTCCATAGAGATGGTATCTATTACTGGCCAAAATTTGCGTCTCCGCTATCATCCCCTTCCTCCTTTTCTGTGTCTGTCTCGTTATCTATTTCCTTATGGCATAGTCATTTAAGTCATCCGTCATTAGATGTTTTGCAATATTTTTTGTTATCCTTGGGTCTTTTGTTTCCTGCGGATACTTTGTCTAATTTTTCATGCACTTCGTGTAATATTAATAAGAGTCATAAATTGCCCTTTCATAAATCTAGTATTTTGTCTCATGCTCCTTTGGATATTATCTTTTCTGATGTTTAGACATCTCCTATATCATCATTTGATGGACTCAAGTATTATGTTATCTTTGTTGATCATTTTACAAAGTATATATGACTTTATCCGTTAAGCAAAAAATTGGATGTATACTCTACCTTTATTGCATTCAAAACTCTTGTTGAAAATTGATTCTCGATGAGTATCAAAATACTCTTCACTGACAATGGAGGTAAATTCTTAGCTCTTCGCTCCTTTCTTACTACTCATGGTATCAATCACCTTGCCACTCCTCCACACACTCATGAACACAATGGATACTCTAAAAGTCGTCATCCTCATATTGTCGAAATTGGTCTCACTTTATTGCATAGAGCGTCTATTCCACTCACTTTCTGGCCTTATGCCTTTGCTGCGGTAGTCTATTTGATTAACCGCATGCCTAAGGTTGGTCTTTCCCACATATCCTCTTTTGAAAAATTGTTCACCATCGTTCCTGATCTTTCTAAGCTTTGAGTTTTCGGGTGTCTATGCTTTCAGTGGATGCACCCCTACTCTCACCATTAGCTTGATCCCAAGTCAACCTTTTGTGTCTTCCTTGGCTATTCTCTCACCCAGAGTGCCTTCCTGTGCTAATGATGTCACTCTCAAAAGAGTTTTTGTATCTCATCATGTTAAGTTTGTGAAGCATGTTTTTCCATTTGCCATCACCTCCTCCTTGGATTCCATAGTAATAGATATTGATTCTGAGCTCTCTACTGCACCAGTCCTCTCGTGAAACCCTCCGGCACTAGTTCCACAACCTGCCACTAGTCATAGCCAGCCAAAACCGACTTCTTCACCGCTATCATCGTCGCCACCGCCATCATTGCCTCTTGTTGTCGGGTCGTCCACGCTGCTTAGTGGCGACCGACCTTCTAGCCCACCGCCTCTCTCTCCCCCTCTCGCTTCTCAAAACCAACACCCATGCAAACTCGCTCCAAAAATGTCATCTACAAACCCAATCCAAAAATGCATTCCACAAAACTATGAACCCTCCTCTGTCACATAGGCGCTCAAAGATCCAAATTGGGTACAGGCCATGCACGAAGAATATGATGCAGTTCTCCGTAATCAAACTTGGACTCTTGTCCCACCTTCACCAGACCAAAATCTTGTGGGTAATAGATGGGTGTTTCGCATTAAGCGTAATTCTGATGCCTCAATTAATCAGTATAAGGCTCGGCTTGTTGTCAAGGGTTTTCATCAGCGTCCTGGTATTGACTTTCATGATACATTCATCCCTGTTATTAATCCAGTAACAATGCGCATTGTTCTTAGTCTGGCTGTGAATTGGGGGTGGTGTCTTCGCCAACTTGATGTCAACAATGTGTTTCTTAATGGTCGCCTTGAAGAGGAGGTTTATATGGTGCAACCTTCGGGTATGCGGAATGTTGAGTTTCTGGATCATGTGTGTCATTTGCATAAGGCGCTTTATGGCCTGAAGTAGGTTCCGTGCACTTGGTATTTAGAGCTTCGCGCTTTCTTGATCTCTCTTGTCTTTGTCTCATCTCGAGCTGACACCTCCTTATTTGTTTATTTTCGGGATGGTACTCTTATCTATTTCCTTGTATATATTAACGATCTCATCATTACAGGGAGTGATGCTTCTTTTGTTGACGTCATAGTATGTAAACTTCATACAAAATTTGTGATTAAGGATCTTGGGGCTCTTTCCCTCTTCTGCGGTATTGAGGTTTGCCCAACCTTAAGTGGTCTTCTCTTATCTCAGCAAAAGTATGTCATTGATCTTCTCTCCAAACACCACATGCTTGACTCCAAGCCGGTCTCCACTCTTATTGTTGCTAGCTCTCGTCTTACTTTACATGATGAGTCTTTGTTTTTTGATGTCACTAAGTTCCGACAAGTGGTTAGGAGCTTACAACATCTCCGTATGACTTGTCCTGATATTTCCTTTGCGATCAATAAGCTCTCACCGTTTATGCATGCTCCTTCAGAGATGCATTGGGGAGCTGTGCAGCGTCTACTTCGATATCTCAATGGTACTAGGGATCTTGACATTTGTCTTCTTGCGGATACACCTCTTACTCTTCATGGTTCCTTTGATGCGGACTGAGCAGGAGATCCAGATGATCGATGTTCTACGGGTACATTTATTATTTTTTATGTGCTAATCCGGTTTCCTAGAAATCTACAAAACAGCGCATGGTTGCACGCTCTTCGACTGAGGCTGAATATCGCGCCATTACCTCTGCGGCATATGAGATACAATGCATTAAGTCACTTTTGACAGACTTTCTTCTTCCGGTTACCACGCCTGTTGTTCTCTTCACTGATAATTTGGGCACCACCTATCTTTCAGCTAATTCTGTTTTTCACTCTCGAATGAAGTATTTGGTTATTGACTATCACTTTGTTCATGATCTGGAGTAGACCTTCGAACTACGAGTTACTCATATTCCTGCTGAGGATCAGTTGACTGATGTACTTATCAAGTCACTTTCTCGACCTCGGTTGTTTGCTATTTGTAGAAAGATTGATGTCGTTTCTGGAACACCATCTTGAGAGAGCATATTAGGAAATAATTATTATTAGTAAATACTTATTTGTTTCCTAGTTATTAGAGAATAATTATTATTAAGAAATATTTATTTATTTTCTAATTATTAGAAAATAATTATTATTAGGAAATACTTATTTGTTTTATAATATTTTATATATTTTTTTATTTTATGTATTTTTTATTTTTCATTTTGTAATGATATTTATATACCATATATTATCATTAATAAAATGTATAAATTTTATCATAAAATTAAATAAAAAATAAATATTTTTAGAAAAAAAATCTCCAACAATGTATAAAGGAAAGAAACTTCTCGAATTTAGATTTTATTGAGAGAAAGAAATGTCTTTGTATCTAGACATGGGACCAATAATAGCCCTCTAATTGTTTATTCCAGGTTCGTATTATCCATGTGAAAACGGTTTGCCTTTAAAATCTTCTTTTAAACGTTTTTCAAGTGGATCATTTAACATTTTTCGTATTAACCATGTTGCTAACGTTTTTCGTGAGTTATGTTAATTTCATAACTTATTCGATATTTACATTTATATGGTCAAGAAATAATAAAACGGAGATTTAAATATTTGAAAGCGTGGAATAATATAATTCCCACGAGGATGATACCTTCTCATATTACGGCCTACAAATACGGAAGAAGAGGGATCCATCAAACATCACCAAAATTTAATTGGAGATTAGTAAGATATCTTCAATGGAGAGGAGGAGGTCTTTAATTACTTTTAATCTGTTAAATTTTGTGTGAGTTTTCTGTCGCCTTAGTTAATCGATCGATTGTATGGCTGATTAATTGATTCATCAGGCTCGAAGGCAAGGTCGCCGTCATCACCGGCGGCGCTAGCGGCATCGGCGAGGCCACTGTTAAGTTGTTCGTCCGCCACGGTGCTCGTGTCATCGTCGCCGACGTCCAAGACGAGAAGGGGAAGACCCTCTGCGCCGGCCTCGGCTCCGACGACGTCGCCTCCTACGTCCACTGCGACGTCCGCCTCGAGTCCGACGTGATGCGCGCCGTGGACACCGCCATCTCCCTCCACGGCAAGCTCGACATCATGTTCAACAACGCCGGCATCGTCGACCCCTCCGGCAGCAGCATCCTCGGCGAGGACGACACGACTGCGGTGTTCGATCGGGTGATGGGGGTTAACGTGCTGGGAGCGCTGCTGGGAACGAAGCACGCGGGGCGGGCCATGGTGGCGGCGGGGCGGGGCGGAAGCATCATAATCACGGCGAGCTTGGCGTCGGTGGTGGGAGCGCTGGGTCACCCGGTGTACTCGTGCTCGAAGCACGCGGTGTTGGGTCTAGCGCGGAGCGCGGCCGCGGAGCTGGGCAAGAACGGGGTGCGTGTGAACTGCGTGTCGCCGTCTGTGGTGGCGACGCAGATGACCGTGTCACTGTTTCAGGCGAACGAGGAGGAGCTGGAGGCATTGGGAGAGATGATCTCAGCTCTGAAGGGCGTAACGCTGAAGGCGGAGGACATAGCGGAGGCGGCGTTGTTCTTGGCCAGCGACGAGTCAAGGTTCGTGAGCGGCCACAATCTCATAGTCCTTATCTTCTTCTTCAATAAAGTTTAAGTTTGAAATAAAGGATCGATCTCTCATCAGCTCCATTGATGTTCCATGAGTGATATTCTCACAGAATTTGCATGCGTAAAAAGGCTTTTGTTCTAGTTCGTAATAAAGAACATTGTTGTAGACTTGCAGGTAAATGCAAAAATATACAATCTTCATCATTAAACGAACGACTTTAACAAATCTTTTAAGTAAAAGATCAATTTGAAGAATTAAAGATTTGTCCAGTTTTGGAGTAAAGTTTGAGGAAAAAAAAACTTGCTAAAAAAAGTACGAAATTGCAATATCGGTGTTGAAAAAGAATGCACACAACTGATTTATTATAGACATTGATGTTTCTTATATTTTAAATTGGTATTAATAAACTTTAAATCAACTGCATCACTGGGCAGACACATCAATTTCTTTTAATATCTTCATATTACAATTGAAAGTCCCGGGGATATGGTGCATTGGAAGGACATCCAATTATCATCCCAAATATTTTTGGTTCAATTTTTATTAAGTTTTATAATAACATACAAGAAAAATATAATAATTTAGATAAAATAATAATTAGTAGTATACATCAATAATAATTATGCAGACGACAATAATAAGTAACTTTATCAAATATTTGTATAGCCTTATTTTTTTCCTATAAAAAAATCTAATCTTTGTATAGCCTTTATCAAATATTTGTATAGCTTTTTCATATCCATCTCGACGAGTTTTCTCTAATGTCGTCCGCCTTGTCATTTCATCAAACAACTACTAAATAAAAAAATAGAACTATCTAAAACATATAAAGTTCATATCTGATCCTATCAGAAAGCGGTGAGAGATGGAATGTCGGTGAGCTAGCTAGAATGCAGACCAAGTCGCAATGATCCGGAGGGAAAGGAGGAGGTGACATGCCTTCTAGGTTGACTGAATCTTTGGATCTCCAAAAAGACCGAGAGCAGGAGACCAAAGGTGCCAAAAAGTCTCCCGTCAATGTCGCCTGCAAAGCTGCTATAAGACAAGAAAGGTAGATGGAGCATTAGAGGGAGGTCGGGTTGCTCCAACCTTCCACTCTGATGATCAAGTCAGATCTCCAATAAAATATATCAAGCAAATAGAAAGTACTATAATTAAGTACATAAAAACTGAATGTAATAGCATACTAGGCCTACAAGAGTAGGCCGGAGGTGCTGGCATGGAGCCAGAGGCTGCACGAAGTTAGGAGGCCAGAGGTGACATGGAGCTGGAGGTAGGTGCGGAGTTGGGGGCTAGAGGGATCTAGTGACAAGAACGTAACAATGGCTCAAAGGTCAAAAGACCAGAGGGTCAGAACATAACAGCAACTAGTGCTCTAGAAGTATGATAGTGGTTCCCAGGTCGAAACACAACAATAGCTTGAAGGCTAGATGGCTACAATGCTAGAACACAGCAGTGGCTCAAAGGTTGGAACACAACAGTGGCTTATAGGCTGGATGACGCAAAGGTCGGGACACAACAGTGGCATGAAAGCTGGAACATAGTCAAATCAACGACAGCAAGGTCTACGGTGGCAGTGGCCTAATCTGTACTAGGGGCGGTGGCGACAGTGGCAACAACAATGGTCAGATCTCTGCTAATGGAAGTGGCAGTCGTCAGATGCCGAATCATCACGGAGCACCGAAGGTGGTGCATGACAGCTGCAGTCTAGGGATTGTATAGGTCGAAATGGCATGAGACATGAGGGAGCAGAGATGGTGAAAGGGTTGTGGATGGCGTCAAGCCAAAGGTGGCAGAGCCTCGCTTGTAGGAGATATGGGGTGCTGTTAGCGTCCGAGAAAGGAGAGGGCGAGGGACGCTTAGAGGAGGCAGTGTGCGTTCAACAAGAGGAAGTGATGGCTGGTTGACAGCTTGAGCAGAAAGGACGTGCCCTCACCTGTTGGTGACTAGTGAGGTGGTGCGAGGGGAGATCCGACAGAGCCAGCTTCACCAGACATGTGTGGTCATAGATGGAAGAACATATGAGAGGATAGAGGAGAGGCGACGTCAGTCTCAGCTATTGGAGCAATCTGTATGACCCTAGGTTTTGATGTTTGGACAAAGGTTTAAGTTAGGATTATTATTGTATTTGATATGCATTGTGAATGTATAGGATATAGGTATAATAAGGAAAGATTAAGTGTGATCTTAGCAAAAGCAAAGTCCAAGTTGGATCTTGGCAAAAGTGAAAGTCTAAGTGGAGTCTTGGCGGTGTAAGTTTAAGTATGTAGTCTTGGCAACTTAAATCCAACTGTGACTTGACAAAGGATGAAGTCTTAGAGGTGAGGATTCTCTTGGCAATGGAAGAACCTGTTAGAGTGTATACTAAAAGCCTAGCTTTTGTAAATATTTATTTTGAAATAAAGAATCACATTGGTCAAAAATGTCTACATGCTAAGTGTAGTTGTTCAATTAATTTATATTGTAGATAACATGATGTGTGGTGTCACACACAGAAGATCATGTTATCGGTTCTTTATAAATTATAAACAGTAGCTCACGACTAAGATGGAAAGGAACAAACCATTGGAATAGTTGTAGTGTAATTAGGTATTAGTTTATCTTGACTAATATATTACACTAGTACACTCTGAGTGTATTGAGCAGGACCATTTAAGGTAAATTCTTTTTATACTGACTTAATAAAAGAACAAGACCTTAGTTATTATGGAAGTGTATGCTCTTAATCCTAATATAATAACAAGCACATATATTTAGTATTTATTTCTTTAACTTATCAAAGGGTGAAATTTAGCTCGATAAATCAAAAGGCCCGATAAGTTGGGAAATGATATTACTTATAGTGTGTGTTGTTGATTATAGAAGGAAACTGTATCCTAGTAATTTAGGTTGATAATGTCCCCTAGAGGAGCTCATAAGGATTGTCATGTTAAACTCTGCAGGTGGACTTAGTCCGACATGACGATAAGGTTGAGTGATATTACTCTTGGACTAAGATATTAATTAAAGAGAGTTGTCAGTAACTCATTTAATTAGTAGACATTCGACATCTTAAACACAGGAAGTATAACACACTCATAATAAGAAGGAGCCCAAAATGTAATTTGAGATTGGTGCGGTAGTTCAATAATAATTCTTTAGTGGTATGAATTATTATTGATGAAATTAAGTTGGGTGTTCGAGACGAACACGGGAAACTTAATTTCATCGGGAGACCAAAACAAATTCCTCCTCTCGGTCCCTATCATAGCCTCTTGTATATAGAGAATTATACCCACCATATACCCACTTCTTACCCACCTTATACCCTTCCTAAGGTGGCCGGCCAAGCAAGCTTGGAACCCAAGCTTGGGCCGGCCAAGCAAATAGGATGAGCCAAGTTGTGTGGCCATCCTTAGCTTGAGCCCAAGCTTGGTGTGGCCGACCACATCATATTAAAAGGATTTTTATTTTGTTTAAAATCTTTCCTTATGTGGAAGCAATGATTTAAAAAAGAGTTTAAAAATTAAATATTTTCTTTTATAATTTTCTACAAAAGATAAAGAGAAAGATTAGATATCTTTCCTTATTTGTAGATTGAAAGGAAGATTTTAATTTTAGAGAAAGCTTTCCTTTTTAAAAATCATCCACATGTTTTAATAAGAGAGATTTTAATTTATAAAATTTTCTTTTATAACCAACCATGAAGGGAAAAATTATTAGAGAAATTTTTATTAAATTTCCAGAAATAAATTAGGAAGTTTTAATTCTTGTGTTATTAAAACTTTCCTTGTTTGGAGCTATGAGGTGGCCGGCCATGTTAATCTAAGAAAAGGAAATTATTTTTAATCAATTAAATTTTCCTTTTCATGGCAAAGAAAATAAGGAAGGTTTTATTTAAATTTTCCTTATTTGTCAAGACTAAGGATTATAAAAGAGGGGGTAGGGGTGCCTTCATGAGACACAACTCTATTATATTCTCCTCCTCTCTTCCTTGGTGTGGCCGACCCTTCTTATTATCCCTTCTCCTTTTTCTTTCTTCTCCTTGGCCGAACCTCTTCATCCTTGGGAGCTTGGAAGGTGGCCGGATCTTGCTTGGAGAAGAAGGAGAGAAAGGAGGCTTTGTTTCTAGCATCCCTTGGAGCTTGGTGGTAGTGGCCAAACCTCACACTCTTGGAGTTTTTTTTGTGGTGGCCGAAATATCTTGGAGAAGAAGGAGCTTGGGTGGTTCTCATCTCGGTAGATTGTCGTCCACACGATGTCCGAGATAAGAAGAGGAATACGGTAGAAGATCAAGAGGTCGTTGTATACAAAGAAAGGTATAACTAGTAATTATTTTCCGCATCATACTAGTTCTTCTTTGTATGAATTCCAAACACAAGAGGCTAGAGATTCTAGATATTCGGATTTGTTTCGAGTTTGTGTTTCTTTGTTTTTTGATCTTGTGATTCGATTGTTCTTTTTGGTTAAACCTAGAGTTATATAAGGAAATTAAATATTAGATTTCATTGAAAGGCTTTGTCTAGGAAGTGGTGGTTGCTCCCATATCCAAGAAGGCCTAGTGCCTCGCCATGTTTAACCAGGAAGCCGATTTTTTGAAATTAATATTTAATTGAATTTATAACATATGTGGATTTGGATCAATAATGTTAAGTATCGTTTGTGATCCAAGTCTAAACCATTAAGAACAGATAAGTTAAATTTGGAATCAATAATGTTAAGTTCCGTTTGCGATTCCGAATTTAATTTCTAAAGAACACAATAGGTTGTTAGGAAAGGTTCGACACTTGTACAAAATTTTTTTACAGTGGAACTGGTACGATCTTCCTAGGACCAACCAACAGAACCAACAACAAGGATAAGGTTGAAAGAAACTCTTGAAGGTAAAGCGTGAAGGATGGGGAAGCATATGAGGGACACAAGACTGATAGAGGAGGCTAGTGTTGGTGCAATTTGCACTAATGATCTAACACATTTTGATAAATGACAGGGGATTAAAGTTAGAGTGTTTTGTGATTTAATTGCTTTACGAAGTGTGCAGGAGTCAATGGATCT
This sequence comes from Zingiber officinale, assembly GCF_018446385.1. NCBI lineage: Eukaryota > Viridiplantae > Streptophyta > Magnoliopsida > Zingiberales > Zingiberaceae > Zingiber > Zingiber officinale. The sequence continues at coordinate 28,128,247 of NC_055987.1, read as the reverse complement.
GAATGACCTAACATCGGGCTAAAATCTAGCTAAGTCCACTGGACCTGATAGTTGGTGCGAAGTCTAGTAGGTCTACAGGACCCAATATCTGGCGGGAAGTCCAGTTAGGTCCACGGGACTTGACAACCGGTCGAAATCTAGTTGGGTTGAGGGACCTGACAACTGGCAAGAAGATCTAATGGATTAGAGGTAAGCCAAGTGACTACAATTGGTAAGTGAAGGTAAGCAACTGGAGGAGAGATCTCGTAAGAACGCGTTCCTAATTGAGGAAACAGTAGGCCTCAGTTTCTTATGCCTAAGTTGAGACCTTGACTAAATCTTGGTCTAATAGAGACATGATCTAGTTACTACTACTATCCTGTTGAATTGTGCTTACTTTGTTTTACAGGAAAAATATATTTTTTATTGTCTGGACTATCTTATTTTTGCAGGAAAGAAAAGCTGTAAAAAGAGTGTCCGGGCACCTAGAGTTGGTTGGGGCACTCGAAGTCCTGGCGCCTGGAGCTGGTCCGAGCGCCTGGACCAGCTGCGACCAGCAGGTGCCTGGCTAGGCTGTTGGGTTTTTCGGGCCGCAAAAATAGCTTTTTGCGTTGCGGAAACCCCGAAACCTCCATGCCACGGATCCGTGCGAAGAAATAAAATTACGTAAAACTTACACGTACGAGTTTTCTAAGCCTAGATCTACTTTAGATCTACAAGATTAAGAGGTTACCCTTGATACGAAGCCCTTCGCGTAATCCCGCTCGTCCAAGGTTCGCTAGATCTCGAGAGTATCAAAGTAGATACTCCTATATGTGTATCCACACAAGCAAGAGATGGAGAAACCTAACACAAAGGTGTGCTAGCACCTTTGTAAGGTTCGGCCAAGGGTGGAGGAGGAGAGGGAGAGAAGAGAGCTTGAGGAAGAAGATGAGAGTTACAACTCAAAACACACAATTGCACTAACTCCCTCATCTAAAGTGGCCGACCACTTTAAGAGAGATTATAACCTCCATGGTGTTGGTTGCTACTCGGAAAACCTAACAGTTTCACTGTACAAAAATTTTGTATAAAGGTCTGAACCTTTTCCTAGCTACCATGTGTTCTTTTAAATTAAACTTGGATCTCCTGCGGAACTTAACACGTTTGAACCTAAGTTTAATTTATTTGTTCTTTTAGGTTTAGACTTGGATCTCCTGCGGAACTTAACACGTTCGATCCAAATCACCTAGGTCACGAAGACAATTAAATATATATTTCCAAAATCGGCTTCCAGTACTACATGGTGATGCACATGACCTTCTTGGATATGGGAGCAACCACCACCGATTAGACAAAGCCTTTTAAGGAAATTAAATATTTAACCTTCCCATAGTAACCCTAGGTTAACCGCTAAGAACAATCAAATCACAAGGAAAAGAAAAAACAAAAGAACACAATTTCGAAAACTAATTCAAAAAATTAGAATCGCATGCCTCTTGTATTTGGTATTTTTACATGGAGATAAAACTAACATGATGCGGAAAACAATATTAGTTATACCTTTCTTAGTAGATAATGACCTCTTGATCTTCTACCGTATTCCTCTTCTAATCTCGGACGTTGTGTGGGCAACGATCTTCCGAGACGAGAACTACCTAGCACCTTCTTCTTCTTCCTTCAAGTTTCGGCCAAGCAAGACTTCCAAAGGATGAAGATCTTTTTCCACCAACCAAACTCCAAGGGATGCAAGCTTTCTCTCCTTCTTCTCCAAGCTAAGATCTGGCCACCAAACAAGACTCCAATAGAATGAAGAGGTTCGGCCACAAAGATGGAGAGAAGATAAAGGGAAGAGGCCAACCACACCAAGGAAGAAAAGAGGGAGAAAAATAATAGAGACTGTTCACCTTGAAGGCACCCAAACCCCCTCTTTTATAATCCTTAGGTTTGGCAAATAAGAAAATTTAATTACAATAAAATTTCCTAATAACTCATGTCATGGCCGGCCACCTCATGGAAAAGCAAACAAGGTAATTTTCAATCAACCAAGTAAAATTCCTTATTTGTTTCTGGAAATTTTAAAAAATAAAATTTCCCTTTAAAATCCCTTTATGGTGGATAAAAAGAAATTTCTATAATTTTAATTTTTCAACATGTGAATAATTTACAAAGAAGAAAAATAAAATATCCTTTCAGTCTACAAATAAGGAAAGAGATTTAATCTCTTTTCTTAATCTTTTGTAGAAACTTATTAAAGAGATATATTAATTTTTAATCTCTCTTTTAAATCATATCTTCCACATAAGAAAAATTTAAAATTAAAATTCTTTTCTAATTTAATAGGGACGGCCACCTAAGCTTGGGTTCAAGCTAGGGCCGGCCACCCATGCACCAAGACTTGGCCGGCCCTAGCTTGATCCTCAAGCTAGCTTGGCCGGCCCCTACAACATGAGTATGAAGGTGGGTATAGGTGAGTATAGTACTCTATAACTAAGAGGCTACGATAGGGACCGAGAGGAGGAATTGGTTTTGGTCTCCCGATAAAATTAAGCATCCCGTGTTCGCCCCGAATACACAACTTATTTTTATCAATAATAATTCATTCCACTAGAGAACTATTATTGAACTACCGACCAATCCCAAATTATATTTTTGGGCTCCTTCTTATTATGAGTGTGTTATACTCCCTGTGTTTAAGATGTCGAATGTCCACTAATTAAGTGAGTTACTGACAACTCATTTAATTAATATCTTAGTCCAAGAATAGTACCACTCAACCTTATCGTCATGTCAGACTAAGTCCACCTGCAGGGTTTAACATGAAAATCCTTATGAGCTCCTCTTGGGGACATTATCAACCTAGATCACTAGGACACAGTTTCCTTCTATAATCAACAACACACACTATAAGTGATATCATTTCCCAACTTATCGGGCTTATTGATTTATCGAACTAAATCTCACCCATTGATAAATTAAAGAAATAAATATCAAATATATATGCTTGCTATTATATTAGGATTAAGAGCACACACTTCCATAATAACTGAGGTCTTTATTCCTTTATAAAGTCAGTATAAAAGAAACAACCTCTGATGGTCCTACTCAATATACTCTAAGTGTACTAGTGTAATTATATAGTTAAGATAAACTAATACCTAATTACACTACGACCTTCCAATGGTTTGTTCCTTTTCATCTTGGTCGTGAGCTACTATTTATAATTTATAAGGTACTGATAACATTATCTTCTATATGTGACACCACATACTATGTTATCTACAATATAAATTAATTGAACAACTATAAATAAATATAGATAATTTGACCAAATGTGATTCTTTATTCAAAATAAATGTCTACAAAAGCTTAAGCTTTCAGTATACACTCTAACAATCTCCCACTTATACTAATGACTAAGCTGCCATATCTGCTGCCATACATCTGATTCCCATCCCCTCCACATGCCGTTCGAAAGCTTTTGCTGGAAGGGCCTTAGTGAAAGGATCTGCCAGGTTATTTGCTGATGCAATCTTGCTGATGACAACTTCTCCTCGCTTCACGATATCTCGTATCAGGTGGTACTTGCGCTCTATATGTTTACTTGCCTTATGGGCTCGTGGTTCCTTCGAGTTTGCAACTGTACCACTATTATCACAATAAATTATAATGATTTTGGGCAAACCAGGAATCACATCTAAGTCTATTAGAAAGTTTCTGAGCCATACTGCTTCTTTAGCTGCATCAGAGGCTACCACATACTCAGCTTCCATGGTTGAGTCTGAAATGCATTTCTGCTTAACACTCCCCCATGCAATGGCTCCACCTCCTAAAGTAAACACATAGCCTGATGTAGACTTACTATTGTCCCTATCTGATTGGAAATCTGAATCCGTGTAACCCACAAGGAGCAAATCGTCTGCTTGGTAAACTAGCATATAATCTCTAGTCCTTCTCAGGTACTTTAATATATGCTTTACCGCAGTCCAATATCCTTGTCCAGGATTACTCTGATATCTGCTAACCATGCCCACGGCAAAACAGATATCAGGTCTTGTACATAGCATTGCATACATAAGGCTTCCTACAGCCAAAGCATAAGGAACTGCTTTCATGTCCTCTATCTCCTTTGATGTCTTTAGATACATCTCTTTAGATAGAGCTACTCCATGCCTAAAAGGTAAGAAATCTTTCTTGGAATTCAGCATGTTAAAACGAGCAAGGATTGAATCTATATATGAAGCTTGGGACAGGCACAACATTCTTTTCTTACGATCCCTTATAACTTTGATCCCAAGAATGTGTGCACAATCTCCTAAGTCCTTCATATCAAATTTTTGGACAACCATACCCTTATGTCCGATAATACCTTGACATTGTTGCCAATTAACAAAATATCATCTACGTATAGTACAAGAAATACCACCATGTTTTCGTTACACTTCTTGTATACACAAGACTCATCCGGACACTGAATAAATCCATATGACTGGATTACTTCATTAAACGGGATGTTCCAAGACCTTGAAGCTTTCTTCAGTCCATAAATGGACCGATTGAGCTTGCACACTAGATGATCTTTACCTTTTTCAATGAACCCTTCTAGTTGCTTCATATGGATGTTTTCTTCAAGACTTCCATTAAGGAAAGCTGTCTTGACATCCATTTGCCAAATCTCATAACCCATATGAGTGGCAATGGATAAGAGTATCCGGATAGACTTAAGCATGGCTACCGGTGAAAAGGTCTCCTCATAATCGATTCCCTCTTTCTGAGTGTACCCTTTCGCAACAAGCCTTGCTTTGAAGGTTTCTACCTTCCCGTCTGTCCCTCTTTTCCTTTTGTAGATCCACTTGCATCCAACAGCTTTTACACCATCAGGTGGTTCTACAAGCTCCCAGACCTTATTAGAGTACATAGACTCTATTTCAGAATTCATTGCCTTTTGCCAAGATACTGCATCTATATCTTGGAGTGCTTCATCATATGTTCGGGGATCAGGTTCATGTTTACCCAGGATCAAGTCTGAAGACTCTCCCAAAAACATGAATCTCTCAGGTTCCCTCACAACTCTGCCACTATGACGAGGCACCGTCTGTGGTTGTGTATCATGTGTGACACGTGTTGCAGTCTCTTGTGGTACTTCATCTTGTACTGTTTGTACTAAAGTAGACGTGTCCTCTCTAAGTTCTTCTAAAATAATTTTGCTACTGGGCTTGTGATCCATTATATAATTTTCTTCTAAAAACTGGGCATTGGTGCTAACAATAACTTTCTGGTCTTTAGGACTATAAAATAAACCACCTTTCGTTCCTCTGGGATAACCTACAAATACGCAAACTTCTGTATGAGATTCTAACTTATCAGCACTTGTGCTAGACTACCCTAAATCAGAATATGTCTTAGACTGGGCTTTCGCCCATTCCATAATTCTGTGGGAGTAGAAGATACTGATTTAGAAGGTACTAAGTTCAGAATGTGCGCTGCCGTTTCCAGAGCATATCCCCAAAACGAATTTGGTAATTCTAAATAACTCATCATCGATCTAACCATCTCCATAAGAGTCCTATTCCTTCGTTCTTCCAAACCATTCTGTTGGGGTGTACCAGGTGCGGACAATTGGGATTGAATCTCGGCCTCTGATAAGTAATTCCTAAACTCTCCTAAGAGATATTCGCCACTACGATCAGACCGTAGTGTCTTGACACTTTTACCTAGTCGTTTCTCCACATCAGCCTTTGTACTCTTTGAATTTATTAAAGCACTTGGACTTGCGGCGCATTAAGTAAATGTATCTGTATCTTGAATAATCGTCTATAAAAGAGACAAAATATTCAAAATCACCTCTCGCCTGGATAGACATAGGACCACACAAATCAGAATGAACCAATTCTAACACTTCTTTGGCTCTATACCCCTTGGCCTTAAAAAGTCTCTTGGTCATTTTACCTTCCAAGCAAGATTTACAAGTTGGAAAATTTTCCAACTCTAATGAACCCAAGAGTCCATCGGCTATAAGCCTTTGAATCCTACTTAAGTTAATATGACCAAGCCTTAGATGTCAAAGATATGCTTGGTTCATTTCCGAAGGTTATTTTCTCTTATTAGTGTTAAAAGATGTGTTATAAATTTTCATATTTTGCTTTGTGGAAGAAATTAGATTTAAAGTATATAAATTGCCAACTAATGCACCAGAACAGATAATCACTTTATTTCTCTTTATAACTACATTGTTATTAAAAGAAACAGAATATCCATCCAAAAATAGTTTAGAAACTGAAATTAAATTCTTTCTAAAATTGGGTACATAAAGACAATTTCTTAAAACCAATTTTCTATTTCTATCAAAAGATAAGTAGACGTCTCCCACTACAACAGCCGCCACCTTAGTAGCATTGCCCATGTAGACGGTTATCTCTCCTTCATATAGTCGTCGGGTTTCCTGGAACCCCTGCAAAGAATTACAGACATGATCAGTGGCTCCCGTATCTACACACCAGGTGCTGGTAGATAACACCGCTAAACATGTTTCAACAACCAGAGCATGAGATATACCTTTGTTGTTTTGATTTCTACGAGGACAGTCCGCCTTCCAATGCCCTGACTGCTTACAGATGAAGCACTTGCCCTTCAGCTTCTTCACTCCAGCTTTAGCTCCTGTACTCTGAGATTTATTCACCTTCTTTGCTGAGCTAACTTGTTTCTTCTTCTTCTTTCCTTTCGGTTTAGAAGTAGAACCATTTTAGCATAGTGAATCTAAAAATTATGACGAAATAAACCTTCTGCTGCCTGAAGTTCTGTCAGTAGTTCCGCCAATGAATATACCCTTTTATTCATATTGTAATTTAGGCGGAATTGCTCAAAACTTCTAGGTAGCGTTTGGAGGATCATATCAATCTGGGTTTCCCCATCAATTTCTCCTCCAAGGATTTGCATTTCATTTAGATATGCCATCATCTTTAGGATATGATCCCTTACGGGAGTACCCTCTTGCATGGTGGCCGTCATTATCTTTCTCATGACTTCTTGCCTAGAGGCCCGATCCTGGTGACCAAAGAGTTCCTTGAGATTGTTCATAATATCATAAGCTGTTGGTAAATCTTGATGCTGATGTTGCAATACATTTGACATTGAAGCCAAAATGTAACACCGCGCCATCTCATCTGCTTTTACCCATTTCTTATGATATTCAATCTCCTCTTGGGTAGATTCACCAGTGGGTGCATCAGGGCAAGGCTCAGTCAGTACAAACTTATAGCTTTCAACAATAAGAACAATGTCCAAGTTCCTTTTCCAATCTATGTAGTTAGGACCAGTAAGTCTGTTCTCTTTTAGTATGATGGCCAGTGAGTTGAAAGTCATTCTAAGAATCAAAAATAACGTTTGGTCAGAACTCTAAATTTAGAATAATATTGATTCCTCAAATAATACTATTTTAAATTACCAACACCTCAAAACACCGTGAATTTTGTATGCCACGATAGTGTGGACGTATACAAATTCATCATTTGTAAAAGGAGGGTTTAACCCATTAATTTTATTATCTTGTCAACCTAACTTTTTGACAAATAAAATTAATAGTTGGTTTCCTTTGGTCGCACGAATAATAGCAGTGACTCCGATGGGGAGGATACTATTAGACGTGCCTAAGTGTATACCATTACTTGACACTAAGTCCATTAATAAGATTGTGCCCCTTCCGATGGGGAAGATCACACACTCTTAATTAACTTTCTATAGTCATCCAAAATAGAAGTTTGTTCTAGTGATCCACAAACAAACTCATCCAATATGGAGGAAGGCACTCAGAGCCAACGCGCAAGTTTGTTTGCATCACTTACAAACCAGTAATGGAGATCGTGGAATTTATTTAAAATCCCTCACCCACTTAGTTATTTAAAGTGAGGAATTTTGACTATGCTAGCCTACTAAACATGTATACTAACACTCACACACAACACAGCATAAAAGCAATAAATAGAAAAACTAATTTTCAACTATTATGGCTTTTATCTATTGTTGTCCTCCGTGTGTTGCCATCCCTAGCTGCTGCCATTTTTGGCCACCGCCACCGGGTCTAGTTGTCGCATCCATCTTGCTCCTTGTTCCGCTGTGCCTCTGGTCCTCAAAAAGTTCCACGCCTTGCAAGATTCGATCCGCGACATAAATAGAATTTTATATTTTTCGATCCTATATTCCTCGAAGGAATGTACATGTATATAGATCAAAAAATAAAATTCTAATAAAACTAAATACAGCTCCTGCTGTATTTTATAATATAATCATGCACACAACATAAATGCCCTTGACATGTCCAAGGGTCCAATCACACACACAATAACTATAAGCCATAATAGTTGGATCCTGCATCCACAAAGTTAGCACATCCTACTATTATCCTGCCTAAATTATGTATGACACGTGTTAAATTAATACCAAATACACAGAGGCAAAACCCTAGCTCTGATACCAATTGTTGGTTGCTACTCGAAAAACCTAACGGTTCCACTGTACAAAAATTTTGTACAAAGGTCTGAACCTTTTCCTAGCTACCATGTGTTCTTTTAAATTAAACTTGGATCTCCTGCGGAACTTAACACGTTTGATCCTAAGTTTAATTTATTTGTTCTTTTAGGTTTAGACTTGGATCTCCAGTGGAACTTAACACATTCGATCCAAATCACCTAGGTCACGAAGACAATTAAATATCTATTTCCAAAATCGGCTTCCAGTACTGCATGGCGAGGCACATGACCTTCTTGGATATGGGAGCAACCACCACCGACTAGACAAAGCCTTTTAAGGAAATTAAATATTTAACCTTCCCATCGTAACCCTAGGTTAACCGCTAATAACAATGAAATCACAAGGAAAAGAAAAAACAAAAGAACACAATTTCGAAAACTAATTCGAAAAACTAGAATCGCATGCCTCTTGTATTTGGTATTTTTACATGGAGATAAAACTAACATGATGCGGAAAACAATATTAGTTATACCTTTCTTAGTAGATAATGACCTCTTGATCTTCTACCGTATTCCTCTTCTAATCTCGGACGTTGTGTGGGCAACGATCTTCTGAGACAAGAACTACCTAGCACCTTCTTCTTCTTCCTTCAAGTTTCGGCCAAGCAAGACTTCCAAAGGATGAAGATCTTTTTCCACCAACCAAACTCCAAGGGATGCAAGCTTTCTCTCCTTCTTCTCCAATCTAAGATCCAACCACCAAACAAGACTCCAAGAGCATGAAGAGGTTCAGCCACAAAGATGGAGAGAAGAGAAAGGGAAGAGGCCGGCCACACCAAGGAAGAAAAGAGGGAGAAAAATAATAGAGGTTGTTCACCTTGAAGGCACCCAAACCCCCTCTTTTATAATCCTTAGCTTTGGCAAATAAGGAAATTTAATTACAATAAAATTTCCTTACCTTTCCTTGACATGAATTAATTAAGAAAAAATAAATAAAACTTCTTAATAACTCATGTCATGGCCGGCCACCTCATGGAAGAGCAAACAAGGCAATTTTCAATCAACCAATTAAAATTCCTTATTTGTTTCCAGAAATTTTAAAAAAAATAAAATTTCCCTTTAAAAGCCCTTCATGGTGGATAAAAAGAAATTTCTATAATTTTAATTTTTTAATATGTGAATAATTTACAAAGAAGAAAAATAAAATATCCTTTCTATCTACAAATAATGAAAGAGATTTAATCTCTTTTCTTAATCTTTTGTAGAAACTTATAAAAGAGATATTTTAATTTTTAATCTCTCTTTTAAAGTATATCTTCCACATAAGAAAATTTTAAAATTAAAATTCTTTTCTAATTTAATAGGGCCGACCACCTAAGCTTGGGTTCAAGCTAGGGTCGGCCACCCATGGACCAAGGCTTGGCCGACCCCTACAACATGGGTATGAAGGTGGGTATAGGTGAGTATAGTACTCTATAACTAAGAGGCTACGATAGGGACCGAGAGGAGGAATTGGTTTTGGTCTCCCGATAAAATTAAGCATCCCGTGTTCACCCCGAACACACAACTTAATTTTATCAATAATAATTCATTCAATAGAGAACTATTATTGAACTACCACACCAATCCCAAATTATATTTTTGGGCTTCTTCTTATTATGAGTGTGTTATACTCCCTGTGTTTAAGATGTCGAATATCCACTAATTAAGTGAGTTTCTGACAACTCATTTAATTAATATCTTAGTCCAAGAATAGTACCACTCAACCTTATCGTCATGTCGGACTAAGTCCACCTGCAGGGTTTAACATGACAATCCTTATGAGCTCCTCTTGGGGACATTATCAACCTAGATCACTAGGACACATTTTCCTTCTATAATCAACAACACACACTATAAGTGATATCATTTCCCAACTTATCGGGCTTATTGATTTAGCGAACTAAATCTCACCCATTGATAAATTAAAGAAATAAATATCAAATATATGTGCTTGTTATTATATTAGGATTAAGAGCACACACTTTCATGATAACTGAGGTCTTTGTTCCTTTATAAAATCAGTATAAAAGAAACGACATCTGATGGTCCTACTCAATACACTCTAAGTGTACTAGTGTAATTATATAGTTAAGATAAACTAATACCTAATTACACTACGACCTTCCAATGGTTTGTTCCTTTCCATCTTGGTCATGATCTACTGTTTATAATTTATAAGGTACTGATAACATTATCTTCTATATGTGACACCACATACTATGTTATCTACAATATAAATTAATTGAACAACTACAAATAAATGTAGATAATTTGACCAAATGTGATTCTTTATTCAAAATAAATGTCTACAAAAGCTTAGACTTTCAGTATACACTCTAACACATGGGATGCCAAGAGTCACAACTCTTGGTAACTCCCATGAGGTGGCATCTCACTTAAGCAACCTTGATGATGTGGAGCATCATTATTGGTCCACTTCTTGCCAACTCACCAATGAGGTGGCAAATGGTCAAGTAAAACTTGACTCTTCATCTTCCCCTTAAGTCAAGTCAAACTTGACCACTTCTCTCCCATGGTTGATCAAATCTAACCATTGGTTCAAGTCAATTTTAATTTAATGAATCTCTATTCATTGAATTAAATTAATTAAATGAGTCTAAGTCCAAATTAGACTCACTTAACACATGAACCAAATTGAGTCCAACTCAATTAGCTCAATTTGGATTACTCTTAATCCAATTTGGTTCATCACATGAACCTAATCCTTTAGGTTCATCAAATGAACATAATCTCCATCTAATTGCCCTTTGTGTGTGACCCTATAGGTTCTTATAACGTTGGCAATGCTCCTAAACCCATTTAGAAGCATAAGTAATGAGCGGTATCTAGCAACACATCATTACTACCCAAGTTATAAGAATGTTGAGATCCAACATCACCTTGTGACTACTAATTGTGACTCCTCACAATATATGGCATTGTCCTTCTATCCTACACATCTAGATTGATCAATTTTTTGCATAGACCGTGTCATCCTCTAATCAATCTAAATCTTGAACTCCAAGTAGACTCACTAAATCAAATGAGCTCAACATCTCATATTGACTCATTTGGGCATGACCATGCACTTAGTGGTCTCACTCTATCAAGAATATCGATGTCTCTCCCGTCATATAAGAGGGATAGATCCCATTTATATCACTCACATCCCTCTGCATAATTTGTTACATACCCAGTAATCGCCTTTATAGTCCACCCAGTTACGAGTGACCTTTGACGAAGCCAAAGTATGCAATTCCTTATGTAGGGAACCATGGTGACTTCAGGTCCAAGGACTAATAGTCATACAAATAGCCACATGAGAAAGTATATGATACTCATATAACGATCCATGATACTTTCTCATGGCGGGTTATTCAGTATACATTCTCCAATGCATACCCATGTGTCAACTTGATATCTCCATATCCATGACTTGTGAGATCAAGTCATCGAGTTGACCTATATGCTAGTCTCATCGCATTAACATTGTCCTAGAATGCTAATATGTTAGCTAGAGCCCTAGAGCCAATCATTTGATGATTGTATTTTAGACTTGTTGTATCATATTCTATATAAATAAAGGCATTTGGTTTTTGGTTATTATACTTACTTGTATTGGTACCAAATAAACTAAGTATAATAACGTCCTTGAGTAGAAGGTTCTCACCTATATTAATCGGTTAGTTGAACCGATAGTGAGATGATATAGGGAACACTACTCTTAATCATTCCTAGTTGAGTATTAACATTCAGGGACAATGTTAATGCAATAAGACTAGCATGTAGGTCAACCCGATGACTTGATCTCACAAGTCATAGATATAGAGATATCAAGTTGACACATGGGTATGCATTGGAGAATGTATACTGAATGACCCACCATGAGAAAGTATCATGGATCGTTATATGAGTGTCATATACTTTCTCATGTGGCTATTAGTATGACTACTAGTCCTTAGACCTGAAGTCACCATAGTTCCCTACATAAGGAGTTATGTACTTTGGTTTCGTCAAACGTCACCCGTAACTGGGTGGATTATAAAGGCGATTACTGGGTATGTAACAAATTATGCGGAGGGATGTGAGTGATGTAGATGGGATCTATCCCTCCTATATGATGGGAAAGACATCGGTATTCTTGATAGAGTGAGACCACGAAGTGCATGACCATGCCCAAATGAGTCAATATGAGATATTGAGCTCATTTGATTGAGTGAGTCTACTTGGAGTTCAAGATTTAGATTGATTAGAGGATGACACGGTCTATGCCTCACATTGATCAATCTAGATGTCTAGGATAGAAGGACACTTGTCATATATTGTGAGGAGTCACAATTAGTAGTCACAAGGTGATGTTGGATCTCAATATTTTTGTAACTTGGGTAGTAATGATGTATTGCTAGATACCGCTCATTACTTATGTTTCTAAATGAGTTTAGGGGCATTGCCAACATTACAAGAACCTATTGGGTCACACACAAAGAACAAGTGGATGGAGATTAGGTTCATATGATGAACCAAGAGGATTAGATTCATTTGATGAATCAAATTGGATTAAGAGTAATCATAATTGGGCTAATTGAGTTGGACTCAAGTTGATTCATGTGTTCAATGAGTCTAATTTAGATTATGACTCATTGAATCAATTTAATTAAATGAATTAGATTCATTATATTAAATTGGCTTGAATTAAATGGTTGGATTAGATCAACTATGAGAGAGATTAAGTCAAGTTTGACTTGACTTGAGAGGAAGATGAAGAGTCAAGTTTGACTTGACTTTATGCCACCTCATTGGTGAGTTGGCATTAAGTGGACCAATGATGATGCTCCACATCATCATGGTTACTTAAGTGAAGTGCCACCTCATGGGAGTTACCAAGAGTTGTGACTCTTGGTATCCCATGGAGGTTATAAACCACTTAATTAGATGAAAAGAGTTTCATTTTGTAAGTGTAACTCTCATTCAAGTGATCTTCCTCCTCATAAGCTCTCTTCTTGCTCCTTCTCTTCTCTTGGTCGTGGGTTTCAAGCAAGGGAGAAGAAAGGAGAGTGAATCTAATCCAAGAAGAAAGGTTAGTCAAAGTCACATAGAGATTTTAGAGGAGTGTGTTCTCTTCTTTTCCTTTCTTCTTCTTTCAAATCCTACTCGAGAGCCCTAGAAAGTGCTAGCACACTTGGGGTGCTCTCTTCTCCATCCTTGAGTGTTAGAGAACACATCTTGTTCGTGTGGATGTCACTAGAGAGTTGTCTACGTTGACAACTTCGAGATCCGGCGTACCTTGGACTTGCGGGATTGCGAAGGGCACGCATCGAAGGTATAAAAATGTTTTTCCTTTGTAGATCTACTGTAGATCGTCGTTTGAAACTTGTATTCGGGGTTTCCGCGACGCGAAAAAGCAGTTTTCGCAGCCCGAAAAACCCAACAGTGGTATCAGAGCCACGTGCGAAGCTTGTACGAGTTTAGTTTTTGTTTTTATGAAAAAAATTCAGTTCTATGATATTCTGTAATTTTATGGTTTTTAGAGTTTTTATGGGTATTTTTCTCGTAGAAGCGAAGCACAAGTGTTTTGGCACTTGTAGGCTTCGACTACCGAGAAGAATTTTCCAAAACGGTAAAATTTCGCCCCAAAATTTTTGGGACAGCGGGCTAAGGCACTCTTGGATCACTTAGGAGCAACTCGCGATGGTTAGATCATGGGTAGGGGTACTGCCCCTAACCTCGCAAGGGGATTTGCTCCGCGATTGTGCCCGAAATCGCTAATCAGGACCGCCGGGAAATATTTACTCATAAAATCTGTAAAATTATAAAAAAAAATACATAAAATTATAGAAATATATAATTTTGAATTATATATTAATTTTATGATAGTCATGGCCCAAACGACCCAAATTGGATTTGGAAATGTGTTGTAATTCATAATACGGCCTGCGTGCCGTTATTTATTTTATTTTCATGGCCTGCGCGTCGTGCCTTTCTCTTATATTATGGTTGTAAATTAGATTTAGACTTGAATGTAACTCGAGTTTCAAAATTGTAATGTAATTTTGAAGCGGTGGAAGGTCCACACGAGACGGAGTTACGAGGAGGGCGCGAGCAACACAAGGTAGTCAAAGGAAGAAGCTTGAGAAGCTGTTGACCTTAGGTTGACCATCCGATCTTCTCATTGGCTTGAGAAGGTCGTAGTAGGGCCATGACACAATCACAAAATAATTTAATTAATTGCTTATATGTATGTGATGCATGTTTAATTAAGTAGTTAATTAGTGCCTAGCGATTAGATTAGATCTAAATCGTGCACATGATGCACCCTTCGATTAGATTAGATCTATCGAGTATATGATACACATCATCATTTAGATTAGATCTAAATCATGTCAACTCGTAATGCTTACCATTCCGTGATACCTACCACTAGCTCGATCGCATGTTGTTGTTGAATCTGCCAAAGCAGAGCAATACATACTATCTTGGTAGGGTACGGAGGGACAATCTTGGTCCCGCCTATCAACGCATGGGTGAGTACAACTCAATTAGATTGAGTAACTAGTTAACTCAATTGGATCGAGTTTAACTATAAGCATTATCCAATGGTTGGTAAATAGGTCAAAATCACGTTTATATTAACTCTTCGGCATATTAGCCAAAGCTAACTCGAGTTTTAATATAAATGCAGATTTTGATTCTATAAACAAGAGTTACATAGAGATGTAATTAGTAATCGTTACCTACCGATCATACTAAGTCTTGGGCGTATTAGCCAAAGCTAACTCAAGGGTTAGTATGATGTGGATCTTGTCCCACATGAATTATAGAATTCAGTGGGAGCATCATTTAGTTAAAGGCCTAATTAAATGATTAAGAATATGATACTTATTTCTGTATTTATTTCTGTTGTAGAATTGCCATGACGTCGAATACGAACATCTTCTCTCTGCGTTATGTCCTTAAGAAGGACAACCTCAACGGAGCAAATTTCCTGGACTGGTACAGGAATCTGAGAATAGTTCTCACTCAGGAACGTAAACTGTACGTTCATCAAGATGACGCATCAGATGTGTCCTGTTTTATGCTCGCGACCATGAACTCTGAGCTTCAGAAGCAACATGAGTTGATGGGTGCTTACGATATGGTTGAACATCTTTGTCACCTATATCAAGGACAAGCAAGGCACTGGAAGAGGAACTCCAAAAAATACCTTGAAGATCTTAAGAAGAAGAAAAGATTTCACTGTATACATGTTATAGAAGTCAACCTCTCTGTTTCTTCATCGTGGGTATTAGATACCGGATGTGCTTCGTACATTTGTACTAATGTACAAGCGCTGAGGAATAGTAGGGCATTGTCGAAGGGTGAGATAGACCTACGAGTAGGCAATGGAGCACGGGGTTGCTGCTATTGCTGTAGGAACTTACCATCTATCTCTTCCCTCTGGGCTTGTACTAGAATTAGATGATTGTTGTTATGTGCCTGCCTTGACTAAGAACATAATTTCAGTTTCTTGTTTGGACAAGAAAGGATTTTCGTTTATAATAAAGAACAAATGTTGTTCCGTCTATTTAAACGATATGTTCTATTGTAGTGCACCTCTAATAAACGAACTCTATATTCTAGACCTTGAGAGCCCTATCTATAACATAAATACCAAGAGGTTCAAGTCAAATGACATGAACCAAACCTACCTCTGGCACTGTCGCTTAGGTCATATAAATGACAAGCGCTTATCCTAACACTCCCTTTAGTGGGCACAGCGAGAGAGCGACTGATTTGTTAGGACTTATACATAGTGATGTATGTGGCCCTTTCAATGTCGCTACTAGAGGCGGTTATAGGTACTTCATCACATTTACTGATGACTTCAGTAGATATGGTTATGTGTACTTGATGACACATAAATCTGAATCCTTTGAAAAGTTCAAAGAATTCAAGAATGAAGTACAGAACCAGCTTGGCAAGAGTATTAAGATACTTCGATCCGATCGAGGTGGAGAATACCTTAGCCATGAGTTCCGTGACTATCTAGCTGAGTGTGGGATTCTATCCCAACTCACTCCTCCTGGAACACCACAGTGGAATGGTGTATCCGAAAGGAGGAATCGTACCCTATTAGATATGGTGTGATCTATGATGAGTCACACAGATCTTCCGACATACCTTTGGGGCTATGCTCTAGACGCGGCAGCTTTTATACTCAACCGAGTTCCATCCAAGGCCGTGATAAAGATACTATATAGGATATGGACTGGGAGAGATGCCCAGGTGTCTTTCATGAGGATTTGGGGTTGTGAGGCTTACGTTAGACGTCAAGTCTCAGACAAGTTAGGACCCAAATCCGACAAGTGCTATTTTATTGGATATCCCAAGGAAACTAAGGGATATTACTTCTACATTCCCAGTCAGCACAAGGTAGTTGTGGCAAAGACTGGGGTCTTTCTAGAAAGGGACTTTGTTTCTAGAAAGACTAGTGGGAGCGCGTTCGATCTTGAAGAAGTTCAAGATACGAACAATAGCACTGATGCCTCGATGGAAATTGAACTGGAACCACAAAGTGTTGTGGATGATGTTGTTCCACAAGGAGTTGAGGACCAACAACCAGTTCAAGTAGACATACCTCTTCGGGTGCGTCATCACCGAGAGATACTCATTTCTCTTGTCCGACCATGATGACGTTGTGCTCATAGAGGATGAGCCTACCACCTATCAGGAGATTCCGAGAAATGGCTAGAGGCCATGAGATCCGAAATGGAATCCATGTACACTAACCAAGTATGGACTTTGGTTGATCCACCTGAAGGGGTAAAATCCATTGGGTGTAAGTGGGTCTTTAAGAGAAAGACTAACATGGATGGACTTATCTATAAGGGTAGCTTGGTAACTAAAGGTTTCAAGCAGATTCATGGTATTGACTATGATGAAACCTTTTCTCCAGTAGCGATGTTTAAGTCCATTCGGATCATGCTTGCTATTGCAGCCTACCATGACTATGAGATATGGTAGATGGATGTCAAAACCGCGTTTCTGAATGGAAACCTACTCGAGGATGTGTACATGACACAACCTGAGGGTTTTGTAGATCCACAGCATACTAGCAGAGTATGCAAGTTGCTATGGACTAAAGCAAGCTTCTCGGAGCTGGAATATTCGATTCGATGATGCAATCAAACAGTTTGGTTTCATCAAGAACGAAGATGAACCTTGTGTCTACAAGAAGGTTATAGGGGACATAATTGTCTTCCTCATATTGTATGTGGATGACATACTATTCATTGGGAAGGACATCCCTATGCTTCAGTCTGTCAAGACCTGGCTAGGGAGTTGCTTCTCAATGAAGGACTTAGGTGAGGCATCCCGGATTTTAGGGATACAGATCTATAGAGATAGATATAAGAGATTGCTTAGCCTAAGTCAGAGTACATACATTGACAAGGTACTCCTTCGGTTTGCCATGCAGAACTCCAAGAAGGGATTTCTGCCGATGTCACATGGCGTGAGTCTTTCAAAGACTCAAGGTCCCTCTTCTAGAGAGGAGCATGGATCGGATCCCTTATGCCTCAGCCATAGGATCGATCATGTACGCCATGCTAAGTACTCGACCGATGTCTCGTATACTTTGAGCATGACGAGCAGATACCAGTCAGAAATCACTGGATAGCGGTCAAGAATATTCTTAAGTACTTGAAAAGGACTAAAGAATATTTCTTGATATATGGAGGCAATGATGAGCTAGCTGTAAAGGGTTACAGTGATGCTAGCTTCCAGACGACTATAGATCGCAATCGGGGTTCGTATTTTGCATTAATGGTGGTGGAAGAGTTGAGGATCGATGGCGATTTCTACAACAGGAAGCAGTACATTACGCATCGGGCAAAGGAGGTAGTTTGGATCCACATTCTGAACTTGGGGTGGTTCCCAGCATTGCTGACCCCATTGAGCTCTATTGTGACAACAATGGAGCGATTCTTGCTCACACCAAGGACCAAACACATACTACGACGCTTCTCATTCGAGAGATCATCGAGAGAGGAGATGTGAAGATTTGCATAGTACCTACAGATCCCTTGACCAAGGCTTTGGCACAGAGGAAGCATGATGGTCACACTAGGTCATTGGGGCTTAGAGCCTACACTGATTGGCACTAGTGCTAGTGGGAGATTGTTAGCTAGAGCCCTAGAGCCAATCATTTGATGATTGTATTTTAGACTTGTTGTATCATATTCTATATAAATAAAGGCATTTGTTTTTGGTTATTATACTTACTTGTATTGGTGCCAAATAAACTAAGTATAATAACGTCCTTGAGTAGAAGGTTCTCACCTATATCAATCGGTTAGTTGAACCGATAGTGAGATGATATAGGGAACACTACTCTTAATCATTCCTAGTCGAGTATTAACATTCAGGGACAATGTTAATGCAATAAGACTAGCATGTAGGTCAACTCGATGACTTGATCTCATAAGTCATGGATATAGAGATATCAAGTTGACACATGGGTATGCATTGGAGAATGTATACTGAATGACCCGCCATGAGAAAGTATCATGGATCGTTATATGAGTGTCATATACTTTCTCATGTGGCTATTAGTATGACTACTAGTCCTTAGACCTGAAGTCACCATGGTTCCCTACATAAGGATTGGTTTCGTCAAACGTCACCCGTAACTGGGTGGACTAGAAAGGCGATTACTGGGTATGTAACAAATTATGCGGAGGGATGTGAGTGATGTAGATGGGATCTATCCCTCCTATATGACGGGAGAGACATCGGTATTCTTGATAGAGTGAGACCACGAAGTGCATGGCCATGCCCAAATGAGTCAATATGAGATATTGAGCTCATTTGATTGAGTGAGTCTACTTGGAGTTCAAGATTTAAATTGATTAGAGGTTGAAACGGTCTATGCCTCACATTGATCAATCTAGATGTCTAGGATAGATGGACACTTGTCATATATTGTGAGGAGTCACAATTAATAGTCACAAGGTGATGTTGGATCTCAACATTCTTGTAACTTAGGTAGTAATGATGTATTGCTAAATACCGCTCATTACTTATGTTTCTAAATGAGTTTATGGGCATTGCCAATGTTACAAGAACCTATTGGGTCACACACAAAGAACAAGTGGATGGAGATTAGGTTCATATGATGAACCAAGAGGATTAGATTCATTTGATGCATCAAATTGGATTAAGAGTAATCCTAATTGGGCTAATTGAGTTGGACTCAAGTTGATTCATGTGTTCAATGAGTCTAATTTAGATTATGACTCATTGAATCAATTTAATTAAATGAATTAGATTCATTATATTAAATTGGCTTGAATTAAATGGTTGGATTAGATCAACTATGAGAGAGATTAAGTCAAGTTTGACTTGACTTGAGAGGAAGATGAAGAGTCAAGTTTGACTTGACTTTATGCCACCTCATTGGTGAGTTGGCATTAAGTGGACCAATGATGATGTTGGGTTTTTCGGGCCGCGAAAATCGCTTTTTCGCGTCGCGAAAACCCCGAATCACCCATGCCACTGGATCTCGTGCGAAGAAAAATTTTGAAAACACGAGTACGAGTTTCAAACTACGATCTACAGTAGATCTATAAAGGAAAAACATTTTACCTTCGAAGCGTGCCCTCGCAAATCCCGCTCGTCCAACGTTACGCCGGATCTCGAAGTTGTCAACGTAGACAACTCTCTAGTGATATCCACACGAACAAGAAGTGTTCTCTAACACTCAAGCATGGAGAAGAAGAGCACCACAAGTGTGCTAGCACTTTCTAGGGCTCTCAGGTAGGATTTAAAAGGGGAGAAAGGAGAGAAAGAAAAGGGATCTCACATAATCCTCTAGGTACCCTCCTTTGTGACCTTCACTTAACCTTTTTCTTGGAACACAACTCACACACCTTCTCCCTCTCTTGAAACCCCACGGCAACAGCAAGAGAAAGGAGGAAGAGAGCTAGGAGGAAGGAGAAGCATTCAACACCACTTGAATGACACAAAATGAAACGTCCTACACCATTAGTGTGGCCGGCCACACACATGTAACCTCCCCATTTAATGTGGCCGGCCACATTAAATGGAATGGGAGGTGTAACCTCCATGAGGTGGCACACCTCATGAGGTGGAGATGATGTGGCTGCCATGTAGTATGAGTCATCCTCCATGAAGTGGCAATACATCAAGTCAAACTTGATGTTTCAACTTCCCATTTGGTCAAGTCAAAATTGGCCAATTTTTCTTCCTTGTTGAGTTGAATCCAACCTTTGACTCAAGTCAATTTCAATCTAATGAATCTCAATTCATTAATATAAATTGACTCAATGAATCAAATTTAAATTAGACTCATTCAACAATTGAATCTAATTGAGTCTAACTCAATAAGTCTAATTTAAATCAATCCGAATCCCATTGGTTCATCATATGAACCTAATCCAATTGGTTCATCATATGAACCTAATCTCCATCCACTTGTTCTTTGTGTGTGACCCAATAGGTTCTTGTAACGTTGGCAATGTTTCTAAACTCCTTTAAAAACATAAGCAATGAGCGGCATCTAGCAATACATCATTGCTACCCAAGTTACAAGAAATGTTGAGATCCAACATCACCTTGTGACTACTAATTGTGACTCCTCACAATATATGACAAGTGTCATTCTATCCTAGACATCTAGATTGGTCAACGTGAGGCATAGACCGTGTCATCCTCTGACCAATCTAAATCTTGAACTCCAAGTAGACTCACTAAAACAAATGAGCTCAATATCCTATATTGACTCATTTGGGCATGTCCATGCACTTCGTGGTCTCACTCTATCAAGAATACCGAGGTCTCTCCCGCCATATAGGAGGGATAGATCCCATCTACATCACTCACATCGCTCTGCATAATTCGTTACATACCCAGTAATCACCTTTATAGTCCACCCAGTTACGGGTAACGTTTGACGAAACCAAAGTACATAACTCCTTATGTAGGGATCCATGGTGACTTCAGGTCTAAGGACTAGTAGTCATACTAATAGCCACATGAGAAAGTATATGACACTCATATAACGATCCATGATACTTTCTCATAGCGGGTCATTCAGTATACATTCGCTAATGCATACCCATGTGTCAACTTGATATCTCTATATCCATGACTTGTGAGATCAAGTCATCAAGTTGACCTACATGCTAGTCTTATTGCATTAACATTGTCCCTAAATGTTAATACTCGACTAGGAATGATTTAGAGTAGTATTCCCTATATCATCTCACTATCGATTAACCAATCGATTGATATAGGTAAGAACCTTCTACTCAAGGACGTTATTATACTTAGTTTATTTGGCACCAATACAAGTAAGTATAATAACCAAAAACCAAATGCCTTTATTTATATAGAATATGATACAACAAGTCCAAAATACAATCATCAAATGATTGGCTCTAGGGCTCTAGCTAACAATCTCCCACTAGCACTAGTGCCAATCAGTGTAGGCTCTAAGCCCAAATGACCTAGTGTGACCATCATGCTTGCTCTGTGCCAAAGCCTTGGTCAAGGGATCTGCGATGTTAGCCTCTGTAGGTACTCTTCAAATCTTCACATCTCCTCTCTCGATGATCTCTCGAATGAGATGGAAGCTCCACATCATCATGGTTACTTAAGTGAAGTGCCACCTCATGGGAGTTACCAAGAGTTGTGACTCTTGGTATCCCATGGAGGTTATAAACCACTTAATTAGATGAAAAGAGTTTTATTTTGTAAGTGTAACTCTCATTCAAGTGATCTTCCTCCTCCTAAGCTCTCTTCTTGCTCCTTCTCTTCTCTTGGTCGTGGGTTTCAAGCAAGGGAGAAGAAAGGAGAGTGAATCTAATCCAAGAAGAAAGGTTAGTGAAAGTCACATAGAGATTTTAGAGGAGTGTGTTCTCTTCTTTTCCTTTCTTCTTCTTTCAAATCCTACTCGAGAGCCCTAGAAAGTGCTAGCACACTTGGGGTGCTCTCTTCTCCATCCTTGAGTGTTAGAGAACACATCTTGTTCGTGTGGATGTCACTAGAGAGTTGTCTACGTTGACAACTTCGAGATCCGGTGTACCTTGGACTTGCGGGATTGCGAAGGGCACGCATCGAAGGTATAAAAATGTTTTTCCTTTGTAGATCTACTGTAGATCGTCATTTGAAACTTGTACTTGTATTTCGAAAGTTTTGTTCGCACGGATCCAATGGCTAGGGGGTTTCAGGGTTTCCGCGACGCGAAAAAGTGGTTTTTGCGGCCCGAAAAACCCAACAAATACTTGACTAGGAATGATTAAGAGTAGTGTTCCCTATACCATCTCACTATCAATTCAACTAACCGATTGATATAGGTAAAAACCTTCTACTCAAGGACGTTATTATACTTAGTTATTTGGCACCAATACAAGTAAACATAATAACCATAAACAAATGCCTTTATATATATAAGAATATGATACAATGAGTCCATACAACAATCATCAAATGATTGGCTCTAGGGCTCTAACTAACAATCTCCCACTAGCACTAGTTCCAATCAGTATAGGCTCTGAGGCCCAAAGACCTAGTGTGACCATTATGCTTTCTCTGTGTCAAAGCCTTGGTCAAGGGATCTGCGATGTTAGCCTCAGTGGGTACTCTGCAAATCTTCACATCTCCTCTATCGATGATCTCTCGAATGCGATGGAAGCACCGTAGTATGTGTTTGGTCCGCTGGTGTGAGCGAGGTTTCTTAGCTTGTGCTATTGCACCATTGTTGTCACAATAGAGATCTATGGGATCAGCTATGCTAGGAACCACCCCAAGTTCAGTAATGAACTTGCGGATCCAAACTGCTTCCTTTGCTGCTTCTGATGCAACAATATACTCGGTCTCTGTTGTAGAATCAGCGACTGTGTCTTGCTTCGAACTCTTCCAGCTCACAGCACCACCATTTATGCAAAACATGAACCCTGACTGCGATCAATAATCATCCTGGTTGGTCTGGAAGCTGGCATCACTATAACCCTTTATAGCTAGCTCATCATTGCCTCCATATATCAAGAAATAATCTTTAGTCCTTCTCAAGTACTTAAGAATATTCTTGACCGCTATCCAGTGACTTTCACCTGGATTTGACTGGTATCTGCTCGTCATGCTCAAAGCATACGAGACATCAGGACGAGTACATAACATGGCGTACATGATAGATCCTATGGCTGAAGCATAAAGGATCTGATCCATGTGGTCTCTCTCCTCTCTAGAAGAGGGACCTTGAGTCTTCGAAAGACTCACACCATGCGACATCGGCAGAAATCCCTTCTTGGAGTTTTGCATGGCAAACTGAAGTAATACCTTGTCAATGTATGTACTCTGACTTAGGCCAAGCAACCTCTTAGATCTATCTCTATAGATCTGTATGCCTAGAATGCGGGATGCTTCACCTAAGTCATTCATTTAGAAACAAGTCCCTAGCCAAGTCTTGATAGACTATAGCAAAGGGATGTCTTTCCCAATGAGTAGTATGTCTTCCACATACAATATGAGGAAGACAACTATGTCCCCTACAACCTTCTTGTAGATACAAGGTTCATCTTCATTCTTGATGAAACCAAACTGTTTGATTGCATCATCAAATCGAAGATTCTAGCTCCGAGAAGCTTGCTTTAGTCCATAAATGGACCTATGCAGCTTGCATACTCTGCCAGTATGCTGTGGATCTTCAAAACCCTCAGGTTGTGTCATGTACACATCCTCGAGTAGGTTTCCATTCAGAAACGTAGTTTTGACATCCATCTGCTAGATCTCATAGTCATGGTATGCTGCAATAGCAAGCATGATCCGAATGGACTTAAACATCGCTACTGGAGAAAAAGTTTCATTATAGTCAATACCATGAATTTACTTGAAACCTTTAGCTACCAAGTGACCCTTATAAATAAGTCCATCCATGTCAGTCTTTCTCTTAAAGACCCACTTACACCCAATGGGTTTGACCCCTTCAGGTGGATCAACCAAAGTCCATACTTGGTTAGTGTACATGGATTCCATCTCGTATCTCATGGCCTCTAGCCATTTCTCGGAATCTGGTCTCATCACAGCTTCCTGATAGGAGGTGGGCTCATCCTTTATGAGCACAATGTCATCATGGTCAGACAAGAGAAATGAGTATCTCTTAGGCTGACGACGTACCCTATCAGACCTGCGAAGACGTATGTCTACTTGAACTGGTTGTTGTTCCTCAACTCCTTGTGGAACAACATCATCCACAACACTTTGTGGTTCCAGTTTAACTTCCATCGAGGCTTTAGTGCTATTGTTCGCATCTTGAACTTCTTCAAGATCGAACGTACTCCCACTAGTCTTTCTAGAAACAAAGTTCCTTTCTAGAAATACTCCAGTCTTAGCCACAACTACCTTGTGTTGATTGGGAATGCAGAAGTTCGTTTCCTTGGGATATCCAATGAAATAGCACTTGTCGGATTTAGGTCCAAGTTTGTCCGAGACTTGACATCGAACGTAATCCTCAGAATCCCAAATCTTCATAAAAGACACCTGGGCATCTCTCCCAGTCCATATCCTATATGGTGTCTTTATTACAGCCTTAGATGGAACTCGGTTGAGAATGAAAGCTGTTGTGTCTAGAGCATAGCCCCAAAGATACATAGGAAGATCTGTGTGACTTATCATAGACCATACCATATCTAATAAGGTACGATTCCTCCTTTTGGATACACCATTCCACTGTGGTGTTCCAGGAGGAGTGAGTTGGGATAGAATCCCACACTCAGCTAGATGGTCACGAAACTCATGGCTAAGGTATTCTTCACCTCGATCTGATCGAAGTATCTTAATACTCTTGCCAAGCTGGTTTTGTACTTCATTCTTGAATTCTTTGAACTTTTCAAAGGATTCAGACTTATGTGTCATCAAGTATACATAACCATATCTACTGAAGTCATCAGTAAATGTAATGAAGTACCTATAATCACCTCTAGCAGCGACATTGAAAGGGCCACATACATCACTATGTATAAGACTTAACAAGTCAGTCACTCTCTCACTGTGGCCACTAAAGGGAGTCTTGGTCATCTTGCCTAGAAGACATGACTCGCATGTCTCATATGATTCAAAATCAAATGAGTCCAGCAAATCATCTTTATGGAGCTGGGATAAGCATTTGTCATTTATATGACCTAAGCGACAGTGCCAGAGATAGGTTTGGTTCATGTCATTTGACTTGAACCTCTTGGTACTTATGTTATAGATAGGGTTCTCAAGGTCTAGAATATAGAGTCCGTTTATCAGAGGTGCACTACAATAGAACATGTCATTTAAATAAATTGAACAACATTTGTTCTTTATTATAAATGAAAAACCTTTCTTGTCTAAACAAGAAACAGAAATTATGTTCTTAGTCAAAGCAGACACATAACAACAATCATCCAACTCTAGTACAAACCCAGAGGGCAGAGATAGAAAATAAGTCCCTACAACAACAGCAGCAACCCGTGCTCCATTGCCTACTCGTAGGTCCACCTCGCCCTTTGTCAATGCCCTGCTATTTCTCAGCGTCTGCACATTAGTACAAATGTGAGAAGCACATCCGGTATCTAATACCCATGATGAAGAAATAGATAGATTGACTTCTATAACATTTATACCTGAAGTGGAAGTCTCACTTCTCTTCTTCTTAAGATCTTCCAAGTGCACTTTGCAGTTCCACTTCCAGTGCCCGGTCTGACCGCAGTGGAAGTAGGTAGCATCCTTGGCGACCCCTCCTTTAGGCTTCAGTGCCTTGCCTTTGCCCTTGGCTTGGGACTTTCCCTTGCCTTTAGGCTTGCCTTTTCCCTTTTGTTTCTGAACCATCAGAATAGAGTTGAGCTTAACCTTCTTAAGGTTGAGCTCAGTAGTTTGTAACATACTAAGCAGTTCGGGCAGTGGCTTGTCAATTTCGTTCATGTTGTAGTTCATGACAAATTGACTGTAGCTCTCTGGCAAAGACTGTAAGATTAGGTCAGTGGCCAGCTCTTGGCCAAGTGGGAATCCCAACCTCTGTAGATTCTCTATGTACCCAATCATCTTGAGTACATATGGACCTACGGGAGCCCCATCTGACATCTTGCACTGAAATAATGCCCTTGAGATCTCAAATCTCTCGTGCCGCGGTTGTCCTTGATATAGTTGACGAAGATGTTCAACCATATCATAAGCACCCATTAACTCATGTTGCTTCTGAAGCTCAAAGTTCATGGTCGCGAGCATTAGACATGATACATCTAATGCGCCATCTTGATGCTTCTTGTAAGCATCTTTGTCTGCTCGCGTGGCATTGGCAGGAGGAGCCTCCGGAATGGGCTACTCCAGAACGTATAGTTTACGTTCTTGGGTGAGAACTATTCTCAGATTACTGTACCAGTCAAGGAAATTTACTCCGTTGAGCTTGTCCTTGTCAAGGATAGAACGCAGAGAGAAGGTGTTCATGTTTGACGATATGACAATCTACAATAGAAAAATACAGAAAAATAAATAAATATCATATTCTATTAATCATTTAATTAGGTCTTTTAATTAAATAATGCTCCCACTAAATTCTATAATTCATGTGGGACAAGATCCACATCATACTACACCTTGAGTTAGCTTTGGCTAAATCACCCAAGACTTAGTATGATCGGTAGGTAACTAATTACCAATTACATCTCTATGCATCTCTTGTTTATAGGATCAAGATCTGCATTTATATTAAAACTCAAGTTAGCTTTGGCTAATATGCCCAAGAGTTAATATAAACGTGGTTTTGACCTATCTACCAGCAATCGAAAAAATGCCTATAGTTAAACTCGATCCAATTGAGTTAACTAGTTACTCAATCTAATTGAGTTATACTTGTTGTTGCGGGAAGCATCCGACGATCGAACCTTAGTTTTGATAATGGCAAAGGGATTCAAAGTTAAGTTTAATTATTATCTAATGTGTATGATTGAGTGTTTCAGGAAAGACCTAACTATGGTTAGGCAGGTGAAAACCCTAGGGGGTGGTAACCCTAGGTGGAGAAAAGTCCTAGCTGCGGTTAGGCAAGGGAAAACCCTAGGGGGTGGTAACCCTAGGTCATAGGGGGTGGTAACCCTATGTGGGAAGTCTTGGCGGGTCGACGCTTCAGGCAAAAATCCTACGGGGTGGTAACCCTAGGTTAAAATCCTGGTGTCGCGAACCGGGTAGAAGTCTGGATGGGTCAAGGACCGGACATCTAGCATGAAGACCGGAAGCATCGGACACTGAGCAAAAGAGCAGTCAATCTAGAGGATCGTACTAGCAACAGGTAAATCTCCTGAGAGGAGTAGGTGAGGACGTGTTCCCCCTAGAGGGAACAGTAGGTGTCGGGTCGACCTAGAGTTTCCGGTTGGAAATCCGAAGTCAGACCCGAACAGTCAGGAGACTGTCAAATTTATTTATATTATCTTCTAACTCTGTTTTACAGGTAACTAACAGTTTTATACAAAGTTAGAACTGACCGGGATCGGTCGACCGAACCCTAATTCGGTCGACCGAACCTCCAAGATAACAGATCAGGTCTCCAGAAGTTGGACAGGGCTCGACCAGGGATCGGTCGACCGGACCTCGGGATCGGTCGACCGTGTTGGTTAGTCCTAGGAAAACGTACAGATTCCACTGTACAAAAATTTTTGTACAAGTGTCGAACCTTTCCTTAAATAACCTATTGTGTTCTTTAGAAATTAAATTAGGAATTGCAGACGGAACTTAATATTATTGATTCCAAATTTAACTTATCTGTTCTTAATGGTTTAGATTTGAATCGCAAGCGGAACTTAACACTATTGATTCAAATCAACCTAGATTATTAATTCCATAAATATTAATTTCCAAAATTGGCTTCTAGGACTGCATGGCGAGGCACATGACCTTCTTGGATATGGGAGCAACCACCACCGCCTAGGCAAAGCCTTTTAAGGAAAGCTAATATTTATTTCCTTAAATAACTCTAGGCTAACCAAAAGGAACAATCGAATCACAAGTTCGAAAAAGAAGAAAACACAAACTCAAAAAACTATTTCGAAAAACTAGATCTAATTGCCTCTCGTATTTAGAATTCATACAAAGAAAAATAACTAGTATGATGCGGAAGAAAACTACTAGTTATACCTTCTTTTTGTAAGCTAATGACCTCAAGATCTTCTGCCGTATTCCTCGCCTCGCCTTGGACGTCGTGTGGGTGACGATCCTCCAAGATGAACACTACCCAAAAGCTTCCTCCTTCTTCTTCTAAATTTCGGCCACCACCACCACCAAGGAGAAGAGAGCAAAGGGAGAGGAAGAAGGGAGAGGGCCGGCCACACCAAGAGATCACCCAAGCAAAAGAATAAGAGTTGTGTCTCATGAAGCCCCCTCACCCCTTCTTTTATATTACTTGCCCAAGGCAAATAAGGAAAAACCTTTTACAAAAAATAAAATCATCCAAGAGTTTTTCCTTTTCCCTTTTGATTTTTCCTTTTCTTTCCTCTTGATTGAATCAATCATCAATCAATGGTTGAGATCAATCCTATTTGGTTTAGGATTGGTATTGGCCGGCCCCTTGCTTGGACACCAAGCAAGGTGGCCGACCACCATATTTATGAAAGAAAAATAATTTTTTAAAAATTTTACAAGAAGAAACTCTTATAAAATTTTACAAACTCTCTTTCCTAAAGTAGGAGTTAAAAAAGGAAAGTTTCTAAAAATTAAAATCATGTTTTAAATTTAAAAACTCTCTCATAAAATTTCCTTTTTTAACATGATGATAGAAAATTTTAATTTTAAAACTTATCTCCCTTTTTTTCTTAAATCATGAGGATGGTTAAAAAAGGAAAGTTTTAAAACTTTTAAAAACTCTCTATTAAAACATGTGGCCAAATTCAAATTAGGAAAGTTTTAAAAATTAAAATCTCTCTTTTAAAACTTATAGTTTTCTACGAAGAGAAGATTTTAAAAATTCAAAACACCCCTCCTATTTGAATTTATCTTGGCCGGCCCCTACAAGCTTGGTCACCAAGCTATAGGGTCGACCCCTATAAGACGATGTGGCCGGCCATTGCTTGGTCACCAAGCAATGGTCCGGCCCCCTTCTTGGACACCAAGAAGAGCCTTACATTAGGATGGACTTGAGGCTTATAATGAGGATACGACAGGGACCTAGAGGAGAAATTGGTTTTGGCCTTCCGATGAGCTTGAGTATCCCGTGTTCGCCCCGAACACACAACTCAAGTACATCGATAACAACTCATTCCACTAAAGAGTTATTACCGTACTACCGCACCAATCCCAAATTACATTATGGGCTCCTTCTTATCATGAGTGTGTTAGTCTCCCTGTGTTTAAGATTACGAATGCCCACTAATTAAGTAAATTACTGACAACTCACTTAATTAATATCTAGCTCCAAGAGTAGTACAACTCAACTTTATTGTCATGTCAGACTAAGTCGACCTGCAGAGTTTAACATGGCAATCCTTATGAGCTCCTCTTAGGGACATTCTCAACCTAGATAACTAGGACACAGATTCTTTGTATAATCAACAACACACACTATAAGTAATATCATTTTTCAACTTATCGGGCATATTGATTTATCGAGCTAAACCTCACCCTTTGATAAATCAAAGAAATAAATATTAAATATATGTGCTTGTTATTATATTAGGATTAAGAGCACACAATTCCATAATAACTAAGGTTTAGTTCTTTAACTAAGTCAGTACAAAAAGAACTTACCTAAATGATCCTACTCAATACACTTAAAGTGTATCAGTGTAATTTATTAGTCAAGATAAACTAATACTTAATTACACTATGACTATACTGATGATTTGTTCCTTTCCATCTAGTCGCGAGCAACTGTTTATAATTTATAGAGAGCCGACAACATGATCTTCTGAGTGTGGCACCACACTCCATGTTTATCTACTATATAAATTAATTGAACAATTATATTTAACAAATAAATGTAGAAAATGACCAATGTGATTCTTTTATTTCAACAAATAAATGTTTACAAAAGCTAGGCTTTTAGTATACACTATAACAATCTACCACTTATACTAAAAGACTAAGCTGTCATATCTGTTGCCTTACATCTGATTTCCATCCCCTCCACATGCCGATCAAAAGCTTTGTGAAAGGATCTGCTAGGTTATCTTCTGATGCAATCTTGGCGACGACAACTTCTCCTCGCTTGACGATGTCTCGTATCAGGTGGTACTTGCGCTCTATATGTTTACTTGCCTTATGAGCTCGTGGTTCCTTCGAGTTTGCAACTGCACCGCTATTATCACAAAAAATTGTGATGATCTTGGGCAAACCAGGAATCACATCTAAGTCCATTAGAAAGTTTCTGAGTCATACGGCTTCTTTTGCTGCCTTAGAGGCTGCAACATACTCAGCTTCCATGGTTGAGTCCGAGACGCATTTCTGCTTAACACTCCTCTATGCAATGGCTCCGCCTCCTAGAGTAAACACATAGCCTGATGTTGACTTACTATTGTCCCTATCTGATTGGAAGTCCGAATCTGTGTAACCCACAGGAAGCAAATCGTCTGTTTGGTAAACTATCATATAATCTCTAGTCCTTCTCACGTACTTTAATATATGCTTTACCGCAGTCCAATGCCCTTATCTAGGGTTACTCTGATATCTGCTAACCATGCCCACAGTAAAACAGATATTAGGTCTCGTACACAGCATTGCATACATAAGGCTTCCTACAGCCGATGCATAAGGAACTGCCTTCATGTCCTCAATCTCCTTTGATGTCTTTGGGGACATCTCTTTAGATAAGGCTACTCCATGCCTAAAAGGTAAGAAACCTTTCTTGGAGTTTTGCATGCTAAAACGAGCAAGGATTGTATTTATATATAAAGCTTGGGATAGGCACAACATTCTTTTCTTGCGATCCCTTATAACTTTGATCCCAAGAATGTGTGCACATTCTCCTAAGTCCTTCATATCAAATTGTTTGGACAACCATACCCTTACGTCTGATAATACCTTGACATTGTTGCCAATTAATAAAATATCATCTACGTATAGTACAAGAAATACCACCACATTTCCGTTACACTTCTTGTATACACAAGACTCATCCGGACACTGAATAAATCCATATGATTGGATTACTTCGTTAAACCGGATGTTCCAAGATCTTGAAGCCTGCTTTAGTCCATAAATGGACCGATTGAGCTTACACACTAGATGCTCTTTGCCCTTTTCAATGAACCCTTCTGGTTGCTTTATATGGATGTTTTCTTCAAGACTTCCGTTAAGGAAAGCTGTCTTGACATCCATTTGCCAAATCTCATAGTCCATATGAGCGGCAATGGATAAGAGTATCCTGATAGACTTAAGCATGGCTACCGATGAAAAAGTCTCCTCATATTCGATTCCCTCTTTCTGAGTATACCCTTTCGTAACAAGCCTTGCTTTGAAGGTTTCTACCTTCCCATTTATCCCTCTTTTCCTTTTGTAGATCCATTTGCATCCAATGGCTTTTACACCATCAGGTGGTTCTACAAGCTCCCAGACCTTATTAGAGTACATAGACTCTATTTCAGAGTTCATTGCCTTTTGCCAAGATACTGCATCTATATCTTGGAGTGCTTCGTCATATGTTCGGGGATCTGGTTCATGTTTACCTGGGATCAAGTCCAAAGACTCACCCAAAACATAAATCTCTCAGGTTGCCTTACAACCCTCCCACTACGACGAGGCACTGTCTGTGGTTGTGTATCATTTGTGACACGTGTTGCAGTCTCTTGTGGTACTTCATCTTGTACTATTGGTACTGAAGTAGACGTGCCCTCTCTAATTTCTTCTAGTACTATTTCACTCATGGGCTTATGGTTCATTACATAATCTTCTTCTAAAAATCGAGCATTGATGCTAACAATGATCTTCTGATTTTTAGGATTATAAAACAAACCACCTATCGTTCCCTTAGGATATCCCACAAACAGTCAAACTTCTGTACGTGATTCAAACTTATCAGTATCTCCCTTCAGCACATGTGCTGGACTACCCCATATCCGTATATGTTTTAGACTAGACTTACGCCCATTCCATAATTCCATGGGAGTAGAAGGAACTGTTTTAGAAGGTACGATATTCAGAATGTACACTACTGTTTCTAAAGCATATCCCCAAAACGAATTTGGTAATTCTGAATAACTCATCATTGATCTAACCATTTCCATAAGAGTTCTATTCCTTCGTTCTGCCACACCATTCTGCTGGGGTGTGCCAGGTGCAGTCAATTGGGATTGAATCCCAACTTCTGATAAGTAATTCCTAAACTCTCCAAAGAGGTATTTGCCACCACGGTCAGACCGTAGTGTCTTGATACTTTTACCAAGACGTTTCTCCACATCAGCCCTATATTCTTTGAACTTGTCAAAGCATTCAGACTTGCGGCGCATCAGGTAAATGTATCAGTATCTTGAATAAGCGTCTATAAAGGAGACGAAGTATTCATAACCACCTCTTGCCTGAATAGACATAGGACCACACAAATCAGAATGAACCAGTTCTAACGCATCTTTGGCTCTATACCCCTTGACCTTATAAGGTCTCTTGGTCATTTTACCTTCCAAGCAGGATTCGCATGTTGGAAAGTTTTCCAACTCTAATGAACCCAAGAGTCCATCGGCTACAAGCCTTTGAATCCTACTTAAGTTAATATGTCCAAGCCTTAGATGCCAAAGATATGTTTGGTTCATTTCCGAAGGTTCTTTTCTCTTATTAGAGTTAGAAGATGTGTTATTAATTTCCATATTTTGCTTAGTGGGAGAAATTGGATTTAAAGTGTATAAATTGTAAACCAATGAACCAGAATAGATAATCACCTTATTTCTCTTTATAATGACATTGTTACTAAAAGAGACTGAATATCCATCCAAATACAGTTTAGAAACTGAAATTAAATTCTTTCTAAAACTGGGTACATAAAGATAATTTCTTAAAATCAAATTTCTATTCCTATCAAATGATAAGTAGACATCTCCCACTGCAACAGCCGCCACCTTAGTAGCATTGCCCATGTAGACAGTTATCTCTCCATCAAATAGTCGTCGGGTTTCCTGGAACCCCTGCAAAGAATTGCAGACATGTTCAGTGGCTCTCGTATCTACACACTAGGTGCTGGTAGATAACACCGCTAAACATGTTTCAACAACTAGAGTATGAGATATACCTTTATTGTTCTGGTTCCTACGAGGACAGTCCGCTTTCCAATGTCTAGACTGCTTGCAGATGAAGCATTTGCCCTTCGGCTTCTTCATTCTAGCTTTCTGTCCTGTACTCTGAGGTTTATTTACCTTCTTTGCTAAAAAGACCTATTTCTTCTTCTTCTTGCCTTTCGACTTAGAAGTAGAACCATTTTTAGCATAGTGAATCTGAGAACTGTGACGAAATATTCCTTCTGCTGTCTGTAGTTCTGTCAGAAGTTCTGCCAACGTGTACTCTCTTTTATTCATGTTATAATTCAGGTGGAACTGCTCAAAACTTCTGGGTAGCGTTTGGAGAATTATATCGACCTGGGTTTCCCCATCGATTTCTCCTCCAAGGACTTGTATTTCATTCAGATAAGCCATCATTTTGAGGATATGATCCCTTACGGGTGTCTCCTTAGACATGGTGGCTGTCATTAGCTTCCTCATTGCCTCTTGCCTAGCAGTCCGACTCTGGTGCCCAAAGAGTTCTTTGAGATTGTTCATTATATCATAAGCTGTTGGTAAATCTTGATGCTGATGTTGCAATACATTTGACATAGATGCCAAAATGTAACACCGCGCCATCTCATCAGCTTTTACCCATTTCTTATGATACTCAATCTCCTCTGGGGTAGAGTCACCGTCAGGTGCATCAGGGCAAGCCTCAGTCAGTACAAACTTATAGCTTTCAGCAGTAAGAACAATATCCAGGTTTCTTTTCCAATCAATATAGTTGGGACCAGTAAGTTTGTTTTCTTTCAGTATAATGGCTAGTGGGTTGAAAGTCATCCTAAGAATCACAAAAATAAACTTTGGTCAAGACTCTAAATTTAGAATAATATTGATTCCTCAAACAATACTATTTTAAATTAACCAGCACCTCAAATCACCGTGAATATTGCATGCCACGTTAGTGTGGACGTATACAAATTCAACATTTGTAAGAGGAGGGTGTAACCCATTAATTTTATTATCTTGTCATCCTAACTTTATGACAAATAAAATTAATAGTTGGTTTCACTTTGGTCACACAGACAATAGCAGTGACTCCGTTGGGGAGGATACTATTGAATGCGTCTAAGTGTATACCATTACTTGATACTAAGTCCATTAAATAGGATTGTGCCCCTTCAGTTGGAGAAGATCACACGCTCCTAAATAATTTCCTATAACCATCCATAAAAGGAAGTTTGATCTAGTGATTCGCAACAAACCCATCCGTTGTGGAGGGAGGCACTCAGAGCCAACACGCAGGCTTGTTGCATCACTTACAAACCAGTAATGGAGACCATGACATTTATTAAAATCCGTCTCCCACTTAGTTATTTAAAATTGAGGATTTTAACCTACGCTAGCATACATCACATGCATATAAACATTACAGTAAATAAAAGCAATAAATTAGGAAATTAACTTTCCAACTATTATGACCTTTTCCACCACTGTCTTCAGTATGCTCCAACCCTAGCTGCTGCCATCTTTAGCCACCGCCATCTGGTCGAATTGTCGCATCTATCTTGCTTCTTATTCCACTGCACCTCTGGTGCTCCAAATGTACCATGCCTCGCAAGAATCCGATTCGCGACAAGAAAAAAATTTTACATATATTGATCCTATATTCCTCGAGGGAATGTATATGTAATCTAGATAGAAAAATAAAATTCTAAAAATAATACAGCTCCTGCTGTATTTTATACATATAATCATGCACACAAATAATGCCCTTGACATGTCCAAGGTCCAATCACACATAATATCAATAAGTCATATTAGTTGGAGCCTGCAACCAAAGAGTTAGCACATCCTGCTATTTTCCTGCCTAAATTATGCATGGCATGTGCATAACCTATTTGAATTCTAAAAATACACAGAGGCAAACCTTAGCTCTGATACCAATTGTTGGTTAGTCCTAGGAAAACGTACCAGTTCCACTGTACAAAAATTTTTGTACAAGTGTTGAACATTTCCTTAAATAACCTAATGTGTTCTTTAGAAATTAAATTAGGAATCGCAGACGGAACTTAACATCATTGATTCCAAATTTAACTTATCTGTTCTTAATGGTTAAGATTTGAATCGCAAGCGGAACTTAACACTATTGATTCAAATCAACCTAGATTATTAATTCCATAAATATTAATTTCCAAAATTGGCTTCCAGGACTGCATGGCGAGGCACATGACTTTCTTGGATATGGGAGCAACCACCACCGCCTAGGCAAAGCCTTTTAAGGAAAGCTAATATTTATTTCCTTAAATAACTCTAGGTTAACCAAAAGGAACAATCGAATAACAAGTTCGAAAAAGAAGAAAACACAAACTCGAAAAACTATTTCGAAAAACTAGATCTAATTGCCTCTCGTATTTAGAATTCATACAAAGAAAAATAACAATAGTATGATGTGGAAGAAAACTACTAGTTATACCTTCTCTTTGTAAGATAATGACGTCAAGATCTTCTGCTGTATTCCTCGCCTCGCCTTGGACGTCGTGTGGGCGACGATCTTCTAAGATGAACACTACCCAAAAGCTTCCTCCTTCTTCTTCTAAAATCTGGCCACCACCACCACCAAGGAGAAGATAGCAAAGGGAGAGGAAGAAGGGAGAGGGTCGGCCACACCAAGAGATCACCCAAGCAAAAGAATAAGAGTTGTGTCTCATGAAGCCCCCTCACCCCTTCTTTTATATTACTTGCCCAAGGCAAATAAGGAAAAACCTTTTACAAAAAATAAAATCATCCAAGAGTTTTTCCTTTTCTTTCCTCTTGATTGAATCAATCATCAATCAATGGTTGAGATCAATCCTATTTGGTTTAGGATTGGTATTGGCCGGCCCCTTGCTTGGACACCAAGCAAGGTGGCCAGCCACCATATTTAGGAAAGAAAAATAATTTTTTAAAAATTTTACAAGAAGAAACTCTTATAAAATTTTACAAGCTCTCTTTCCTAAAGTAGGAGTTAAAAAAGGAAAGTTTCTAAAAATTAAAATCATGTTTTAAATTTAAAAACTCTCTCATAAAATTTCCTTTTTTAACATGATGATAGAAAATTTTTATTTTAAAACTTATCTCCCTTTTTTTCTTAAATCATGAGGATGGTTAAAAAAGGAAAGTTTTAAAACTTTTAAAAACTCTCTATTAAAACATGTGGCCAAATTCAAATTAGGAAAGTTTTAAAAATTAAAATCTCTCTTTTAAAACTTATAGTTTTCTACGAAGAGAAGATTTTAAAAATTCAAAACACCCCTCCTATTTGAATTTATCTTGGCCGGCCCCTACAAGCTTGGTCACCAAGCTATAGGGTCGACCCCTATAAGAGGATGTGGCCGGCCATTGCTTGGTCACCAAGCAATGGTTCGGCCCCCTTCTTGGATACCAAGAAGAGCCTTACATTAGGATAGACTTGAGGCTTATAATGAGGATACGACAGGGACCTAGAGGAGAAATTGGTTTTGGCCGTCCGATGAGCTTGAGTATCCCGTGTTCGCCCCGAACACACAATTCAAGTACATCGATAACAACTCATTCCACTAAAGAGTTATTACCGTACTACCGCACCAATCCCAAATTACATTATGGGCTCCTTCTTATCATGAGTGTGTTAGTCTCCCTGTGTTTAAGATTACGAATGCCCACTAATTAAGTAAATTACTGACAACTCACTTAATTAATATCTAGCTCCAAGAGTAGTACCACTCAACTTTATTGTCATGTCGGAATAAGTCGACCTGCAGGGTTTAACATGGCAATCCTTATGAGCTCCTCTTGGGGACATTCTCAACCTTGATAACTAGGACACATATTCCTTCTATAATCAACAACACACACTATAAGTAATAACATTTCCCAACTTATCGGGCATATTGATTTATCGAGCTAAACCTCACTTTTTGATAAATCAAAGAAATAAATATTAAATATATGTGCTTGTTATTATATTAGGATTAAGAGTACACACTTCCATAATAACTAAGGTTTAGTTCTTTTACTAAGTCAGTACAAAAAGTACTTACCTAAATGATCCTACTCAATACACTTAAAGTGTATCAGTGTAATTTATTAGTCTAGATAAACTAATACTTAATTACACTACGACTATACTGATGATTTGTTCCTTTCCATCTAGTCGCGAGCAACTATTTATAATTTATAGAGAGCCGACAACATGATCTTCTGAGTGTGACACCATACTCCATGTTTATCTACTATATAAATTAATTGAACAATTACATTTAACAAATAAATGTAGAAAATGACCAATGTGATTCTTTTATTTCAACAAATAAATGTTTACAAAAGCTAGGCTTTTAGTATACACTCTAACAGACCGAACCTGGGATATGTGTCGACTGGATCAAGCCGAGGTGTGCGGGTCAGAGGAGACTGATCAGTCGACCGGACCCTGGGATCGGTCGACCGAACCCAGGGATAGAGTTTGACCAGATCGAAGCGGAGCGACAGATCGACGGATCAAATGCGTTGGAGATCATTTGATCGGTCGACCGAACATGAGGATCGGTCGACCGATCCGCTTCGGGTCAAAGCTGATCCTGAGACTTGGGGATCTGGATCAGCGTCTACAGAGCTATAAAAGGGAGCCTTGGGGTGCAGCTTCGATAATCAATCACAGAAGCGAACTTTCTACTTCCTGCTGCTAACAAGTCGATCCCGAAGTGCTGCATCATCATCCCAACGACCCGGAGCTCAGTTCTTCTATCTTTCATTGTCGTCGGTATATTTTATTGTTATTAATTACTGTACTTCAAATTGTAATCATTTAACGAGCCTATAGTTGTTGCCCACCGAAAGCGATCAAGGATCGCGGACCTTCGAGTAGGAGTCGAGATAGGCTCCGAACGAAGTAAAATACTTGCGTCTTTGTGTGTTTGCATTTACTTTCCGCTGCGTTTCTACTCTTAGTTTTAACTCGTTAAAATAGCCACGAGCGTTATTCACCCCCCTCTTAGTTTTAACTCTTTGAAAAATTATTTGAAAATCAATTTCAAAATCTTTGAAAAATTATTTTAAAATCCCCTTAGAAAAATTATTTGAAAATCAATTTCAAAATCTTTGAAAAATTATTTTAAAATTATTTTAAAATCCTTTGAAAAATTATTTGAAAATCAATTTCAAAATCTTTGAAAAATTCTTTTAAAATTATTTAAAAATTATTTGAAAATCAATTTCAAAATCTTTGAAAAATTATTTAAAAAATTATTTTAAAATCCTCTTTGAAAAATCCTTCGAAAATTAATTTCAAAATTATTGAAAAATCCTTCGAAAATTAATTTCAAAAATTATTTGAAAAATACTTTGAAAATTAATTTCAAAATTATTGAAAAATCCTTTGAAAATTAATTTCAAAATCATTTGAAAAATACTTTGAAAATTAATTTCAAAAATTATTTGAAAAATCCTTTGAAAATTAAGTTCAAAATTATTGAAAAATCCTTTGAAAATTAATTTCAAAATCATTTGAAAAATACTTTGAAAATTAATTTCAAAAATTATTTGAAAAATCCTTTGAAAATTAATTTCAAAAAATTATTTGAAAAATACTTTGAAAATTAATTTCAAAAATTATTTGAAAAATACTTTGAAAATTAATTTCAAAATCATTTGAAAAATACTTTTAAAAACAATTTCAAAAATTATTTGAAAAATACTTTGAAAATTAATTTCAAAATCATTTGAAAAATACTTTGAAAATTAGTTTCAAAAATTATTTGAAAAATACTTTGAAAATTAATGTGAAAATCATTTGAAAGATACTTTGAAAATTAATTTCAAAACTTATTTGAAAAATCTTTTGAAAATATATTTCAAAATCATTTGAAAAATACTTTGAAAATCAGGTTCAAAATTATTTGAAAAATCCTTTGAAAATTAATTTGAAAATAATTTAAATCATTTCTTAATCTTAGAGTTTAGAAGAAATTTTGTTAAAAATTTTAAAAGAAACACTTAGACTTTAATGTTTACAAGAAAATTAATTTGAAAAGCTAAGTGTTTCCCTCATTACTCATTTTTTTACTCCCCTCTTTATTTTGATATATGGCAAAGGGGGAGAGTATAAGAAATTCAAAGGAAAATTCAAAGGAAACTAAAATTTAAAAATTCAAAACTAAAAGAAATCAGCTTAAGGGGGAGCTTCCATTAAGGGGGAGCTTCAATGTGCTTAGGTTTTATTTACCTTTATTGCATTTTTTCACTTAACTTTGAATTTCGGTTGCCATAATCAAAATGGGGGAGATTGTTGGTGCGGGAAGCATCCGACGATTGAACCTTAGTTTTGATAATGGCAAAGGGATTCAAAGTTAAGTTTAATTGTTATCTAATGTGTATGATTGAGTGTTTCAGGAAAGTCCTAACTATGGTTAGGCAGGTGAAAACCCTAGGGGGTGGTAACCCTAGGTCCTAGGGGTGGTAACCCTAGGTGGAGAAAAGTCCTAGCTGCGGTTAGACAAGGGAAAACCCTAGGGGGTGGTAACCCTAGGTCATAGGGGGTGGTAACCTTATGCGGGAAGTCTTGGCGGGTCGACACTTCGGGCAAAAATCCTAGGGGGTGGTAACCCTAGGTTAAAATCCTGGTGTCACGAACCGGGTAGAAGTCTGGATGGGTTGAGGACCGGACATCCAGCATGAACACCGGAAGCATCGGACACTGAGCAAAAGACCAGTCGATCTGGAAGATCGTACTGGCAACAGGTAAATCTCCTGAGAGGAGTAGGTGAGGATGCATTCCCCCTAGAGGGAACAGTAGGCGTCGGGTCGACCTAGGGTTTCCGGTTGGAAATCCGAAGTCAGATCCGGACAGTCGAGA
Organism: Zingiber officinale; assembly: GCF_018446385.1. Lineage (NCBI taxonomy): Eukaryota > Viridiplantae > Streptophyta > Magnoliopsida > Zingiberales > Zingiberaceae > Zingiber > Zingiber officinale. Next base: position 28,087,724 of record NC_055987.1, on the reverse strand, counting down.
GACTGTCAAATTTATTTATATTATCTTCTAACTCTGTTTTGCAGGTAACTAACAGTTTTATACAAAGTTAGAACTGACCGGGATCGGTCGACCGAACCTTAGATTCGGTCGACCGAACCTCCAAGATAACAGATCCGGTCTCTAGAAGTTGGACCGGGCTCGACCAGGGATCGGTTGACCGGACCTCGGGATAGGTCAACCGAACCTGGGATAGGTGTCAACTAGATCAAGGCGAGGTGTGCAGGCCAGAGGAGACTGATCGTGTGAGATCTCGGAAAATTTAATTAATAGGGTTATTTGGAAAATAGCCTTATAGAATTTTTCTGGAATTTTTAGAAATTTTCTAGGAATTTTTCGGAGCTCGTATGACGGATTTTGAGGGGATCAATTTCGGGTTCGGATTAAAGCCTGTTTGGGATACCCGCTTAAGTGAGGAAAAATGTTAATTATAAATTTCCTTTCTTATTTCTTTTTCCCGAACCCGACTTAATCCTTTAACCGAGTTCTTCCTCCCCTCTCTGCCCCGACGCGATCCCGATCTCCCCTCTCTTCTCTGTCCTCTCTCGCGGGCGATCGGCGCCGACGGGAGCAAGGCTTCAGCTCCGGCGGTCTTCCTTCTACCGGCATCGATCCTTTAGCTTAGATCTAGCCGAAGCCTTCTCCTTCTCGCTCTAATCTCTCTGAAGACTCTCACGGGGATGAACCGACGCCGAGCGTGGACGAGTCGACGCCGACGATCGCCGGTGTAGATCTATCTGCGGAGCTTGCCGGAAATCAATCCAGGAGGCACGAATTATCTTGATTTCCTCTGCTCAACCCTTCCCCGATCTTTCTTCTTGTTTCTGCCGACCCTCTCTTCCCCGATTCGATCGCCGGCTTGAAGATGCCCTAGGGTTTCGAAGGTAAGCTATTAACCCTAGCTGTGGATTTTAGAGTTTTGGTTTTCTTCTCTGTTTACCGATCCTAATCTTCTTGACGGTGGAATTAGGTCTCGGGTTTGGAGAGGTTGGTATCAGGGAGGTGTTGCTTGGATTAGGGAAGGAATCAGATCAGACTCGTGCTAGGTTTTCCCTGGATTGGATCTTGGATCTCCTCTGCCTTGCTATTGATTAGGGTACGGGATTGAAGAGGAGGAGGTAAGATGAGTAGATTGTTTCTTGGACTTAGTTGGTGATAGGGTTGTGTTGAGATCTAATCTCTTTTTGATCTGATTAATTCCAGGGAGGTTTGTTTTGTTTTGGTTCCAACAGCACTTCTTTGGCTGCGGATCAAGAGCAAATGTTGGAGATTGAGGTAATTGATCAGTGATTGATTAGCCATTTATGTGTAGGAATAAATTAGAGATGATATGTTAGTATATCGTTAGTTGATACATGTTGTAATTAGTTGTTAAATTGTATCGTTAGTTGATACATGTTGTAATTAGTTGTTAAATTGTGTAGATTTATTTGTGTAGAATAAATCTAATGGAATGGTTAGGGTTAGGGTAATTAACCCTAGTCAACCGTTGGATTTATAACCTAATTGGTGATCAGGGATTAGGTAACTAACCCTAATCGACCATTAGACTTAAATTGGTAAGTTGTGATTGTGGTGATTAGGGTTTTGCCCTGATTTAGCATTGAGAGTTTTATTTAGCTATTTCATTTGGATTTAGCTAAATAAAATATATATGTTGTTTGACACAGGACTCTGATTCGAGATGGGCGTCTCGACTTCGGATTTGGATTGTACCATCTATTTGAGGCGGGTACCCTTTGACTTATCTTTTGATACTGTCTTATGATATGTATAGTTTATATATAGTTACTAGTGATAGATGGTAGATTTATTTCTTCCCTGGTCTTAGCTTAGTTGATACCTATCACATGCTTCATCTGCTAGTTGCTTTACTTCAGGATTGGATATTTATCTCTTGCCATGTATATATAGGTTCATAGAGATGCATATCTATAGTGCGCTACTCTACTGGATTAGTTGCTTTACATGTGTGATACATACTCTTGGATTCATGATACTTACATCATTGTTATATGTGATGTCTTTGGATTTATGCTGTTTATATCATGGTTATATATATGTGTTTACCTTTTGGGCACACACATATATGGAGGAGGCTATGTTCAGGTATGACATACTGTAGCCGCATGCACCATATTGCATGATTGCATGCTGGGCGATTGACGACTCCATTATTGTTGAGCTCGTCGGCCGGCTACATGAGGGCCTACACACAGCGTGACCACTGCATGGGTAGTGGCACAACACTCAGGGTGTGTATGGTAGGTTGCTCGGTGGTGCACCGCTGGGGTGCTCATGGGTAGCATGATACAGCGGGGTTGCAGCCGGGATCCCTCCCCGTCATCGCGTACCGGGAGTTGAGAGCATTGCGCTCCCTCACTATGTTTGAGGTAGGAGGATAGGTGTACTCCGACAGCATCCCGTCCACTCGGTCACTCTTCAGGGGTAGTGACGGCAGAGTGCACGGTGTCACAGCCCTACCCACGCGGTCTCACCATGGTGTGTGAGATACAGACTGGCGTCAGGGGTGACCATGTCATATTGCATCATATGCACAGATTGCATTTATTGTGATTGTTGCATATTGGATGATGTACTTGGGTGACTGCATATGATTGACATGCATACAGGATACATGCGTATTTGTTCTGACTATCTTTATCTGTGTATGTCCACAGTCATTCGCCCAAGCCTCGCAGGTGAGTACAGTTTATTTCAGTTATGCATTTCGTATTATTCTTGCTGTAAACTGTATCACATGCTTTTGGTTACTCATTATAGTTTATTTAGCTATGCATACCTGTTATATTGTTAGGAGACTGTACTGTAGGTCCTATGGTTTAGGAGACTGTACTTTAGGATATTACTGGTAGTTATATGTTGCTGTACATATCTATTGGATTACCTGCTGAGTTCTTTGAACTCACCCCGTTGTTACTATTTTTCAGGTTGAGGCCGTCAGGAGAGATTCCAGTCGCTAGCCCCTTTATCGCGAGGATTTGCCTGTTGTCGGGATCTGTTTTGTTTTTGCATCTTATATACTCGTGATGTGGATTTTGTATTGTGGACTTTAAGACGCACATTGGGTTTACTACTTTTGTTTTCCGCTGCGAATATTTCATTACTTCGTGGATTTCGTTTCTTCGTTGTAGTGGAGTAGGATGTGTACGTATATCTTCGTTGATTTCTATATCATCTTTTCTGTATATAACTGCATGGATTGTTCATATTATATCTGTGTAGAAATATTGAATACAATTGTGTGGATTGTTTTACTATTTATCTGTATTGTTCCGGCCGAGTGTGGCCGAGGTATTGATATATGTATACTGAGATTCATATTGTTCGCCGTACAGGGGAGATGCTGCCGAAATTTCTTCGGACAGGGACTACCTGGGGCGTGACAGATCGGTCGACCGGACCCTGGGATCGGTCGACCGAACCCAGGGATAGAGTTTGACCAGATCGAAGCGGAGCGACAGATCGATGGATCAGATGTGGTGGAGATCATCTGATCCAACTTTCTACTTCCTGCTGCTAACAAGTCAATCCCGAAGTGCTGCATCATCATCCCGACGACCCGGAGCTCAGTTCTTCCATCTTTCATTGTCGTCGGTATATTTTATTGTTATTAATTACCGTACTTCAAATTGTAATCATTTAACGAGCCTATAGTTGTTGCCTACCGAAAGCGATCAAGGATCGCGGGCCTTCGAGTAGGAGTCGAGATAGGCTCCAAACGAAGTAAAACACTTGCGTCTTTATTTGTTTGCATTTACTTTCCACTGCGTTTCTTCTCTTAGTTTTAACTCGTTAAAATAGCCACGAGCGCTATTCACCCCCTCCTCTAGCACAATCTCGATCCAACAGTACTCACCCATGCGTTGATAGGCGGGACCAAAATTATCCCTCCATACCCTACCAAAATAATATGTGTTGCTCTGCTTTGGTAGATTCAACAACAACATGTGATCGAGGTAGTGATAGGTATCGCAGCATGGTAGGCATTATGAGTTGACGCGATTGAGATCTAATCTAATCGACGAGGTGTATCATATACGCGATTTAGATCTAATCTAATCGTTAGGGCGCATCATGTACACGATTTAGATCTAATCTAATCGTCGAGGTGTATCATATACGCGATTTAGATCTAATCTAATCGTTAAGGCGCTAATTAATTACTTATTCTAGCATGCATCACATATACACACATAAGCAATTAATTATATATTTTGTGATTAGTCATGGCCCTACTACGATCTTCTCAAGCCAATGAGAAGATCGGATGGTCAACCTAAGGTCAATAGCTTCTCAAGCTCCTTCCTTGACCACCTTGTGTTGCTCGCGCCCTCCTCGTAACTCCGTCTCGAGTGGATCTTCCACCGCTTCAATTTGTACATTACAAAGGTGAAACTAGAGTTACATTCGAGTCTAAACTATTTACAACAGGAATATAAATATAGGAAAGGCACGACGCGCAGGTCGCGTATCATATACAACACGCACATCACAGAAAATGGCACGCAGGCCATAATATGAATTACAACACAAATTTCCAATCTAATTGAGTCTTTTGGGCCATGACCATAACAAGATAATACATAATTCTAAATTATGGAATTTCTATAAATTTCTGTAATTTTTTTTAACAATTTTTACAATTTTTATGAGTAAAATTTTCGGTGGTCCCGTTTAGCGATTTTCGGGCGCAATCGCGAAACGAATCCCCTTGCGGGGTCAAGGGAAGTACCCCTACCCACGATATAACCATAGCGAGTGTTCCTAAGCGATCCTACAGCACCTTAGTCCGTTGTCTCAAAAAAGATTTGGGGCGAAACCTTGCCGTTTCAGAAATATCTTCACGGTAGTCGAAGCCTACAAGTGTCTAAACACTTGTGCTTCGCTTCTACGAGAAAATTACCCATAAAATCTATAAAAATCATAAAAATACAAAAACTTACAGATCTATAGAATTTCATAAAATTCAAAATAAAACTCGTACGCGCTTTACACGTGGCTCTGATACCACTGTTGGGTTTTTCGGGCTGTAAAAACCACTAACTCCCTCATCTAAAGTGGTCGGCCACTTTAAGAGAGATTGTAACCTCCATGGGATGCCAAGAGTCACAACTCTTGGTAACTCCCATCAGGTGGCATCTCACTTAAGCAACCATGATGATGTGGAGCATCATCATTGGTCTACTTCTTGCCAACTCACCAATGAGGTGGCAAATGGTCAAGTCAAACTTGACTTTTCATCTTCCTCTCAAGTCAAGTCAAACTTGACCACTTCTCTCCCATGGTTGATCAAATCTAACCATTAGTTCAAGTCAATTTTAATTTAATGAATCTCTATTCATTGAATTAAATTAATTAAATGAGTCTAAGTCCATATTAGACTCACTTAACACATGAACCAAATTGAGTCCAACTCAATTAGCTCAATTTGGATTACTCTTAATCCAATTTGGTTCATCACATGAACCTAATCCTTTAGGTTCATCAAATGAACCTAATCTCCATCTAATTTCCCTTTGTGTGTGACCCTATAGGTTCTTATAATGTTGGCAATGTTCCTAAACCTATTTAGAAGCATAAGTAATGAGCGGTATCTAGCAACACATCAGTACTACCCAAGTTATAAGAATGTTAAGATCCAACATCACCTTGTGACTACTAATTGTGACTCCTCACAATATATGATATTGTCCTTCTATCCTAGACATCTAGATTGATCAATATGAGGCATAGACCGTGTCATCCTCTAATCAATCTAAATCTTGAACTCCAAGTAGACTCACTCAATCAAATGAGCTCAATATCTCATATTGACTCATTTGGACATGGCCATGCACTTAGTGGTCTCACTCTATCAAGAATATCGATGTCTCTTCCATCATATAGGAGGGATAGATCCCATCTATATCACTCACATCCCTCCGCATAATTTGTTACATACCCAGTAATCGCCTTTATAGTCCACCCAGTTACGGGTGACGTTTGACGAAGCCAAAGTATGCAATTCCTTATGTAGAGAACCATCATGACTTCAGGTCCAAGGACTAATAGTCATACTAATAGCCACATGAGAAAGTATATGACACTCATATAACAATCCATGATACTTTCTCATAGCGGGTCATTCAGTATACATTCTCCAATGCATACCCATATGTAAACTTGATATCTCCATATCCATGACTTGTGAGATCAAGTCATCGAGTTGACCTACATGCTAGTCTCGTCGCATTAACATTGTCCTAGAATGCTAATACTTGACTAGGAATGATTAAGAGTAGTGTTCCCTATATCATCTCACTATCGATTCTACTAACCGATTGATATAGATAAGAACCTTCTACTCAAGGACGCTATTATACTTAGTTATTTGGCACCAATACAAGTAAGCATAATAACCATAAACAAATGCTTATATATATATAAGAATATGATACAATGAATCCATACAACAATCATCAAATGATTGGCTCTAGGGCTCTAACTAACATAGGCACTCGGATGGTTCGAGTGCCCGGAATTAGTCTAGGCGCCTAGACCATAAAAGTTATCCATGAGCTGAGTTAGAGCGTGTCAATTGGCCGAGCCCACGTCAATGGTCCAGGCGGCCAGAAGGGGTCCAAGTGCCCGAATGGGGTATGGGTTCCTGGAGGTGGATAAAACTTCACGGATGAAGTTTCGATGAGAGGTCACCACGTTAGTATGATCCAAGTGCCCAAAGGGGTTCCAGGCACCCAAAATAGGCATATATAAGGGTCTTCGATTAGCAACTTTAGAACAACACTTTCTACGACTTTCATTCTTACGTGCTGCTCCAAAAAGGCTCCGATGACACCAAAAAGCTGCTCAGAAGTTCGAAGAATGAAAGACTTTAATTTCCTTTCTGTTTGTCAATAACAATTATTTCAGTTCTTGTACTCAATACTTGTAGCACATTATTCTAACTTATAAAGATTACCCAACGAAAGTAATTGACAATTGTAGGACTTGGATCACTCCGAACCAAGTAAAACCATTTGTGTTAATGTTGTTTTTTCTTTTCTTTATTCCGCTGTGTAACTCATTTTAACTCTTGATTTTTGATGAACATTATTTCCCCCCCCCCCCCCCCCTCTACCGTATTTATAGTGGTATCAGAGCGGGTACCGCTCTGAATTGGTGCAACCACCAATCATGCGAGAAGGTGATTTTCAAAATCTCTTTTAATATTTCTTTTCAGCTTTTAAAATTTTTGATATAGTCTAAATTGGTGCAATTACCTCTTTAGACAAATTTTTTTATTGAAAAATACTCTAAATTGGTGCAACGCCAATCGAGTTTTATTACTTTTATTATCTCCCACATTGCTAATCCAAGACATAATCTTGGAATTTCTTTCTACCTCTTCCTTGTGTGCATGGTTCTATCTCTCTAAATGGCCCAAACTGAAGGATACAGCACCATTCATCCCCTGCTCTTTAACTGGGACGACTTCCTATATTGGAAGAAGCGGATAGAGGTGTACTTGAAGACCAACATCGACCAATGGTTCACCATTCGACGAGGATACAGGGCACCAATGGATGAAGCAACAAAAGTACCGATCGACCCAAAAAGATGGAATCGAGATGACAAGAAAAAGACCTAGATCGACTCGAAGGCAACAAATACAATCCAGTGTGGTCTTACTAAGGAAGAACCGAACCCCGTCGGTCCATTCGAGAATGCCAAGGAGCTCTGGGACAAACTAATCGAACTGTGCGAAGGTACAAGCGATGCAAAGGTAATAAAGCGTGACTTATTATTAAATAATTTATTTAATATTAAAATACAGGATAGAGAAATGGCTACTCAGCTACATGCAAGAGTAAAAGACATTTTGAATGAGCTCCACCTAATCGATCATCAACTAGAGAACAGGGATGTAATCAGGTATGCCTTGAACTCCTTTCCTTAAAATGCACTATGGGCATCTATAGTAGATGCCTATAAAATTTCTAGGAATTTAAATAAATTAAAACTAGATGAGTTTTTTTGTGAACTTAAACTCCATGAACAAACTAACTCAAAGCCAGTTGAGAAAGGTATTGCACTTTTTGCAGGTTCCTCAAAAGAACCCAAGAACAAGAATAAATCGAAGCCAGAATCTGAATCTGACTTAAAAGCCAATGAAGAATAACTAGTGAACATGGTCAGAAAAATATTCACTAGAAGAAAGAACAACTTCACGAAGAAGGATCTATAAAAGGTGATCAAATCAAATGACACGAAGGCAAAGATCACATGCTACGGGTGTAATAAGAAAGGACATTACAAGCACAAGTGTCCAAAAATGAAAGAGCAAAAACCCAAGACAACTAGAAGAAAGAAGGCACTCAAGACAACGTGGGATGAGTCATCGTCTTCGAAAGAATCAGACGTCGAAGATCACAAGCATCACAACTACCTCACGCTGATAGCATCCGAACCAGAATCAAAAAGCAAGTTAGAACAAGACGATAAGTCCAAAGATGAATCACGCCATGAGTCTGCACTCATTTCCGAAGGTTCGAACGAGGTATCTTCTATCCTAACCACTAAATTTTTTAGAATAATTGTGTAAGATACCGTAAAATTTAAATAATAAATGTTATTGGATGAAAAATCTTATTGGATTTTTTGGGAATTTTTAGAATTTTTTCGGGATTTAAACGGAGTCTGTATGATTCGTTTTGAGGAGATGGATTCGGGATACGGTGGAGGGTTGTTTGGGATACCCATTTAAATGAGAGTTGATTAAGGATTAAAATTAGGGTTTAAATAAATTAAACCTAAGTTTTATTTTATTTTATTTCCCTTTTCCCTTTTATTTCCCCCGATTCTTTTTCTTCCCCAAATTGTGCAGAGACCTTCTTTCCCCGATCTCCTCTCCCGGCTCTCTCATGCGACCTCCTCTTCCTCGACGCCGACGACCTCCTCGTGCTACCGCTCCCTCCTTCCTCTCCCTCTCGAGGTGTGGATCCCTCCTCCTCTATTGAGCCTTTTAGCGAGTTTTTCGGTTGTTCTATGCTCCTAGCGTCTCTACCGCGGGCAGTTTAATCACGCCGGCGTTGTGTAGCCACCGAGCCTCCCTTCTCCTCCACCGATCGATCGAGTCCATCCAGCCACTCAATCTTCCCTCTCTGAGCGATGGACGCCGAGTGCTCGTCGGGAATGTGCATCCAAGACTCCTATTCTACCGTGCCCTAGATCGCCTTTGCGCGGGTACTCTCAGTCAAGAAGGGGGAAACCAACCTCTAGCTGGGATCTTGCTTCACCTCACGTACGAGCTGGGCCTCTGATCGCCGGAATACCTAGTTCCATCCATTCCCTGGTTTGACGAGGAGGTTCTGGTCACCAGAAGCTGTGGCGATCTCTATGGCGAGGAGGGTTGCTGTTCGAGTTCACCATTGGATAGATCACTAATGTCGGCAGAGGTCAGTAGCTCTTGTTCTTCAGAGTGCATTTGGAGGGGAAGTTGCTACGAATCTGGATCTGGGCTCTAGCAGTGATTTCCTTCAGCAACAAATCATGATCTGGGGCATCTGGATTGAGGTAAGGTTCTATTTGTTAGGGTTTCAGCAAGTCTTTGCTGTATATGTTGAAATTTGGACCGACTCTTGGAAGAATTGCTTAGGGGTATTCTTTGTAGCTTCTTGGCAATGAGTTGTAGGGTTGCTGAGCTACTGGAATTGCTGCCATACTGTAAGGTTAGTGCCTTTCTAGTGTTGTACTTTGGGTATTCTATTAGTATGATGCTAAATTGGGTTTTCTATGGGTTGTGGGGCTTTGTTCAGCGTAGATTTATGAGTAGTGTGATGTGGTTGGATTAATTGAGGTGGATGGACTATGTAGGATTGATTCTTGATGTTAGTTGTTGATACATGGATTGGAGTGAAGGATTGTGGATTTAGTTAAACCTAATTGGATTAAGGAATTAGGTTAATTATTTTGATTAGGGTTTCCCCTAATTAGATTGGAGAGTTTATTTAGCTTTTGCTACCTATATAATTAGCTAAATATATATCATGTGATCGCAGGACTTGGATTTGGGACAAGCGTCTCGACGCGGGTTACTTGACACGGTCGACAGATAAAGGCGGGTATTTCTTCCTTTGCCTCTATGTAGATTTTCTTTGAGCTTAGTGCATGGTTGTTATTTGACGGATTAGGTTACTTTACCTTATATCGTGTTCGGTTGCTGTTTTTCCTGCTTGTTACTTTTGCTTGAGCTTAGAGATGATCTATTTAATTCATATATAGTCTCAACTCTTGATATCTACTCTGTTGTGATTACACGTGTAGAGTAGGTCTTGTAGGGATTGTCGGGCTGTTAGTATTACCATGTTGATTGAGTATATGATGTGGACTGTACATAGGTGGGTATGTGTTATAGGAGTCATCTTGTTGACCGTGCATTTACATGTGGTGTGTACAAACGTATTTGTCATGTACTTTTGGAAGAGTTATGTTGATTGTATGTTTGGAGTATATACACATGTCCGTTGTGTTTTTATTGGAGGATACATGTTGATTGTACTTATATTTTTGTGTACATGTGTCTGGTGGGATTATTGGAGATTTTTGGTTGATTATACATGTGTAGTGGGTACATATGTTTGGTGGGATACGTGAAGGTATCATGACGATTATACTCTTGTTGGAGGTATTTATGAGGTTTGGGGTTGTTGCATGGATGATGATTATATATATATATATATATATCATGTTCATCATTCATTGCATCTGATGACCATTATCTCCCTTGTGGTGAGAGAGTCGTCAGTTGGTTTGGGAATAACACTGCACACTCGGCCACTCATGGGTAGTGGTAGCTGGAGCAGTTGCTGCTAGTCCTGTCATGCCACCCGATCACGAGGTTTTGTGAGATCCGACATTGTGAGCAGTCAGGGACCATGATACTATGTAGCTAGATAGTTACTAGTGGACTGTTCACCTCGACCACTATATAGTGGGCTGGAGGGTAGTACAATTGTCACAGACCCAAGCCTCTCGGCCATACAGGGGTCGTGGTGTCTAGAGAGGTGGCGGGGGTGACCATGGAGCATGCATGCACTTTTGTATATGATGCGCGGTGCATCTGGGGGGATATATCTGCATACATGTCTAGTAGATACTAGTTGCATGTGATTGTGATTTATTGCGTTTGATTGAGCTATGGTTGTTGCATATGGTTGTCATGCTGCATACATGTCATTTATTTTACATGTATATGCAGTCGTATTTATATTGCACAGGTGTCACGAGTATATCTGTTGCAGATCCAGTGAGTTTACTGATCTTTATTCCTTGCGTCGATTTTAGATTGGGTATGTATTTACCATTATATCAGTAGTGGTTTGCGCAGTTTGCATGTCAGTTATGATCATGTCGGGTTATTACGTTAGGTATGTTCAGATGCATTGATTATGATAGTATGATCATGTTCTTTATTTCCCTACTGAGACTATATACTTGTGATCTCCATGTATATTCATTGACCATGCACTATCTTGTCTATTACCCGCTGAGTTACCTATACTCACCACCGCATGTATACATTTATGTTTTCAGGTAGCTTGTAGATGGTTGGTGTCGCTCGGAGTATCCTATCTGTCGGGTCCTACGTCACATCCGAAGATCGTACTTGTTTCCTTTTGTATATCTTTTTATTATTTTTGGCATTGTATTTATGTGTAGCCATGTGGCTATTTTATAGTTTTGGTGTTGTATTTGTATTTAAGCCGTGCCGGCATGCATTGTATTTATTTGGTTTGTGTGGGCTTTCCTTCGTTTTTCCGCTGTGTTTCTAGTGCAGCCGTGTGGGATGCTTTATATATAACTGTGTGGTTGTGATTGTTTCATTCCAGCCGAGTGGGCTGTGATTATAACTGCGTGGTTGTATACATATATATTCCAGCCGCATGTGGCTGATGTATTTTTTTTGTAGTGATGCTTCATATTGTCACCGGTACGGGGGAGGTGCTGCCGGATTTTTGTCTGGCAGAGACTCCTTTTGAGGCGTGACAATTTTTGGTATCAGAGCGGGTACGATACCTGTTTTGTTTTGTGTTCTATTTTTGAGTTAATCTGATACCAATTTTTGGTATCAGAGCAGGTATGATGCCTGTTATTCGTGTTTTTGGATTTCGTGATTCGATTTTTCTTGATGTGACTTTCGGGTTTTGGGACCAGGCAGTAGCAGGACATCTCCAGGCTATAGGAGGTATGTTTGCATATTGTTATCATTCATTTCTGTTGGTGTATGTATTGTTAACCATATAGTTATGATGTGTGTTAGTGTTCTCTTGTTAGTACTTGCCTAGTTGATTGTATCATGCATTTCATGTGTTGGGTCAATCACTGATCACGATTGACCTATTGGAGATCAAGGATTTATAGTCTCAAGGGATTCTTCATATCATACTACCAGTTGTGTTAGTTACTGCTACTAATAGTTGGTTGAGATTTAGAGTCACATACCAGTCTCTATTATTATTAGCTGGATAGTGGATGATATCTGTATACATATGTTGACTCAGTTTGTATTACTCCGGTTGGTTAGATCAGTTTAGGATTGGTTTACCTGATCGACTTGTGCAGTTTTGGTTTGATTTATCTTAGTTAGTTTTATCAGTGGATGATTGATTTACTCTTGTTAGATCAGTTAGTATTGATCGATTTATTCTGTTGGTCCGACCAGTAGGGGACTGACTTACTTTATTGTTAGAGATTCCTATCTTTGGGATGTTTCATACTTGGTTAGATATTTTAACTCGTACCGGTGTAGAAAGGAATAAATTGGCCGTATACCCTTATCGGCTTAGTCAGTCTATAGAGGATCGATGCATCCTATTCCATGGGGACTTTGACTATGGATTGTCTGTACCTAGTTGGGGGGGGGGCTTAGAAGGTACATTCAGATAGGATACCGCACGGTGTGGAAAAGTGTAAAGCTATGTGCTTAACAGTTTGAGATACAACCGTTACAAGGGTATAACTTGGAGAGTACATTCGGATATGATGATCTTCGAAGGGTAGAGCGTCGATTGACAGATATTTTAATCAGTTGTTTAGTTGTAGCATTCCTCTATCTTTGTGTTCATTGCTCGATAGTGGAGGTTGCTAAGCCTCAGGGTGGAGCAATCACAGTATGATGGGGTACTAGACAATGGTTAGACGACTCAACTAACATTGTTTCTATCAGGTGGCTCAAGATCTTGACCACGTGATCATTTTACCAGATCTTGTAGTCTATATTTCATATTAGAGGGTTTGATCTTTTATCGGTATTTGTTGAGGGACATTTATAGATGAGTGTTGTGGAGATATCTTCAGGATGGATAGGCTCTTAGTCAGCAGGTTGTGTGACCCTTTGACTTTGGATTGACATTCCTTTACTGTAGATATTTGATTATTAGAAAAGATGAGATGATAAGATTTGACAGACTTTTTGGATACATTTAGTTTGTTGGCAGTAGGTGTTGAGGGTTGGATGATTTCCTTTTTCTCTATCTTTGTTTAGGAGACTATCTGGTATGATTGATTGATGTTGAGGATGATCTATTGGTGGATATTTGACTTGATGATCTATTATTTGGTGTTTGATGTTGATAATGACATGGAGTGTAGTATGTCTGTGATATATATGGATTTGTTGATTTGTAGAGCGTGATCAGATCACAGGTTTGTCGAGGATCTTACGGTTGGATCTGCCTGTTGTACGGATATTATGAGGCTATGGTTTTACCATTTAGGCATACCGTGCCCTAGATGTTTCATGGATGATGTTGTGATATGTTCCTGATCCGAGGAGGATCACGTACACTATCTTCGCATAGTTCTACAGATGTTTCGACGGGAACATCTATATATGAAGTTCAGTAGTGCGTATTGTGATTGTCTATTACGAGTTTTTGGGACACGTTGTGTTTAGTAGAGGATATCGGTGGATCCATAGGAGATAGAGGTTGTTATCAGTTGAGAGTAGGCGTAGTCTATACTGGAGGTTCGCTGTTCCTTTCGTGGTCTGGCTGGATATTATTGGAGATTAGTTGAGGGTTTTCTCCAGCATTTATGCCGTTGACTGGACTGTTCAGGATGAATATGGAATTTTCCTGGATAGATGCTTACGAGATCAGTTTCAGGAGTTGAAACGAGAAGTGTTAACTGCACTGTCTTAGTTGTACTTTCTAGTGTAGACAGATTTGTACTCTACATAGATGTATCGTGTTGGGAGTCGATGCAGTTCCGATATAGCATGAGCGGAGTAGTCTCGTGCTAGTAGTGAGAATTTTAGTATAATGAGAATGAGGTTTTTATTTCCATAAGGATGTGTATTCCTGAGTCACTTCATATCCGGGAGGAGTTATTGCAGGAGACATATTGCTATGGATTTATGATACCTTCGGGAGACACCTGATGTATGGAGACTTGGACTATTCTTGTTTGTGGAATGACATGAAGAAAGACATCGCGGATTTTATAGCTTGATGTCTAGTGTGTCAGCACGTGAAGGCTGAGTATTAGAGATTAGCAGGATTATCTTCGTTGATGCAGATAGTGGAGTGGAATTGGGAGCATGTTTTGATGGATTTTGTTGTGGAATTACCCAGGACACGGAGAGGATATGATGGTTTGGATAATTATTATTGGGTGACGACCTTGCTCCCTAGCCATCGATTTGTGGGATGGATTCTTTTGGATTGAGTATTGGGATTATACTGTGGAGAGATTACCGAACCTTATGGTATATCTTTGAGGGTTGTATTGGATGGGGATTTGCGATTCCACCTCATGGTGTTGACTGTAGTTACAGTAAATTTTGGGTTAGGAGATTCACTTTAGTATAGATTTTTATCTTCAGACTGATGGATAGTTTGAGCGTTCAACACAGATGTTATAGGATATGCTGACAGTGGATTATGGATTTCAGAAGTAGTCGATTTATTCATATTTGGCTAGATTGCAGAGTGGGAGTAGTGGGAGTAGGGTGAGTTCATGGCTCACAGAGTCGTCGCTATTCACTTGGAGGTGGATTGTCATGTTTGGAGATATGTTTATGATGCTAGGGTGGAGTAGTTGAGGAGGATGTTATTTGGTTGTTGTTCTTGGATGAGGATCCCTAAATTGTCTAGTAAATTTGGGAACCAAATTTTTTATTAGTGGGGGAGAATGTAAGATACCAGAAAATTTAAATAATAAATGTTATTGGATGAAAAATCTTATTGGATTTTTTGGCAATTTTTAGAATTTTTTCGGGATTTAAACGGAGTCTGTATGATCCGTTTTGAGGAGATGGATTCGGGATACGGTGGAGGGTTGTTTGGGATACCCATTTAAATGAGAGTTGATTAAGGATTAAACTTACGGTTTAAATAAATTAAACCTAAGTTTTATTTTATTTTATTTCCCTTTTCCCTTTTATTTCCCCCGATTCTTTTTCTTCCCCAAATTGTGCCGAGACCTTCCTTCCCCGATCTCCTCTCCCGGCTCTCTCGTGCGACCTCCTCTTCCCCGATGCCGACGACCTCCTCGTGCTACCGCCCCCTCCTTCCTCTCCCTCTCGAGGTGTGGATCCTGTTGGTGCGGGTAGCACTAACGGTCTAACCTAGGTTTTGATGAATGACAAATATGTTAAGTTAATTTTGTTGTTGTCTGACACTTTGATCGAGTGTGCAGGATAAGTCCAGACAGGTCGACGGGCTGACCGGATGTCTGGCACGAAGTCCAGCTAGGTCGACGGGCAGACCGGATAGCTGGCAAGAAGTCCAAGCTGGTCGACAGGCTGACCGGACGCTTGGCAAGAAGTCTAGCTAGGTCGACGGGCTGACCGGATAGCTGGCGAGAAGTCCAGATGGGTCGAAGGGCTGACCGGACGTCTGGCAGGTGTAACACCCATAGGGTCCTTAGAAAAATTCTAGAATATTTTATCATGAATAAAGAAAAAAATATATATGCTTTAGTTAAATTTTGCTCCTAGCCGAACACTTAAACAAATAAAATAGAAATAAAAATATATAAGGTCTAGGACTTGAACTCTAGATCTCTCATTAGATGCCTGAATAAGATAACTACTAGACCAAGAGAAATTATTGTTAGAAAAGAGAGGGAAACCATAATTAAATGTAAGAAGAAAAGGCTCTTCTCTTAGAAGGAGAAGTGAGAGTTGTCTTCTTCCTCTCTAATGAAGAGATGCTCTAGAATATTCTTTTCTTACTCACCAAGAAGGGATGTATCTAGACTTTTCTCTTAATTATGAAGAGAGTAAAAGAAAGGAGGAAGAAAAATATATTTTTCCTTCCTCCTCTCATGATGAATAAAAGGAGGAAATTAAAATGAGTTGGCATTTTTCCTCATTCACCTTCCTACTCCCTCCTCCTCCACCGTGACCTCTTCTTCACCATTTCCTCTTCTTGCCGAGACCAAGGAGCAAGGAAGCTTCCCCTCTCTAGGAAGGATCCACAACAAAGGTTAAATCTCTAAGGAAAACAAGCGCAAGGAAGTGAGTATCCCCTCACTGCAGTACAAGTAGCTTCGGTTTAAAATGTTTTTCGAAACTCTAAAAATTTTCTTGCAAGAATGTGGTCAAGATAAAGAATAGGTAGTCACTTAGGGTTAACAAGTGATAAGAGATGCTTCATGTTATAGAAAAGAAAAAAAAAGAAATATAGAGCCTTATTGCATGTTTCGGCCAAGGATGGAAGAGAGGACCTAGAACAAGTTTTCTTTGATCACATGCTTAATTTTTCTACTCTATGATATATGAATTTCACATGTTGTTAGTTAAGTCTTCATTCTTCATGTTGTGAAAAAAAAAGAGATACCTATCTATATGGTTCGGCCAAAATTGATTATAAGGCCTTAGGTCAAGAATTTTAGATAGAAACCATACTAGTTGTACCTCTTTGTGATGTATGAATTTTTACATGTTTATAACCAAGGTTTTTATGCTTCTTATGGAATAAAATGGTATGAAACCCTACTGATATGTTTGGCCAAATTGAAATAAATGGGTTAGGGTTAAAGTTTTGAACTCAAATATGCTTAGATCATGAAGTACAATACCTTGTATGCACTTAGATTAAATGTGCTTGTTATATGTTTACGTTTTATGCTCCTTATGGAATAAAATGATATGAAAACCTACTGATATGTTTCGGCCAAATGAAAATAAATGGGTTAGGGTTAGAGTTTTGAACTCAAATAGGCTTATTAATGAAGTATAGTGCCTTGTAGGTACTTGTACAATGCTCTATAGGTACTTAGATTAAATGTGCATGTTACATGTTTAAGTCTTATGCTTCTTATGAAATAAAAAGACATGAAACCCTACTGATATGTTTCAGCCAAATGAAAATAAATGGGTTAGGGTTAGAGTTTTGAACTCAAAGAGGCTTATTCATGAAGTATAGTGCCTTGTAGGTACTTGTACAATGCTCTATAGGTACTTAGACTAAATGTGCATGTTACATGTTTAAGTCTTATGCTTCTTATGGAATAAAATGATATGAAACCCTACTGATATGTTTCGGCCAAATTGAAATAAATGGGTTAGGGTTAGAGTTTTGAACTCAAACATGCTTATTCATGAAGTATAATGCCTTGTATGTGCTTAGATCAAGTTTACATGTTTTGTGGATAAGTTCTATGCTTCATATGGAACCAAATGATATAAGAACCCTACTTATATGTTTCGGCCAAATTGAAATAAATGGGTTAGGGTTAGTTTTTTGAACTCAAACATGCTTATTCATGAATTATAATGCCTTGTATGTGCTTAGATCAAGTTTACATGTTATGTGGATAAGTTCTATGCTTCATATGGAACCAAATGATATAAGAACCCTACTGATATGTTTCGGCCAAATTGAAATAAATGGGTTAGGGTTACAATTTTGAACTCAAACATGCTTATTCATGAAGTATAATGCCTTGTATGTGCTTAGATCAAGTTTACATGTTATGTGGATAAGTTCTATGCTTCATATGGAACCAAATGATATAAGAACCCTACTGATATGTTTCGTCCAAATTGAGATAAATGAGTTAAGGTTAGAGTTTTGAACTCAAACATGCTTATTCATGAAGTATAATGCCTTGTATGTGCTTAGATCAAGTTTACATGTTATGTGGATAAGTTCTATGCTTCATATGGAATGAAATGAGGTTGAAACCTACTGATATGGTTCGGCCAAGATGGATTAATTGGGTTAGGAAAGAGTTTAAACCTAACCCAAACATGCTTATGCATTTTCATGATATGTAGCCTTTGATATATAAGTAGATTAAGCTTTCATGCTTTATGATGTGATGAAAATATGCTTTACGATATGTTGCATTTCTATGTCTTATGATAAGATGTGCCATGTTTATGATATGATATGATAGACTTATGACATGATAGGCTATGGTCATGATATGATATGCTAGACTCATGATATGATATGCCATGTTCATGATATGTTATGCTAAGTTCATGAGATGATATGGCAAGTTTGATGATAAGAAAATAACATGTTATACTTTATGTTATGATAAGAACATGTTATATAATGCATGTGTGAATGGCTTATGTAAGAAGAAAAGCCTAAAGAGTTGCTTCCCTTAAGTTGGGACCAAGAGCATTCTTCATGTTATGAAAAAGGGTTGCTTCCCTTAAGTTGGGACCAAGAGCACTCTTCATGTTATGAAAAAGAGTTGCTTCCCTTAAATTGGGATCAAGAGCACTCTTCATGCTATGGTAAAGAGATGCTTCCCTTAAGTTGGGGATCAAGAGCTCTCTTCACGATATGACAAGAATTATGACATGTATGATATGATGAGATATGATATGCATGATATTTTACTTTGTATGGCTTGTACCAAGGGTGGGCTCCATAGGCGCCCCGGGGTCGACGGACTATGAACGGACCTCGTTAAGGGATGGGCTCCTCAGTACGCCCCTAGGTCGACGGACTATGAACGGACCAAGATCCCTAGTAGGTTCGGGGCTAGCTACCCTGTCCTAGGAATTGCGCGCATTTATGTTTACATGTGGTACAAGCCGGGGCCCTTCTCATGATGATGATATGATATTCAAGTATGTATACTATATGTTTTGAAAGAAGCATGATGCATATGTGCATTCCATGATACATGTTTTAAAAATATACATATTGCATCTACATGCACATATTTATGAAATTATGTTTATGCACCCTTATGAATAGGTATGAGTTATGATACATGTTTACATGATATGATAGGCTTCATGATATGTGCTTACAGAATGTGATATGAATCATGATATACACTCACATGCTATACTCTGATATGTTATGCTCCTTATGTGATATGATATATTATGTTCTGTTTTCCCTCATGTTATGTTATGAGATGTTATGGTTTTTACATGATAAGATATGTTCTATGTTATGATTCTCCATGCTATGTTATGCTATGTTATGGTTTCTACATGTTATGTTATGTTATGTGTTTTTCGGATTTATGGGTAGGCAAGGATCTCACTAAGCCTTTGGCTTATAGCTACACGTTTTCCTTGTACTGCAGATAAAGGCAGGGAATGGATTGTTTAAGTGGAGCAGAGCAGGAAAGGCAATGAGGATGTGTGTGGAAGTGCTGGTGGATAGATCTATTTAAGTTTTGAATTATCTAAGTTATGCATGTGAACAATGTTGGACCTATGCTTATGATAATGTTCAGCTAGTATGATATCCTACTCATGTTATGTTGGTACGTTTGACTTCATATGCCATGTTAAGAGAACTAGATGTATATGGTATATGTTATGATATGAAGAAAGAAAAAAAAAAGAAATTAATTATATATGTCTTCCGCTGCCATGAATCCATATGCATTAGTATAATTGATGTCTATGTTTTAGTGACGTCCGTCCCTCTGGGGTAGCCTTAGTGTTACCTGGAAGGGCGGGCGTTACAGTTTGGTATCAGTGCAGGTCTACCTTCCACTACACACACATCAAGCCTTTATCCTGCCGCTCTAAGTAAGAATTTTATGCTTAAATTTTATTTTGATGTGATATTTATGCTTGATCTATTTCTTTATGATGTTTGATAATATGCATGCTTATTATCTTATTTATTTAGTTATCACATTTTTAGCTTAGATATATATGATGGTAGATTAGGAACAATAACAACCTTAGGGTAGCCTGGTCATGAATAACGATAACTTATATTAGTTTATTGTGATTTATGAAGATAAAGCATGGTTAGAACACGAAATACCCGAGCAGATGAGACGGTACCTCCACCCGATCTGATGCATGTGATTACCAAGCTCCAGCGTCAGGTCACGGAACAGCAACAAACGATCACTGCATTGATGAATCAGCAAGGGAATCCTGTTACCCCACCAGGGAACCCGAATGCGATACCTATTATACCTGCGGCTGTACCAGTACCTTCGGCACCGGTACCACTGGTAGTTCCTATTCCAGTGGTCCGATAAGAGGCATACCTGATTCAGTGGCAGAGGCTGAAGCCAGAAGCCTTCTCCGGAAACTGTGAGCCATGGGATGCTCAGGCGTGGCTTAAGAATGTGGAAAGCATCGTGGAGCTTTTAGATTGGCCCGAACATGAGAAGGTTAAGTGCGCATCGTTTTGCGTTACAGGCGATTCCAGAATGTGGTGGGACCGAGTCAAAGCAAGGAGACAGGTGAATTAGATGAGATGGACAGACTTCGAGACTGAAATCCTTGAAGAGTTCTTCCATATGCGGGTGACCAATAAACACTACGACGAGTTCACCGAGTTCCGGCAAGGTGACCTATCAGTGAATGAGGCCGTGAAGAAATTTAACCGATTAGCACGCCTATGTCCAGAGCTGGTCAGTACAGAAAGAGAAAGGGTCAGACTTATGCTGAAGATGCTTAGACCCGAAATAGCCCTAAATGTGGCCGGCGGCGTTAATAGACCACAGACCACCGAGGAATTAATTAGCAGTGCTCTGATCACTGAACACTATCAGAAGGCGATGAATGAGGGTAAGAGTCAAGCTCAGAAACCTCAACATATCAGAACCAACTGGAAGGGAAACTCCAACGGTAAAAGAAAATAATGGAACAGTTCTCAGGGTGGTTCAGCGAACAAGCAACCTATGTTTCCTCAGTGCACCACCTGCGGAAAGAAGCATCCGGGAAAATGCCGTGTGAGCACGAATAAGTGCTACAGCTGCGGATTGGAAGGACACTTGGCCAGAAATTGTCCTACTCATATGCAGACACCTCAGCAGCAGAATATCCAGAACAGAGGTGCCCCCTCACAGCTACACCTAATGCAAGCTGCACTAGAAGGCCCTCAGATTGGCCAAGGGAGACTGGAAGCCCCGCCAGCTATGACGAATGCCAGGATCCACTCCCTCACTAGAGAAGATGTGGTGAACGCTTCGACTGTTGTCACAGGTCAGATACTCATTTTCAGTCAGTATGCTACTGTATTATTTGACACTGGGGCAACACACTCGTTTATCTCTACACCCTTCACAAGTAAGATAGATATGCCACCGCAAGCCTTAGATGGCAAATTTTTAACGACCCTGCCTTCAGGAGAAGTAATGCCATCCACTCATATGCTGCGAGCTGCACCTATCCGAATCGCAGACAGGGAACTATACTGTGATCTGATAGTGCTGGATATGCAGGATTATGATATAATATTGGGCATGGATTTTTTGAGCAAATACGGAGCTTCGATTGAGTGCCGTAAAAGAAAGGTGGTCTTCCGGCCCGAGGTAGAATTGATATTTGAATTTAGCGGAATGCCAAGGGGAGAGACTGAGAAATTCCTATCAGCTCTGGAAGCATAGAAGCTGTTGGGCAATGGATGCACGGGGTTTCTAGCACATGTGGTCGATGCAAGTAGAGCAGAGGATCAGAAGCTAGAGAATGTCAGAGTTGTATGCAACTTTCCAGATGTCTTCCCCGATGAACTGCCAGGGTTAGCACCTGACAGAGAAATTGAATTTGAGATCGAATTGATTCCTAGAACTAAACCGATCTCTAAGGCACCCTACCGTATGGCGCCAGCTGAATTGAAAGAGCTACAGGAACAGTTACGGGAGTTACTTGACAAGGGACTTATTCGCCCTAGCCACTCTCCATGGGGAGCTCCCGTACTATTTGTGAAGAAAAGGGATGGATCTATGCGAATGTGCATAGATTACCGAGCGCTGAATAAGGTAACAATCAAGAACAGGTACCCTTTACCTCGGATTGATGACTTATTTGACCAATTGAAAGGTGCCACCGTCTTCTCCAAGATTGATTTGAGATTTGGCTATCATCAAGTGAAAGTGAAACAAGATGATATACCAAAGACGACCTTCCGAACGAGATACGGACATTATGAATTCGTAGTAATGCCCTTCGGAGTTACAAATGCTCTTGCCCTATTCATGGAATTGATGAATCGAGTGTTCTCTGAATATCTCGATAAATTTGTGATAGTCTTCATCGATGATATTCTTATCTACTCGAAGATCCAGGAAGAGCACGCTGAGCACTTGAGCACCTGAGCATAACATTACAAATTCTCTGGGAGAGACAATTGTATGCCAAATTCTCAAAGTGCGAATTTTGGCTTGACCAGGTATCGTTTTTGGGTCACGTGATCTCTAAGGAAGGAATTATGGTAGACCCAAGCAAGATAGAAGCTGTGAGTAACTGGAACAGACCAAAGAATGCCAGTGAAATCTGAAGTTTCCTCGGACTAGCCGGCTATTATCGGAAATTCGTAGAGGGTTTTTCCAGAATTGCAGCCCCCATGACGGCCCTCACCAAGAAGAACAAGAGGTACGAATGGACGGAGGATTGTGAGAGAAGCTTCGCGGAGTTGAAGAGAAAATTGACTAGTGCTCCAATTCTCACTCTTCCGGAAAGTAATGGGGGATTCGATATGTACAGCGATGCTTCCAGATTGGGACTCGGAGCTGTACTTATGCAGAATGGAAAAGTCATTGCGTATGCCTCTCGACAACTCAAGGAGCATGAAAAGTATTATCCCACACATGACTTAGAGCTAGCCGCTGTAGTCTTTGCTCTCAAGATATGGAGGCATTATCTATATGGGGCCCAGTGTAAAATTTATACAGATCACCAGAGTCTGAAATATTTCTTTACACAGAAAGACCTAAACATGCGACAATGGAGATGGCTCGAGCTAGTCAAGGATTATGACTGCGAGATCTTCTATCATCTGGGAAAAGCAAACAAGGTAGCAGATGCGCTCAGTAGGAAGTTCTAAGTTACCGAAACTTCTTTTTTTTTTAAGTTTGAGGACGAACTTTTATGAGGTATGGGAGACTGTAACACCCATAGGGTCCTTAACAAAATTCTAGAATATTTTATCATGAATAAAGAAAAAAATATATATGCTTTAGTTAAATTTTGCTCCTAGCCGAACACTTAAACAAATAAAATAGAAATAAAAATATATAAGGTCTAGGACTTGAACTCTAGATCTCTCATTAGATGCCTGAATAAGATAACCACTAGACCAAGAGAAATTATTGTTAGAAAAGAGAGGGAAACCATAATTAAATGTAAGAAGAAAAGACTCTTCTCTTAGAAGGAGAAGTGAGAGTTGTCTTCTTCCTCTCTAATGAAGAGATGCTCTAGAATATTCTTTTCTTACTCACCAAGAAAGGATGTATCTAGACTTTTCTCTTAATTATGAAGAGAGTAAAAGAAAGGAGGAAGAAAAATATATTTTTCCTTCCTCCTCTCATGATGAATAAAAGGAGGAAATTAAAATGAGTTGGCATTTTTCCTCATTCACCTTCCTACTCCCTCCTCCTCCACCATGACCTCTTCTTCACCATTTCCTCTTCTTGCCGAGACCAAGGAGCAAGGAAGCTTCCCCTCTCTAGGAAGGATCCACAACAAAGGTTAAATCTCTAAGGAAAACAAGCGCAAGGAAGTGAGTATCCCCTCACTGCAGTACAAGTAGCTTTGGTTTAAAATGTTTTTCGAAACTCTAAAAATTTTCTTGCAAGAATGTGGTCAAGATAAAGAATAGGTAGTCACTTAGGGTTAACAAGTGATAAGAGATGCTTCATGTTATAGAAAAAGAAAAAGAGAAATTTAGAGCCTTATTGCATGTTTCGGCCAAGGATGGAAGAGAGGACCTAGAACAAATTTTCTTTGATCACATGGTTAATTTTTCTACTCTATGATATATGAATTTCACATGTTGTTAGTTAAGTCTTCATTCTTCATGCTGTGAAAAAAAAAAGAGATACCTATCTATATGGTTCGGCCAAAATTGATTATAAGGCCTTAGGTCAAGAATGTTAGATAGAAACCATACTAGTTGTACCTCTTTGTGATGTATGAATTTTTACTTATTTATAACCAAGGTTTTTATGCTTCTTATGGAATAAAATGGTATGAAACCCTACTGATATGTTTGGCCAAATTGAAATAAATGGGTTAGGGTTAAAGTTTTGAACTCAAATATGCTTAGATCATGAAGTACAATACCTTGTATGCACTTAGATTAAATGGGCTTGTTATATGTTTAAGTTTTATGCTCCTTATGGAATAAAATGATATGAAACCCTACTGATATGTTTCGGCCAAATGAAAATAAATGGGTTAGGGTTAGAGTTTTGAACTCAAATAGGCTTATTAATGAAGTATAGTGCCTTGTAGGTACTTGTACATTGCTCTATAGGTACTTAGATTAAATGTGCATGTTACATGTTTAAGTCTTATGCTTCTTATGGAATAAAAAGACATGAAACCCTACTGATATGTTTCAGCCAAATGAAAATAAATGGGTTAGGGTTAGAGTTTTGAACTCAAATAGGCTTATTCATGAAGTATAGTGCCTTGTAGGTACTTGTACAATGCTCTATAGGTACTTAGACTAAATGTGCATGTTACATGTTTAAGTCTTATGCTTCTTATGGAATAAAATGATATGAAACCCTACTGATATGTTTCGGCCAAATTGAAATAAATGGGTTAGGGTTAGAGTTTTGAACTCAAACATGCTTATTCATGAAGTATAATGCCTTGTATGTGCTTAGATCAAGTTTACATGTTATGTGGATAAGTTCTATGCTTCATATGGAACCAAATGATATAAGAACCCTACTTATATGTTTCGGACAAATTGAAATAAATGGGTTAGGGTTAGAGTTTTGAACTCAAACATGCTTATTCATGAAGTATAATGCCTTGTATGTGCTTAGATCAAGTTTACATGTTATGTGGATAAGTTCTATGCTTCATATGGAACCAAATGATATAAGAACCCTACTGATATGTTTCGGCCAAATTGAAATAAATGGGTTAGGGTTAGAGTTTTGAACTCAAACATGCTTATTCATGAGGTATAATGCCTTGTATGTGCTTAGATCAAGTTTACATGTTATGTGGATAAGTTCTATGCTTCATATGGAACCAAATGATATAAGAACCCTACTTATATGTTTCATCCAAATTGAGATAAATGGGTTAAGGTTAGAGTTTTGAACTCAAACATGCTTATTCATGAAGTATAATGCCTTGTATGTGCTTAGATCAAGTTTACATGTTATGTGGATAAGTTCTATGCTTCATATGGAATGAAATGAGGTCGAAACCTACTGATATGGTTCGGACAAGATGGATTAATTGGGTTAGGAAAGAGTTTAAACCTAACCCAAACATGCTTATGCATTTTCATGATATGTAGCCTTTGATATATAAGTAGATTAAGCTTTCATGCTTTATGATGTGATGAAAATATGCTTTACGATATGTTGCATTTCTATGTCTTATGATAAGATGTGCCATGTTTATGATATGATATGATAGACTTATGACATGATAGGCTATGGTCATGATATGATATGCTAGACTCATGATATGATATGCCATGTTCATGATATGTTATGCTAAGTTCATGAGATGATATGGCAAGTTTGATGATAAGAAAATAACATGTTATACTTTATGTTATGATAAGAACATGTTATATAATGCATGTGTGAATGGCTTATGTAAGAAGAAAAGCCTAAAGAGTTGCTTCCCTTAAGTTGGGACCAAGAGCATTCTTCATGTTATGAAAAAGAGTTACTTCCCTTAAGTTGGGACCAAGAGCACTCTTCATGTTATGAAAAAAAGTTGCTTCCCTTATGTTGGGATCAAGAGCACTCTTCATGCTATGGTAAAGAGATGCTTCCCTTAAGTTGGGGATCAAGAGCTCTCTTCATGATATGACAAGAATTATGACATGTATGATATGATGAGATATGATATGCATGATATTTTACTTTGTATGGCTTGTACCAAGGGTGGGCTCCATAAGCGCCCCGGGGTTGACGGACTATGAATGGACCTCGTTAAGGGATGGGCTCCTCAGTATGCCCCTAGGTCGACGGACTATGAACGGACCTAGATCCCTAGTAGGTTCGGGGCTAGCTACCCTGTCCTAGGAATTGCGCGCATTTATGTTTACATGTTGTACAAGCCGGGGCCCTTCTCATGATGATGATATGATATTCAAGTATGTATACTACATGTTTTGAAAGAAGCATGATGCATATGTGCATTCCATGATACATGTTTTAAAAATATACATATTGCATCTACATGCACATATTTATGAAATTATGTTTATGCACCCTTATGAACAGGTATGAGTTATGATACATGTTTACATGATATGATAGGCTTCATGATATGTGCTTACAGAATGTGATATGAATCATGATATACACTCACATGCTATACTCTGATATGTTATGCTCCTTATGTGATATGATATATTATGTTCTGTTTTCCCTCATGTTATGTTATGAGATATTATGGTTTTTACATGATAAGATATGTTCTATGTTATGATTCTCCATGCTATGTTATGCTATGCTATGGTTTCTATATGTTATGTTATGTTATGTGTTTTTCGGATTTATGGGTAGGCAAGGATCTCACTAAGCCTTTGGCTTATAGCTACCCATTTTCCTTGTACTGCAGATAAAGGCAAGGAATGGATTGTTTTAGGGGAGCAGAGCAGGAAAGCCAATGAGGATGTGTGTGGAAGTGCTGGTGGATAGATCTATTTAAGTTTTGAATTATCTAAGTTATGCATGTGAACAATGTTGGACCTATGCTTATGATAATGTTCAGCTAGTATGATATCCTACTCATGTTATGTTGGTACGTTTGACTTCACATGCCATGTTAAGAGAACTAGATGCATATGGTATATATTATGATATGAAGAAAGAAAAAAAAAATTAATTATATATGTCTTCCGCTTCCATGAATCCATATGCATTAGTATAATTGATGTCTATGTTTTAGTGACGTCCGTCCCTCTGGGGTGGCCTTAGTGTTACCTGGAAGGGCGGGCGTTACAGCAGGTAAGTAAGGTAAGTTACTGGAGGGGAGTGACTTCGAGGACGCGTTCCCAGGAAGGGAACATTAGGCGTCGATCCGGCTTAGATCCATTTCGGATATCTAAGTCGAGATCGTGACTAGATTCCGGTCTCGGAAAGACGGAATCTAAGTCATACTCTTCTATTGTTAAATCATATTACTTTAGTTGTGCTAATAATCTGTGTTGCAGGGTATATTTTGCCTCGGACTAACCTTGTTTTGCAGGAGAAGGAATCTCTGGAAAAAGGTGGTCCGGGCGCCCGGAGGTGAATTTTATCCAGGCCGAGTCGTCGCCACGTGGAGTTCGCTGATTAGACCTGCCACGTCGCACCAGGGCACCCGGAAGGGATCCAGGCACCCGGAGCAGCATATAAAAGAAGCCCCAGGGGTGGAGCTTCAAATATAACTCAGAACTCTTCGACTGCTTGCTCTGCTGCTCTGTGCTCCAGCGACGCTAACAAAGCTCCGACAACGCGCCCTTGCTCCTTAAGTTTTCTTTTCTGTCGGTATAGCTTTGTGTTTTTTTTATTTAGCATTTCTTGTACTCTTTTTTGTAATCATATTCGAATTGCTAGTGATTGCCCAACAAAAGTGGTCAAGGACCACGGGCCTTCGAGTAGGAGTCGTCACAGGCTCCGAACGAAGTTAAATCAATTGTGTTCATTTACTTTTCCACTGCGTACTTTTACATTCGAGTTTTTCAATCGATATTCACCCCCCCTATCGAACGATCACGGTCCTACAAGTGGTATCAGAGCAGGTACCGCTCTGATTTGGTGCAACCACCAATCAGACTGGGGGTGAAACCTTTCTTTTTTTTGGTCTTCAGTTTTACGCTTAATTCTAAACTGGTGTATCATTTTTTTTGAATATTTTTTTGTTGCAATTAAATCTAAATTGGTGCAACACCAATCTAGATCTTTCTACTATTTTTTCTTCCCGCACTACTAATCCAAGACCTAGTTTTTTTTTTTTGTTTTTTTCTTTCTTCTGTGCGCACGACTAAAATGTCTCAGACAGAAGGATTCAGCACAGTACGACCTCCACTCTTCAACGGGGGTGATTTTCCGTACTGGAAGAAGCGCATGGAGGTTTACCTCAAAACAGACTTCGACCAGTGGATGAGCGTTATGAGACCCAAATTCGAGCGGACAACTCCGGGAATATACTGGATCCTGAAGACTGGACAGCAGATTTGAAGAAAAAGGTGTCAACAGAAAATAAAGCGATCAACACTCTACAGTGCGGATTAACAAGAGAAGAACTGAACAGAGTTGGTCCACACAAAAACGTTAAAGAGCTGTGGGACAAATTGATCGAGCTGCACGAGGGAACGAGCGACGCCAAGGTAACAAAACGAGACCTGCTTTTAAATAAAATTTTTAATATAAAAATGCAGGAAGGTGAAACGGCGAATCAGCTCCACACGAGGATCAAGGACATCCTCAACGGGCTTCATGCGATAGGCCACCAGATGGAAAATAGAGACTTAATAAGGTACGCATTAAATGCTTTTCCACGTAATAGTTTATGGGCATCAATCATAGATGCCTACAAAATATCTAAAAATCTTTCTAAGTTAAAATTAGACGAGCTTTTCTGTGAATTAGAATTGCATGAACAAACTAATGCTGGAGCCGAGAAAGGTATAGCTTTATTTGCAGGTTCCTCCAAAGAAAAGAAGAGCAAGCCTAGATATGAAGAAGATTCCAACCAAGACTCCGAAGAGGAAGAACACCTGGTGAACTTGGTAAGAAAAATGTTCACCAGGAGAAAAAGGAGCTTCAGCAAAAAGGACCTTCAAAAGATCAGTTCTCCCTCAGAACAAAAGAACGTGACTTGCTACGGCTGCAACAAAAAGGGACACTACAAGAACGAATGCCCAAAACTGAAGTTCGACAAACCGAAGCCAACTAAAAAGAAGACCCTCAAAGCAACGTGGGACGACTCCTCGGACGAATCGGAGGAAGAAAAGCAGAAACATCAGAGCCACCTCGCACTGATGGCCCGCGAAGCTGAAACAGAAGACGAGTCGGAAGATGAAGACGGGTTTGAACCCGAAACAAGCCACGAGTCCGTACTCGTTTCCGAAGGCCCGAATGAGGCATATTTTAATTTAAACAAAAAAGTTTTTAGAATTATTTCCTGTTTAAATAATAAATTAATTAAAATATAAAATGAAAACAAATCACTTCTTGAGGAAAATCAAGACCTCAAGGAACAAATAAAAAATTCGAATCCAACTCAAGATCTAACACTTGAGGAGGAGAATTTATCATTAAAAAATGAAATAAACAATTTAAAAGAGATGTTAGAAAAATTCACAACAAGATCAAAAAATCTAGACTTAATCCTAAATAATCAAAAAGCATGCTATAATAAAACCGGACTAGGATATAAGTCGAATTCAAATAAAACCTTCAAATCATTAATAACCCAATACAAATCAACCAATCTAGCTTGGGTTCCGAAAGCATGCTTAACCACGCAAATAGGACTTAATCAATATTATATACCTAAAGAAAAAATACATTATATAGAATCGAATAAACCAAACCAAAATCCAAAATACAAACCTAAATCAAATTCAAAATCTAAACACTTTAATCAACAAAATAATCACCAAGTTAACTATAACTATAAAAGGAATCGACACAAACCTAAAACCAAAATTTAAATTAATGGCCAATAATTCAGGGGGAGGCTCCAGAATAGCTGGCACCTCCAAAACTAACTTACCCGACAGGGTAACCCAAAATTAACTAACCGGGTAATTAGGATTAGTTAAAAAGAGACCAAGTTTAACTTGAATCATGGTACTGGTGAAGTTTTTGGATGATAGTACGTTAGGGAAACTTGGGCATCACATGTCTAGAAAGATATGGTTTCGATATGGTGCATTTGGCCAAGTGGAACTGACCGAATCTACCCTTAAATGAATCCGAACCAGTTAGACCAAGATTTAGTACTAAGCTCCGTGGATAGGACTATTCGGAAAACCTCGAAAGGTTGGTTACTACTAATGACGTCCATGTGACTCACCAAGCTTAGAAGTTTATCCGAAGAATGCCTATTTGTGGAGACCAAAGCTAAATCTGAATCTAACACAAGTTAAACCAAAACTCCATAATTAAAAATCCAATTTCATCTCGCAAAATCATAGGATTCCCTGATTGATAATATAGATCGGGTGAGATGAATAAGGCTTAATTTTTTTAAACTTAAAAATTAATTTCAAATTTTAATTTTAAACTTAAAAATTAATTTCAAAACTTTAATTTTAAACTTAAAAATTAATTTCAAAATTTTAATTCTAAACTTAAAAATTAATTTCAAAACTTTAATTTTAAACTTAAAAATTAATTTCAAAATTTTAATTTTAAACTTAAAAATTAATTTCAAAATTTTAATTTTAAACTAAAAAATTAATCTCAAAATTTTAATTTTAAACTTAAAAATTAATCTCAAAACTTTAATTTTAAACTTAAAAATTAATCTTAAAATTTTAATTTTAAACTTAACAAAATTTTAATTTTAAACTTAAAAATTAATTTCAAAATTTTAATGTGAAACTTAAAAATTAATTTCAAAATTTTAATTTTAAAACTTAATTTCAAACCTAATCTCTAAATCTTAAAAAAAAAAAAAAAAAGAGGTCAAACACCGGGGGTGGGCGCCCCTGGTGTTTCCCTCCGGGGCGCCCGGAAGGGGATCCGGGCGCCCCGCCCAAAATCAACCCCGGGCGCCCAGAAAGGCTCCGAGTGCCCGGAGCTCCCTATAAATAGGGGGCAGCAGGCGCCCCCAACACTTGCCACAAACTCCTTCACTTTTGCCAAGGTTCACTCCGAACCTCAGTACGAAAGTATTTTAAATCAAATTTTTCTTGCGGTGAAGACGCTGCTGCGATTCAATCGAGGTCGTCAGATCTATATTTGTCGATGGCTCCTCGGTAAATCTTCTTCACCTATCTGAAAATTTATTTGAATTTGTCTTTTAATTCTTTCTTAGAATATCTTTTTTTATATATACAGTAGGAAACGAATAGATACTGGTGCTGGACCCTCTAATGCTAGCACTGACCCTAGGTTTCCCACAGATGAACTAAGGCTTAAGTTTGAGTCAACCATTTATAAGGCCATTAGGACTAAATGTATAGATAGATCGTTCTTTCTAAATTCGTGTGCCTACGTTATAGAGGTTATAAACCACTATAACTTAAAGAACCTAGTCGAATGTACAAGTCCAGTAAACATAAGTCTGTGTGCTGAATTTTGCAATAACCTAGTGAAAGTAGACGATCTCACCTATACCACTAGGGCAGTGGGTACTGATATCACGTTTTCCCCTACGACTATCCGAGAGTTTTTAGAGTTACGTCCATCTGATTGTCCTTTCTTGTGCTATCCTCCCAGGGATCTACCATTCGGAGATCCCTACTCACATATTACTCTCGATACGATTTATTCGTATTTTTTTGGGGGAGAGCGAGATCCCACTGTGACCCAGTTTAGGTAGGTAGAACTTCGAGTCCAGGACTACGCTCTTTATAGGGTCTTAGTCTGTTGCATTTTACCACTGACTACTCGGGACATCGCTGTGATGCGCCCATTCCATTCATTTTTACTCTATGCCCTGAGTCATAGGTTAGATATTGACATCAGCCTACATATCTTCTCCACCATTATCTACTCGGCTGGATATGTGACTGATAGACGAGTTCACATGCCGTACTGTCACATTCTGACAGCATATATGTCCTCGTTGCACATGGATGTCACTAGAGGAGACATTGCCTATATGACCGAGTTCGATGTTATAGCAGCTAGGAACTTCTCCCTAGCTGGTATCCACGTAGATAGGGATGACGGGACTATGTCTTGGCGGAGGGGGCACGATCAAGACGACCCAGCGCATGTGGGGAGGCCGAGCAGATGAGTTCATGCTTTGCTTCCTGAGGAGGCCGTTCCACCTCCACCACCAGCTCGAGCACGCTCCCCTCACTCTAGCCGACCATATGACCGACTAGAGAGAGCTATGGCGAGTCTCCAGCAGAGAACTCGATTTTCATCGGACATACGGCGAGAGGTTGCCGAGCTACGAGTCGCCGGGAGACTGACACATCGAATGATGGCGCTTCTCGATCCTTGGATCCGACCACCCTTCATCATCTCAAGAGCTCTAGTTATGACTCACTGTAGCTACACTACCTGTAAAATATTTTGGATCTATCTAGTGATATTTCAGACTTGCATTGATTATGTTCTATCTTGGTAGCCTAGGAATTTTGAACTTCAAAAATATTTTCAAAAATGGTTTTATCAAATTATAAGTTAAACTTGTTTGTTTTCAAAACTTTCCATTTTTAGATTTTTAAAAACAGTTTTGACCTTAGACTAGTTTTGAATCCTTAGAAAGCATGTACCCATAGGACTAGTTTTTGAACATCTCACCAACACCTTAGGCTTACCTTGCTTGTGTTTGACAAACATAGAAAGGGGTGAGATGCATAGGCCAACTGTCTGGACTTAAGATGCTTATTTCAGTGCATCAGCATAAGTCTGGACGTTAAATACAAATCAGACAGTAATCAGATTAAGTTCATCAGTCAAGTCAAACACTGACTGCTTATAATCAACTTAATCTAACTAACCAAGTGAAAGCTACTATCTTCTGATAGTTAGTTAGTACCTAATTGGTTAGACAGCTGTTTAATTTTAAGTATCAAGTTCAGGGGGAGAAATTAATTAAAATTTTGTGTGTTTGAAAAATGCTTTTGTACATCTATTTTAAAACTAACTTATTTTTAAACACCAGTTTTCAAAAAGTTAAACTTAACTAAGTGTTTGAAAAATAGGAAGTTTAATCCCACCTAATTTTTAAATCTGATTTTAAAAGTTGAATATTACAAATTTAAACTTATTCAGTTTTGTAACATATGCTTGAAAATTAAACTTTCCAAACTTAGCTTTTATCAAATTAGCCTTAACAAATTTATTTTTGGCTAAAATTTTACTTCTTGAAAAATTAATTTTACTTGTTTAATTTTTGCTTTGTTTTGAAAAATCAAATTTGAAAACTAGATTCACCTTAGTGTTTGAAAATTGAAACTTGAAAATTAGAATTTACCTTTTGAAAAGTAAATCTAAATTTGAAAAACCTAATTTGAAAAATTTTACACGTTTGAAAAGTTAAACTTGATTAACTTTAAACTTATACTTTTTAAAATTTCAACTTGACTCCCCCAAGTCAACTTGACCATTTTTTTTTGTTTTAAAAAAAAATGTGCTTTTATCAGTATCTTTGAATTTTGAATCAGAATTAGATATTCTCCAAAATTAGCTGTTTCTTAAATTTTTACAGTAACTCTACACTATGCTTGTTTATCCTTGCCTATTTTTGATGAATGCCAAAGGGGGAGGGTTAGGTGGTTAAGTTAGCTAAACCAAATTGAAAACACTAAAACTAACTACCATGTACCTGTTTTATTTATTTTTGCATTTTTTTCACTAACTTAACCAGGTTGTCATTCCATCAAAAAGGGGGAGATTGTTGGTGCGGGTAACACTAACGGTCTAACCTAGGTTTTGATGAATGACAAATAGGTTAAGTTAGTTTTGTTGTTGTCTGACACTTTGATCGAGTGTGCAGGATAAGTCCAGACAGGTCGACGGGCTGACCGGATGTCTGGCACGAAGTCCAGCTAGGTCGACGGGCTGACCAGATAGCTGGCAAGAAGTCCAAGCGGGTCGACGGGCTGACCGGACGCTTGGCAAGAAGTCCAGCTAGGTCGACGGGCTGACCGGATAGCTGGCGAGAAGTCCAGACGGGTCGAAGGGCTGACCGGACGTCTGAAAGTAAGGTAAGTCATCGGAGGGGAGGATCGCGAGGACGCTCTCCGTGAAGGAACATTAGGCGTCGATCCGGCTTAGATCCATTTCGGATATCTAAGTCGAGATCGTGACTAGATTCCGGTCTCGGAAAGACGGAATCTATGTCATACTCTTCTATTGTTAAATCATATTACTTTAGTTGGGCTAATAATTTGTGTTGCAAGGTATATTTTGCCTCGGACTAACCTTGTTTTGCAGGAGAAGGAATCTCTGGAAAAAGGTGGTCGGGCGCCCGGAAGGGATCCGGGCGCCCGGAGGTGAATTTTATCCAGGCCGAGTAGTCACCACGTGGAGTTCGCTGATTAGACCTGCCACGTCGCACCAGGGCGCCCGGAAGGGATCCAGGCGCCCGGAGCAGCATATAAAAGAAGCCCCAGGGGTGGAGCTTCAAATATAACTCAGAACTCTTCGACTGCTTGCTCTGCTGCTCTATGCTCCAACGGCGCTAACAAAGCTCCGACAACGCGCCCTTGCTCCTTAAGTTTTCTTTTCTGTCGGTATAGCTTTGTGTTTTTCTTATTTAGAATTTCTTGTACTCTTTTTTGTAATCATATTCGAATTGCTAGTGATTGCCCAACGAAAGTGGTCAAGGACCACGGGCCTTCGAGTAGGAGTCGTCACAGGCTCCGAACGAAGTAAAATCAATTGTGTTCATTTACTTTTCCGCTGCGTACTTTTACATTCGAGTTTTTCAATCGATATTCACCCCCGCTCTATCGAACGATCACGGTCCTACAGATCCCTCCTCCTCTATTGAGCCTTTTAGCGAGTTTTTCGGTTGTTCTTCCTTCCCCGATCTCCTCTCCCGGCTCTCTCATGCGACCTCCTCTTCCTCGACGCCGACGACCTCCTCGTGCTACCGCTCCCTCCTTCCTCTCCCTCTCGAGGTGTGGATCCCTCCTCCTCTATTGAGCCTTTTAGCAAGTTTTTCGGTTGTTCTATGCTCCTAGAGTCTCTACCGCGGGCAGTTTAATCGTGTCGGCGTTGTGTAGCCACCGAGCCTCCCTTCTCCTCCACCGATCGATCGAGTCCATCCAGCCACTCAATCTTCCCTCTCTGAGCCATGGACGCCGAGTGCTCGTCGGGAATGTGCATCCAAGACTCCTATTCTATCGTGACCTAGATCACCTTTGCGCGGGTACTCTCAGTCAAGAAGGGGGAAACCAACCTCTAGCTGGGATCTTGCTTCACCTCACGTATGAGCTGGGCCTCTGATCGCCGGAATACCTAGTTCTAGCCATTCCTTGGTTTGACTAGGAGGTTCTGGTCACTAGAAGCTGTGGCGATCTCTATGGCGAGGAGGGTTGCTATTCGAGTTCACCATTGGATAGATCACCAATGTCGGCAGAGGTCAGTAGCTTTTGTTCTTCAGAGTGCATGTAACGACCCACCTTCTGGGTACTGGCTGTAAGGCCGGTCGCTACAATTATGCTAAACTATACTGTGCGGAAAGCTGGGCTAATTAAAATTTTACTCTACTAATGACGGATACAACTGATAAGAAAGGTCTAAAGACCTTCTTTGCTGGTGTACATATGCTAAGGAGGGGAAACTGCACATCCCAACTGAGCTAGGGAATAGAAACTAAACTTCCCAACTAACTACAGACCTGCCGATCGATCCGCAGATCAATCGAAGCTATGGGGCATTCTGTTCCCAACTGGATCGGTCGGCAGACTGATCCAGGTGTGGCTGGATCGGTCGGCAGACCGATCCAGGCATCCGAAACCCCTGGAACGCTACTGTATCATGCTGGATCGGTCGGCTGACCCAGAAGCCTGGTACACTACTGGATCGGTCGGCAGACCGATCCAGCATCTGATTTCCTGATTACGAAATCAGAGATGCTGATTTCGACACTTTGTCGTGCCAAAACCACCTGCAACAACTCTAAACCAATGCAAATCATACTAATATAAACCTACTAATATTCTAAACCTGGCATACTACATAGTGCATGGTTTACTATTTCATAACACTTAACAAATCAAAAATTGAATAGTAAAAACTGAAAACGCTAAGTGCTAATACTGAAGTAAAACTGTTTAGATCCCAAAGATCTTTATTCCAACTCCTGCCCACACACATCCTGATAGCATTGCCCTCCAGCCTCCACTACTGGTCCACTTTTCCTTTATCTTTATCTGCAGTATAAGAAAAGTAGTATCTATAAGCTAAAAAGCTTAGTAAGAAACCATCTACCTCACAAAAACATGCATACGATGCAGATATGTTTTAAAAACATGTTGTTGGAAAGTAGGTGCTGATCATGGCATGGCATGGCATTTATTCATATCAACAGAAACTGAGCATGGCAATCATACTTGCAAAAAATAGAGCTGAGCATGAAAATTGAAACTGAATACAAATCATGGAACTGAACTAAGCTGATCATGATCTGTACAAAACTAACTGAGCTGGTACTGAAACTAAGCTAAACTCACATAACTGATTGTGAATTTGAAAAGCTATACATATAATAAGTGAAAATACTAAACATGCTGCTGAGGGGCCCTGACAACTGTACTTGCTGTGCGCGCATCCCTATCTAAACCCGGGATTGCAAGTTCTGAATCTAGTAGGGTTTACTAGGTTAGCTAAACCTAGGGACGACTATGGGAGTCCAGCCCAGTGGTCACTGCTGAAAGTAAAATACTGAATGCTATATACTTATTTTGCTGAATCTAGGTTATCTGAACCTAGAACTAGGTTGTCTGAACCTAGAGGCGACTGTGGGAGCCCACCCATTGGACTGTAGTCCTACATAAGTTGAAATAACTAATTTGCTGTTTTAAATGCTTCTAGTGCATTTAATAAGTTAATTAAACTATTTATTACTGAGCTAGACCTTTAATCGAGCACCTAGGATGCTCTAACTCCTCTCCCTATTAGGGAGACCACCTCTAGGCACCCGACAACGTCTAACCTCCTATCTGAAGAGGGAAAACATGCCCGGCCCATCTAGAGGTGCTCAACTAAATCCCTAATCTGCGAAGAGAGTTAAATACACCCTAGATATCGATAAAAATCTGTATACATCCTAACTAAAGCATAAAAACTCAAACGGAAGTTATTATACTGCAGGTGAGGGGTTTCTTGCTTCGTACACTAGTTTCATTACGGTTCTAGTTGCTAGGTTTCCGGAGAAGACGATCCTTTCGATAGTTTTCTTGCGCCAACACATTCCTCTCGCGAAGGGGAGCGTCCTGGTGTCGGAGCCGCTGCCGGAAGATGTCTTTGGGGGCCTAGCCTTGGTGCACCGAGAGAAAGAGGAGGAAGAGAGGTTGGCGTCGGTGAGGGTTTGGAGAAAAGTGGCGTGATGTTTGTGAGGAGAGGGCTGCCGAACCAAATTAAAAACCAAACCCACACTTAAGTTTTTTCTTATTTATATTAAGTGGATAACCCGATCCAATCCTAATATAAATATAATTGGTTCTCCTTTCTTTCAGCACGGCCCTGCTGGGTTCACCGGTTACTAAGGCTAACTAAAAGTTATCGGATCCGAGAGGTCCCGGGTTCGATTCCCGCTTAAGCCTTTTTATTCTTCTACTTAGTTTTGCTACTTCCGCTACTCAGAAATTCCGGAAAAATATCTAAAACTTCCAGAAAAATCATAGAATAATTCTAATGCAAGTTTGAGAATTTTCGGGCGTTACAATCCCCCATACCTTATAAAAAGTTCATCCTCGAACTTAGAATAATTCTGGGTACTTCTGTCTCATGCTGGCTTCTGTCTCCCAAGTTGCCTCATCTGCTGTGTGACTGTGCTAAATGACTTTGACTAATGGTACTTCCTTGTTTCGCAATTTCTTAACTGCTCGGTCTATTATCTAAATAAGCCAACTATCATAGCTGAGGTCCTCGCGGATCAGTACCGACTGGGGCTCAATCACCTGGGTGGCATCTGGGGTATGCTTCTGACTGACATTTCCTGGGGTAGCTCTAGCTCATATGCTACCTTGCCCACTCTTCTGCTGATAAGGTATGGTCCCACATATCTGGGACTAAGTTTGCCCTTCTTCCCAAAACGCATCACTCCCTTCATGGGAGCTACTCTGAGGAACACTGTATCCCCGACTGAAAACTCTAAGGGTCTGCGCCGTGTATCAGCATAGCTTTTCTAGCGGCTCTGAGCTGTCTCTATCCTCTGGCGGATCTGCTGTATAGCTGCTGTGGTATCTGCCACTAGATCTGTCTGAAGTTCTAGCTCTTTCTGTTCACCACTCTCATACCAGCAGATTGGAGATCTACACCTCCGCCCATAGAGAGCCTCGTAAGGTGCCATGCCGATAGTGGCCTGATAGCTGTTGTTGTATGCAAATTCTGCTAAGCTCAGATATTTGCACCAACTTCCGTTGAAGTCTATGGCACACGCTCGGAGCATATCTTCGAGTACCTGGTTTACTCGCTCCGTCTGACCATCTGTCTGAGGATGCTGTGTTGAACTTTAACTTAGTGCCCAACATTGATGTACACACTCCCGAGTGTGATGTGAATGCCTCTGTCTGAAATGATGGTTCGTGGGACTCCATGTAGTCCGACGATCTCCGAGATACAACCGAGCTAGCTTCTCCATGGAGTAGGATACCTTGATAGCTAAGAAGTGGGCTGATTTAGTCAACTCGTCTACTATTACCCGGATGGCGTCAAAACCATTCATGGTTGGGCAGTCCCACTATGAAATCTATAGAGATATCCTCCCACTTCCATTCGGAATCTGTATAGGCTGCAGAACTCCTCCTGATGTTCTGCCTTGACCCTCTGACAGGTGAGGCAGATGCTAACATATCTGGCGATGTCTCACTTCATCCCGGGCCACCAAAAATGGTTCTTCAGGTCTTGATACATTTTGGTGGAACCTGGATGCATCGCATAGGGAGTCTTGTGAGCCTCATCTAAAATCTGTCTCCGTAGCTCCTCCTGATCTGGAACACAGAGTCTGTCACCAAAGTACAACACCCCGCTATCGGACACTCTGAATTCTCTACTTTCTGATTCTGCTAGCCCTTGCTTGATTTTCTAAATTCTAGGGTCCTGCTCCTGAGCTGACTGAATATCACTAAGCAAGGTAGACTCTAAGGTCATAGTAGAGAGCTATCCAACGATGAGTTCTAGACCGAAATCTACGATCTCCTTCTGGAGGGGCGGTGACATGGCTGTAAGAGATAATAAGGTAGCACTGGATTTTCTGCTAAGTGATTGGCTTTCCCTGGATGGTAGAGGATGTCTATATCGTAGTCTTTGACCAGCTCAAGCCATCTGCGCTGTCGCATGTTCAGATCCTTCTGAGTGAAGAAGTACTTCAGACTCTGATGATCTGTATACACTCTGCACTGAGCTCCATATAAGTAATGTCTCCAAATTTTGAGAGCGAACACTACTGCTGCAAGCTCAAGGTCATGAGTAGGGTAATTCTTCTCATAATCCTTGAGTTGTCTGGAGGCATAGGCGATCACCTTGCCGTTTTGCATCAATACTGCTCCTAGTCCCAACTTAGAGGCATCATTATAGATGTCAAAGCTGCTGGTGTTGTATGGTAGAGCCAAAATGGGAGCACTGGTCAATCTCCTGTTTAGCTCGCTGAAACTGTTCTCACAGTCCTCTATCCACTGAAATTTCCTGTTCTTTCTGGTAAGAGCTGTCAGTGGGGAGACTATCCTGGAGAAGTCCTCTACAAATTTTCTGTAATATCCTGCTAATCCCAGAAAGCTCCTGATTTCGCTGGCGTTCTTAGGTCTCTTCCAGTTACTTACTGCTTCTATCTTGCTGGGATCTACCATAATACCATCCTTTGAGATGATATGACCTAGGAAAGACA
Organism: Zingiber officinale; assembly: GCF_018446385.1. Lineage (NCBI taxonomy): Eukaryota > Viridiplantae > Streptophyta > Magnoliopsida > Zingiberales > Zingiberaceae > Zingiber > Zingiber officinale. The sequence continues at coordinate 28,047,586 of NC_055987.1, read as the reverse complement.
CCTGATCAAGCCAGAATTCACATTTCGTGAACTTGGCATATAGCTGATTCTGCTGAAGTGTCTGTAGTACTGTCTTCAGGTGCTCTGCATGTTCTTCCTGAGTTCCTGAGTAGATAAGAATCTCATCGATGAACACGATAACAAACTTATCTTAGTGCTCTCTGAATACTCTGTTCATGAGGTCCATGAAAGTAGCTGGAGCATTTGTCACGCCAAAAGGCATGACTACGAACTCGTAATGTCTGTATCTGGTCCTAAATGTTGTCTTCAGTATATCACCCTCCTTGACTCTGACTTGGTGATATCCTGATCTGAGGTCAATCTTAGAGAACACTGCTGCTCCCTTTAACTGGTCGAACAGGTCATCTATTCTGGGAAGAGGATACCTGTTCTTGATCGTGACCTGATTCAGTGCTCTGTAGTCTATGCATAGCCGCATGCTTCCATCCTTCTTCTTCACGAACAGTACAGGCACTCCCCAGGGTGAGTGACTAGGGCATATGAAGCCCTTGTCAAGCAGCTCCTGTAGTTGCTCATGAAGTTCCTTCAGTTCTGCTAGAGCCATGCGGTAAGGCGCTTTGGAAATAGGATTTGTGCCGGGAAGAGCTCTATCTCAAATTCAATCTCCCTGACTGGTGCTAGGCCTGGTAACTCCTCAGGGAAGACTGCTGGGTAGTCACATACAACTCGGACCCCTGCTAGCTGTTGGTCCTTGTCCTGGCTGGTATTGACTACATGTGCTAGGTACCCCGTACAACCCGAATCCATCAACTTCTGTGCCTTCATAGCTGAGAGAAATTTTCTGGCTTTTCTCTTTGATTCTCCGATGTACTCGAACTGTGTTTCTGTTTACGACACTCTATGGAAGCACCGTATCTGATCAGGAAGTCCATTCCAAGGATGACGTCGTAGTCAGTCATTTCGAGCAGGATCAGATCACAAAAGAGTTCCCTGTCTGCTATAATGACCGGCACTGCTCTGAGCCAGTGCGTGGATGCCATGATCTCTCCTGAAGGTAGTGCCGTCAAAAACTGACCACTGAGTACCTCTGAGGGTATTTCTAATTTTTCGGAGAACACCCTGGCTATATATGAATGGGTTGCCCCAGTATCAAATAGAACAGTAGCACCATACTGTAAAATGCTAATCTGACCTGTGACAACTGTCGAGGCATTAGCTACATCCTCTCTAGTGAGTGAGTAGATCCTCGCATTCGCCATAGCTGGAGGGGCTTCTAATCTGCCCTGGCTGATAAGTGGACCTTCTAGAGCGGCTTGCATCTGATATAACTGAGCTGAATCTGCTGTGGCCGAGGAAGACCGGTCTTGTTCGGCCACCCTGGCCATGTGCCCTTCTTGTCCACATTCAAAGAATCCTCGTGTGCCCTTCAAACCCCTGGTGGAATTTCCCACAAGTAGCACACTTTGGATCCTCCTTTTGGGTCACTCCCGATTTACGCTTGCTGTTGGAGTTCCCTTTCCATTAAAGCTGTGGCCTTGCTATTTTTGAGTGTGAGAGTTTCCTTGGCCTTTGGACTCGAGGAGACCCGCTTCTGCTTTTATGCTGTTCTGGTAATGCTCGTGGTCAAGGCACCGCTCACTAACTCCTCTCGTGGTTTGTGGCCTATGTATGCCACCACCACGTTCACTGCTATCTCTGGCCTCGGCATCTTGAGCATCAACCGATTCGTTCCTTCTCTGTGCTGGCTAGACTGGGAGCAACCTATTGAATTTCTTCACGCTTCCTCAACTGAAAGGTTGCCCTGAAAACTCAGTGAACTCGTCGTAGTGGCGGTTTGTAACCCGTATGTGAAAGAACTCCTCGAAGAATTCTTTCTCAAGTCACCCCATGACATCCGGTTGGGCGCTTCGTTCCGATCCTTTCCCACCACATGCGTGCATCTCCAGGCATAAGGAGGCACACTTCACCTTCTCGTGTTTTGGCCAATCCAGAGCTCCATCGTGCTCTCCAGTTTTTAAACCAGGCTTGTGCATCTCATGGTTCACTAGTGCCCGAGAAGTTCTCTGGCTTGACTCAGCCACTGGATCGGATAGGCTTCCTTTCTTGGCTCAGCTGCTGGGGCTGCTGGTGCTGCTGGTGCTGTAGGTTGGGCTAGTGGAACCTCTAAGACTTCGGAGTTGTGTTCCGGGGTGACTGTGGGGGTACTCTGCCGATTAGCCTTTAAGGTGGCTATTTCTATTCATTGCTCAGTCCAGAATCGAACCACTAATCGTAGGTCGAGGAGGCACCGAACCGCCCGCCTTTGGGCTCAGTAGCTAGTGCCCTTCTAGCTGGGCGTCCTTGTGCCATTTCTAAAGACATAGAGAACATAACATAACTAATGTAATCACAGTTATATAACTACTGATGTCATGTTTAAAAACTATCACATACTAACAAGCAGTAGGCATATAAACATGAACGGTAATAACCAAACAAGGAGCATAAATAAAGTAGAGGTATTCTTACTTGGAAGCTGCAGGTTCAATGCTGATGTGAGTGTAGGAAGTATGGAACACTGCTCTGATACCACTCTGTAACGACCCACCTTCTGGGTACTGGCTGTAAGGCCGGTCGCTACAATTATGCTAAACTATACAGTGCGGAAAGCTGGGCTAATTAAAATTTTACTCTACTAATGACGGATACAACTGATAAGAAAGGTCTAAAGACCTTCTTTGCTGGTGTACATATGCTAAGGAGGGGAAACTGCACATCCCAACTGAGCTAGGGACTAGAAACTAAACTTCCCAACTAACTACAGACCTGCCGATCGATCCGCAGATCGATCGAAGCTATGGGGCATTCTGTTCCCAACTGGATCGGTCGGCAGACCGATCCAGGTGTGGTTGGATCGGTCGGCAGACCGATCCAGGTATGTCTAGATCGGTCGGCCGATCGATCCAGGCACCCGAAACCCCTGGAACGCTACTGTATCGTGCTGGATCGGTCGGCTGACCGATTCAGAAGCCTGGTACACTACTGGATCGGTCGACAGACCGATCCAGCGTCTGATTTCCTGATTACGAAATCAGAGATGCTGATTTCGACACTTTGTCGTGCCAAAACCACCTGCAACAACTCTAAACCAATGCAAATCATACTAATATAAACCTACTAATATTCTAAACCTGGCATACTACATAGTGCATGGTTTACTATTTCATAACACTTAACAAATCAAAAACTGAATAGTAAAAACTGAAAACGCTAAGTGCTAATACTGAAGTAAACTTGTTTAGATCCCAAAGATCTTTATTCCAACTCCTGCCCACACACATCCTGATAGCATTGCCCTCCAGCCTCCGCTACTGGTCCACTTTTCCTTTACCTTTATCTGCAATATAAGAAAAGTAGTATCTAAAAGCTAAAAAGCTTAGTAAGAAACCATCTACCTCACAAAAACATGCATACGATGCAGATATGTTTTAAAAATATGTTGTTGGAAAGTAGGTGTTGATCATGGCATGGCATGACATTTATTCATATGAACAGAAACTGAGCATGGCAATCATACTTGCAAAAAATAGAGCTGAGCATGAAAACTGAAACTGAATACAAATCATGGAACTGAACTAAGCTGATCATGATCTGTACAAAACTAACTGAGCTGGTATTGAAACTAAGCTGAACTCACATAACTGATTGTGAATTTGAAAAGCTATACATTTAATAAGTGAAAATACTAAACATGCTGCTGAGGGGCCCTGACAACTGTACTTGCTGTGCACGCATCCCTATCTAAACCCGGGATTGCAAGTTCCGAATCTAGTAGGGTTTACTAGGTTAGCTAAACCTAGGGACGACTATGGGAGTCCAGCCCAGTGGATATCTAATCCAATACAGTGCCACTGCTGAAAGTAAAATACTGAATGCTATATACTTATTCTGCTGAATCTAGGTTATCTGAAACTAGAACTAGGTTGTCTGAACCTAGAGGCGACTGTGGGAGCCCACCCATTGGTCTGTAGTCCTACATAAGTTGAAATAACTAATTTGATGTTTTAAATGCTTCTAGTGCATTTAATAAGTTAATTAAACTATCTATTACTGAGCTAGACCTTTAATCGAGCACCTAGGATGCTCTAACTCTTCTCCCTATTAGGGAGACCACCTCTAGGCACCCGACAACGTCTAACCTCCTATCTAAAGAGGGAAAACGTGCCCGGCCCATCTAGAGGTGCTCAACTAAATCCCTAATATGCGAAGAGAGTTAAATACACCCTAGATATCGATAAAAATCTGCATACATCCTAACTAAAGCATAAAAACTCAAACGGAAGTTATTATACTGCAGGTGAGGGGTTTCTTACTTCGTACGCTAGTTTCCTTACGATTCTAGTCGCTAGGTTTCCGGAGAAGACGATCCTTTCGATAGTTTTCTTGCGCCAACACGTTCCTCTCGCGAAGGGGAGCGTCCTGGTGTAGGAGCCGCTGCCGGAAGATGTCTTTGGGGGCCTAGCCTTGGTGCGCCGAGAGAAAGAGGAGGAAGAGAGGTTGGCGTCAGTGAGGGTTTGGAGAAAAGTGGCGTGAGGTTTGTGAGGAGAGGGCTGCCGAACCAAATTAAAAACCAAACCCACACTTAAGTTTTTTCCTATTTATATTAAGTGGATAACCCGATCCAATCCTAATATAAATATAATTGGTTCTCCTTTCTTTCAGCACGGCCCTTCTGGGTTCACCGGTTACTAAGGCTAACTAAAAGTTATCAGATCCGAGAGGTCTCGGGTTCGATTCCCGCTTAAGCCTTTTTATTCTTCTACTTAGTTTTGCTACTTCCGCTACTCGAAAAATTCCGGAAAAATATCTAAAAATTCCAGAAAAATCACAGAATAATTCTAATGCAAGTTTGAGAATTTTCGGGTGTTACAGTGCATTTGGAGGGGAAGTTGCTACGAATCTGGATTTGGGCTCCAGTAGTGATTTCCTTCAGCAACAAATCATGATCTGGGGCATCTGGATTGAGGTAAGGTTCTATTTGTTAGGGTTTCAGCAAGTCTTTGCTGTACATGTTGAAATTTGGACCGACTCTTGGAAGAATTGCTTGGGGGTATTCTTTGTAGCTTCTTGGCAGTGAGTTGTAGGGTTGCTGAGCTACTGGAATTGCTGCCATACTGTAAGGTTAGTGCCTTTCTAGTGTTGTACTTTGGGTATTCTATTAGTATGATGCTAAATTGGGTTTTCTATGGGTTGTGGGGCTTTGTTCTTTGTAGATTTATGAGTAGTGTGATGTGGTTGGATTAATTGAGGTGGATGGACTATGTAGGATTGATTCTTGATGTTAGTTGTTGATACATGGATTGGAGTGAAGGATTGTGGATTTAGTTAAACCTAATTGGATTAAGGAATTAGGTTAATTATTTCGATTAGGGTTTCCCCTAATTAGATTGGAGAGTTTATTTAGCTTTTGCTACCTATGTAATTAGCTAAATATATATCATGTGATCGCAGAACTTGGATTCGGGACAAGCGTCTCGACGCGGGTTACTTGATACGGTCGACAGATAAAGGAGGGTATTTCTTCCTTTGCCTCTATGTAGATTTTCTTTGAGCTTAGTGCATGGTTGTTATTTGACGGATTAGGTTACTTTACCTTATATCGTGTTTGGTTGCTGTTTTTCCTGCTTGTTACTTTTGCTTGAGCTTAGAGATGATTTATTTAATTCATATATAGTCTCAACTCTTGATATCTACTCTGTTGTGATTACACGGGTAGAGTAGGTCGTGTAGGGATTGTCGGGATGTTAGTATTACCATGTTGATTGGGTATATGATGTGGACTGTACATAGGTGGGTATGTGTTATAGGAGTCATCTTGTTGACCGTGCATTTACATGTGGTGTGTACATACGTATTTGTCATGTACTTTTGGAGGAGTTGTGTTGATTGTATGTTTGGAGTATATACACATGTCCGTTGTGTTTTTATTGGAGGATACATGTTGATTGTACTTATATTTTTGTGTACATGTGTCTGGTGGGATTATTGGAGATTTTTGGTTGATTATACATGTGTAGTGGGTACATATGTTTGGTGGGATACGTGAAGGTATCATGACGATTATACTCTTGTTGGTGGTATTTATGAGGTTTGGGGTTGTTGCATGGTTGATGATTATATATATATATATATATATATATATATATATCATGTTCATCATTCATTGCATCTGATGACCATTACCTCCCTTGTGGTGAGAGAGTCGTCAGTTGGTTTGGGAATAGCACTGCACACTCGGCCACTCATGGGTGGTGGTAGTTGGAGCAGTTGCTGCTAGTCCTGTCGTGCCACCCGGTCACGCGGTTTTGTGAGATCCGGAATTGTGAGCAGTTAGGGACCCTGATACTATGTAGCTAGATAGTTACTAGTGGACTGTCCGCCTCGACCACTATATAGTGGGCTGGAGGGTAGTACAGTCGTCACAGACCCAAGCCTCTCGGCCATACAGGGGTCGTGGTGTCTGGAGAGGTGGCGGGAGTGACCATGGAGCATGCATGCCCTTTTGTATATGATGCGCGGTGCATCTGGGGGGATATATCTGCATACATGCCTAGTAGATACTAGTTGCATGTGATTGTGATTTGTTGCATTTGATTGAGCTATGGTTATTGCATATGGTTGTCATGCTGCATACATGTCATTTATTTTACATGTATATGCAGTCGTATTTATATTGCACAGGTGTCACGGGTATATCTGTTGCAGATTTCAGATTGGGTATGTATTTACCATTATATTAGTAGTGGTTTGTGCAGTTTGCATGTCAGTTATGATCATGTCGGGTTATTACGTTAGGTATGTTCAGATGCATTGATTATAATAGTATGATCATGTTCTTTATTTCCCTACTGAGACTGTATACTTGTGATCTCCATGTATATTCGTAGACCATGCACTATCTTGTCTATTACCCGCTGAGTTACCTATACTCACCACCGCATGTATACATTTATGTTTTTAGGTAGCTTGTAGATGGTTGGTGTCGCTCGGAGTATCCTGTCTGTCGGGTCCTACGTCACATCCGAAGATCGTGCTTGTTTCCTTTTGTATATCTTTTATTATTTTTGGCATTATATTTATGTGTAGCCATGTGGCTATTTTATGGTTTTGGTGTTGTATTTGTATTTAAGCCGTGCCGGCATGCATTGTATTTATTTGGTTTGTGTGGGCTTTCCTTCATTTTTCCACTGTGTTTCTAGTGTAGCAGTGTGGGCTGCTTTATATATAACTGCGTGGTTGTGATTGTTTATTCCAGCCGAGTGGGCTGTGATTATAACTGCGTGGTTGTATACATATATATTTCAGCCGCATGTGGCTGATGTATTTTGTTTGTAGTGATGCTTCATATTGTCACCGGTACGGGGGAGGTGCTGCCGAATTTTTGTCTGGCAGAGACTCCTTTGGGGGCGTGACAAATTGCATGTCTGAATAAAAAATTAATAGAATTTGAAAAATAAAATAACTCACTCCTTAAGTGTAATGCCCGAAAATTCTCAAACCTATTTTAGAAATATTCTATGATTTTTTCTGGAATTTTAGGATATTTTACAGAATTTTTAGAGTAACGGAAGTAGAAAAAACAAATAGAAAACGAAAACGGCCTAAGCGGGAATTGAACCCGAGACCTACGGTTTATGGATAATGTTTGTAACCAGTTGAACCCAGCAGGGCCGTGCTGAAAGGAAAGGGAGGCAATTACATTTATATTAGAGTTGGGCCGGAAATTACCACTAAATATAAATAGGGATTTAAGAGAGGAATTGTTATTTTTTCTTTAACGAGAAAACCTTTCCTCAAACCCTCACCGCCGACTCCCCTTCTCCTCCTCCTTCTCTCGGCGCCAACCACAAGAGGACCTAGGGCTTCTCTCCTAGGGCTTCAAGGGCACTTTCCGGCGACGACTCCGACACGAGGACGTCCCCCTCTGCGAGAGGAACACGTAGACGCGAAGGGATCAACGAAAAGATCGTCTCCACTGGAAATCTAGCGATTAGAATCGTAAGAAAATCCGAACAGGAGGTAAGAAACCCCTCACCTGCAGTATAAGTAGCTTTTCGTACGATTGAATGATTTTAAATTAGCTATATGTAGACTTTTCGACGCATAGGGTGTATTTAACCCTCCTTTTCAGGTTTAGGGATTTAGTTGAGCACCTCTAGATGGGCCGGACGCGTTCCTTTCGTTGGAGAATCTAGGCGTTGTCGGGTGCCTAGAGGTGGTCTCCCTAATAGAGGGAGCACACGGTGTTCGACAAAATGATTAGTGTAGCTAAATATCACCTCGGATATTTTTTTTAAATGCATTAGTAGCATTTAAATCAATATATTAGTCTAGTTTCAGCTAACATGGTCCCACAGTCGCCTCTAAGTTTAGATAACCTAACTCTAGGTTCGGATAACCTAGAAACAAAAAAATAAGCAATTAGTAGCTATATTCAGTATTTTATTTTCTTGGACGATGTCAGGCTCCCACAGTCGTCCCTAGGTTCAGATAACCTAGTAAACCCTACTAAATGCGGAACTTGCAAACCCGGGTCTAGTTAGGGACGCGCGCACAAACTAAGCAGCATGATTACTATTTTCACTTATTATGATAATAGCTTTCAAACTCATAATCTAGTTATGTGATTATAGTTTAAGATCAGCACTAGCTCAGTTTTAACTCAGTTTTAGTTTCAGTTTCAGTTTAGTTTCTCCTAGTTGATACCATGAGATAGCTCCATGCTTAGATTTTATTATGCATGCCATGTTTCAGTATTTATGCCATGTAACTTCAGTATGCCATGCTTTAACAAATTCAGTGCATGTTTGTAAATAGCATTCTTTTAAAAGCATATTTCATCGTATGCATGTTTTAGTGAGGTAGATGGTTTCTTACTAAGCGAAAGCTTATAGATACTTTCTTTTCCTTATACTGCAGATAAAGGTAAAGGAAAGATGGACTAGCAGAGGAAGCTGGAGGTCAATGCAGAGATGGTGTGTGTGGCAGGAACCTGGAATGAAGATCCTTAGGGAGTTTAGCAAATTAAGAACTTAGTTTCTTTTCTTAAGACACTTTTATGCATTTCTAATGGTTTAAATGCTATGAATTAATAAACCTTGCACTATGTCATGTTAGAATGCTAGTTAGTAGATATTAGAATGTTGTCCATGCATTGTATAATCGTTGTGTGAGATTTTGGCACGAACTAGTGCTGAAATCGGGGGTTCTGATTTGAAATCAGAAACCCAGATCGATCTACAGATCGATCTGAAGCGAGTTGTGCCACTGGATCGGTCAGCTGACCGATCCAGTCGCGAACAGAGAGTCGGCATCTGTTATGGATCAGTCAGCCAACCGTTCCATGTGCGAACAGAGAGCACCGAAGCTCACTGATCGGTCAGCCGACCGATCAGTGAGCCACTGGATCGGTCTACCGACCGACCATAGCTATGTAACTTATGGATCGGTCAGCCGACCGATCCAGAGTTTTTCTCCGTGCCAGTATTAAGCTGGATCGATCACTGGATCGATCCGACAGCCCAATCGATCCATGGATCGATTGAAATGCCTGTTTACAGCTAGCAGGACATCCGAGAGGCATAGATTATCTTCCCTAGCATGTGTACAACTCCTAGGTACACCTAGAATATTAAGTTCAGATTTTTATAGTAATCAGTTTAGTGAAATTTTAATAAATCCATATTTCCGCAATAGTAATTTAGCACAGCATAATGTAGCGATCGGCCTCATAGCCTAGTCAGTAGAAGGCGGGTCGTTACAGAGTATCGGCACAGTACTTACACTACTTCAATGTAGCATTCGGCTCACAGCTAGTACCTCAGTATGTTTGTTCTTTACATATAGATAACTAAAGCATGCTTGTTTATGATAGTAGTTAACATGATAACAATAGTTTCTCTATTATGCTTGTGTTAGTCATGTATGTCCTACATGTCTTTAGAAATGGCATGAGGACGCCCAGCTAGAAGGGCACCAGCCACTGAGCCCCAGCATGAGGCAGGAAGTTCAGTGCCTCCCCCAGACCTTACAGCACTAGTGGCTCAGTTACAGCAGCAGCTAGCTGAACAGCAACAGGAAATAGCCACCTTAAAGGCTAGTCAGCAGAGTACTCAGTGGTCTTAGAGGTTCCACCAGTCCAGCCTACAGCACCAGTAGCCCCAGCAGCAGTAGAGGCAAAGAGAGAAGCCTATCTGATCCAGTGGCAGAGAGTCAAGCTCGAGAATTTCTCAGGCACCAATGAACCATGGGATGCTCAGGCATGGTTCAAAACACTGGAAAGTACGATGGAGCTTCTGGACTGGCCAGAACATGAGAAGGTGAAGTGCGCCTCCTTCTGTCTGACAGGAGATGCACGTATGTGGTGGGAGAGAATCAGAGCGAAGCACCCAGTGAACCAGATGACATGGGCTGACTTCGAAAAGGAATTCTTTGAGGAGTTCTTTCACATGCGGGTCACCAACCGCCACTACGATGAGTTCACTGGGTTTCGTCAGGGCAACCTATCAGTTGAGGAAGCCGTGAAGAAATTCAATAGATTGGCTCGTCTATGCCCTGAACTAGTCAGCACAGAGAAAGAACGAATCCGGTTGATGCTCAAGATGCTGAGGCCGGAAATAGCAATGAACGTGGCTGGTGGAGTTCATAGGCCACAAACCACAGAAGAATTAGTGAGCAGTGCTCTAATCACTGAGCATTACCAGAATAGCATCAAGCAGCACAGCAGGGCCACAGCTCTCATGGCTCTAACTGGAAAGGGAACTCCAGCAACAAGCGTAAACCAGGGAGTTACCCAAAAGGAGGGCCAGCCAGCAAATAGCCCAGTTATCCAAAGTGTGCTACTTGTGGGAAATACCATCCTGGAGTTTGTCGTAAGGGCACACGAGAATGCTTTGAATGCAGACAGGAAGGGCATATGGCCAAGCAATGTCCAAACAAGACCAGTCTTCCTCAGCCACAGACGATTCAGTATGGAGGCCAGCCAGCTCAGCAGGCCGCTTTAGATGGTCCACATATCAGCCAGGGCATTAGAAGCCCCTCCAGCCACGACCAATGCGAGGATCTACTCACTCACCGAGAGGACAATGCCTCGACTGTTGTGTCGATTAGTATTTTACAAAAGTACAACCTGTCTTATTCGACATCGGGCAACCCATTCATACATATCCGGGCATTTGCTAAGAGTTAGCAGACTCCAGAGGTACTCGAGCCGCCTCACGGCGTTACCCTCGAAATCATGGCATCTACGCTCAGAGCTGGCTCACTATAGCGCATGAGAGCTCTTGCGATCCGATAGTGCTATGACCGATACGATGCTATCTTCGGATGGACTTCTTGATCAAATACGATGCCTCCATCGAGTGTCGTAAGTCATATTCAACCGGAAGCACAGTTCGAATTTGTCGGAGAACCTAGGAGAAAAGCCAAGAAGTTTCTCTCCTATGAAGGCACAGAGGTTGATGGATTCGGGATGTACGGGGTTCTTAGCACATACCAGTCAAGACAAGGACCAACAACTAGCAGAGGTCCGAGTCATATGTGACTACCGAGTCTTCCCTGAAGAGTTATCAGGCCTAGCACCGGACGGGAGATCGAATTTGAGATAGAGCTCATTCCCAGACAAACCCTATCTCCAAAGCACCTTACCGCATGGCTCCAGCAGAATGAAGGAACTTCATGAGAAACTGGAGTCGCTTGACAAGGGCTTCATCCGTCCTAGTCACTCACCATGGGAGCACCTGTATTGTTCGTGAAGAAGAAAGACGGAGCATGCTACCTGTATAGACTACCGCATCAACCAGTCACAATCAAGAATGTATCCCTTAATAGATGACCTGTTTGATCAGCTAAAGGGAGTAGCAGTGTTCTCTAAGATAGACCTCAGATCAGGTTATCATCAGGTGAAAGTTAAAGAAGGGGATATACTCAAGACAGCATTCAGAACTAGATACGGACACTACGAGTTCGTAGTCATGCCCTTCGGCGTGACAAATGCTCCAGCTACTTTCATGGACCTCATGAACAGGGTATTCAGGGAATATTTAGATAAGTTTGTTATCGTGTTCATCGACGACATCCTTATCTATTCTAGAACTCAGGAAGAACACGCAGAGCACCTGAGGATAGTATTGCAGACCCTTCAGCAGAATCAGCTATACGCCAAGTTCACAAAGTGTGAATTTTGGCTAGATCAGGTGTCCCTCCTGGGTCACATCATCTCAAAGGATGGTATCATGGTAGACCCCAGTAAGATAGAAGCTGTGAGCAATTGGAAAAGACCAAGAACGCCAGTGAGATCAGAAGCTTTCTGGGAATAGCAGGTTACTACAGGAAATTCATAGAGGACTTCTCCAGGATAGCCTCCCCACTGACAGCTCTTACCAGGAAGAACAGAAAATTTCAGTGGACAGAGGACTGCGAGAACAGTTTCAGTGAGCCGAAAAGGAGATTGACCAGTGCACCTATTCTGACTCTGCCAGAGAACGCAGATAGCTTTGACATATATAGTGATGCCTCAAAGTTGGGACTAGGAGCAGTGCTGATGCAAGATGGCAAGGTGATCGCCTATGCCTCCAGACAACTCAAGGATTATGAGAGGAATTATCCTACCCATGACCTTGAGCTTGCAGCAGTAGTGTTCGCTCTCAAGATTTGGAGACATTACTTGTATGGAGCTCAATGTAGCACAGATCATCAGAGTCTCAAGTACTTCTTCACTCGAAGGATCCGAATATGCGATGGCTAGAATCGGTCAAAGACTATGATATAGATATCCTCTACCACCCAGAAAAGAATAGGGTGCGCCTCACAGAAAGTCCTCACCCTATTATCTCTAGCGACCATGTCACCGCCCCTGTAGGAGATCTCAGATTTTGGTCTCGAACTCATAGTCGGACAGCTCTCTACTATGACATTAGAGTCTACCTTGCTTGGTGACATCCAGACAGCGCAGGAAATTCAGAGAATCAAGCAAGGTTTAGCGGAATCGGAAGGTGGAGAGTTCAGAATATCGATAGCGGGGTGTTGTATTTTGGTGACAGACTTCAGGAGGAACTACAGAGGAAAATCCTAGATGAGGCTCACAAGACTCCTTATGCGATACATCCTGGCTCCACCAAAATGTACCAGATTTGAAGAAACGTTTTGGTGGCCTAGGATGAAGAGAGAGCATCGCCGATATACAAGACCGCCTAACTGAGGGTTAAGGCGTAATATCAAAGACCAGAGGAGTTTTCATACAGATACCGTAATGGAAGTGGGAAGACATTTCTATGGATTTTATAGTGGGATTACCCAAAACCACGAATGGTTTTGATACCATCCGGGTAATAGTCAACAGATTGACTAAATCAGCCCACTTAACTATCAGGATATCCTACTCCATGGAACAGCTAGCTCATTGTATCTCAAGGAGATCGTTAGATTACATGGAGTCCCACGAACCATTATTTCGGACAGAGACAGAGGTTCACGCCACACTTCGGGAGTGTGTACAGACAGCTTTGGGCACGAGTTAAAGTTTAGCATAGCTTTCCATCCTCAAACAGATGGTCGGACGGAGCGAGTAAATCAGTACTCGAAGATATGCTCCAAGCGTGTGGTGCAAATATCTGAGTCTAGCAGAATTTGCATACAACAATAGCTATCAGGCCACTATCGGCATGGCACCTTACGAGGCTCTCTATGGGCGAGGTGTAGATCTCAATCTGCTGGTATGAGAGTGGTGAGCAGAAAGAACTAAAACTTCAGACAGATCTAGTGGCAGATACCACAGCCGCTACAACAGATCCGCCAGAGGATAGAGACTGCTCAGAGCCGCCAGAAAAGCTACTATTAGAGTTTTAAGTTGGGGATTCAAGTTCCTCAAAGTAGCTCCCATGAAGGGAGTAATGGGAAGAAGGGCAAGCTAAGTCCCATATGTGGGACCATACCTTATCGCGAGAAAGAGTTGGCAAGGTAGCATATGAGCTAGAGCTACCCGGAAATGTCAGCCGTCCACAATGTGTTTCATGTCTCTATCTCAAGAAGCATACCCGATGCCACCTGTGATTGAGCCCCAGTTGGTACAGATCCGCGAAGACCTCAGCTATGATAGTCGGCCTATTCAGATAATAGACCGAGCAGTTAAGAAATTGCGAAACAAGGAGGTACCATTAGTCAAAGTTATTTGGCGAAATCACACAGCAGAATAAGCAACTTGGGAGACAGAGGCCAGCATGAGACAGAAGTACCCAGAGTTATTCTAAGTTCGAGGACAAACTTTTTATAAGGTATGGGGGATTGTAACGCCCGAAAATTCTCAAAATTATTTTAGAAATATTCTATGATTTTTTCTGGAATTTTAGGATATTTTTACAGAATTTTTAGAGTAACGGAAGTAGCAAAAACAAATAGAAAACGAAAACAGCCTAAGCGGGAATTGAACCCGAGACCTACGGTTTATGGATAATATTAGTAACCAGTTGAACCCAGCAGGGCCGTGCTGAAAGGAAAGGGAGGCAATTACATTTATATTAGAGTTGGGCCGGAAATTACCACTAAATATAAATAGGGATTTAAGAGAGGAATTGTTATTTTTTCTTTAACGAGAAAACCTTTCCTCGAACCCTCACCGCCGACTCCCCTTCTCCTCCTCCTTCTCTCGGCGCCAACCACAAGAGGACCTAGGGCTTCTCTCCTAGGGCTTCAAGGGCACTTTCCGGCGACAACTCCGACACGAGGACGTCCCCCTCCGCGAGAGGAACACGTAGACGCGAAGGGATCATCGAAAAGATCGTCTCCACCGGAAATCTAGCGATTAGAATCGTAAGAAAATCCGAACAGGAGGTAAGAAACCCCTCACCTACAGTATAAGTAGCTTTTCGTACGATTGAATGTTTTTAAATTAGCTATATGTAGACTTTTCGACGCATAGGGTGTATTTAACCCTCCTTTTCAGGTTTAGGGATTTAGTTGAGCACCTCTAGATGGGCCAGACACGTTTTCTCCTTTCAGTTGGAGAATCTAGACGTTGTCGGGTGCCTAAAGGTGGTCTCCCTAATAGAGAGGAGAGTTGGAGCACACCAGGTGTTCGACAAAATGATTAGTGTAGCTAAATACCACCTCAGATATTTTTTAACAGCTCAGTTAAATGCATTAGTAGCATTTAAATCAGTATATTAGTCTAGTTTCAGCTTACATGGGACTACGATCCAATGGGTGGGCTCCCACAGTCGCCTCTAGGTTTAGATAACCTAGCTCTAGGTTCAGATAACCTAGAAACAGCAAAATATTCAGTATTTTATTTTCAGTGGCACTGTACTGGACCAGATGTCCATTGGGTTGGGCTCCCACAGTCGTCCCTAGGTTCAGATAACCTAGTAAACCCTACTAAATGCGGGACTTGCAAACCCGGGTCTAGTTAGGGATGCGCGCACAGCAAGTACAGTTACCGGGCCCAAACAGCAGCATGATTACTATTTTCACTTATTATGATAATAGCTTTCAAACTCATAATCTAGTTATGTGATTATAGTTTAAGATCAGCACTAGCTCAGTTTTAACTCAGTTTTAGTTTCAGTTTCAGTTTAGTTTCTCCTAGTTGATACCATGAGATAGCTCCATGCTTAGATTTTATTATGCATGCCATGTTTCAGTATTTATGCCATGTAACTTCAGTATGCCATGCTTTAACAAATTCAGTGCATGTTTGTAAATAGCATTCTTTTAAAAGCATATTTCATCGTATGCATGTTTTAGTGAGATAGATGGTTTCTTACTAAGCGAAAGCTTATAGATACTTTCTTTTCCTTATACTGCAGATAAAGGTAAAGGAAAGATGGACTAGCAGAGGAAGCTGGAGGTCAATGCAGAGATGGTGTGTGTGGCAGGAACCTGGAATGAAGATCCTTAGGGAGTTTAGCAAATTAAGAACTTAGTTTCTTTTCTTAAGACACTTTTATGCATTTCTAGTGGTTTAAATGCTATGAATTAATAAACCTTGCACTATGTCATGTTAGAATGCTAGTTAGTAGATATTAGAATGTTGTCCATGCATTGTATAATCGTTGTGTGAGATTTTGGCACGAACTAGTGCTGAAATCGGGGGTTTTGATTTGAAATCAGAAACCCAGATCGATCTACAGATCGATCTGAAGAGAGTTGTGCCACTGGATCGGTCAGCTGACCGATCCAGTAGCGAACAGAGAGTCGGCATTTGTTATGGATCGGTCAGCCGACCGTTCCATGTGCGAACAGAGAGCACCGAAGCTCACTGATCGGTCAGCCGACCGATCAGTGAGCCACTGGATCGGTCTACCGACCGATCGACCGATCCAGCCGCATACAGAAGCGATACAGCTTATGGATCGGTCAGCCGACCGATCCAGAGTTTTTCTCCGTGCCAGTATTAAGCTGGATCGATCACTAGATCGATCCGACAGCCCAATCGATCCATGGATCGATTGAAATGCCTGTTTACAGCTAGCAGGACATCCGAGAGGCATAGATTATTTTCCCTAGCATGTGTACAACTCCTAGGTACACCTAGAATATTAAGTTCAGATTTTTATAGTAATCAGTTTAGTGAAATTTTAATAAATCCAGATTTCCGCAATAGTAATTTAGCACAGCATAATGTAGCGATCGGCCTCACAGCCTAGTCAGTAGAAGGCGGGTCGTTACATTAAGGAAAACCAACACCTTAAGAACAATTAAACTCTCAAATAGAAATTACTAACCAAACTCTAAGTCGAAAGAATTATGGAAGCAAACGCTAAATTAAAAACTAAAATGACCAATCTAAAAGAATTATTAGAAAAATTTACAACTAGATCCAAATACCTAGACATGGTACTTGAATCTCAATGAGCTGTATATAATAAATCTAGGCTCGGATACAAGTCCAGCTCAATTAACAAAACTTTCATATCTTTAGTCACTCAAACTAAGAATCAAACCAAAGTCTGGGTTCAGAAAATGTGCCTAACCAAGTAAGTAGGACTCAATCAATTTTATGTGTCTAAAAATGAAATTCATCACCTAATAACAAATCAAACTAAACCAACTAATACAAACCCAAAATATAAAAAGAAATCAAACAAATAAAATTCAAATAAAAAATTAAATTTAAATCAAATAACTACAAAATTAATTTAAATTCAAGTTTAAGTCAAGTTTATTATAACTATAAAAATAATTGGCATAAATCTAAAACTTAAACCCAAATTCAATTTAGGGGGAGGCACCAAACTAGTTGGTACTTCCAAAAATAATAGTTTACCCTACTAGATAATTAGTACTAGGTTAAAAAGGGACAAAAGTTTAATTTAAAAAATAGCACTGAAAAAGTTTTGGATGATAGTAGCTTAGGAAAACTCTGTCTATGCATGTTTAGGAAGATATGACATTGAGTTGGTGCATTTGGCTTAATGAAACTTGATCCTGTCCGAACCAAGAGTCAACGGACGCTGGGCACGTGGCGCTCTCTGCTGGATCCTCGAGTACTCCGGCGAACCTGCAACAAAACCGAGCCGGGAGGGGTGTCCCGGCGACGGTCCTCCGACGCTCAAGTCAAGCGAGGAATGACAAGAAGGTACCCTCAAGATGAAGACGTGCATACCTCCGGTGAAGAAATGGAGGCCTTATATAGACCCCTCGAAGAAGCCTGGGCGCGCCAATCAAAGCAGCCACCTGCATTTGACCATGCCCAGGCATGGGTCTGTCAGAAGGGCCATGCCCAGATATGGACCCGTCAGAAAAGGCGTCCATGAGGCCATACTGCTACTGTATCAACCTTTCCATGATGTGACGGCAAGATCCTCCATCGTGCGATCTTATGTACGGCCTAATCATCAGACATACTTCTGCCGATATTCCATATCCCGAGCCGAGCGCATAGGCCGCTCGGCCACCTTTTTCTCCCCTCGCCCTTATTTTGTCCGGGCGGGTTGCCCGCTCGGCTCTTTGGCCCCTGCCGTTCGGGCTCCCGGTCGGCCCTTCGATCCTCCTGCCTTGGCGTCGGAAACCCAAACCCATGGATGGGTTATCTAACTCCGCTCGGACATACCCGGATGATCGGCTCGGCCATTAACCGCTTAGTCAGCCCTTCATCGGTTCTCAAGCTGAGACCCTTCAGGAAGTGGGTTCCCCATTCTTACTGCCGGATCACTTGCCTTCCCTTCAAGTCTAGTCGAAGGAGGCCGTGAGTCCGACTGACTGGACTATATGTGTCCGAGCGGGCGGTCATCGCCTTACCGTCGCCTATAATATTCTTTGAGCCGTTCGGCCCTTATGGCGGATTCAGCCGCTCGGCTCTTCGTTTTGAATGCCTCGTCGTTCAATGTGGATGCTTGCTTGTCTAAATCTTCTCGAAAATTGCGCAAATCCTTCCCATTAAGTCGCAACACGCGCAGTATGACGCGCATTAATTGCGCCTAGTGGCAAGGCGCCACGTGGCTCTTCCCACGTGGCGGCGATGCTTAGTACGATGGGACGCGATTGCTTTGAAATGGACGGGCGGATGTTGGCCTCGCCTTTCGTGACCTGCATCCGACGGCGGAGGCCGACCAGCCTCGGCAGTATAAAATCTTCTTCTCCTCCCTTCGCCGCATGCTTGCTTGCGCGTTGCCTTCTGCTTCGTTCTGTTGCTGCGGCCTCCGGCGATCTAGCGTCTGTTTTTAGGCGGCGATCACCTCATCGGTGATTCTTTCCACCCGTTTCCTTCCCAGTGAGTCTTCTTCCTTCACTTACTAGGTCTTCTCTGCTCATTTCGCCCCTTTTGTTTCCCTGCCTTTGATTTCTTGCTATTCTCTTGCCTCTCCGAGATGGCAAGTTCCTCTGAACCCGTCACTCACGTTCACGGTCCCTGGTATATGACCATGGAGAGTCGGTTTGATGAGGAGGGTGCCCGGCGCCTCGTTCGGACGTATGGGATCCCTGATGACCACGAAATAATTATAGCCAGCCCGTCCGATCGGCCCCATAACCCGCCGATCGGCACCATTTGCTTTTTTCTAGACCAATTCCAGGGCGGCCTTAGATTTCCTACCCATCCATTCATTTTGGAGGTTTGTAATTATTTCCGCATCCCGCCCGGCCAACTTTAGCGGGGTGGTTGTCCTCTTTAAGCTGCATAGTATCCTCTTGACCCCAAAATATTCCACTTCTTCTTCTACCCCAAACAATCCAAGTTGGGCACTTTCATTTTCGAGTAGAATAGGCTTTAAATTTTTGATAATATGCCGACCTCCAAACACTGGAAGGAATTTTTCTTCTATATCGACTTCCGAGCCCAAGATTTCAACCAAATGGCAGGCCGACTCAGGAGCTCTGCAAGTTCAGAATCCACCTACCTTCATGCAAATAATTGGTTGTCCGTCACGATACAAGATCGATGCTCAAGGGGTGTTATATATTTTTGGGTTATCTCCCGTTCGGGCCAATCTTCCCTACCGTATGGGTAAGAGACTCTTTACTCCCTTTACCTTTTTTATCTAACTGATTTTAATTTCTCCTATTGCAGCTGAAGTCATGTGGCGCTCCAAAGCTACCGCTCATCTGAAACTGAAGGCCGTGGAGATCGAGGCGGCCACCAAAAAGGAGCTCGCCGAGCGGGGTCTCATCCCCAGCCGCCCGGCAGATGCGGGAGAAGGGGGGGCGCAGTCCCGCCGAGCTGGGAATTCCCCCGTCCGGGGATCCACCGCTAGAACTTCGGCGAAAACGTCGAAGAGACTCCGGTCCTCCGCCACCCCAAGAGGGGGAACCACACGAGCCGATCGGCGTTACTTCGTCCGATCGCACGCCGTCGCAGATCGGGACTCCTGTGACATCGCCTCTTGCGCAGCCCACCGACTCTCCTCCTCTGGCCAGGCAACTGCAGCTGAAGAAGCGCCGGCCGGCCACCCAACCATCAAGACCACTCTCCGATTCCCATCGGAGGAATATTTACTGTCCGCCGATCGGCCCTCAAGTCCCGTTCACGAAATAACCTTGACGGGTCCGCTTGCCAAGCTTTTTGAGGACGCGCAGATTCAAGCGGCCCTCATGACGCCCAAGCAGCTCGGCGACAACAACATGCAACAGGCCACTCAGGTATTCATTTTTCTTCCTGTTCCATGCCACTATTTGATTCCTGATTTCGTTATTTCCTTTACAGCGCTGGGCTGAGCAAATCGCCACTAGCCGTCGGCTAGCCGAGCTGGAGGGTCTCCTGGAAAAACTTCAATTGTCGGGGGGGTCCGTCGGCCGAGCGGGGGAAACAAACCCTCGAGGCCGAACAGCAGAAGGCTTGGAAGAGGCGAGCGATTGCTGATCTGGATAAAATGAAAGTCGAAGTCCGGGCCCTAGATCAGCAATCTAAGAAACTAGAGGCCGAGCTGAATGCCGAGCGGGAGATCCGTTCGGCAGAGCGCACAAAGGCCGAGGTGGACTTGAAGGCTGTACAAGACACCTTAACCGCTTCCCGAGCGGCCCTCAGAAAATATAAAGAGGGAGAGCCGAGTCGCCTAGCTGCAGCGCGCCAAGAATACCTCCACTCGGAGAGGTTCGGTGTAAAATTCGACGGCAACGTCTCTTCCACCTTCGCCGAAGCAGTCAAAGTCACGATGACATACTTGAAGAAAGGGGGCTACCTTCCCGAGGGAATGCATATTCCTGCCTCCGACCTGGCGGCCATGATTGATGATATTCCGGACGCCTTTTTCAACTTTGAAGACCCTGAGTGAGGCAGGTTATTTCAAGTACCTTCTATATTTCATCCGCTCGGCGGATGTAAAATTTTTGTACCTGCCGTTCGGCATAATTCTTCTAATGAAACTGTTCCTTTGCTTGTTTTCCTACTCATCGTCCCTGATGTTCTTTGGTTTACTTATCGTTGATACTTAGAGTCAGTCCTGCTCGTAAGAGTTCTCCTTCACGCGTCCGATCGGCTTGGCATATTGCATAGAGCCCGAGCGAGGTGGCCTAATCTCTTTGCATGTATCCTGCCTTTGTGAAGTCCACAAACGCCGAGTATCGAAGGACTAACTCCCAATCGGGCCTGAACGTTTTAATATTTGTAGTTTCCACGATTTCTTACTCTGGCATTCGTTATTCCGCTCGGGATGTTTATAGCCGATCGGCGCGGCTCTCGATCTTTAACGACGGTGCGTTATGCTCAGCAGCCCCCTGCACCACATTCTTCTTCTACTTCGGGTTCCATTCATCCTATGGTGACCCGGAGTCGTGATGGTACCCGGGGACCACGAGCATTCTCTTCAATGCAGTCCACTCCTCACCCCCTTCCTTAGCCATATGCCGCCTTGTTAGCTTCCTAATCCCCACGTGAGCCTACATATTTTTAGGAAGCTAGTTAAGTCAAAAGTTTTATGCATACTGACGCAAAGGTATCTTCCGATGTCGCAAAAGAAGCTGTTATAGAGCTTCATTCACTAGATGTAAAGCCTCTTTCTGGGGAAACCCACATACCCTCTTTTCCCCTCCCCCCCAAGGGGGGGCCTCGCTCTCGCCTTTGGCTCGAGCTACGTTTGATAGCTTGCTGCCCAAGTCTACATCCAAAAAGCTAGATATATCTTAATTCAACTTCTCAACTCTACCCGGGGCCTTATCCCCGTTGAGTACTCATCATATTAATGCTTATTCTTTTCATCTTTGCATTTCAAGTATTTAGTCGAAAAATGAAATACAGGGTGATTTCTGTGATACACCTTTCACCCCGCCTTGAGGCCGGGAGGTGGTTCGCACTCCACTATCTAGCCGTCCGCCTCGCCCTACCGAGCTGAGCTTTCGATGATTTTGAAAGGGCCCATGGCGCTTGCTTCGGACGCCGACCGACTTGCTCTTCCAGACAAGATCGCCGACTTGGAACGATCTGGGAATTACGCTCCGGTTGTAGTTTTGCTTCATCCGAGCCGGTATGCCATCAGTAAACGACAGCTTTTGCCCTCCTCTTCTACCAAGTCCAGCTCCATGTTTCTCCGCTCGGTGTTGTCATCATCATAGCTATGATCCTGGCCGGACTCAACGCCACCTCCACGGGGACCATGTTTCACCGCCATATACCAAATGGAACTGTTTATGCCTCCCTCCCAAATGGTCGAGCCGAGCGCGCAGAATACGAAGAATCTCCCGGTTGGCGACTTCAGCTTGACCGTTGCTCTGAGGATAGGCTACGGACGTGAAATGTTGCTCAATGCCGTAGCTTTTGCACCAATCCTCTAACATCTTCCCTGTAAACTGCCGCCCGTTGTCGGACACTAGTCGGCGAGGGATGCCGAACCGACAAATGATGTGTTGCCAAATGAATTTTTTAACCATCTGTTCAGTGATCTTTGCCAGCGGCTCGGCCTCCACCCACTTGGAGAAATAATCTACCGCCACTAGTAAAAATTTCCTCTGCCCGGTCGCCATCGGAAATGGACCCACAATATCCATTCCCCATTGATCGAACGGACATGAGATGGTTGATGCCTTCATCTCCTCCGCCGGTGGGAGAAGTTGTGATACTTCGGCATGAAAGGCACGTAGATACTGTCCGAGCGGCATCCGTTTGTAAAGTTGGCCAAAGTATCCGCCAAGAGGATCTTCTTGGCCAATGAGTCGCCTTGATGACCCCCCATGATCCTTGATGTACTTCACGGAGGATGTCGAGTCCTCCGAGCTTACACATTTCAAAAAGGCGCGAGAAAGCTTTCTTGTAAAGTTGATCTCCGATGAGTGTGAACCGACCGGCTCTTCTTCTCATCTGATGTGGTGCCCGAACGGAGGAATTCTATAATGGGTGTCCTCCAACTTGGAAATGTGAGGCCTTGCATCCGATCGACATGCGCCACCAGTAGCGTTTTTGCTGGATGGCGACCGGCGTTATTGAGCTCGCTAGTTTGGCTAACTCATCGGTCGCCTGGTTCTCCGTTCGGGGATCTTCGAATAAGCACCTCTTGGAAAGTAGCTTTGAGTTTTCAAAGGCCTCAGAGTTTGAGCCAACACGCTTGATTTCAAAGGTGGGAAAGTTGCCGAGTGTGGCCAACCTGAATCAGAATAGAGTGTCACCCGAGCTACTCCCACATGCCGTGCTGCCTGCAATCCGGCTATGAGGGCCTCATACTCTGCTTCGTTGTTAGTAGCTTTGTAATCTAGCCGGACGGATAGGTGCATCTTTTCTTCCTGAGGTGAGAGTAGTAATATTCCGATCCCACTTCCAAGCCGAGTGGAGGATCCATCCACATATATTCTCCACATAGCTTCAGGCTCTGGCCTTTGCACTTCGGTCACAAAATCAGCCAAGGATTGGGCTTTAATCGCCGAGCGGGGCTGATATTGGATGTCAAATTCACTCAATTCGGTCGTCCACTTGATAAGTCGTCCAGACGCTTCCGGATTCAACAGCACTCTTCCAAGTGGACTGTTCGTCCGGACAATAATGGTATGGGCCAAGAAATACGGTCGCAGGCGCCGAGCGGCAAGAACCAAAGCGAAAGCCAACTTCTCGAGCCCGGTGTAACGAGATTCAGCGTCTTTTAAAATATGGCTTAGAAAATACACTGGCTGCTCTTCGCCCACAGCATGCTCAGTTGATGACAGATACATATAAAGTGACTCACCCCCGATCGGCTTGGCTAACACTGGCAGAGAATTAAGATATATCTTCAACTCTTCAAATGCTCGGTCACATTCTTCATCCCACTGGAACTTAGCAGCCTTGCGCAGAACTTTGAAGAATGGAAGGCTCCAGTCGGCGGTTCTGGAGATGAATCTGGATAAAGCAGTTATCCGACCGGTCAACCTCTGCACTTCTCTAGTATTTCTAGGGGACGGCATGTCTTGCAGTGCTTTTACCTCGGATTTGCTTCGATTCCCCGTTCGGTCACTATGTACCCAAGAAACCCTTTAGCTCCGAACAGGCACTTCGTGGATTTAGCTTGACTCCATATTTGCGCAGAGGTTCGGAAGGTTTCTTCCATATCCTTGAAAAGATCGGCCCGGACGGATTTGATAAGAATGTCGCCAACATAAACTTCCAGATTCCGCCCGATCCGCTCCTTGAAAACCTTGTTCATCAAGCGTTGATAGGTGGCTCCGGCATTCTTCAATCCGAACGGCATCACATTGTAACAATATGTGCCGTTAGCTTACCTTTTCTTGGTCTTCCCGGGCGGTACTTGATGATATCCTTGGTAAGCATCAAGCATGCAAATTAGTTCGCAAGTCTGGAGTCCACCAACCGATCTATCCGAAGAGGATAAAAACTTAGGGCATGCCTTGTTTAAATCTCGAAAGTCGATGCACCTCCACTTGCCGCCCGGCTTGGAGACCAAGACTACGTTGGCCAGCTGTGGCCGGCCTTCAGAAGTTTTTCTACTTCCGTCCGGATGATGGCATTCTGCTCGGTCCTGGCTGAGCGTCCGGTCGGACATGCAATTCATGTTGCGCTAGGCTCGGCGAAATCCGGGTAACTCATGTGTCGACCAAGACATCATGATTCCGTTGGAGGCATTGGATCGCTTCTCCTTTCCGGATCGAGGCGATAAAAGTCGTGGCCTCCGATCGGGCCGGATGGATCTGGACTTCCTCCTTTTCATCATAAATTAAAGCAGGATTTCTCGGTTATGGCATGTACCTCAATTCGGGGAGCCTTCCGAGGCCTCTGCTCGGATCATCTCTATATAGCACCGCCGAGCTAGCTGATCTCCCCGCACTTCTCCTACTTTGTCCTCCACGGGAACTTTATCTTCGATGGAAGGTTGAGACAACTGCTCGAATTCATGCCGGCCGTCCCAAAATGACGTTGTAGGATGAGGGAGAGTCGACCACCACGGTTAACCGTCCCGTCCTCCGAGCGGCTCTTCTCCCGTGGCCACCGGATTTGTCCAACCTACTGAACTTCATTACCCAGAAACCCGTAGAGCGTTGTCATAAGGCTCGATCAATTTGTAATCGATCGAACGCCTTCTTGAATATGATGTTGACCGAACTTCCTGTGTCAATAAATACGCGGTGAATGGTGTAATTTGCTATTACCGCTTTAATGAGCGCTGGCCGTGGGGGCACTTCTACTCCTTCTAAGTCCCGGTCCGAAGTGATTTCGGTCCACTCGCCCGCCTACGCAACCGACCGTGGATCCGGTTGCCGGACGCCCGCCTTTTCGCTCGGTTGAGTCTCTCCCGGCCCGCCAAGAATAACGTTGATCTCGCCCGGAAGTATTGCTCCTATTTTCCTCCTCCCGAGCGGACGGTCTGTTCTCTGGACGCCCGGCGATTCTCCCGCCTCGGATCGGTGCCGATCGGGTGTCTGCTGATGTCGCCTCTCGGTGCATGGGTCCTAAGTCTCCTGTCGGTGGGAGGAGACCGTCGCTCGGCTTTCCGGGAACAGATTGACACAAAGGAAGCCGCAATCCCTCATGTTATGCGATCCGTCTCGTGGTAGGAGCGAATAGGGGTCCACCTTCTTTAGCTTGGCCGAGTGGCGCCTCTTGACGTGAGATCCGCGGGGATCGGATTGCCGCGCCTCTGGCGGGGCTTTTTCCGCAGCATGAATAGGTGCCCGCCTACCGAGCTTCCTTTTGCTTCTTCCACATTTATGTATTCGTTGGCCTGCTGCAGCTTGAAATCTCTGGCGGCTTTCGGATGAGCGATCGGAAGAAGTCCCCATCCACAAGGCCTTGCGTGAAGGCATTCATCATTGTCTCCGATGTGGCCATCGCCACTTGGTTGAACGCTGAATGTAAGCTCGGAGCGATTCTCTCGGCTCTTGCTTGATGGCAAACAAGTCGACACTTGTCTGCTACTCGCAAAGTGGTGGAGGAAGGCTCGAATTCCTTGAAGCTCGTGATGGATCCGTCCCAACCTTCAAACCACCGCTGAGCCGATCCAGAGAGGGTGGTAAGGAAAACTTTACACTTTAATGTAGGGTAGCTGTGTTGTCGAACTTACCCAGATGATCATCCGGGTCCGTTGTTCCATTGTATTCGCCGATCGTTGGAGGCACGAGTGCAGGGTCTCAGGATAACCTCCAAAATTGACGATTGATCCGGGGAGTAGTCCGCCGGGAGCTTTTCCTTCCTTTCATCCCGCCTTGGCATTTCATCCGAGGAAGATCCTCTATCTCTTGGTATGGCTTGTGGGTGCGAAACAAGGCCCGATGGAATGCGACGGTTGGAGGTGCTTCCGCCGCCATGAGACGCAGATGTTGCTTGTCGCCCACCCGCGGATGCTTTTTGTTTTGCTCCATGAGTTTGCCCTTATCTCGACCGTATGCCGAGTTCCTCTGTTGAAAGCGTCACCGTAGTTGTCGTCCAGCCTCGTCCATTGTCTCCGATCGGATGAGGGAGCGTTCCCGACGGCGCCAATTTGATCTGTCCGAACCAAGAGTCACGCGGCGCTCTCTGCTCGATCCTCGAGTACTCTGGCGAACCTGCAACAAAACCGAGCCGGGAGGGGTGTCCCGGCGACGGTCCTCCGACGCTCAAGTCAAGCGAGGAATGACAAGAAGGTAGCCTCAAGATGAAGACGTGCATACCTCCGGTGAAGAAATGGAGGCCTTATATAGACCCCTCGAAGAAGCCTGGGCGCGCCAATCAAAGCAGCCACCTGCATTTGACCATGCCCAGGCATGGGTCTGTCAGAAGGGCCATGCCCAGATATGGACCCGTCAGAAAAGGCGTCCATGAGGCCATACTGCTACTGTATCAACCTTTCCATGATGTGACGGCAAGATCCTCCATCGTGTGATCTTATGTAGCGCATAGGCCGCTCGGCCACCTTTTTCTCCCCTCGCCCTTATTTTGTCCGGGCGGGTTGCCCGCTCGGCTCTTTGGCCCCTGCCGTTCGGGCTCCCGGTCGGCCCTTCGATCCTCCTGCCTTGGCGTCGGAAACCCAAACCCATGGATGGGTTATCTAACTCCGCTCGGACATACCCGGATGATCGGCTCGGCCATTAACCGCTTAGTCAGCCCTTCATCGGTTCTCAAGCTGAGACCTTTCAGGAAGTGGGTTCCCCATTCTTACTGCCGGATCAAAACTAATTGAAACTACTCCTTACTAATCCTAGCTGGTTAGACCAAAGTTTTATATTAAGTTTGGTGGATAGGACTATTTAGAAAATTTTGAAGGCGTGGTTACTCTAATGATGTCCAGGTAACTTGGCAAAGCCTTGAAGTTTATTCAAAAAATACCTATTTATTGAACCTAAGGCTAAACTTGAATCTAATACAAGTTAAACCAAATCTTGAAATTCAACTTAACTCATCTCACGAAACCATAGGATCCCTTTATCTGAAAATTTAGACTGCTGAGATGAATAAAGTTAAATTAATTTAAAATAAATTAAATAAGTTAAATTAATTCAAAATAAATAAAATTAAAATGAATTAAATAAAATAAAATTATGATTAATTCTAATTAATTAAATATGAAATTCAATAATTAATTTGTTTTAACTTATTTGCAAATAATTATAAGTATCTTATCTGTACTTAAAAACTAAGACCTTAGGTTAGGGGAAGATATTTATTTGGATAATTTTCAATTTCTAGAAAAATTATTTACTTTTTCTAAAAATTCCCTTTTGCTTATATTTTAAAATTATTTTGGCCTTAGCCTAGATCGAACTCATAGAAAGTATGATCCTATAGGTCTAAGAATCAAACATCTCACAAACACACTAGGTGTACCTTGATTGTCAATGCAAAAACATAGAATGGCGTAAGATACGTAGGCCTTTTGCCTGGACTTCAGATGCTTATATCAGTGCATCAACATAAGTCTGGGCAAAAAATACAGCAGTATATTGATCACGTTAAGTAGTCATTTTTCAGCAAATATCTAACTAGATAATATTACTTAACTAGACTAACCAAGTGAAAATTATTATCTTCTGTATAGCTAGCTAATAAATAAAGGTTAGATATTTAAGCACCAATTTTAGATGAGTATTTTCAAAACTAAGTTTTTTTTCTATTAACAGCTTAATTAATTTTTTACTTAAATTAATTACTTAACTAAAATTAACTTTTAAATAACTTAATTTTTAACTTAAATTAATTTTTTTAACTTAAATTAATTTCTAAACAACTTAATTAATTAATCTTTAACTTAATTTTTAAACAAATTAAATTAATCTTTAATTCTTAACTTAAATTAATTTCTTAACTTAAATAAATTTTTAACAACTTAATTAATTTTTAACTTAATTTGTAACTTAAATTAATTTCTTAAATAAATTTTTAAACAACTTAATTAATTTTTAACTTAAATTAATTTTAAACAACCTAATTAACTTTTAACTTAAATTAATTTCTAAACCCTAAATTAATCTTTAACAACTTAATTAATTCTTAATCATTACAATAAAAAAAAATAACGTTGAAACATGAACTCGGGCTCTTGGACTACATATAGGCACCCCCTACAAAACCCGCCCCAGGATAGGGGTCTGGGTGCCCTGCCCCTTCTCGTCATCCAAGTGCCTAGACCAGATGCCCAGATGACCCTGTAAAAGAACACTGAGGTCGCCTCCCTCACTCGCTAAGATTATTTTCTTCAAACATTTTTAACTAAACCTTTATAAGAAATAAGAGTAAAATTTTAAACATATTTCCACAAGTTTTTTTCCTTTTTTTGGTTTTCAAGCTGTGCTACTGTGGATCAATCGAGGTCATCACATCTTTTATAAATATTCACGATGTGTCAATAATATTTTAAACTTAAACTTTATTTATTTAATTTAGTATTTTATTTTTAGAAATTTTTATTATTAATTAGAAAAAGGCAAAATTCTGGTGCTAGTCCCTCGACTCCTAGTATAAACCCTAGGCTTCTAACTAAAGAACTTAGGATTAGATTTTCTTCCATATATATGTTCCATTATTTTCTGGATATGTAGATAGGTATTTTTTCATGCGATCATGCATTTCCTATATAGAGGTCATTGACCATTATAGATTGTAGAGTTTAGTATATTGTTCTAGTTTCGTAAGCATAGGTCTATGTGTTGAACTGTATAACAGCTTAGTTAGAGTTAATGATGTTATCTACTCCATTAGGGTCGCCTGTACGGACATTATGTTATCTCCTACTATCATTAGAGACATTTTAGGATTATGACCCTCTACATGCCCTTTCCTGTGCTACCCCCTAGGGATCCACCATTTGGTGATCTCTATTCGCATATCATGCTCGATATGATATATTTGTATTTTTTAGGGGTTAGCGTGTACCAACTGTGACTCAGTTTAGATCTGTCACCCTTAGAATCTAGGACAATAGCCTTTATAGGGTCTTACTCATATGCATTCTACCTTTAACTATCTGCGACATAGCCATAATGCATCCATTTCATTCATTCCTTCTCTATGAATTATGTCAGAGGTTAGATATAGATATTAGTTTTCATATCTTCATACCATCATTTATTGGGCAAGTATTACCACTAGTCGGTAGACCCATATGCCTTATTGTCATATTTTGATCGCCTACTTAGCATCATTGGGTATTGATGTCACCACGGTCGATGTCAAAGTGCTAAATGACTTTGACATAGTAGGTGCATGGAACCTGTCCTTAGATGGTGTATATATAGATGATCAGGGTGTCCTATCATGGAGGAGAAAGGCCTAGCATCAGCCTGATCACAGCTCAGTCGCAGCCTAACCCCGTAGGTTAGCCGTAGCCTAACCTAGCAGGCCAGCCTCAACCTAACCTAGCACTAGGAGAGGAAGTAGAGATACACGATCTTGTGGTTGATCTTTTGGGCTGCCCCCGCCTCTGGCGCTGTAACGACCCAAAATTCCTCATTACGAGTCCTAATAGTACGTAAAAATATTTAGAAATGCTTTAGAAAAATTCTAGAGATTTTTAAAAAAATTTAGAGTATTTTTATGTAATTTTTGGAGGTCGTTTGGTATTTTTACTAAATGAAAGAAGTTTCGACAAAAAAATGTCCAAGCAGAGATTCAAAACCGAGACCTCTGGCCGAGCCAAGCTTTAAGCGAGTTCGGCTGACCAAGTGTGCAAGCAGTCATTCCTGATTAAAAGAAGCATGAAATATATTTAAGTAGTAGAAGTTATAACAGGAAATAATAGGAAGAAAAGGGTTGCAACCGAGATTTGAACCCACAAGCAAAGCCTTAAGCAGAACGCAGCCAACCAACTGTTCCGCAGATATTTCGTGAAAGAGTAGGCAACAAAATATATTTAAGGTATAGTATTTAATAAAAACCCTAGTTATAAGAAAAGAACTTAGGAACTTACCCGAGACCTAATCCCTCTCCTGAATCCTTTCTCCTCTTGCGGCGCGTCGGCGATTTTCTGCCCGAGCGAAAACAAACGGAGCCCTAGCTTCGAGTCTAGAATGAAGATGGGCAGGACCAGTTGAAAATTAGTTGAAAATGGCATGGATTGATTATGGAAACGGAGCCCTAGCTTGATAACTAACTATGTAACACATAACCATGCATAGAATACAAAAGAAATATGCACATTTGCTTAATAGAAATCTGCATACTAGCTTGATAAAAATCTGCATAATAGCTTAACAGAAATCTGCATACTAGCTTAACAAAATCTGCACTTGTTTAACAGAAATTCTGCAAAGAAACATAACAAAAGAATCATATTCTGGCTAGTACAGATTTTCATCGTCTCTCAAACTTCCTTTCCATAATATGACTAATACACAGCTTATCTGGAATTCACTCAATAAAGATATTATAACTCGTAATCCATTTAAAATTCCAGAATCAGCCAAGCACAGATGTTATCCATATACTTGAATGGAAGTAGCATAACTAAACCTCAAACTCAGATTCAACATAAGCAATTTATCTAAACCTCATGCTCAGATTTAATATAAGCAAATTATCTAAACCTCATGCTCAGATCCTCAAATCTGTATACTCGAATGGAAGTAGCATATCTAAATTATTCTCATACTTCTCACCTATTAAATTTATTACCTCAATTCAAATCATCTTTAGTTTAATACATGATACTCACCAAAACAACATATTACATATGCTCATCTTCACTCTTCATCCACACTTCTGCACTAAAGAGATTACACCATCTACTTCATCATAAAATAAACTAAAATCACTGCCGGATCAACCTCCAATTAGCCTAATAAACCAATACTTAATCCAAGTCATTCTATGTTCATTGCCTAATAGCAAAATAAAGGGAAACTAAAAACTTAAAGAAAAATCTAACTATATACTTGGAATAAAAGAGTCTGAAATGTTTTCATGAAATCTGAAACTAACTTGCTAAACTTAAAACTATAACTGCAGGTTAAAGGATCACTAACAAAGAATCTAATAGCATGTTAAACAATTGATAACAAAAGGGTCTAACTGGTTAGAATTTGAAACTCTATAAAACTTATACTTCTTATACTTTAAAATATTTATCTTTTTCTCCTTCAGACCTTGGTCTTTACTTTACTTATAACTTCTCATGAATCCCTAAAAGGGTTAAGTAGAATACTATATGTACATATAGATTCTAGAGTTGCATAAAACAAGTTCAATTCATTAAGACTTGCTGTGAACATAAGGAATTGCAACTAACTATACATGCTGTCCAATAACAAGAAAATCTAAGACTTGCATACATTAAAATAGACCATTCAAGCTCACTGATTTGCAAAGGAAATAAAACTGCAAAGCTAAAAGAGAAGGCCGGTTGTCCATGCTTAATAACCTTTGCAAAAGAACTAAACTAAATGCTGACCTAAAGCTATTCATACTCATTAATTTACCAAAGAACCCCCATCTGTCACGCTAACTATAAGGTTGTTCTGACTTATGGAATTAACCTTCATGCTTCTACAAACACTTACAATGTACAAGCAATGCACAAATGCTACAACTCTAGAACTGAATGCAAGGAATTAATCTTGCTGAATTGAACCTCAAGAAGTCAACTTGCTGAATTGAAACTTAAAGAATCAAACTTGAATAACTTTAAATCAGTAATTAAACCCAACTATATGCCAAATCCATTAAAACCCCTTCTTATCTTCCTTTAAAAACTCACTCCAATGAATCCAATACTACACAAGATTAACTCACGGTATAATAACAAAATAATTCCAGTAATTAGATACTACTTCACTTTAAAAGTCTACAACTATCAAATGGTATAGAATATCAAGCATGTTGTCCGTACTTTTCTCTATCTACATTCATATATGGCATAGGGTACTTAGTGAATATGAAATCTGTTCATGCATAATAGAGTGTAGACTATATTTCTAATTGTTCCATATTTCCACATCTCCTAAGCAGAATAGGCTTCACAAATCAATCTAACTGGTTACCAATCAAAAACCCAAAATCGGTACAATCTAAGCATCATGCTCGGAAACCAAAGAGAAGCAATCAAGCACTCATGCACTAAAACTAAAATAAAAGAAACTAGATTAAGCTACTAGAGATCTAATTGAATCTTCCACATAACAAGACAAGCTCATTGAATTCCTTGGTCATCAAGTAAACTTACACTTCAAAACTGTACAATAACAAAAGAGATAAACCAAATAGATTTGATCCTAAACCCTTGGAAAACTTTAGCTATTTAGTGATACGGAGATATCAGGGATTCACTCTACCATAATCTGTCCGAATCCTTATTGCATCAAGAGAAAACAAATTCAATCAAAATTTATGCCACTCCAGAAAGATCAACTCAACTTCTGTACTTAACCCGTATCCCATAACAGTTCAGGAACACAAAACCAATCGGAACCCCAAGAAAGCAAATCAACCTTAAAATTCAAAGCTCCACTGAACTCAAAACACCATTCAATCCTCCGAATAACTTCCCGATCAGGCACTTGACCAAACAGGTATCATGCAGAAATCTCCCAGCCTCAACAACATGAAATAAATCAAATTCAAACTCGTTCTTAGCCATGTGAAAGCCATGAAAACGCAAACAGAACCCTTCTTGTAAATCCGAATCCCTCAACAAGACTTAAGCAGAATACAAAGCTTTAAATCTGAAAAACTAGGGTTCTATGGCTAACTCAATCTTTACAACTGCAATAAGGGAGAAAGTCACGGTAAAACTCAAGAAAACAAGAAAACACCAAATCAAAAATCGGAGCAACTCTTACCGCAGGTGAGTAGCAACTTACCTCGGTTTCTTGAACTCACAGCCGGAAAAGGACTCTAGGGTTTCGGAGAAGCTCGCGATCTCGGCGTTCCCTTCGTATCTGCGCGTCCTCCTCAACAAGGTGACCTTGCTTCTTCGCTGCCGTCGCCTGAGAGGAATCGCTTGGAGAAGGAACACGGCGCCGTCGCGGGAGGAGAAGGGAATTTTGAGAGAAATTTTAGGTTTTCCGGAAAATAAAAACCTAATTTCTTTTCTTATACTCGAGTTATAATTATAACTATGCTTTAAACCTAATTATCTCCATATTGGGTTAACAAAACGAGCGTAGCTCGGCTGGTCGGTTGCGTCCGGTTAAAACCTGGTTCGGGTCCGAGGTCTTGGGTTCAAAACCCGACTTCAACATATATATTTATTATTATTTTTTTTTTAACTTCTTCCTCTTGGTAAAAATATCAAATGAACTCCAAAAATAGCATAAAAATACTCTAAAAATTTCTTAAAATCTCTAGAATATTTTAAAGGTATTTCTAAATATTTTTGAATTATTTTTGGGGCTCAAAATGAGGAAATTTGGGTCGTTACAATTCCCCATATCTTATAAAAAGTTCGTCCTCGAACTTAGAATAATTTCGGATATTTCTATCTCATACTGTCCTCACACTCCTAGGTAATTTCCTCATACTTCTGATTCCAAATGACTTTTACTAACGGTACTCTTTGTTCCTTAATCTCTTAACTTCTCGGTCCTCTATCATTCATATCGATTCATACCCATTAGTGGTCCTTGGAAGGCCTGTTATAAGGTCTCTAGAGACCATAGGTGCATTTGTCACCAAATGGCATGACCCCAAATTCGTAGTGTCCATATCTGGTCCTGGAAACTGTTCTAGACTCTTCATTCTCCTTTCATTTTCAACTAATGAAAATTAGTTGAAAATCGCCTCTCCTAAATCCATTTTCAACGGCTCCTAATGGTGGGATTAGGGGTATATCATAGGGTTTGAGAATTGATCTATGGATTGATTATGACCGAGGAGGTGTTTGGATGGCTTTCGGAACAGTTAGTTTGCTTCTGGAGGAGTAGGGGATTGGTAACAATAGGGTAAGTGTTGATTACCCAAATTGTGTTTTGATCTAGTTCTTGCTATTGGAAATTTAGATTTGAATCAGTAAGTTCAAATGGATTTGAATCTGATGCTAATGTAGATTTAGTTTTGGTGGATGTGGATCTATTGGGTTGATTCAATATGATTTATTCCTAATAAGTTTAGGATTTGGTTTATTTTGATTAATGATAGAATTAGTTGTAACATGTGATTATAGGACTTTGATTCGAGACGGACGTCTCGATGGAGGATTTTTGGATCCGATTTTCTATTGAGGCGGGTACTTCTTATCTTGATTCTTTAGTTACTTGAACTTGGTGCATGAGCTATTTTTAATAAGGACTGCTTTACCTTGACTCCATTCGTAATTTTTCCTAAGCTTGATACTTCCACTCAAAACCTTCGAGACATTTATTTTTATATCCATACAGTCTCTTGTTGTTATCAATGATATTTAGCAGATACTAGATACCAACCATGTATGTTTTATTTGTCGTTTACTTATGTACCGTATTAAGCATGCTAGCTTCATGTAGCATACCTTATACCTGACTTTTGCTTATGTTTATATGATGACTGCTGCATTGTACACATCATGTCATTGTATGCATGCAGGCGACCACTTTTTCCTTGTGGGGGAGTGAGCAGTTGGGTCGCGCTACACACTCGGCCACTCATGGGTAGTGGTAGCTGGAGGAGATGTCGCTTGTCCTGTCGTGCCGCACTCGACCACTCATGGGTAGTGGTAGCTGGAGTTGTGAGTAGCAAGGATCTCCTTTGCTTAGTAGCTAGTTAGCTACTTAGCACCTGCCCATCTTGTCACTCGAGAGGAGTGGAGGCCTTTGGGTGGTACAGTTGTCATCGATCCGGCCTCTCGACCATACAGGGGTCGTGGTGCAGAGAGGTGGGCGGGGTGATCATCCGTGCATACGTTGTTATCGTTATATCTGCTGATGCTGTTGTTGCTACTTTCGCTACTGTTATTGCGTACTATTGTTGTACACATGCTAATATACTTACTTATGTTGAGATATACTCTCATTGCAGATGTTTAGACATTGGTTTATTCATTAAAAATTTGTATATACCTTGCTTATTACCTTGTAGTTATAGCAGTACTGTAGCTGGTTTATGCCACCCCTGACCTTCTGTTGTTAGCCTAGGATATGGCTTCAGGTATGAATACTTAACATCATTGTAGTATCTGCTATTCTCTTTATGAGACTATATACTGTTGGCTTATTCTCTATTTATATGTTATTTTCATGCACTATCTTTTCCTATACCCACTGAGTTCCAATACTCACCACCCCCAAAATGGTTTTCTTTCACCAGGTAGCAGATAGATGAGTCATGGACGCTTGGAGAGATGTCGGCTGCCAGTCCTGGGTCTTGCGTTTTATCGATTTTATTTCCGCTTTACTTGTATTTTTAGCATACAATAATTTTGGTATTGTATGAATTAGTTTGTGTTTGGAGTTTGATTCATAGTGTTTTGCTTCCGTGCTCTTGTGGTTGTATATGCCTAATTGGCTAGTAAACTTTGGTTGTGGATTGTGGGTTTTCTCTTCATTTTTCTGTTGCGCTTATTTCCAACTGTGTGGCCTGTTATTTAACTGTGTGGTTATGTTTATTGATTTATGTCCAGTTGGGTAGGCTGTGTTATATAAATTGCGTGGTTGTGTTATGTTGTTTCTATTTTGTGTTTATTTTGTTCCAGCCGTGTGGACTAATGGTTGTATAGATGTATTGTGTGTATTTATTGTTTTAGATTATCACCCTTACAGGGGAGATGCTGCCGGATTTTTGTCTGGCAGGGACTCATCTGAGGCGTGACAATTTTATAGTAACAGAGCAGTTTCGATCTTGTTTCGATTTATGATTATATTCTAGTTAATCTGATACCAATTTATGGTATCAAAGCAAGTTTACGATGTTTTTTTGTTTTTCATATTTTGGATTTTCGAATGTTCGGTTGTGTGTTTTTGGAATTTCGATCTTGTTGTGATTTACGACTTGTCGAGTTAATCTGATACCAATTAGTGGTATCAGAGCCTGGTTCGAGTCAAATGCTGTGTTTTGTGTTTTGAGATTTTGATTTTGTTCCGATTTATGATTTTCAGTGTTCCGATTGTTTTGTTTTCCCTTTGTAATTAGGTTTCTCGATGTGACTTTCGAGTTTTGGGACCAGGCAGCGGCAGGACATCTCCCAGCTATAGGAGGTATGTTTGTAAATTATTATCATACATATTTATTAGTACTTGGTTAGTTGTTTATACCATGTGTTTATACCATGTATGATTTGTGGTGTCAGTCATTGGTTAGATCAGATATGGTGATATGTTGTCTTTTGATGATCTATTAGTGGATATTATAGTCTTTGATGTTAATAGTAACTTAAAGAGTATAATGCCTTGATATTTATGGAGTTGGTGGTTTTAGTTGAAGATTAGATTACAGACTTTATGCCAGTGATCTTATTTTTGGGTATGGTTGTTGTATGGACATGAGGAGTCCTTGTTATTACTATTTAGGTTTACAGTGCCCTAGATATTTTTATGGACCCGATGTATAGAGTATCGATTTACTCACGTTGGTTTGGTTAGTAGAGGACTGATTTACTCTTATTAGCTTGATCAGTAGGAGACCGACTTACTCTTTCATAGGTCTAAGGCTCCCTATATATATAGCAATTATGGAAAGGGAAAATAAATAGGATGATATTGTGAACTTTGAAGTCTGATTCTCTGTGTGTCAAAAGTGAAGGCAGAATATCAGAGTGGCACAGAGGAAGCAAGATGAGTCCATAACCCATAGAAGCATCCTTTTCGGTTAAGGATTTGATCATGACACTATGATGGACTAGTATATGGTGTGTTGCTTGGTTGTTATCCTTGGATAAGGATCCCTGAGTTAAGTAGTAAATTTGGGGACCAAATTTTTATAAGTTGAAGAGAATGTAAAATACGGTGCCCAAATAATAATTAAATAATAAGGTTATTTAACAAATGACCTTATTGGAATTTTTAGGGATTTTTAGAAATTTTCTAGCATTTAATTGGAGCTCGTATGATATAATCAGAGGGGATGCATTACTGGACTTGAGATAAGTCTGTTTGGAAATACTCAAAAATAGGAGATGATTTAGGAAAGTGATTAGGGTTTGATTAAATCAAACCTAAGTTTTCTAATTATTTTATTTTCCTCTTTAATATTCTCCCGAGCCCTATTTCTTCTCCCCGTTGTCGAATCCCTTCCCTTCTCATCATCTTGCGATGCCAACTCCTCTCTTCTTCTCAACGAGCTCACGACCCTGTGCCCTAAACTTGCCGACCCTCGCGCCTTTTCCTTCCTCTTGTCACTGCCGACTTCGCTCCTGCCCTCCCTCACCTTCTTCGTTGAGCTCACGCCGCCCCCCGATTCGTCTCTATCCGGTACCCTAGTTGTCCTCGATGATGTCGCCATAAGGGAGCTGGTCGTTGGTGGTTGAGCACTCCATCTTCATCTTTATCACCGTCGATAGTCTCGACCCAAGTAGGAGTGCCCTGTGCGTCGCCCTCTCTCATTGCCTCACTTTGTCGCTGCACGGAGCATTCCGAGCCCTGTAGCCTGTGCCCTAGCCACCCTCTGCCCTAGTTTGGGTTGGCCCTTCTCGCGATCGAGCTATGGACAGCCACCGAACCAGAGCCCTTCTGCACTTCAAGATCGATTCCACCGCTGACAACTGAATCCGTGAACCAATTGGGGAGCATATGAAATTTGGTGAATTTTGATTTGATTATTTCTGTCCTATTAGATCTAGATTCTAATGGTGGGATTAGGGGTATATCATAGGGTTTGAGAATTGATTTGTGGACTGATTATGACAGAGGAGGTGTTTGGATGGCTTTCGAAACAGCTAGTTTGCTTTCGGAGGAGTAGGAGATTGGTAACAATAGGGTAAGTGTTGATTACC
Source organism: Zingiber officinale (assembly GCF_018446385.1). Taxonomy (NCBI): domain Eukaryota; kingdom Viridiplantae; phylum Streptophyta; class Magnoliopsida; order Zingiberales; family Zingiberaceae; genus Zingiber; species Zingiber officinale. The sequence goes on along the minus strand of NC_055987.1, from coordinate 28,009,439 downwards.
CAAATTGTGTTTTGATCTAGTTCTTGCTAATGGAAATTTAGATTTGAATCAGTAAGTTCAAATGGATTTGAATCTGATGCTAATGTAGATTTAGTTTTGGTGGATGTGGATCTATTGGGTTGATTCAATATGATTTATTCCTAATAAGTTTAGGATTTGGTTTATTTTGATTAATGATAGAATTAGTTTTAACATGTGATTACAGAACTTTGATTCGAGATGGGTGTCTCAACGGAGGATTTCTGTATCCGATTTTCTATTGAGGCGGGTATTTCTTATCTTGATTCTTTAGTTACTTGAACTTAGTGCATGAGCTATTTTTAATAAGGACTGCTTTACCTTGATTCCATTCGTAATTTTTCCTATGCTTGATACTTCCACTCAAAACCATCGAGACATTCGTTTTTATATCCGTACAGTCTCTTATTGCTATCAATGATATTTAGCAGATACTAGATACCAACCTTGTACGTTTTGTTTGTCGTTTACTTATGTACCGTATTAAGCATGCTGGCTTCATGTAGCATACCTTATACCTGACTTTTGCTTATGTTTATATGATGATTGCTGCATTGTACGTATCATGTCATTACATGCATGCAGGCGACCACATCTTCCTTGTGGGGGAGTGAGCCATCAGGTCGCGCTGCACACTCGGCCACTTATGGGTAGTGGTAGCTGGAGGAGATGCCGTTTGTCCTGTCGTGCCGCACTCGACCACTCATGGGTAGTGGTAGCTGGAGTTGTGAGCAGCAGCGATCACCTTCGCTTAGTAGCTTGATAGCTACTTAGAACCTGTCCATCCGGTCACTCGAGAGGAGTGGCGACCATTGGGTGGTACAGTTGTCATCGATCCGGCCTCTCGACCATACAGGGGTCGTGGTACAGAGAGGTGGGCGGGGTGACCATCCGTGCATACGTTGTTATCATTATATCTGCTGATGCTGTTGTTGCTACTTTTGCTACTATTATTGCTTACTGCTGTTGTACACATGCTGATATGCTTACTTATGTTGAGATATAATCTCATTGTCGATGTTTAGACATTGGTTTATTTATTAAAAATTTGTATATACCTTGCTTATTACCTTATAGTTATAGCAGTACTGTAGTAGGTTTGTGCCACCCCTGACCTTCTGTTGTTAGCCTAGGATATGGCTTTAGGTATGAACACTTAAGTTAACATCATGGAAGTAATGAGACTGTATACTGTTGGCTTATTCTCTATTTATATGTTATTTTCATGCACTATCTTTTCCTATACCCGCTAAGTTCCAATACTCACCACCCCCAAAATGGTTTTCTTTCACCAAGTAGCATGTAGATGAGTCATGGACGCTTGGAGAGATGAAGGCTGCAGTTCTGGGTCTTGCGTTTTATCGGTTTTATTTCCTCTTTACTTGTATTTTTAGCATACAATGATTTTGGTATTGTATGAATTAGTTTGTGTTTGGAGTTTGATTCGTGGTGTTTTGCTTCCGTGCTCTTGTGGTTGTGTATGCCTAATTGGCTAGTAAACTTTGGTTGTGGATTGTGGGTTTTCTCTTCGTTTTTCCGCTGCGCTTATTTCCAATCGTGTGGGCTATTATTTAACTGTGTGGTTATGTTTATTGATTTATGTCCAGCCGGGTAGGGTGTGTTACATAAATTGCGTGGTTTTGTTATGTTGTTTCTATTTTGTGTTTATTTTTTTCCAGCTGTGTGGGCTGATGGTTGTATAGATGTATTATGTATATTTATTATTTCAGATTGTCACCCGTACAGGGGAGATGCTGCCGGATTTTTGTCTGGCAGAGACTCGTCTGAGGCGTGACAATTTTATGGCATCCGAGTAGTTTCGATCTTGTTTCGATTTATGATTATATTCGAGTTAATCTGATACCAATTTATGGTATCAGAGCAGGTTTACGATGTTTTTTTGTTTTTCATATTTTGGATTTTCGAATGTTCGGTTGTGTGTTTTTGGAATTTCGATCTTGTTGTGATTTATGACTTGTGGAGTTAATCTAATACCAATTAGTGGTATCAGAGCCTGGTTTGAGTCAAATGCTGTGTTTTTTGTTTTGATATTTTGATTTTGTTTCGATTTATGATTTTCAGTGTTCTGATTGTTTTGATTTCCTTTTGTAATTTGGGTTCTCGATGTGACTTTCAAGTTTTGGGACCAGGCAGTGGCAGGACATCTCAGGTATGTTTGTAAATTGTTATCATACATATTTATTAATACTTGGTTAGTTGTTTATACTATGTGTTTATACCATGTATGATTTGTGGTGTCAGTCATAGGTTAGATCAGATATGGTGATATGTTGTCTTTTGATGATCTATTAGTGGATATTATAGTCTTTGATGTTAATAATAACTTAAAGAGTATAATGCCTTGATATTTATGGAGTTGGTGGTTTTAGTTGAAGATTAGATTACAGACTTTATGCCAGTGATCTTATTTTTGGGTATGGTTGTTGTATGGACATGAGGAGTCCTTGTTATTACTATTTAGGTTTACAGTGCCCTAAATATTTTTATGGACCCGATGTATAGAGTATAGATTTACTCACGTTGGTTTGGTTAGTAGAGGACTGATTTACTCTTATTGGCTTGATCAGTAGGAGACCGACTTACTCTTTCATAGGTCAAAGGCTCCCTGTATATATAGCAATTATGGAAAGGGAAAATGCAGAGGATGATATTATGAACTTTGAAGTCTGATTCTCTGTGTGTCAATAAGTGAAGGCAGAATATCAGAGTGGCACGGAGGAAGCAAGATGAGTCCATAACCCACAGAAGCATCCTTTTCGGTTAAGGATTTGATCATGACACTATGATGGACTAGTATATGGTGTGTTGCTTGGTTGTTATCCTTGGATGAGGATCCCTGAGTTAAGTAGTAAATTTGGGAACCAAATTTTTATTAGTGGAGGAGAATGTAAAATACAGTGCCCAAATAATAATTAAATAATAAGATTATTTAACAAATAACCTTATTGGAATTTTTAGAGATTTTTAGAAATTTTCTAGCATTTAATTGGAGCTCATATGATGTAATAAGAGGGGATGCATTATTGGACTTGAGAAAAGTCAGTTTGGAAATACTAAAAAATAGGAGTTGATTTAGGAAAGTGCTTAGAGTTTGATTAAATCAATCCTAAGTTTTCTAATTATTTTATTTTCCTCTTTAATATTCTCCTGAGCCCTATTTCTTCTCCTCGTCGCCAAATCCCTTCCCTTCTCATCATCTTGCGATGCCAACTCCTCTCTTCTTCTCAACGAGCTTACGACCCTGTGCCCTAAACTTGCCAACCCTCGCGCCTTTTCCTTCCTCTTGTCACTGCCGACTTCGCTCCTGGTCTCCCTCACCTTCTTCGTTGAGCTCACGCCGCCACCCGATTCCTCTCTATCCGGTACCCTAGTTGTCCTCGACGATGACGCCATAAGGGAGCTGGTCGTCGGTGGTTGAGCACTCCATCTTCGTCTTCATTACCGTCGTCAGTCTCGACCCGAGCAGGAGTGCCCTGTGCGTCGCCCTCTCTCATTGCCTCACTTTGTCGCCGCACGGAGCATTCTAAGCCCTGTAGCCTGTGCCCTAGCCACCCTCTGCCCTAGTTTGGGTTGGCCCTTCTCACAATCGAGCTATGGACAGCCATCGAACTAGAGCCCTTCTGCACTTCAAGATCGATTCCACCGTCGGCAACTGAATCCGTGAACCAATTGGGGAGCATATGAAATTTGGTGAGTTTCGATTTGATTATTTCTGTCCTATTAGATCTAGATTCTAAAGGTGGGTTTAGGGGTGTATCATAGGGTTTGAGAATTGATTTGTGGACTGATTATGACATTGGAGGTGTTTGGATGCCTTTCGGAACAGCTAGTTTGTTTTCGGAGGAGTAGGGGATTGGTAACAATAGGGTAAGTGTTGATTACCCAAATTATGTTTTGATCTAGTTCTTGCTATTGGAAATTTAGATTTGAATCAGTAAGTTCAAATGGATTTGAATCTAATGCTAATGTAGATTTAGTTTTGGTGGATGTGGATCTATTGGGTTGATTCAATATGATTTATTCCTAATAAGTTTAGGATTTGGTTTATTTTGATTAATGATAGAATTAGTTGTAACATGTGATTAGACGGACATCTCGACGGAGGATTTCTGGATCCGATTTTCTATTGAGGCGGGTACTTCTTATCTTGATTCTTTAGTTACTTGAACTTAGTGCATGAGCTATTTTTAATAAGGACTGCTTTACCTTTACTCCATTCGTCATTTTTCCTTTGCTTGATACTTACACTCAAAACCATCGAGACATTCGTTTTTATATCCGTACAGTCTGTTGTTGCTATCAATGATATTTAGCATATACTAGATACCAACCTTGTATGTTTTGTTTGTCGTTTACTTATGTACCGTATTAAGCTTGCTGGCTTCATGTAGCATACCTTATACCTGACTTTTGCTAATATTTATAAGATGACTGCTGCATTGTACGCATCATGTCATTGCATGTATGCAGGCGACCACTTCTTTCTTGTGGGGGAGTGAGCCATCGGGTCACGCTGCACACTCGGCCACTCATGGGTAGTGGTAGCTGGAGGAGATGTCGCTTGTCCTATCGTGCCGCACTCGGTCACTCATGGGTAACGGTAGCTGGAGTTGTGAGCAGCAGGGATCCCTTTCACATAGTAGCTAGATAGTTACTTAGCACTTGTCCATCAGGTCACTCGAGAGGAGTGGCGACCTTTGGGTGGTATAGCTGTCATCGATCTGGCCTCTCGACCATATAGGGGTCGTGGTGCAGAGAGGTGGGCGGGGTGACCATCTGTGTATACGCTGTTATCATTATATCTGCTGATGCTGTTGTTGCTACTTTTGCTACTATTATTGCTTACTGCTGTTGTACACATGCTGATATGCTTACTTATGTTGAGATATACTCTTATTGTAGATGTTTAGACATTGGTTTATTCATTAAAAATTTGTATATACCTTGCTTATTACCTTGTAGTTATAGCAGTACTGTAGCAGGTTTGTGCCACCCCTGACCTTCTGTTGTTAGCCTAGGATATGACTTTAGGTATGAACACTTAAGTTAACATCATGGTAGTATCTGTTATTCTCTTTATGAGACTGTATATTGTTGGCTTATTCTCTATTTATATGTTATTTTCATGCACTATCTTTTCCTATACCCGCTGAGTTCCAATACTCACCACCCCCAAAATGGTTTTCTTTCACCAGGTAGCAGGTAGATGAGTCATGGACGCTTGGAGAGATGTCGGCTGCCAGTCCTGGGTCCTGCGTTTTATCGGTTTTATTTCCGCTTTACTTGTATTTTTAGCATACAACGATTTTGGTATTGTATGAATTAGTTTGTGTTTAGAGTTTGATTCGTGGTGTTTTGCTTCCATGCTCTTGTGGTTGTGTATGCCTAATTGGCTAATAAACTTTGGTTGTGGATTGTGGGTTTTCTCTTTGTTTTTCCGCTGCGCTTATTTCCAACCGTGTGGGTTGTTATTTAACTGTGTTGTTATGTTTATTGATTTATGTCCAACCGGGTAGGCTGTGTTATATAAATTGCGTGGTTGTGTTATGTTGTTTCTATTTTGTGTTTATTTTGTTCCAGCTGTGTGGGCTGATGGTTGTATAGATGTATTGTGTGTATTTATTGTTTCATATTATCACCCGTACAGGGGAGATGTGCCAGATTTTTATCTGGCAGAGACTCCTCTGGTGCGTGACAACTCTTGGACTAAGATATTAATTAAAGTGAGTTGTCAGTAACTCATTTAATTAGTGGACATTCGACATCTTAAACACAGGGAGATTAACAAACTCATAATAAGAAGGAGCCTAAAATATAATTCCATTACTAACACTATTGATTAAATCCACCTATGTTATTAATTCCATTAAATATTAATTTCCAAAATTAGCTTCCAGGACTGCATGGCGAGGCACATGACCTTCTTGGATATGGGACCAACCACCACCGCCTAGACAAAGCCTTTTACGGAAAGCTAATATTTAATTTCCTTAAATAACTCTAGGTTAACCAAAAAGAATAATCGAATCACAAATTCGAAAACAAAGAAAACACAAACTTGAAAAATAAATTCGAAAAACTAGATCTAATGCATCTTGTGTTTGGAATTCTTACAAAAAGAAATAACTAGCATGATGCAGAAAACAATTGCTAATTATACCTTCTCTTTGTAAACTAATAACCTCAAGATCTTCTGCCGTATTCCTTGTCTCGCCTTGGACGTCGTGTGGGCAACGATCCTCCAAAATGAACACCACCCAAAAGCTTTCTTCCTCTTCCTCTAAAATCCGACCACCACCACCACCAAGGAGAAGATAGCAAAAGGGAAAAGAGAAGAGAGAGGGCCGACCACACCAAGAGAGACTCCTCCAAGAGAATAAGAATTGTATCTCATGAAGCCTCCTCACCCCTTCTTTTATAATACTTGCCCAAGGCAAATAAGGGAAGAAGTTTTACAAAAATGAAAATCTTCCAAGAGTTTTCCTTTTCCCTTTTATTTTTCCTTTTCTTTCCTCTTGATTGAATCAATCACCAAATTAGTTGGATGATGATTTTATTTTAATTTTATTTTGTTCGGCCACCTTACTTGGGCACCCAGCAAGGGTGGTCGGCCCCCATAAGCGGAAAGGAATATTATTTTTTATAAAATTTTACAAGAAGAAAAACTCTTATAAAATTTTACAAGCTCTCTTTCCTAAAGTAGGAGTTAAAAAAGGAATGTTCTAAAAATTAAAACCATGTTTTGAAATTTAAAACATCTCTTATAAAATTTCCTTTTTTAACATGGTGATAGAAAATTTAAATTTTAAAACTTATCTTCCTGTTTTTCTTAAACTATGAGGATGGTTAAAAAAGGAAAGTTTTATAATCTTTTAAACTTTCTTTTAAAACATGTGGCCTAATTCAAATAAGGAAAGTTTTTAAAATTAAAATCTCACTTTTAAAACTTATAGCTTTCTACAAAGAGAAGATTTTAAAAATTCAAAACAACCCTCCTTCTTTTAATTATTGTGGTCGGGCCCTACTAGTTTGTTCATCAAATAATAGGGCCGGCCCCATGGAAAAGGATGTGGCCGGCCCTTGCTTTGTCACCAAGCATTGGACCGGCCCCCTTCTTGGACACCAAAATGGGCTTATATTTGGATGGACTTGAGGCTTTAATGAGGCTACGACAGGGACCTAGTGTAACACCCCACCCTCCTCATAACTAGTCTGCGAGGGCGGAGTGCTACTGGACTACTAACTTTACTTAATTAGAGTTGTTCACATGTAAAGATCAATACATAAATTCTCTAAACATGCAATTAACTAGCAGCGGAAAACTAAATGACTAATCTACACATCTAAACTACATATCAATCTCAAATGACATGGAATATAAGGTACAATCTCAAATGTCTAAATACAAAATATCTTAATAAAATCTTTAACTAAATCCCAAGACTTCTATAGTCCAAGCATCACACATCCATCCGCACCTCCTTGTCGCCTTCCTTTATCTGCAGTAAGAGGAAAATGCAACTATAAGCAAAATTGCTTAGTAAGCGCTATCTAACTCACAAAACTCGAATATGCATGTAACTGGAAGAAATCTAAAACTGAATGCTCAGAAAGAAATACTACTCATGTTCATCTAATAGCAAAAGAAACAAGACATACTGGAATGCTAAACATGTAAAGCAAATCTAAATAAACATGCTAGCATAAATGAAAACTGAACTTGCTAGATTTTAAGCTTATGTGAAGCTTATTTCTTTGGTTTAAAAACTTATACTTTAATTCTTCAGAATAATAAGTTTAACTGAACTGTATTCATGTAACTGATTTGTGAAGTTTTGAAAACTATTTTCATAATAGATAAAAATAATAATCATGCTGCTGATGGGCCCGGCAACTGTACTTGCTATGCGCGCATCCCTAACTAGACCCGAGGTAGCTAGTCCCGAATCTAGTAGGGTTTACTAGGTTATCTAAACCTAAGGACGACTATGGGAGCCCAACCCAAGGACAACTGAGAATCCAGCATACTAGGTTATCTAAACCTAGGGACGACTATGGGAGCCCAACCCAAGGACAACTAAGAGTCCAGCACAGTGCCAATACTTCTAATATATAATGCCTCGGCATTTTAACAAGCACCTTGTGTGCCAAAAATCCCTAAAGTCTTGACTTTGGGATCTACTTAAGGCCTTGGCCTTTTTCTTTCTTTTCTTTATCTTTCTTATACTTGTTCAAGTAAAATACTTGTTTTTATTAATACTTCTAATAAAAGAAGGCTTCTTTAAAAACTGAAATATTTAAACAACTCCTAACATTGAAATGCTTAAGCAAAAATCTGCATACAATGCTAATAAAATTCTGTAATACTAAACAAATCAAAATTGAAATGCTAAACTATCAAAGACTGCAATGCTAGACAATTCAAAATCTGCACTATAAACTTTAACGAAATTTGCACCATAAGCTCTTAAGAAATCTGCACTACAAGCTCTAAGGAAATCTGCTCTAAAGGAATCTGCATTTTAAGCTCTAATAAATCTGCACTATAAGCTTAATTAAAATCTACACTATAAGCTTAAATAAAATCTGCACTATAAGCTTAATTAAAATCTGCACTATAGGCTTAATTAAAATCTTCACTATAAGCTTAAATAAAAATCTGCACTATAAGCTTAATTAAAATCTACACTATAAATTCCATCAAAAATCTGCACTACAAGTTCCACCAAAAATCTGCACTATAAACTTAATTAAAATCTGCAAATCTAATTAAGCTACTAGAGATCTAATTGGATCTTCCAATGCTAAACCATCAAAAATCTGAAAGTAAAGTTTCCATCCTTAATTTACGTCATCAACATTTGATCATCATCTTTTCTAAATCTAATATTCCCTTAAATTTATGCATTCTCTTCCCATAAATTAATCAATATGATATCGATCTCATGCTCACTTCATAACAAAACAATTTACTCCTTTCCAAATCTAAATGAACTAAATTTAGTTTCATGGCAGCAGCACCAATCAATCAATAAGGAATAAACTAAACCACATATTCAAATTAATTAAAACCTCTTCTCATCTTCTTTATGAAAGTCACGACAGGAAATCTTCAAAATCATTAATCTTTGCGGCATGCGTCGGAAATCAAGAATACATGAATCCGAAATTACTCTACTGCAGGTGAGGAAGCACTTACCTTGCTTCTTGGACTCACAACCGAACAAAAAGGACTTCTAGGACCTTGGTCGGCCGTCGGAGACGATGCCCTAACTCCCTTTTGTTTTCTGCCCGAGCTCCGCCATCGTACTCAGAAGAGAAGGAGAGAATGGTTTAAGTCACCAGAAAACAGAGCATCAACTTATCCCTTTTTATAACTTAATATTTCTGTTAACTCCTTAAATAAATTTTTCTAACTTTTCTAAACAGATTTGTCCATTTACATTCTTGGTCCGCCGGATTTGCCCCTGGTCAGAGGTTGCGGGTTCGATTCCTCAGCCGAACCCTTTTTCTCCTATTTATTTCCTATTTATTAATTACTACTTAAATAAATTTTGTTCCTTCTTTTAATCAGCATCGCTCGCTGGAACACTTGGTTAGCCGCGCTTTGCTAAAATCAGGGGTCGCGGGTTCGATTCCTCAGCCGAACCCATTTTATTCCAATTTATCTCTTATTCTTTAACTACTGCTTAAATAGATTTTTCTCCTTCTTTAATTTGTAATGCCCGCTGGAACAGTTGGTCAGCCGCGTGTTGCTTAAGGTTTGGCTTGTGGGTTCAAATCTCGGTTGCAACCTTTTTCTTCCTATTATTTCCTGTTATCAACTTCTACTACTTAAATACATTTTATGCTTCTTTTAATCAGCAACGTCTGCTTGCACACTTGGTCAGCTGAACTAGCTTAAAGTTTGGTTTGGCCGGAGGTCTCGATTTCGAATCTCGGCTTGGACATTTTTTTGTTGAAACTTCTTTCGTTTAGTAAAAATACCAAACGACCTCCAAATAAATTGCATAAAAATACTCTAAAAATCTCTAGAATATTTCTAAAGTATTTCTAAATATTTTTAACCACTATTAGAACTCCAAATGAGGAAATTTGGGTCGTTACACCTAAAGGAGAAATTGGTTTTGGCCTTCCGATGAGCTTGAGTATCCCGTGTTCGCCCCGAACACACAACTCAAGTTCATCGATAATAACTCATTCCACTAGAGAGTTATTATCGCACTACCGCACCAATCCCAAATTACATTATGGGCTCCTTCTATCATGAGTGTGTTAGTCTCCCAGTGTTTAAGATAATGAATGTCCACTAATTAAGTTAGTTACTGACAACTTAATTAATATCTAGCTCCAAGAGTAGTACCACTCAACCTCATTGTCATGTCAGACTAAGTCCACCTGCAAGGTTTAACATGACAATTCTTATGAGCTCCTCTTGGGGACATTCTCAACCTAGATAATTAGGACACAGATTCCTTCTATAATCAACAACACACACTATAAGTAATATCATTTCCCAACTTATCAGGCATATTGATTTATCGAGCTAAACCTCACCCTTTGATAAGTCAAAGAAATAAATATTAAATATATGTGCTTGTTATTATATTAGGATTAAAAGCACACACTTCCATAATAACTAAGGTATAGTTCTTTTATTAAGTCAGTACAAAAAGAACTTACCTAAATGGTCCTACTCAATACACTTAGAGTGTACTAGTGTAATTTATTAATGAAGATAAACTAATACTTAATTACACTACGACTATTTTGATGGTTTGTTCCTTTCCATCTTAGTCGTGAGCAACTGTTTATAATTTATAAAGAACCGACAACATGATCTTCTAAGTGTGACACCACACACCATGTTATCTACTTATATAAATTAATTGAACAACTACATTTAACAAATACATGTAGATATTGACCAATGTGATTTTTTTTTATTTCAAAAATAAATGTTTACAAAAGCTACGCTTTTAGTATACACTCCAATAATCTCCCACTTATACTAAAAGACTAAGCTGTCATATCTGTTGCCATACATCTGATTCTCATCCCCTCTACATGTCGATCAAAAGCTTTCGCCGAAAGGGCCTTAGTGAAAGGATCTGCCAGGTTATCTGCTGATGCAATCTTGGCGATGACAACTTCTCCTCGCTTGACGATATCTCGTATCAGGTGGTACTTGTGCTCTATATGTTTACTTGCCTTATTGGCTCGCGGTTCCTTCGAGTTTGCAACTGCACCGCTATTATCACAATAAATTGTGATGATCTTGGGCAAACCAGGAATCACATCTAAGTCCATTAGAAAGTTCCTGAGCCATACAGCTTCTTTGGCTGCCTCAGAGGCTGCCACATACTCAGCTTCCATGGTTGAGTCCGAGACGCATTTATGCTTAACACTCCTCCATGCAATGGCTCCACCTCCTAGAGTAAACACATAGCCTGACGTAGACTTACTATTGTCCTATATGATTGGAAGTCCAAATCCATGTAACCCACAGGGAGCAAATCGTCTGCTTGGTAGACTAGCATATAATCTCTAGTCCTTCTCAGGTACTTCAATATATGCTTTGCAGTAGTCCAATGTCCTTGTTCAGGGTTACTCTGATATCTGCTAACCATTCCCACGGCAAAATAGATATCAGGTCTCGTACACAACATTGCATACATAAGGCTTCCTACAGCTGAAGCATAAGGAACTACCTTCATATCCTCCATCTCCTTTGATGTCTTCGAAGACATCTCTTTAGATAAGGCTACTCCATGCCTAAAAGGTAAGAAACCTTTCTTGGAGTTCTGCATGCTAAAACGAGCAAGGATCGTGTCTATATATGAAGCTTGAGATAGGCACAACATTCTTTTCTTGTGATCCCTTATAACTTTGATCCCAAGAATGTGTGCACATTCTCCTAAGTCTTTCATATCAAATTGTTTGGATAGCCATACCCTTATGTTCGATAATACCTTGACATTGTTGCCAATTAACAAAATATCATTTACGTATAGTACAAGAAATACCATCACGTTCCTGTTACACTTCTTGTATACACAAGACTCATCCGGACACTGAATAAATCCATATGATTTGATTACTTCATTAAACCAGATGTTCCAAGATCTCGAAGCTTGTTTCAGTCCATAAATGGACCGATTGAGCTTGCACACTAGATGCTCTTTACCTTTTTCAATGAATCCCTCTGGTTGCTTCATATGGATGTTTTCTTCAAGACTTTCGTTAAGGAATGTTGTCTTGACATCCATTTGCCAAATCTCACAATCTATATAAGCGGCAATGGATAAGAGTATCCAGATAGACTTTAGCATATCTACCGGCGAAAAAGTCTCCTCATAATCGATTCCCTCTTTCTGAGTATACCTTTTCACAACAAGCCTTGCTTTGAAGGTTTCTACCTTCCCGTCTGTCCCTCTTTTCCTTTTGTAGATCCACTTGCATCCAACGGCTTTTACACCATCAGGTGGTTCTACAAGCTCCCAGACTTTATTAGAATACATAGATTTTATTTCTGAATTCATTGCCTTTTGCCAAGATACTGTATCTATATCTTGGAGTGCTTCGTCATATGTACGGGGATCAGGTTCATGTTTACCCGGGATCAAGTCCGAAGACTCTCCCAAAAATATGAATCTCTCAGGTTGCCTTACAACCCTCCCACTATGACGAGGCACTGTCTCTGGTTGTGTATCATGTGTGAGACATGTTGTAGTTTCTTGTATTACTTCATCTTGTACTGTTGGTATTAAAGTAGACGTGTTCTCTCTTATTTCTTCTAGAACTATTTCACTCATGGCCTTATGGTTCATTATATAATCTTCTTCTAAAAATCGAGTATTGGTACTAACAATGATCTTCTGATTTGTAGGATTATAAAATAAACCACCTTTCATTCCCTTAGGATATCCCAAAAACAGACAAACTTCTGTATGTGATTCCAACTTGTCAGTATCTCCCTTCAGCACATGTGCTGGACTACCCCATATCCGGATATGATTCAAACTAGGCTTACGCTCATTCCATAATTCCATGGGAGTAGAAGGAACTGTTTTAGAAGGTACCATATTCTGAATGTATACTGCTGTTTCTAAAGCATATCCCCAAAACGAATTTGGTAATTCGGAATAACTCATCATCGATCTAACCATTTCCATAAGAGTCCTATTCCTTCGTTTTTCCACACTATTCTGTTGGGGTGTACTAGGTGCAGACAATTGGGATTGAATCCCGACTCATGATAAGTAATTCCTAAACTCTCCAAAGAGGTATTCGCCACCACGGTCAGACCGTAGTGTCTTGATACTTTTACCAAGATGTTTCTCCACATCAACCCTATATTCTTTGAACTTGTCAAAGCATTCAGAGTTGCGGTGCATCAAGTAAATGTATCCGTATCTTGAATAATCGTCTATAAAGGAGATGAAGTATTCATAACCACCTCTTGCCTGGATAGACATAGGACAACACAAATCAAAATGAACCAGTTCTAACACATCTTTGGCTCTATACCCCTTGGCCTTAAAAGGTCTCTTGGTCATTTTACCTTCCAAGCAGGATTCACATGTTGGAAAGTTTTCCAACTCTAATGGATCCAAGAGTCCATCGGCTACAAGCCTTTGAATCCTACTTAAGTTAATATGACCAAGCCTTAGATGCTAAAGATACGTTTGGTTAATTTCCGAAGGTTCTTTTCTCTTATTAGAGTTATAAGATGTGTTATTAATTTCCATATTTTGCTTTGTGGGAGAAATTGGATTTAAAATATATAAATTACCAACCAATGCACCAGAACAGATAATCACCTTATTTCTCTTTATAATGACATTGTTACTAAAGGAAATAGAATATCCATCCAAATACAGTTTAGAAACTGAAATTAAATTCTTTCTAAAACTGGGTACATAAAGACAATTTCTTAAAATCAAATTTCTATTCCTATCAAAAGATAAGTAGACGTCTCCCACTGCAACAGCCGCCACCTTAGTAGCATTGTCCATGTAGACGGTTATCTCTCCATCAAATACTCATCGAGTTTCGTGGAACCCCTGTAAAGAATTACAGACATGATCAGTGGCTCCCGTATCTACACACCAGGTGATGGTAGATAACACCGCTAAACATGTTTCAACTACTAGAGCATGAGATATACCTTTATTGTTCTAATTCTATGAGGATAGTCTGTCTTCCAATGTCCTGATTGCTTGCAGATGAAGCACTTACCCTTCGGCTTCTTCATTCCAGCTTTTTTTCCTTGAGGTTTATTCACTCTCTTTGCTGAAAAGACCTATTTCTTCTTCTTCTTACCTTTCATCTTAGAAGTAGAACCATTTTTAGCATAGTGAATCTGAGAACTTTGATGAAATATACCTTCTGCTGCCTGTAGTTCTGTCAGAAGTTTCGCCAACGTATACTCTCTTTTGTTCATATTATAGTTCAGGCAGAACTACTCAAAACTTCTAGGTAGCGTTTGGAGAATTATATCGACCTAGGTTTCCCCATCGATTTCTCCTCCAAGAACTTGTATTTCGTTCAGATAGGCCATTATTTTGAGGATATGATCCCTTACGGGTGTTCCCTCAGACATGGTGGATGTCATTAATTTTCTCATTGTCTCTTGCCTAGCAGTTCGACTCTGGTGCCCAAAGAGTTCTTTGAGATTGTTCATTATATCATAAGCTGTTGGTAAATCTTGATACTGATGTTGCAATACATTTGACATTGATGCTAAAATGTAACACCGCGCCATCTCATTAGCTTTTACCCATTTCTTATGATACTCAATCTCCTTTGGGGTAGAGTCACCGTCAGGTGCATCAGGGCAAGCCTCAGTCAGTACAAACTTATAGCTTTCAGCAGTAAGAATAATGTCCAGGTTTCTTTTCCAATCAATATAGTTAAGACTAGTAAGTTTGTTCTCTTTCAGTATAATGGCCAGTGGGTTGAAAGTCATCCTAAGAATCACAAATATAAACTTTGGTCAAGACTCTAAATTTAGAATAATATTAATTCCTCAAACAATACTATTTTAAATTAACCAACACCTCAAATCACCGTGAATATTGCATGCCACGTTAGTGTGGACATATACAAATTCAACATTTGTAAGAGGAAGGTGTAACCCATTAATTTTATTATCTTGTCATCCTAACTTTATGACAAATAAAATTAATAGTTGTTTTTTCTTTGGTCACACAAAACAATAGCAGTAACTCCGTTGGGGAGGATACTATTGAATGCGTCTAAGTGTATACCATTACTTGATACTTAATCCATTAAATAGGATTGTGCCCCTTCAGTTGGAGAAGATCACACACTCCTAAATAATTTTCTATAACCATCCATAAAAGAATTTTGATCTAGTGATCCACAACAAACTCATCCGTTGTGGAGGGAGGCACTCAGAGCCAACACGTAAGCTAGTTGCATCACTTACAAACCAGTAATGGAGACCATGGGATTTATTTAAAATCCCTCTCCCACTTAGTTATTTAAAATGAGGATTTTAACCTATGCTAGTATACATCACATGCACATAAACATCACACTAAATAAAAGCAATAAATTTTGAAATTAATTTTCCAACTATTATGGCCTTTTCCATCACTGTCTTGAGTATGCTCCAACCTTAGCTGCTGCCATCTTTAGCCACCGCCATCAGGTTGAGTTGTCGTATCTATCTTGCTTCTTATTCCGCTGCGCCTTTGGTCCTCCAATAGCACCACGCCTCGCAAAGATACGATCCGCGATAAATATAGAATTTTACATATATCGATCCTATATTCCATAAAGGATTGTACATATATTATAGATCGAACAAAAAATAAAATTCTAAAAATAATACAGCTCTTGCTGTATTTTATACATACAATCATGCACACAAAATAATGCCCTTGACATATCCAAGGGTTCAATCACACACAATATCTAAATGCCATAATAGTTAGAGCATGCAACCACAAAGTTAACATATCCTACTATTATCCTGCCTAAATTATGTATGACATGTGCATAATTAATTTGAAAACCAAAACACACAGAGGCAAATTCTAGCTCTGATACTAATTGTTAGTTAGTCCTAGGAAAATGTACCGATTCCACTGTACAAAAGTTTTTGTACAAGTGTTGAACCTTTCCTTAAATAACCTATTGTGTTCTTTAGAAGTTAAATTAGGAATCGCAGACGAAACTTAACATCATTGATTCCAAATTTAACTTATCTATTCTTAATGGTTTAGAATTGAATCGCAAGCGGGGAACTTAACACTATTGATTCAAATCCACCTATGTTATTAATTCCATTAAATATTAGTTTCCAAAATTAGCTTCCAGGACTGCATGGCGAGGCACATGTCCTTCTTGGATATGGGAGCAACCACCACCGCCTAGACATAAAAGAAAAGCTAATATTTAATTTCCTTAAATAACTCTAGGTTAACCAAAAAGAACAATCGAATCACAAATTTGAAAACAAAGAAAACACAAACTCGAAAAATAATTTTCAAAAAACTAGATCTAATGCCTCTTGTGTTTGGAATTCTTACAAAAAGAAATAACTAGCATGATGCAGAAAACAATTGCTAATTATACCTTCTCTTTGTAAACTAATAACCTCGAGATATTCTACCGTATTCCTTGCCTCACCTTGGACGTAGTGTGGGTGACGATCCTCCAAGATGAGCACCACCCAAAAGTTTTCTTCCTCTTCCTCTAAAATCCGGCCACCACCACCACCAAGGAGAAGAGAGCAAAAGGGAAAAGAGAAGAGAGAGGGCCGGCCACACCAAGAGAGACTCCTCCAAGAGAATAAGAATTGTGTCTCATGAAGCCTCCTCACCCCCTTCTTTTATAATACTTGCCCAAGGCAAATAAGGGAAGAATTTTTACAAAAATTAAAATCTTCCAAGAGTTTTTCCTTTTCTCTTTTATTTTTCCTTTTCTTTCCTCTTGATTGAATCAATCACCAAATTAGTTGGATGATGATTTTATTTTAGTTTTATTTTAGTCGGCCACCTTACTTGGGCACCAAGCAAGGGTGGCCGGCCCCCATAAGAGGAAAGGAATATTATTTTTTATAAAATTTTACAAGAAGAAAAACTCTTATAAAATTTTACAAGCTCTCTTTCCTAAAGTAGGAGTTAAAAAAGGAAAGTTCTAAAAATTAAAACCATGTTTTAAAATTTAAAACTTCTCTTATAAAATTTCCTTTTTTAATATGGTGATAGAAAATTTAAATTTTAAAACTTATTTTCCTTTTTTTATTAAACCATGAGGATGGTTAAAAAAGGGAAGTTTTATAATCTTTTAAACTTTCTTTTAAAACATGTGGCATAATTCAAATAAGGAAAGTTTTTAAAATTAAAATCTCTCTTTTAAAACTTATAGTTTTCTACAAAGAGAAGATTTTAAAAATTCAAAACAACCCTCCTTGTTTGAATTATTGTGGCCGACCCCTACTAGTTTGTTCATCAAACAATAGGGCCGAACCCATGGAAGAGGATGTGGATGGCCCTTGCTTGGTCACCAAGCATTGGACCGGCCCCCTTCTTGGACACCAAGATGAGCTTATATTTGGTTGGACTTGAGGATTTAATGAGACTACAACAGAGACCTAGAGGAGAAATTGGTTTTGGCCTTCCGATGAGCTTGAGTATCCCGTGTTCGCCCCAAACACACAACTCAAGTTCATCGATAATAACTCATTCCACTAGAGAGTTATTATCGCACTACTGCATCAATCCCAAATTATATTATGGGCTCCTTCTTATCATGAGTGTGTTAGTCTCCCTGTGTTTAAGATAACGAATGTCCACTAATTAAGTAAGTTACTGACAACTTAATTAATATCTAGCTCCAAGAGTAGTACCACTTAACCTCATTGTCATGTCAGACTAAGTCCACCTGCAAGGTTTAATATGACAATCCTTATGAGCTCCTCTTGGGGACATTCTCAACCTAGATAACTAGGACACAGATTCCTTCTATAATCAACAACACACACTATAAGTAATATCATATCCTAACTTATCAGGCATATTGATTTATCGAGCTAAACCTCACCCTTTGATAAGTCAAAGAAATAAATATTAAATATATGTGCTTGTTATTATATTAGGATTAAGAGCACACACTTCCATAATAACTAAGGTCTAGTTCTTTTATTAAGTCAGTTCAAAAAGAACTTACCTGAATGGTCCTACTCAATACACTTAGAGTGTACCAGTGTAATTTATTAATGAAGATAAACTAATACTTAATTACACTACGACTATTTTGATGGTTTGTTCCTTTCCATATTAGTTATGAGCAACTGTTTATAATTTATAAAGAACCGACAACATGATCTTCTGAATGTGACACCACACACCATGTTATCTACTTATATAAATTAATTGAACAATTACATTTAACAAATAAATGTAGATATTGACTAATGTGATTTTTTTATTTCAAAAATAAATATTTACAAAAGCTACGTTTTTAGTATACACTCCAACAGAAGGAAAAAATTATTAGAGAAATTTTTATTTTAAAAATTTCCGGAAACAAATAAGGAAGTTTTAATTTTGTGTTTAAAACTTGCCTTATTTAGAGCACATGAGGTGGCCGACCATATATAAGGTTAAAAGGAATTTTTAATTAAATTTTCCTTATTAACCAATCGCAAGGAGAATAATGAAATTTTAATTATAATTAAATTTCCTTATATGCTAAGACCAAGGAATATAAAGGAGGGGGTAGAGGTACCTCACCTCACACAACATATCATCTAGTATTCCCTCTTCTCTTCCTTGGTGTGGCCAGCCCTATTCTTCTCCTTTTCTCTTCTTTTTTAGTGGCCGGTGCTTCTCTCTTGGAGTTCTTGTGGTGGCCGGTTCATGCTAGTAGAAGAAGGAGAGAAAGGAGGCGTTTCTCTTGCATCCCTTGGAGCTTGAAGGTTGGTGGCCAAAACTTGCAAGAAGGAATGAGTCTTGGTGGTTCTCATCTCGGTAGATCGTTGCCCACACAACGTCCGAGATAAGTAGAGGAATATGATAGAAGATCAAGAGATTGTTGCTTACAAAGAAAGGTATAACTAGTAATTCTATTTCGCATCATACTAGTTTTCTTTGTATAGATTTTGAAATACTAAACACAAGAGGCATATGAGTCTAGGTTTTGAATTTGTTTTGAATTTGTGTTTCTTTGTTTTTCGATCTTGTGATTCGATTGTTCTTTTGGGTTAAACCTAGAGTTACTATAAGGAAATTAAATATTAAATTTCATTAAAAGGCTTTGTCTAGGAAGTGGTGGTTGCTCCCATATCCAAGAAAACCTAGTGCCTCGCCATGTTTAACCTGGAAGCCGATCTCTGAAATTAATATTTAATTGAATTTGTAATATGGGTAGGTTTGAATCAATAATGTTAGGTTCCGTATGCGATCCAAGTCTAAACCTCTAAGAATAGATAAGTTAAATTTGGAATCAATAATGTTAAGTTCCGTTTGCGATTCCTAATTTAATTTCTAAAGAACACAATAGGTTGTTAGTAAAGGTTCAGGACTTGTATAAAATTTTTGTACATGGGAACTAGTATGATATTCCACATAGCAACCAACCGTTCGGTCGATTGATCAGATGATCTCCTCCTCATCCAATCCGCCCGATCCGCTCGCTTCGCTTCGATCTGGTAAACTTCTATCTCTAGTTTGGTCAACTGATCCTACCATTCGGTCGACCGATCAGCTCCTCAGACCTGATCAATCTAGCGTGTTCCGGTCGTAGCTTATCCTTGGTTCGGTCGACCGATCCCCTAGTCAAACCCGGTCTGTTCGCTGAAACTCTGATCTGCTGGTTGGGGGTTCGGTTGACCGATCCCAGCGTTCAGTCGACCGATCCCGGTCAGTTCTACCCCTGCACAAAACTGTTAGTCTCCTGCAAAATAGAGTTAGAACAGAATAGATATATATATAAGGAAAATAAGTTTGATAGTGTTCAGACTGTCCGGTTCTGACTTCGGATTTTCGACCAGAAACCCTAGGTCGAACCGATGCCTACTGTTCCCTCTACGAGAGACGCGTCCTCACCTACTCCACTCAGGAGAGCATACTTGATGCCAGTTCGATCCTCTAGACCGATTGGACTTTTCGCCTAGAGTTACCACCCCCTAGGACATAGGGTTACCACCCCTTAAGATTTTTCGCCACTTAAGGTTACCACCCCCTAGGACCTAAGGTTACTCCCCCCCCCCCTTAGGGTTTTCCTCCACCTAGGGTTACTACCTCCTAGGACCTAAGGTTACTGCCCCTTAGGGTTTTCCTTCACCTAGGGTTACCACCCCCTAGGACCTAAGGTTACCACCCCTTAGGATTTTCTACCTGCCTAACCGCAGTTAGGACTTTCCTACAAACTCTTTCAGCGTATCAGATAACAAATAACCTTAACTTTGAATCCCTTTGCCATTATCAAAACTAGGGTTCGATCGTCGGATGCTTCCCGCACCAACAATCTCTCCCTTTTTGATTATGGCAACTGAAATTCAAAGTTAAGTAAAGAGATATAATAAAGAAATAAGCGTAAATTTGATAAGCATAAATTTATCAAAAGCTCCCCCTTAATAAAAGCTCCCCTGAATTTAAATTTTCGAATTTTCTTTGTATTTGAATTTTTCCTACTCTCCCCCTTTGACATATATCAAAATAAGCAAAAATGATAAAGTGATAAACGACCTTAGTCAGGTTTGAGAAAGCTTTCTTTTCAGAAATAATTTTTATCTTTACAAAACAAAAAATAGATTTTAAATAAGCACTTTAAGGGAAATGAAAAATCAAGGATTTTTAATAGAGGGTTAACCATACTTTGATAAATACTTTTTTTTTAGAGTTGATTTTCTTGTAAAACTTTTAGCTAAGTAAAAAAAAAAAGTATTTATCATAAATTTTCAAAGCTTTTACCTAGTTACATTTGAAAGCGTTTTGATAAATTACTTAGTTCTATTTGAAAAGCTTGAAACACTTCCTAGTTAAACTTTAAAAAAAAACTTTTTGAAAGATACTTAGTGAAATTTAAAAAAATTTGAAAAATACTTAGCATAAAAACTTTTTTTTTAGAAATAACTGAAAAATTTTAGCTAAGAGATAGTTATTTCAACTTGAAAGATGACTTAGTTAATTTCGAAGAATTTTAGAAAAATACTTAATTAGATTTGAAAATCCTAAAAAAAAAAACATAATTAAAGTTGAGAAACTTTTGAAAAAAAAATTAACTAAATTTTGGTCAGCCTTTGAAAAATACTTAAAATGATTTTGAAAAGTACTTAATTTGAAAAACTTGTAAAATTTTAACTAAGGCCATTTTTACCCAAATTCCTAACGTCCAAGCATGAGTAACAAAAAGATGAAATTACTTAATTTCCTTGGCCAAATGTCTAATCATTAGCTACTAGCTGTTTACCTAGAGGGCAACAACTTTCACTTGATTAGTCAAGTTAAGTTAGTGATCCAATTAGTTTTAACTAAAATAGGAAAACTTAACTTGATTACTATTATTTGATATTTAACGCTCAGACTTATGTCGATGCACAGATATAAGCATACTGAAGTCCAGGCAGTACCCTATACATCTCACACCATTCTAAGTATTTTCAAACACAGGCAAGTTATCGCTAGGGTGCTTGTGAGATGCTCTTGCTGAAACTAGGGGTACATGATTTCTATGGGGGTAAATTCCTAGGTTAAACCAGATTTTTGAAAGTCTAACAAAACTTGGAATTTTAAAAACTAGAATTTTTAAAGTTAATTTTAAAAACAAACTAATTTAAAAACATATTAAGCAAGAATAAGTTCTATTCTAATATGCACATTCCTATTTGTCTTCTAAGTGCACTGAACTCAAGTTCAGGTAAGGGCTTTATGAATATGTCAGCTAGGTTTGATTTGGACTCAGCATAGTTAAGTACAATATCACTCTTAGCTATGTGATCCCCTACAAAATGGTATTTTACCTCTATATGTTTAGTTCTTGAGTGATGAATTGGGTTCTTGGTTAGATTAATTGAGCTTATATTATCAATTGAAATTTTTGTTTTTTGATATTCTAGTTGATAATCTTTAAAGGTATGTATCATGTTGGTACGGGAAGCATCCGACGATCGAACCCAAGTTTTGATAATGGCAAAGGGTTCAAAGTTAAGTCTTGTTGTTATCTAACATGTTAAATGAGTGTTTCAGGAAAGTCCTAACTGCGGTTAGGTAAAGGGAAAACCCTAGGGGGTGGTAACCCTAGGTCCTAGGGGGTGGTAACCCTAGGTGGAGAAAAGTCCTAGCTGCGGTTAGGTAAAGGAAAACCCTAGGGGGTGGTAACCCTAGGTCATAGGGGGTGGTAACCCTATGCGAAAAGTCTTGGCAGGTCGATGGCTTCAGGCAAAAGTCCTAGGGGGTGGTAACCCTAGGTGGAATCCTAGTGTCGCGAACCAGGTGAAAGACTGGACTAGCCGGGAAGCGGATGTC
Source organism: Zingiber officinale (assembly GCF_018446385.1). NCBI lineage: Eukaryota > Viridiplantae > Streptophyta > Magnoliopsida > Zingiberales > Zingiberaceae > Zingiber > Zingiber officinale. Next base: position 27,986,895 of record NC_055987.1, on the reverse strand, counting down.
CAGCAGAATGTCTGGAAGTGTCGAGTGCTGAGCAAAAGTCCAGTCGATCTGGAGGATCGCACTGGCAACAGGTAAATCTCCTTAGTGGAGTAGGTGAGGACGCGTTCTCCGTAGAGGGAACAGTAGATGTCGGGTCGACCTAAGGTTTCCGGTTGGAAATCCGAAGTCAGACTCGGACAGTCCGAAGACTGTCATTATCACATCTATTATGTTTTATGTGCTAACTTTGTGCTGCAGGGTATATTTGGGACTAATGTATCTTGCAGGGACCAAAGTGCAAAGATTAACCTCGGATGAACAGTATCCGAGGCACCTCCATGGAGCTTGGAGGCGCCTCGGGTGCAAAACCTAAGCTGGCTGCTAAGCAAGCTTGGAGGCGCCTTGAAGGAATCCAAGGCGCCTTGGACAGCTTGATGAAGGCGCCTTGGAGAGGTTGGAGGCGCCTTGAACCTGATAAGGTTCGACCAGTTCAGCACTTATCTCCGCGGCTGACTCGGCTCATTCAAGGCGCCTTGGTGAACAGTAGAAGGCGCCTTGAATACCCTTTATAAGGGGTCTCGACCAGCAGCTCAAAACAAGAATTCCCAAGTCTTCTGTCTCCAACGTGCTGCTTTGAAAGACGCCTGAAAGTGCTGCTACAAGTGTATGACGACCCGAAGCTTCGAGATTCTATTCTTGTTGTCGGTATAATTAGTTTTTGCATTTACTTATACTTCATCTTGTAATCCTTTTATCGACTTATAGTTGTTGCCCACGCAAAGCGATCAAGGATCGCGGGCCTTCGAGTAGGAGTCGATCAAGGCTCCGAACGAAGTAAAAATCTCTTGCGTCTGTATATGTTTGTTTTTATTCCGCTACATTAACTCTTACGCTTTTTACGATTCCGATAATCAAACGAAATAGCCGCGAGCGCTATTCAACCCCCCCTCTAGCGCGTCTCAATCCAACAATTGGTATCAAAGCGGGGTCGCTTTGAACTGGTGCAACCACCATTCAAATATTTTTTTGTGGCTTTGTCGTTTGTATAGGTTAAAAATAAAACCTTACGCCTTTCGTTTTTCCCTCCAAAATTATTTTCGAAAAATTCATTCTCATCTTTTCAGCATAAGTAAGCATTAGCTAAATATCGCAATTTCAGAAATTTGAAATAATATTTTTTAAAAATATTTTATTATTTTTTTTAAATTCGTGAACTTCTATTTCTATCCTTCCATACCGCACTGCTAATCCAGGATCAAGTCCTGGTACATTTTTTGCTATTTTTTATGTGCAAGGTTCTTTGAAAATGGCATTCTAAGAAGGATTCTGCACCGTCCGACCGCCGCTCTTTTCTGGCGAGAACTTTGGATACTAGAAGAACCGAATGAAATACCACCTCAAGACTCAAGTCGAGATGTGGATCATCATCCAGACCGGACTCGAACTTCCACATGACAACACCGGAGAACTTATCTCATGCATCAACTGGGATTCTAGCACAATGAAAAAAGTTGAAGCCGATGCCAAAGCAACCTGCATGCTACAATATGGCCTAACCAATGAAGAACTGAACCGCAACGGCCCCTTCGCAAGTGCAAAAGAGTTGTGGCAAAAGTTGATGGAACTACACGAGGGCACTTCCGACGCTCAAGTAAGTAAGCATAATTTAATAAATGATTTATTTGAATTAGATGAGCAGAATAATACTACTTCGGCCGAGGAAGGTATTACGATGGTTGCAGGTACAAGTAAGACAGAGGAAAAGATATGGTCCGAGTCTTTAGATGAATCTGGGTCCGACGAAGAAGAACCGACGAGCTTCCTCGCTCTACCAGTACTAGCAACCATGGCGGAAACTGAGTCCGAGTATGAGTCAGAAACCGAGAGCGAATCCGAGACTGAGTCTGATCGAAGCCACGAATCCGCATTCGTCTCCGAAGGACCAAAACCCACTGTAAGTCCACTACTCGTAGAATTTCAATTAGATAACTTGCATGAATTATTACCTTACTTACTAAAAAAGTTGGCTAAATCCAACGTCCAGGTTAAGTCGCTCCAAAAGGAGGTAACAGCCCTTAAGGAAGTGACTGACTCGAGCTCTTTAACTGAGTCAATTCAAATTGGAAGTTCAACTCAAGTCCAACAACTTGAGGAAGAAAATTCCAATTTGAAAGCTCAAATTAAAGAACTCAAGGACATGTTGGAACAGTTCACCTTGGGCTCCAGGAATCTGGATCTGATTCTTGGAAAACAGCGAGCCGTTTACAACAAAACTGGACTTGGATTTAAAACTAAAATAAAATACAAATCATATTTATCGCTAGTTAATAGAAATAATAGAAAAATTGTCCAAGCATGGGTGCCAAAATCCAACTTGGTTAATCAAGTTAGAACTGGTCACTATTGGGTCCCCACGGATCAAGTCTATTACCTTGATAGACCATATCGAGGCTATGATCCAGGGGGAGCTAATAGAAAAACAATATTAAGAACATAATTCAAATTAATATTCAAATTAAATTTAAAATTAAATTCAAAATTAAATTCAAAATTCAATTAAAAATTTGAAATTAAATTCAAAATTCAAAATTCAAAATTCAATTAAAAATTCAAAATTCAAAATTCATTTAAAAATTTAAAATTCAATTAAAAATTTGAAATTAAATTCAAAATTCAATTAAAAATTTAAATTAAAAATTAAAAATTCAAAATTCAAAATTCAATTAAAAGTTTGAAATTAAATTCAAAATATAAAATTCAATTAAAATTTTAAATTCAAAATTCAAAATTCAAAATTCAAAATTCAATTAAAAATTTTGAAATTAAATTACAAAACTCAAAATTCGAACTTAAATCAAAATTCAAATAATTCGAATTCAAATCAAATAAAATATAGATGGAGGATCCAAACTCGCTAGCACCCCCAACTGAACTACCCGACAGGGTAACTGAACCTAATCTACCCGAAATGGGTAAAACAAGAGTAGATTACCCGAAGGGTAATTAAGGTTAGATCAAAACGGGATAGGTTTAACTTGACCCACGGTACTGGTGAAGTTTTTGGATGATAGTACGTTAGGGAAGCTTGGGCATCGCATGTCTAGGAAGATATGGCTTCGACCTGGTGCATTTGGCCAAGTGGAACAGACCGAAGCTACCCTTAAATGGATCCTAACTAGTTAGACCAAGGTTTAGTATCAAGCTCAATGGGTAGGACTATTTGGGAAACCTCGAAGGCATGGTTACTTTAATGAGTTCCTTGTGTGTAACGACCCACCTTCTACTAACTAAGCTGTAAGGTCGATCGTCACATTATGCTGTACTAAACTATTCCCTGACCACCAATGAACCTAGGTGCGCGGAACAGATTACCCAATCGATCAGCTGATCGATTGGGAACCCCAATCGATCCACCGATCGATTGGGGTTTCTGATTTTGCAGTTAAGCTCTGATTTCAGCACTGTTTCGTGCCTCAATCACATTACAAGTGCTAAAATGACTATGAAACACCCTAACAATAACAACTAACATTCTAACCACAGAAAAAGAGGTGTTCTAAACATAATAGAGTGCATGGTCACTAGTTCATAGCAATTAACGTACTAAAGTGCAAATGACAAAATACTGAAAAGTTCTAAAGCTTAAACAGAGCTTGCTAAAATTCCCTAGATCTTTATTCCAAGTTCCTGCCCACACACATCTTCGTAGCATTGCCCTCCAGCCTCCGCTAGTCCATCTTTCCTTTACCTTTATCTGCAGTATAAGGAAAAGAAAGTATCTATAAGCTTTCGCTTAGTAAGAAACCATCTACCTCACAAAAAAATGCATACGATGCATTTATGTTTTTTTTAAAAAAAAACATGCTATCAAACATATGTTAAACTTGTTAAAACATGGCATACTGAAATCTCTGAACATGAACACTAAACATGGCATATAAAGCAAATCATAAATATCATGTGTAACAATAAAGAAAACTGAGCTGAACATGAATTAAGCTAGACTGGAACTGAATTCAAACTCAACTAACATAACTGATCTTTGTGAGTTTTTAAAAGCTACAATATAATAGATTAAAATACATAGTCATACTGCTAATGGGCCCGACAACTGTACATGCTATGCGCGCATCCTTAACTAGACCCGGGGTTGCAAATCCCTAATTTAGTAAGGTTTACTAGGTTGTCTAAACCCAGGGACCGACTATGGGAGCCCAGCCCAATGGATATCTAATCCTATACAGTGCCCCTACTGAAAAGTAAAATACTGAACATAAGCTAATAAATACTTGTCTTGCTTTTACTAGGTTGTCTAAACCCAGAACTAGGTTATCTAAACCAAGAGGCGACTGTGGGAGCCCACCCATTGGACATCTAGTCCTGTAAAAACTGGAGCAAGACTAAATAAGCTATAAAATGCTTCTATTGCATTTATTTAAGCTACTAAAATGCCTAAGTTGCATTTTCCTGTGTTAAATAATTTAATCGAACACTTGGTATGCGCTAATTCGCATTTTTTGTGTCAATAGTCTACATAATTCTAAACTAATACATGGAATTCACATGAAAGCTACTTATACTGCAGGTGAGGGGTTTCTTACCTCCTGTTCGTAATTTCTTACGAGTCTAATCGCAAGGTTTCACGGAGGAGAGATCTCTTCGACGATCTTCTCGCGTCTATGCGTTCCTCTCGCGGAGGGGAGCGTTCCTGTGCTGGAATCGCTGCCGGAAGGTGCTCTTAGAGTCCTAGGAGAGGAACTCTAGGCCCTCTTGTGGTTGGCGCCGAAAGAAGGAGGAGGAGGGGGAGTCGGCGTGGCTAGGGTGAGGGTGAGGAAAAATCACGCTAAGGGAAAATAACTCTTCACTTATTAATTCCTTATTTATATTAAGTGATAATTCCGGCCCAACTCCAACTTAAATAGAGTTGTTTCCCTTTCCTTTCAGCACGACCCTGCTGGGTTCACTTGGTTACCATGGTTCACCATAAGGCATAGGACCCATAGGTCTCGGGTTCAATTCCCGCCTAGGCCATTTTCGTTTTCTATTTGTTTTTGCTACTTCCACTGCTCTAAAAATTCTATAAAAATATCCTAAAATTCCCGAAAAATCATAAGATATTTCTAAAATGGTTTTGAGAATTTTCGGGCGTTACAATCCCCCATACCTTATAAAAAGTTCATCCTCGAACTTAGAATAATTCTCGGTACTTCTGTCTCATGCTGGCTTCTGTCTCCCAAGTTGCCTCTTCTGCTGTGTGACTGTGCCAAATAACCTTGACTAATGGTACCTCTTTGTTCCGCAATTTCTTAACTGCTCGGTCTATTATCTGAATAGGCCGACTGTCATAGCTGAGGTCTTCGCGGATTTGTACCGACTGGGGCTCAATCACCTGGGTGGCATCTGGGATATGCTTCTTCAGCATAGAGACATGAAATACATTGTGGACAGCTGACATTTCCTGGGGTAGCTCTAGCTCATATGCTACCTTGCCCACTCTTCTGCTGATAAGGTATAGTCCCACATATCTGGGACTTAGCTTGCCCTTCTTAACAAAACGCATTACTCCCTTCATGGGAGTTACTCTGAGGAACATTGAATCCCCAACTGAAAACTCCAAAGGTCTGCGCCGTGTATCAGCATAGCTTTTCTAGTGGCTCTGAGCTGTCTCTATCCTCTGGCGGATCTGCTGTATAGCTACTGTGGTATCTGCCACTAGATCTGTCTGGAGTTCTAGCTCTTTCTATTCACCACTCTCATACCAGCAGATTGGAGATCTACACCTCCGCCCATAGAGAGCCTCATAAGGTGCCATACCGATAGTGGCCTGATAGCTGTTGTTGTATGCAAATTCTGCTAAACTCAGATATTTGCACCAACTTCCCTTGAAATCTAGGGCACATGCTCGGAGCATATCTTCGAGTACCTGATTTACTCGCTCCGTCTGTCCATCTGTCTGAGGATGGAAGGTTGTGCTGAACTTTAGTTTCGTGCCCAAAGCTGACTGTACACACTCCCAGAAGTGTGATGTGAACCTACTGTCTCTGTCTGAAATAATGGTTCGTGGGACTCCATGTAATCTAACGATCTCCTTGAGAAACAACTGGGCTAACTGTTCCATGGAGTAGGATATCCTGATAGCTAAGAAGTGGGCTGATTTAGTCAATCTATCGACTATTACCCAGATGGTATCAAAACCCTTCGTGGTTCTGGGTAATCCCACTATGAAATCCATAGAAATGTCTTCCCACTTCCACTCTGGAATCTGAATAGGCTGCAAAACTCCTCCTGGTCTCTGATGTTCTGCCTTAACCCTCTGACAGGTTAGGTAGGTGCTGACATATCAAGCGATGTCTCTCTTCATTCCAGGCCACCAAAAACGTTTCTTCAAGTCCTGGTACATTTTGGTGGAGCCAGAATGCATCGCATAGGGAGTCTTGTGAGCCTCGTCTAGGATCTTCCTCTGTAGTTCCTCCTGATCCGGAACACATAGCCTGTCACCGAAATATAGTACCCCGCTATCTGATATTCTGAACTCTCCATTTTCTGATTCTGTTAATCCTTGCTTGATTTTCTGAATTTCAGGATCCTGTTCCTAAGCTTTCTGAATGTCACCAAGCAAGGTAGACTCTAATGTCATAGTAGAGAGCTGTCCAATTATGAGTTCGAGACCGAAACCTGTGATCTCTTTCTGTAAGGGTAGTGACATGGCTGCTAAAGATAATAGGGTAGCACTGGACTTTCTGCTAAGTGCATCTGCTACCCTATTGGCTTTCCCTGGGTGGTAGAGGATGTCTATATCGTAGTCTTTGACCAGTTCTAGCCATCTGCGCTGTCGCATATTCAGATCCTTCTGAGTGAAGAAGTACTTCAGACTCTGATGATCTGTATACACTCTGCACTGAGCTCCATACAAGTAATGTCTCCAAATCTTGAGAGCGAACACCACTGCTGCAAGCTCAAGGTCATGAGTAGGATAGTTCTTCTCATAGTCCTTGAGTTGTCTGGAGGCATAGGTGATTACCTTGCCATCTTGCATCAGCACTGCTCCTAGTCCCAACTTCGAGGCATCACTATATATATCAAAGCTGTCGGCGTTCTCTGGTAGAGTCAGAATAGGTGCACTGGTCAATCTCCTCTTCAGCTCGCTGAAATTGTTCTCACAGTCCTCTATCCACTGAAATTTCTTGTTCTTTCTGGTAAGAGCTGTCAGTGGGGAGGTTATCCTGGAGAAGTCCTCTACGAATTTTCTGTAGTAGCCTGCTAATCCCAGAAAGCTTCTGATCTCGCTAGCATTCTTGGGTCTCTTCCAATTGCTCACAGCTTCTATCTTGCTGGGGTCTACCATAATACCATCCCTTAAGATGATATGACCCAGGAAGGACACCTGATCTAACCAAAATTCACATTTTGTGAACTTGGCGTATAGCTGGTTCTGCTGAAGGGTCTGTAATACTGTTCTCAGGTGCTCTGCGTGTTCTTCTTGAGTTCTGGAGTAGATAAGGATGTCATCGATGAACACGATAACGAACCTATCTAAATATTCCCTGAATACCCTGTTCATGAGGTCCATGAAAGTAGCTGGAGCATTTGTCATGCCGAAGGGCATGACTACGAACTCGTAGTGTCCGTATCTAGTCCTGAATGCTGTCTTGGGTATATCCCCTTCTTTAACTTTCACCTGATGATAACCTGATCTGAGGTCTATCTTAGAGAACACTGCTGCTCCCTTTAGCTGATCGAACAGGTCATCTATTCTGGGAAGAGGATACCTATTCTTGATCGTGACTTGGTTCAGCGCTCGGTAGTCTATACACAGGCGCATGCTCCCGTCCTTCTTCTTCACAAACAATACAGGCGCTCCCCATGGTGAGTGACTAGGTCGTATGAAGCCTTTGTCAAGCAGCTCCTGTAATTGCTCATGAAGTTCTTTCAGTTCTGCTGGAGCCATGCGACAAGGTGCTTTGGACCCGGAATGAGCTCTATCTCAAATTCGATCTCCCCGTCTGCTAGGCCGTAACTCTTCAGGGAAGACTGCTGGTAGTCACATACGACTCGGACCTCGCTAGCTGCTGGTCCTTGTCCCGACTGGTATCGACTACGTGTGCTAAGAACCCCGTACATCCCGAATCCATTAACCTCTTTGCCTTCATATGAGAGAAACTTCGCTTTTCTCCGGTTCTCCGACGAATTCAATTGTGCTTCGCCAGTTGAATATGACTTGCTTACTTGCACTCATGGAGGCACCGATTTGATCAAGAAGTCCATCCCAAGATGACATCGTAGTCGGTCATATTACACCATCGATCGCAAAAGAGCTCTCTCCGCTATAGTGACCGCATCGCCTCGAGCCGCGTGGACGCCATGATTTCTCCCGAGGGTAACGTCGTAAGAAATCGCTACGAGTACCTCCGGAGGTATCGCTAACTTCTCAAAAAATGCCCTGGATATGTATGAATGGGTTGTCCCAGTATCGAATAAGACAGTTGCACTGTAAAATACTAATCGACCTATAACAACTGCCGAGGCATTTGCTACGCCTCTCCGGTCGGAATAGATCCGCATTTGTCGATGGAGGGGCTTCTAGTCCGCCTTGGCGATATGTCGACCATCTAAAGCGACCGCATCCGATGTAATCGGGCCGGCCGGCCTGCATCAATCCGGGCCGAGGAAGACCGGTCTTGTTTGACACCGCTGGCCATATGCCCTTCCCCGTCGTATTCAAGCATCCTCGTGCCCTTACGACAAACTCCTGGATGGAATTTCCCACAAGTAGCACACTTTGGATAACTGGCTCGCTTGCTTGGTGGTCTTTGGGTAACTCCCCGGTTTGCGCTTGTTGCTGGAGTTCCTTCCGCAGAGCCATGGAGCCGTGTGGCCTCGCTATTTCGAGTGCCCGAGCCTCCTTGACCTTTAGCTTCGAGAAAACTTGTCACGCTGATACTGCTCGTAGTGCTCTGGTCGTGGTGCTACCGACTAGTTCTTCTGGTTTGTGGCCCTGTGAATGCCGCTAGCCACGTTCATTACTATTTGGCCTCAACATCTTGAGCATCAACCGGACTCGTTCTTTCTCTGTACTTACTAGTTCAGGGCATAGACGAGCCAATCTATTGAATTTCTTCACGGCCTTCCTCAACTGATAGGTTACCCCGACGAAACTCGGTGAACTCGTCGTAGTGGCGGTTGGTGACCCGCATGTGAAAGAACTCCTCAAAGAATTCCTTCAAGTCACCCATGTCATCCGGGTTCACCGGCCCTTCGCCTAATTCTCCCACCACATGCATCTCCGCCGATGTAAGGAGGCGACTTCACCTTCTCATGTTCTCGCCAGTCCAGAAGCTCCATCGCACTTTCCAAGTGTTTTGAACCAGGCTTGTGCATCCCATGGTTCACTAGTGCCCGAGAAGTTCTCGGCTTGACTCTCTGCCACTGGATTAGGCTTCTCTTGGGGCCACTGGTGCTGTAGGTTGGACTGGTGGAACCTCTAAGACTACTAGTGTTGCTAAGTTTGGTTCTGGAGTGACTGTGGGGGTATTCTGCTGACTAGCCTTTAGGGTGGCTATCTCCTGCTGCTGTTCAGCTAGCTGCTACTGTAACTGGGCCACTAATGCTGTCAGGTCTGTGGGAGGCACTGAACTGCCTGCCTCATGCTGGGGCTCAGTGGCTGGTGCCCTCCTAGCTGGGTGTCCTCGTGCCATTTCTAAAGGAACAAAGGACATACATAACTAAATATCATGTTCACATAGCTAATATCATCATGTTAGGCTCTATCATAAATAAACATGCTTCATTTATCTCTAACATGAAAACAAGAAATATAAACAAAGTGAGAGATGTTCTTACTTGGAAGCTGCAGGTTCAATGCGGATGTGTGTGTAGAAAGTATGGAAGTTGCTCTGATACCACTCTGGAACGACCCACCTTCTACTAACTAAGCTGTAAGGCCGATCGTCACATTATGTTGTACTAAACTATTCCCTGACCACCAATGAACCTAGGTGCGGAAGCTGTACTAATTAAAATTTTGCTAAGCTGTTATCATTTCTTGGTTCTAAACATGCTAAGGTAGGTAAACTAACTATTCATAACATGTTTTACCTTCCCCATGACCAAGGAACTGAACTTAGACATTTTCCCGCTGATATCAAACCTCCCAATCGATCCATTGATCGATTGGAACATCGAATCGATCCAGTGATCGATCCAGCACGCTACTGTGCTCGGGGCAATAATTTGGATCGATCGGCTGATCGATCCAGGCTGGTCAATCAATCCAATGATCGATCCCAGAGCTCTCTGTTCGTGACGGAAATGGCTGGATCGATCGGCTGATCGATCCAGAAGCCTACTGTTCGCGGAACAGATTGCCCAATCGATCAGCTGATCGATTGGGAACCCCCAATCGATCCACCGATCGATTGGGGTTTCTGATTTTGCAGTTAAGCTCTGATTTCAGCACTGTTTCGTGCCTCAATCACATTACAAGTGCTAAAATGACTATGAAACACCCTAACAATAACAACTAACATTCTAACCACAGAAAAAGAGGTGTTCTAAACATAATAGAGTGCATGGTCACTAGTTCATAGCAATTAACGTACTAAAGTGCAAATGACAAAATACTGAAAAGTTCTAAAGCTTAAACAGAGCTTGCTAAAATTCCCTAGATCTTTATTCCAAGTTCCTGCCCACACACATCTTCGTAGCATTGCCCTCCAGCCTCCGCTAGTCCATCTTTCCTTTACCTTTATCTGCAGTATAAGGAAAAGAAAGTATCTATAAGCTTTCGCTTAGTAAGAAACCATCTACCTCACAAAAAAATGCATACGATGCATTTATGTTTTTTTTTAAAAAAAACATGCTATCAAACATATGTTAAACTTGTTAAAACATGGCATACTGAAATCTCTGAACATGAACACTAAACATGGCATATAAAGCAAATCATAAATATCATGTGTAACAATAAAGAAAACTGAGCTGAACATGAATTAAGCTAGACTGGAACTGAATTCAAACTCAACTAACATAACTGATCTTTGTGAGTTTTTAAAAGCTACAATATAATAGATTAAAATACATAGTCATACTGCTAATGGGCCCGGCAACTGTACATGCTATGCGCGCATCCTTAACTAGACCCGGGGTTGCAAATCTCGAATTTAGTAAGGTTTACTAGGTTGTCTAAACCCAGGGACCGACTATGGGAGCCCAGCCCAATGGATATCTAATCTTGTACAGTGCCCCTACTGAAAAGTAAAATACTGAACATAAGCTAATAAATACTTGTCTTGCTTTTACTAGGTTGTCTAAACCCAGAACTAGGTTATCTAAACCTAGAGGCGACTGTGGGAGCCCACCCATTGGACATCTAGTCCTGTAAAAACTGGAGCAAGACTAAATAAGCTATAAAATGCTTCTATTGCATTTATTTAAGCTACTAAAATGCCTAAGTTGCATTTTCATGTGTTAAATAATTTAATCGAACACTTGGTATGCGCTAATTCGCATCCTTTGTGTCAATAGTCTACATAATTCTAAACCAATACATGGAATTCACACGAAAGCTACTTATACTGCAGGTGAGGGGTTTCTTACCTCCTGTTCATAATTTCTTACGAGTCTAATCGCTAGGTTTCACGGAGGAGAGATCTCTTCGACGATCTTCTCGCGTCTATGCGTTCCTCTCGCGGAGGGGAGCGTTCCTGTGCTGGAATCGCTGCCGGAAGATGCTCTTAGAGTCCTAGGAGAGGAACTCTAGGCCCTCTTGTGGTTGGCGCCGAAAGAAGGAGGAGGAGGGGGAGTCGGCGTGGCTAGGGTGAGGGTGAGGAAAAATCACGCTAAGGGAAAATAACTCTTCACTTATTAATTCCTTATTTATATTAAGTGATAATTCCGGCCCAACTCCAACTTAAATAGAGTTGTTTCCCATTCCTTTTAGCACGGCCCTGCTGGGTTCACTTGGTTACCATGGTTCACCATAAGGCATAGGACCCATAGGTCTCGGATTCAATTCCCGCCTAGGCCATTTTCGTTTTCTATTTGTTTTTGCTACTTCCACTGCTCTAAAAATTCTATAAAAATATCCTAAAATTCCTGAAAAATCATAAGATATTTCTAAAATTGTTTTGAGAATTTTCGGGCGTTACATTGTGACTCACCATAGACCAGAAGTTTATCCAAAGAATACTTACTTGTTGAACCCAAAGCTAAACCTGAATCTAACACAAAATTAAACCAGACCCTTAAATTCAACAATAGTTCATCTCACAACAATTATAGGGTTACCTGATCGAAAATTTAGATCGGGTGAGATGACTAAGAAATTAAAAATTAAAATAATTTTTTTAAAAAAAACTCAATTTTAAAAATCTTTCAAAACTTAATTTCAAAATTATTTCAAAATCTTTTAAAAATCATTTTAAAAATCTTTCAAAACTTAATTTCAAAATTATTTCAAAATATTTTAAAAATCATTTTAAAAATCTTTCAAAACTTAATTTCAAAATTACTTCAAAATCTTTTAAAAACTATTTTAAAAATATTTCAAAACTTAATTTCAAAATTACTTCAAAATCTTTTAAAAATCATTTTAAAAATCTTTCAAAACTTAATTTCAAAATTATTTCAAAATCTTTTAAAAATTATTTTAAAAATATTTTAAAAATATTTCAAAACTTAATTTCAAAATTATTTCAAAATCTTTTAAAAATCATTTTAAAAATCTTTCAAAACTTAATTTCAAAATTATTTCAAAATCTTTTAAAAATCTTTCAAAACTTAATTTCAAAATTATTTCAAAATCTTTTAAAAAACATTTTAAAAATCTTTCAAAACTTAATTTCAAAATTACTTCAAAATCTTTTAAAAATCATTTTAAAAATCTTTCATAACTTAATTTCAAAATTATTTCAAAATCTTTTAAAAAATCATTTTAAAAAATCTTTAAACTTTAGGGCTCTAATACCTGATCAATACCAATTAGATAATTTGATTACTATTTAACTTGAATTATGCTTGGACTTAAGGACCAACTGAATAAATAACCTAAATTAAAATTTTAGCTACTCTCTCTCTTCAACCTAAAAATTAACAAGTTCTTTTTCAAAAATAAGTATTATTTTATTCAAAATTAAGCTAAGTTACTTTTTCACTTAAGCTATATTTTCAAAATTTAATATTTGCAAAAGGCTTAGCTAAGTGACTTATATAGCAACTTTCAAACTTAGCCATCTTTATGAATTTTTGCTGAGTTACCTAATCGATTCATTCTATACTTGGCTAAAAGTATTAAAAGCATATTCCTTGCAAAATTTAACTCATGGCTTACAAAATTTTTTTGCCAAGTAAAAAGAGCCTTCAAAATAATTTGCCTCCAAAATTCTTTAAAATCTAGCTAAGTTTTTCTAAACTTAGTTACATATTTTTTTTCTCTTTTCCTCTAAAACCAACTAAGTTTACAAAGAGGCTAAAGCCATCCTTCAAGTCATCCATAAATTAGCCTTTTTAACTTAGGAGAAAAATAACTAACAAATTTTTTTACTAGCTAAGTGTTTCACAAGCATTTTTCCAAAGACTAAGACTATTTTTTTCTAAAAACTTAAAACATGCTTTCCAACTGGCTTATTTTTTGATATATGCCAAAGGGGGAGAGTAGGAAATTCAAAATTAAAAGTAAAAAGTGTTTTATTAAGGGGGAGAGTAGGTAATTCAAAAGTAAAACTTTATTTAAATTCAAAAAGGAAACCCTGTATTAAGGGGGAGCTTCACAAAAGTTTAAGTGTTAGCTTAAGTTAGGCGTTCATTTGAATTTATGTACTTAAGCTTGCTCACTTAAAACTTTTTAACATACTTATGCATTTGTTTTTACTTAACTTTGAATTTGGGTTGCCATAATAAAAAAGGGGGAGATTGTTGGTGCGGGAAGCATCCGACGATCGAACCCAAGTTTTGATAATGACAAAGGGTTCAAAGTTAAGTCTTGTTGTTATCTAACATGTTAAATGAGTGTTTCAGGAAAGTCCTAACTGCGGTTAGGCAAAGGGAAAACCCTAAGGGGTGGTAACCCTAGGTCCTAAGGAGTGGTAACTCTAGGTGGAGAAAAGTCCTAGCTGCGGTTAGGCAAAGGAAAACCCTAGGGGGTGGTAACCCTAGGTCATAGGGGGTGGTAACCTTATGCAGAAAGTCTTGGCATGTCGATGGCTTCAGGCAAAAGTCCTAGGGGGTGGTAACCCTAGGTGGAAAGTCCTGGTGTCGCAAACCAGGTGAAAGACTGGACTAGCCGGGAAGCGGATGTCCAGCAAAAAGTTCGGAAGCGTCGAGTGTTGAGCAAAAGTCCAGTTGATCTGGAGGATCGTACTGGCAACAGGTAAATCTCCTGAGTGGAGTAGGTGAGGACGCGTTCCCCGTAGAGGGAACAGTAGGCGTCGGGTCGACCTAGGGTTTCCGATTGGAAATCCGAAGTCAGACTCGGACAGTCCGAAGACTGTCATTATCACATCTATTATGTTTTATGTGTTAACTTTGTACTGCAGGGTATATTTGGGACTAATGTATCTTGTAGGGACCAAAGTGCAAAGATTAACCTCGGATGAACAGTATCTGAGGCGCCTCCATGGAGCTTGGAGGCGCCTCGGGTGCAAAACCTGAGCTGGCTGCGAAGCAAGCTTGGAGGCACCTTGAAGGAATCCAAGGTGCCTTGGACAGCTTGATGAAGGCGCCTTGGAGAGGTTGGAGGCGCCTTGAACCTGATAAGGTTCGACCAGTTCAACACTTATCTCCGCGGCTGACTCAGCTCATTCAAGGCGCCTTGGTGAACAGTAGAAGGCGCCTTAAATACCCTTTATAAGGGGTCTCGACCAGCAGCTCAAAACAAGAATTCCCAAGTCTTCTATCTCCAATGTGCTGCTCTGAAAGACGCCCGAAAGTGCTGCTACAAGTGTACGACAACCCGAAGCTCCGAGATTCTATTCTTGTCGTTGGTATAATTAGTTTTTGCATTTACTTGTACTTCATCTTGTAATCCTTTTATCGAGCTTATAGTTGTTACCCACGCAAAGCGATCAAGGATCGCGGGCCTTCGAGTAGGAGTCGATCAAGGCTCCGAACGAAATAAAAATCTCTTGCGTCTGTGTATGTTTGTTTTTATTCCGCTGCATTAACTCTTACGCTTTTTACGATTCCGATAATCAAATGAAATAGCCGCGAGCGTTATTCACCCCCCCCCCCTCTAGCGCGTCTCGATCCAACATATCATCCATAACAATTGAGATGTACATTCACCTAGGGCTATATATTCAGCTTCAGTGGTAGATAAAGCAACACAGTGTTGCTTTCTATTGGACCAACTTATTAGGCACTAACCTAGAAATTAACAGGTACCACTTGTGCTTTTTCTATCTAGCTTACACCCAGTATAGTCTGAGTAAGAGTAGCCGGTTAGGTCAAGGGTGCAAGATCTCGGGTACCATAATCTTACATTTAGGGTTCTCTTAATATACCTAAGTATTCTTTTGACAAAGGTTAAGTGAGACTCTTTTGCACAAGATTGGTATCTTGCACACATACCTACTGTGAAAAGAATGTCTGGTCGGCTCGTAGTTAGGTACAATAGACTCCCTATCACACTTCGATAGTATTTCAAATCTACTGGTTTACCTTCTAAGTCTGAGTCAATTTGACTATTAGTAGCCATTGGTGTATTAAAATTTTTTGAGTTTTCCATTCCAAATTTTCTAACTAATTCCTTAGCATATTTAGTTTGATAATTGTAAATTCTATCTTTGGTTTGTTTAATTTGTAAATCTATGAAAAAGTTAAGTTCACCTACCAGACTCATTTCAAATTCATTTTCTATTAATTTGATAAATTTTTTCAAAAATTTGGAGTTTGTTGATCAAAAAATTATATCGTCTACGTAAATTTGGGCTATAAAAATGTCTTTTTCTAAGGTTTTTACAAAAAAGGTTGGATCTATTTGACCTTTTTTGAACCCTTTTGATATTAGATAATTGGACAAACGTTCATAACAAGCCCTAGGTGCTTGTTTTAGTCCATATAGAGCCTTTTTTTAGTCTAAAGACATGATTTGGATGTTCTAAGTCCTCAAATCCTGGGGGTTGATCTACATATACCTTTTCTTTAATAAATCTATTTTAAAATACAAATTTTACATCCATTTGGTATAGCTTAAATTCCTTTTGTGCTGCATAGGCCAGCAGCATCCTAATGGATTCAAGTCTGGTTACAGGGGCATAGGTCTCATCATAGTCTAACCCTTCTACTTGATTGAACCCTTTAGCTACTAACCTGGCTTTGTTTCTAACTATTTTACCTTGATCATCTAATTTTTTTCTAAAAACCCATTTAGTATCAATTACGGTCTTGTTAATGGGCTCAGGTACTAATTCCCAGCTAGACCTGATTTCTTTCAAATTGGGCTAACTCTTCTTGCATTGCTAAGGTCCAGTCTGGGTCTCGTAGGGCTTCATCTATGGTTTTGGATTCAATTTTGGAAATGAGGGCTATTTGGCTTAAGTTCCTATAAGATGACCTAGTCCTGACTCCTAGAGTTAGATCACCCAAAATTTGGTCAGATGGATGATTGATGCTTGTTCTTGTTGATCTTATATTTGGGTTAGTAATTGGTTCTTCAGATTCATTAGGTTCAGGTTGAATTTCATCATCATCTTCTGTATTTCTTGAGTTAACATTTTCTGTATTATTATTTTCATTTATTATATTGGGTAGTTTATTTTCTTTATCAAATATTACATTTGTTGTTTTTCAACTTTTAGGGTATTTTTGTTATAAACTCTATATGTCTTACTGGTTGTTGAGTACCCTAAAAATATTCCTGGGGTTGTTTTTGATGAAAATTTTCCTAAATAGTCTTTAGTGTTTAAAATAAATACTTTACACCTAAATACTTTTAAATAGTTTAAGTTAGGAATTTTATTATAGTATATTTCATAGGGTGTTTTATTCTGAAATTTGTTAATTAAAATCCTATATAACAGGCTGTATTAATTGCTTCAGCCTAGAATTGATTAGATAATTTGTATTCGTTTAACATGGTCCTATCGGCTTCTTGTAGAGTTCTATTTTTACGTTCTACTAGACCATTTTGTTAGGAGGGTCCTAGGGCAAGAATATTCATGTTTATACCCATTAATTTCACAAAATTCAATAAAGTTATGATTTGTAAATTCTCCCCCATGGTCACTTCTAATTCTTTTTATCTGAGTGTCTTTTTCATTTTCTATTAATTTACAAAAAACTTTAAACACTTCAAGAGTTTCATCTTTAGTTTTTATAAATTTTACCCAAGTAAATCTTGAATAGTCATCGATTATTACTAAGCAATATTGGTTTTTACTTAGTGACTTGGCTCCATGTGAATCAAACAAGTTTAGGTGAAGAAGCTCAAGTATTGAAGTTGTTCTATTTAGGTTGGTTAACTTATGGTTTGACTTGGTTTGTTTACCTTGTTGATAGGCATCACAAATTGAATTTTTCAATAAATTTAAATTTGGACAGACCTCTAACTAGACCATTTTGACTCATTTTTAAAATGAGTCTAGTATGAGTGTGACCCAATCTCCTGTTCCACAACTCAGTTTCCTCTTGTTGTGTTAATAAACACTCTAGTGAGGAAGTTGGTAGGTCTATAGTATAAATATTCTTTTTCTTAATACCCTTAAGTGTAATTTTAGGATTATTAATATTCTTAATTATACACTCAGTTTTTGAAAATATGATTAAATATCCTGAGTCACATAACTGGCTAATACTAAGTAAATTGAAACTAAATTGTTCAACTAATAATGCTTTTCGAATGTAAAAATCAGAATTTAGTTGAATATTACCTATTCCGATTACCTTAAGGGTCCCGTCGTTGCCGAATGCAACATACCCTAGGTTCTTGAGTTTCAGCTTACTGAATTTCAATATATCTCCAGTTATATGTCTAGAGTAGCCACTATCTAGCATCCATTGATTCAAATCTTTATGTTCCTACATAAGGTATTTGATTTGGGTCAATTTAATGGATTCAGAAGATAGTTTGATTGAAATCAACTTAGTGTTCCATCTCACCCAATCTAAATGATCAAAACATGGTATCCCTATGGGTGATTGTGAGATGGTATATTAGATTAATTGGGGTTAACTTAATTAGGTTAATTTTATTTAAGTTAATTTAATTAATTAAAAAGTTAATTAAGTTAATTATAAAATTAATTAAATTTATTGAATTAATTATTAAGTTAATTAAGTTGATTAAGTTGAATTAATTATTAAGTTAGTTAAGTTAAATTAATAATTTAATTTAGTTAAGTTAAATTAATTATTAAGTTAATTAAGTTGATTGAGTTGAATTAATTATTAAGTTAGTTAAGTTAAATTAATTATTAAGTTAATTAAGTTGATTAAGTTGAATTAATTATTAAGTTAGTTGAGTTGAATTAATAAATTAATTGAATTGAATTAGGTTAAGTTGACTTATAAATTATATTTAGTTGATTAAATTGTTTAGATTAAGTGGTTAATTATTTAGATTTGACTAAGTTCAATCTAGATCCATCTCACCCGATTCTAGGTTATCAAACAGGAACCTTAAGTAGTTTTGTGAGATGGTTATCTTGATTTAGATTATTTCTAAGGATTAATTTATATTTGAGTTAGACTTAGGTTTTCTAATTGGTTAATTAAATATATATTTCAAGGATCGGTTCCTAGACTGTGGCGAGACTCTAGGCTTTCTTGGGTATGAGATCATCAACCACTTCTAGACAGAACCTTTCAAAGAAAATATATATTTAATTTTTCTTTTGAAACCCCTATGTTTAACTAAACAAGTGTAAATTACGCCTAGGTCCTTAAACTATCCTAGTATAGTCATGCTTATTACCTAAAAAGAAAATAAATAGGCATCAAACAATTCTAGAGATAGTTTTTCTATTGGCTCCTCCTAGATCATAGCCTCGATATGGTTTATCAAGGAAATACACTTGATCCTTGGGGACCCAATATTGACCAAGTCCAACTTGATTGACCAAGTTGGACTTAGGTACCCATGCTTGGACTATCTTTTTATTTGGTCTGTTGACAAGTGATAAATATGACCAAAATTTCTTTTTGGTTCTAAATCCTAGTCCGTATCGATTGTAAACGGCTTTCTGTGTTCCAAGAATCAAGTCAAGATTCTTGGAACCCAATGTAAACCGTTCTAATGCAGTTTTCAAATCCTTGACTTGACTTTTCAGGCTAGAATTCTCTTCCTCAAGCTTTTGGACTTGAGTTGAGGTTCCAGTCTGAACTGGGTCAGTTAAGGATTCGAAGTTAGTTACTTCTTTAATGGAGGTTACCTCCTTTAGAAGAGACTTGATCCGAATGTTGGACTTAGCTAATTTATGCATTAAATAATTGATTAAATTGTATAAACGACGCGTACTTAAAGAGGGGTTTGGCCCTTCGGAAATGGATACGGATCTGTGGCTTCTCTCGGACTCAGCTTCCGATTCATCCTTGCTTCTGAATTCGCTGATTTGATCCCGGGTCATCATTGCGAGAAAACTCGTCTGTTCGAGTTCTTCGTCGTCGGACTCTTTTGAGGATGACTCGTCCCATGTCGCCTTTAGGGCCTTCTTCCTTCTTGCCTTTTCTGTATCTTTCTGGTTCGGACAGTTGGCCTTGATGTGCCCCTTCTGGTTGCATCTGTAGCACATTACCTTGAACTTTACCTTTGAGTTTGGTTGAGCCTCTTTGGACTGGATGAGCTTTCTGACATCCTTCTTGTTGAAGCCCTTCTTCTTTCTGTAGAGCTTCCTCATTAGGTTGACGAGTTCCGTCGTGAGCTCGTCATCGTCGTCATCCAAATCCGGTTCTTCTTCTGACTCCGATTCGGTTTTGCGCTTTGTTTTAGCTTCCCGGGTTCTTCCTGTACCTGCAACCAAAGCTACACCTTTCTCGACTGGATGTGAGTTAATCTGTTCATGTAATTCAAACTCCACAAACAACTCATCTAATTTTATTGAAGAAAGGTCCTTAGAAACCTTGTAAGCATCTACCATGGATGCCCACAAGATATTCCTCGGGAAAGCGTTTAGAGAATACCTAATTACATCTCTATTTTCTACCTTTTGTCCAATTACATGTAGACCGTTGAGTAGGTCTTGTATCCGGGAGTGGACTTGGCTAGTCATCTCATTTTCCTGTATTTTAATATTATATAGTTTATTGAATATTAAATCTCTCTTGCTTACCTTGGTGTCGGACATTCCTTCATGAAGCTCGATCAGCTTCTCCCAAAGTTCCTTGGCACTCAAGAACGGGCCAACGCGGTTCAATTCCTCCTTCGATAAGCCGCACTGGAGGGTCTAGGTCGCCTTGGCATTCGCTTCTACCTTTTTGATAAGAGTCGCATCCCAATCCTCGTAAGATATTAGCTTGTCGGTGTCGTTAGTTGGTAGTTGAAAATCGATTTTGATGATCATCCAGACTTCAAAGTGAGTCTAAAGATACACCTCCATCGGGCCCTTACAGTAACTGAAGTCATCTCCGATGAAGAGCGGTGGTCGAGCGGTGCTATACCCTTCTTGAAGAGCCATAAAAAAATCTTGCACAAAAAAAAGGAACAGAAAACGAGTCCCAGGACTTGATCCTGGATTAGCAGTGTGGTAAAAAAAAAAATTACGATCTCGAGTGGTGTTGCACCAACTTCAAGACAAATCTAATTACAAAAGAAACTTAGATCGGAAGATGGCAAGAATACCGAATCCGATCGACTCCGAAAAGCTGAAATCACCACGAAAAGAATGCTTAATTGGTGGTTGCACCAAATCAAAGCAACCCCGCTCTGATCTTCCCCGATGCCGAAGCCACGAGGAAATCGATCGCGCTAGCACCAAGCGTCCACCGCCGACTAAGGCTCTTCTCCACTGATCACTGGAGTCCATCCGGAGATTTCTCTTCTCCTAGAGTCGTCGACCCTGCATTGGTGGATCTCCAGTTAAGAGGGGTTTGAACCCTAGATCTAACCTCCTGCGGCGCCTCTCTACACATCGCAGCTTCGACGATCGAACCAAGTTTGCTCTAACCGATCTTTACTCTAGTGTTGGCATTGCCCTATTCCTCTGTCTCAGCTCACCGCCACAATAACCTCCCGAGCCCTTGATAATTAGCATTTTGATACATTATTTCTACCCTTAATTTTCATGTTTTAATCCTTTCATATGATTAATTGTTGATTTTTATCATGTTTATTAAGTTGGATTTATATTATGAGTTTTGTTATAATTCTTCCTATTTTTATGGATTTCTACTTATAATTGTGCACTTTTATTTTCTAGGGATTGAGCTCAAGTTGATCCAAATTGAACCTAAAGACTTGAGTCAATGAGAAGTCCAATCTGAAGAAATTTGAGCCATTGGATCAAATCTGAAGCAAATTAAATGAAAGATTCAGATCTGATTAATTCTAACCGTTCATCAAGATCTGGTTGATTTTGGCCAATCTGTGTAGATCTGGCATGATCTGAGCCGCTCATCTTGATCTAGCCATCCGGACCATTCAATGGGTTTGAGTTGATCTCGACCGTTCACTCAAATTTGATCTCAGCCACTCCTTCGGATCTGGGTTGATCAGGACCGTCGGATCAAATTTAGGGGAATAAATCCACAAAGCCAGCATTTCTGATGGGGCGCATCGCATCTTCTCCCGTTCGGCTCCTTCTCACGCGACTGTCGTTTCTTCTCCTTCACCGACGGCCGGCGGCCACCTCCACTCAACCACCGCCGCCGGCCGGACACCATCTCCTTCCTTCTTCTATTCACACCGCAGCCAAGGAATTTTGCCTCTACCACTCAGTCTTCTCTCTGTTCGCGACGTCCTCTGTGCTCGCGGCATTTCCTCCTCGCGCGGGCTAGGGTTCGCTACAGATTCAACAGGCGACTTCATTCCTCCGAGTTTTGAGTTCTAGCAGCAACATCTTCTCCAGATTTGGTCAGCACAGCAGACTTCAATTCCAGCACTACTTCCTTCATCCGGACCAGATTTGGCCAGTCACAGCTCCACCTTTTCTTCCACAGCAGTCTTCAAGTTTGATCAGCAATTCTTCAACAAATCTAGACATCTTTTGTTTGTTGCAGTTTCTTCACTTGATTCGAATTTATAGTGATGTTTCTTTTAGTTGATTGTTTGATGCTTGTATTGAATTGTTCTCCCTTGTTTTAGATTTGCACGTACTCATGTCATTTCGATTTATGCTCATAAGGTGTTCGACAAAATGTTTCTTCCAACAGTAGGTTTAAATTCGTGCACTTTATTTCACTTAATGTTTGCTTGTCTTATCTTTTGCAATTGCTATAAGTTTTGTTCTTCATTTGAATGCAATTAGGCTAGGGTAGATTAGCTTTCTTTAATGCTCTAAGTTACATTCCATGCTTAGTTTCATTACATGCTTACTTTATGTTGTCTTTAATTTCCTTGCAATCATAGTTTAAGTTAGACTAGGTTTTCTTATTTCCATCGTCTTTCATTTACTACGTAGGTTCATTTAATACTTTTCTCTTTCATTCCTTAGTTTAGTTCCGTTAATGGTCCTTTGCTTCTGACTGATTAATATCTTTCTAGTTCCTTTGCTATTTGAATTTTGGTGTATATGCAAGATCTAATGATTTTAAATCACATTTTCAGATTTGACTTAATGTGTAGTGTCCATCTCCATTCAGTCCCTTAGTAGATCAAGAATGTCATGCTATAGAATGTACCTCTTTTTTATTGGAGAAGATGATTCTGTTTCCATTTTGATATCAGGTTCATAAGCAGGGTGTTGCACTTGGAAGATCTGTTGACTTGACAAAGTTTGATGGTTATGACCAATTGATCGAGGAGTTAGATCAGCTATTTGAATTCAAAGGAGAATTGATGACTCCAAATAAAAATTGGATGATTGTATTTACTGATAATGAGGATGATATGATGCTTGTTGGAGATGACCCTTGGCAGTAAGCATGCTTCTACATTCCTAATGTTCTTCTCTTATGTATATATATCTTCCATTTTCTATGTATAAAGTGGATATGTTGACAACTGGTGTTGTATAATTTTCTGCAGAGAATTTTGTGCTATGGTCCGTCAGATTTTTATATACCCAAAAGAGGAGGTCTAGAAGATGGATTCAAGTACCTTGCACCCAAAAAATGAAGATTGTCCTAACAACTGGTGTTGTTTTATGTTATTTGCCTACTACCAATGCAGTTTAACTGATTTTACATTGACTGAACAAGGTTGATTTTATTTAGGTATCAAACTCTCCCATTTGTTTTAGATATTACATGTCTTGTTTGTTAATTTCTCCAAACCATTATTTCTCAATTTGTTAACAAGGAAACTCATGTTAGCATAGTCATGATCAGAGCCTAATTATAGTTTACAATTATCTGAGTGTTATTGATTAACTGTTCTGTCCTTTCTTCTGGTTATTTTTTTTTTTAAATTTATGCACTCATTTAGATGGTTTATTATTCTTGTTGTGATGAATTCAGGTCTAGTGAAAATACTGAAGAAGTATGACAAGAGAACAGGAGCACTTATCAGGCAGCCCTTCATCGAAAAGGTGCTGCAGTAGCCATTCTTTACAACTGATCTCCTATATATACAAACTCGTGAAGGAGTGTGTGGCTATGCTCGACCACCTCTTCCCCAGCAACAACCTGTCAATTTCAGCAGAATGCGACGGACAAAATGGAGTGCCAAAGCCGGCACAATTAGGTGGGAGGGTTCCGGAGTTAGAGGAGATTAAATATATGCAGAGCTTATACATGAAGAGCACCGTAGCAGCGCTACGGTCCTTGAAACAGATTAGGAGCAAAAGTTCAACAGTCAAAACAGATTAGAAAATCTCGTGTTATATTATTCTACCTTTGTTTTAATAGTGTTATCATTTTGTTGGTTGCTTATGAAATTTTGTTGGTTGTTTATGAAATTTCTTCAGAATGTTATAGATATTATTTTTGAATGTTAGAAAATTATATATTAAATTTTATTTTGAAATTTAGTATTTTGAATGATTTATAATATTGGAAAATTGTGTATTAATTTTTTTTATTTTTTATTTAAAAAAGACAACGGTTTTTCACTGTTGTCGTAAATAGTTTAAAACTGTTGTTGAAGACCCTGTTATTAAAGGTAGACGCTCAAAGACAACGGTGAAAAACTGTTGTCTTTGAAGGAAAAGACAACGGTTTTTCACCGTTGTAAAACTGTTGTCTTTGCCTTCAAAGACAATGGTTAAAAACTGTTGTCTTTGGGCACCCCTTTTAACAACACGGCCTTTAACAACAGTCCGAAAGGGGCTACGACAACGGTGAAAAATCGTTGTTGTTAGGCTTTTTTCTTGTAGTGAAAGAATGGATACAAACAGGACAAGATCATAGAAATAGGAAATTGACAAATCCACAAGAGTTTTACATTAAATCTTCATTACAAATACTCTCTCCATCCTAGAACAAGAGATCTAATCCATAGAACGAAGAAGGAAAATTGAAAAGAAGAAGATTACAAGAATTCTTGGTCCCCAAGTCCAAGAAATAAGAGAAAGAAAGCTTATCTACGATGAAGAATGATCTTCGGATCCAATCCTCAATTACAGAGTCGAAACGTTGAGGAATCTGCCCTTGAATCGCTGAAAATACCTCTGAGAAGATAGAGGAACACCCCAAATCTTGATTCCCCCCAAAAGGGAGAAGATCCCTTTTCAAATCTTGGAGAAGGCCTTATATAGAGGAGGGGTTTGGGCGCCACACGGCCCCGAGGCACGGCCGTGTGAGGTTCACACGACCAAGGCCACTCCCTTCTCTGCCTACCTTACACGGTCATGTGTGATACACGATCGTGACATGCTTCTTCCACAACTCCCTTTGCATGGTCATGTAGATCTACACGGCCTGCACTGCCTCTGCCTCTGGAAAATTTGCACGCCCGTGTGGTGCACACGGCCAGGGCCTTCTTGGTCTCTGGAAACCTTGCACGATCGTGTGGTGTACATGGCCGAGACTTTCTTGATCTCTGGAAACCTTGCATGGCCGTGTGATGTACACGTCCTAGCTCCTTTTGGCTTGAAATCTTGGCACGGTCGTGTGAGGTTCACACGGTCGAGGCCACTTCCTTTTCTGCTACAACCACACGGGCAAGGATCTCCACAAGGCCTGGGCAACCCCCCATCGCAAGGCCGTGTGATGTTCAGGTACAGCGCCTTCCTCTCTAGCTTCGCTTGTAGATTTGGCCTTGAGCATGAATCCTTCACCAAATTCGACCCCTATATACAAAAAATGCACAAAAGAAGATCTCCGAACAAAAAGAGTAAATATGCTAAAAGGAAAGCTGGAATTACGAAAATGCATAGATAAAGTATGCTCAAAGTATGTGAATGTGCGTCCAAACATGCTTAAAGTATATATAATCTACGCACATCACACCCCTAGACTTAAAATTTTGCTTGTCCTCAAGCAAAGGACAAGCAAAATGTCGCAATCTAAATTCATATGTTTTACAATGCTCTCATATCCCTATTGGTGCGGGAAGCATCCGACGATCGACCATTGTTTTGATAATGGCAAAGGAATTCAAAGTTAAGTTGCTTTGTAATCTAACATACTTAATTGAGTGTTTCAGACAAGTCCTAGCTGCAGTTAGGTAGGGAGAAAACCCTAGGGGGTGGTAACCCTAGGTCATAGGGGGTGGTAACCTTATGCGAAAAGTCTTGGCGGGTCGTAAGCTTCAGGAAAATGTCCTAGGGGGGTAACCCTCGGTGGAAAGTCCTGGTGTCGCGAACCAGGTGAAAGACTGGACCAGTCGGGAAGAGAAAGTCCAGGAGAAAGCCCGGAAGCTCCGAACGCTGAGCAAGAGTCCAGTCGATCTGGAGGATCGCACTGGCAACAGGTAAATCTCCTGAGTGAAGTAGGTGAGGACGCGTTCCCCGTAGAGGGAACAGTAGGCGTCGGGTCGACCTAGGGTTTCCGGTTAGAAATCCGAAGTCAGACCCGGAAAGTCCGACGACTGTCAAGTTTATTTATCATATTATCCATGTGCTAAATTTGTTTTGCAGGGTTTGTGTTTGGGACTAACACAATTTGTAGGAACAAAGGAGCATCTTTAACTTCGGATGAACAGTGTCTGAGGCGCCTCCATGGGGCTTGGAGGCGCCTCGGGTGCTAGCCGAAGCCAGCTGTCCAGAAGAGTTGGAGGTGCCTCGGAGGAAGCTGGAGGCGCCTTGGACCAGGCATTGGAGGCGCCTTGGAGTAGCTTGGAGGCGCCTTCAGAGGGATGAGGTGCGACCAGGTTTGCGCTTATCCACCCGTGCGACTCGACGACCTGGAGGCGCCTCGGACAGGCTTGGAGGCGCCTCCAGCACTGTTTAAAAGGGGATCTCGACCAGCAGCTTGAAACATCTTCTTCCAAGCGAACTTTCTGCTACAAGCTGCCTACAAGACGATCCCGAAGTGCTGCAACGACATCCCGACAACCCGGAGCTTCATATTTAGTCTTTTGTTGTCGGTATAATTTTATTATTACTGCTCTGAACTGTACTTAGTTTGTAATAGTCTCTACGAGATATAGTTGTTGCCCAACGTAAACGCTCAACGAGTGTGGACCTTCGAGTAGGAGTTGAGATAGGCTCCGAATGAAGTAACCTCTCGTGTCTTCTGTGTGTTTGTGCATCTTACTATTTTCGCTGCTTTATAACTCGATAGTTTTACGAATTCGAAAAGTGTGAAAGTCACGAACGCTATTCACCCCCCCTCTAGCGCTTTCGATCTAACAATTGGTATTAGAGCGGGGTCATTTTGAATTGGTGCAACCACCCTTCAAAACAATTTTACGTGGTCATTTTTATCTTTTCGGAGTCAATTAGAATTAGCTTTGTAACTACATTCTAATTCTTTTTACGAATCGTATTTTGCTCGAGACTGGTACACACCACTCGAGTTCGCAAATTCTTATCTTTATTTCCCGCACTACTAATCCAAGACCTAGTCTTGGGATATCTCTATTTTTTTTTTTGTTGCATATCGCTAATAGCCCAACAAGAAGGTTTCAGCACCATTCGCCCCCCACTTTTCTCTGGACAAGACTTCGGATATTGGAAGGGGCAAATGGAAACCTTTCTTAAGACCCAGTTCGACACATGGATGATCATCAAGACCGGACTACAACTGCCATCCGACGAAGACGGCAAGCCAACACCCTGCGAAAAATGGGAACCAACCCTAATCAAGAAAGTGGAAGCTGATGCCAAAGCAACCTATACCCTCCAGTGCGGACTGACCAAGGAGGAACTCAACAGAGTTGGACCATTCTCCAGCGCAAAAGAGCTTTGGGAGAAGGTGATCGAACTCCACGAGGGCACCTCCGACACCAAGGTAAGCAAGAGAGATCTCTTGTTCAATAAATTATATAATTTGAAAATACAGGAAGACGAGACGGCTAGCCAACTCCATGCTCAAATACAAGACATACTAAACTCCCTCCACGTGATCGGGCAAAAGGTCGACAATAGGGACATCATAAGGTATGCACTTAGTGCTTTTCCGAGGAGCACATTGTGGGCATCAATGGTAGATGCCTACAAAGTCTCCAAGGATTTATCTTCTATTAGATTAGATGAATTATTCTCTGAATTTGAACTTCATGAGCAGACTAATACACAGCCACCCGAGAAAGGTGTAGCTTTGCTTGTAGGTACCAGTAGAACACGCGAACCAAGATCACGACGAAGAACTGAGCCAGAGTCAGAACCAGAACCAGACTCAGACGACGAAGACGACGAACTAACAAACGAACTCGTGAACTTAGTAAAGAAGCTCTACAAGAAAAAGAAGAGCTTCAATAAGAAAGACCTAAAGAAGGCAGTGCAATCAAAGGAAGGTCAACCGAGCTCGAAGGTCAAGTTTGAGGTGACCTGCTACGGATGCAACTAGAAGGGCATATCAAGGCTAACTGCCCCAATCAGAAGGACGTTAAGAAGCAAAGAAGGAAGAAGGTACTAAAAGCGACTTGGGAAGAATCCTCGGAAGAAGACACCGACGATGAGCTCGAATAGACGAGCCTCCTTGCCCTGATGGCCCGAGACCAGATCGATGTGTCCGAGAGAGAGAGAGTGAGTCGGAAGCAGCATCGGAAAGAAGCCACGGATCCATATCCGTTTCCGAAGGGTCTGATCCCTCTGTAAGTATCCCTAGACTTAACAACCTAGTTAATTATTTGTTACGAAAATTAGCTAAGTCTAATCTTAGAATTAAGTCACTTCTAAAGGAAGTAGCTGTCCTTAAAGAAGTGACTAACTTCAAATCTTTGACTGAACCAGTTCAGACTGGAAACTCGACTCAAGTCCAAAAACTTGAGGAAGAGAATTCCAGCCTGAAAACTCAGGTCAAGGATCTGGAGAAAACATTAGAACGATTCTCCTTGGGTTCCAAAAACCCCCCAAATAAATTGTCACGCCCCCAGAGGAGTCCTTACCGAAAAATTTCAGCAGCATCTCCCTTGTACGGGTGACAATCTGAGGCATACATACATACAATATACATCAGCCACATACGGCTGGAATATATCTACACAACCGCGCAGTTATATAAATATATGAATCAGCCCACACGGCTGTACTAAATCAACACAGCGGAAATCACAAGCAACGATCACAAAACATAAAGTAACTAACTGCGAGCCGGCTCGGCTTGACACAATAATATCAAACCCAATACAAGAGAATACAAGTACATAAACAAGTACAAAACCCAAAATACAAATAACGTAAGAAATACCGAAATCGTAAGGTCGTCCTCGAATGTGACGTGGAACTGGCGGACAGGATCTCCAGGCGACTCCATAACTCCTTTACCTGCTACCTGGTGAAATTACAACTATGCGGGGTGGTGAGTATAAAAACTCAGCGGGTAATAGACAGATAGTGCATGAGTATGGTAAAGAACTAGAGATGCAAAGGTATACAGTCTCGTATGGAAATAGCAGATACTACAGTGATATCATAATAAGTGTCCATACCTGAAACCATATCCTAGGCTAGTAAGGGAAGGTAGTTATAGCAAAGTCCTGCTACAGTACTGCTCATAACTACATGGTATCATGTGAGGTATATACAGGTCAACAGTAAGTAAGCCAGTGTCTAAACAAATATCACAGGTATAAATCTCAACCTATGTAAGCATAACAGCATAAATAAACAACAGCAGCATAATCTAGCAACAGCAGCATAGATAAGCGACAACAACATAAGTAAACAACAGTATCAGCAGGTATAATAATAACAGCGTATGCACGGATGGTCACTCCCGCCCACCCCTCAAGTCCATGACCCCAGTATGGACGAGAGGCCGGGACAATGACAAACTGTACACCACTCCAGCTACCACTACTCTCGAGTGGCCGAGGGGACAGTTGCATAGTAGCTGAATAGCTACGTCTGCGACGGGGTCCCTGCTGCCCGCGACTCCAGCAAACACTACCCATGAGTGTGCGAGTGGGGGGCACGACAGGACAAGCGGCACGCTCCAAGCTACCACTACCCATGAGTGGCCGAGCGTGCGGCCCAGGCCAACGACCGTCTCAACCACAAGGGAGCCAAAGTCATCAGCTATGCATGCAATGACATGATGCGAAAATGCAGCAGTCATCATATATATATAAACAGAAAACAGGTATGCTACATGAAGCCAGCATGCTCAGCAAGGTGTGTAAATAAACAGAAATCAAAGCAGGTAAACATGGTATCAGGTGTCCATATATCCAATACCTACTATCTAATGTCTGGTATCTGGTATCCAATACCTAGTACTATAGTATCTGCTAAATATCATCGATAGCAACGAGAGACTGTATAGATACAGAAACGAGCAGCTCAAAGATTGAGTGGAAGTATCAAGCGCAGGAAAAATAAGAGTGGAGTCAAGATAAATACAGCAACTATCTGAACATAAAGCTCATGCACTAGGATCAAAATACTAATGAGGTAAAGCAAGAAGTACCCGCCTTTAATCTGTCGATCATGATAAAATAAATCAATCCCACGTCGAGACGCTCGCCTCGAATAAAGTCCTGCGATCACAATATGTATAATGTAACCAATTAAGCAGAAACTAAATAACTAAACAGAATCCCTAATCTAACTAGGGTAACGCTAATCGAACATGATCCTGGAGTAATCCCCCAATCAACCTTAATTATGCTACAACCTAATTAAATTAGGTTTTCACATGAATCATCAATTAACCCAATATCTAATCCTTGAGTTTCTCAACTTCTTAATTAACATGAATCCATAAATTCATTTATAATCCAATCCTAAATCGATTAGGCAACCATGTTTAATTCCACCTAGTAATCTAAATTCAATTAGATGATAGGTTCATCCCTAATCCACCAATAAACTCTTTAATTCGCATCAATCATCACTAATTAAATCTCCTTATAACTCCTTCAATCTTTCCAAACATAACCTACCAGTCATCAATTAATCCAACACAAGAGCATCCAACTACAATGAATCCTCTACATGCTTCCATGTGCTCTAAACTAAACATGATCTAATATCCATTAACAATCACTGATAGAACAGAGCAATAATAGAGGGATCTAGAGATACATCACCAAAGGAAACTCACCTAAATTGATCCCCACCTCTTCAACCGAGACCTCCACAGCTACTAGAAGTGAAGAGACAGTGAATGGCAACAGGGACAGTCCACAATCCATGCCTTTCTCTATTCTAAAACAAGAAGAACATCACAATTGAGACCAATTAGGTAAGAACTTTGAACCTTTATGATTCTGTATGAAGCCTACCTTGATTCCATGTCAACAACCCTTTCTCCAATGGTTCACTGGTGTAGTAAGCATTTCTTGCAACAAGTGGTCGACGGCAGTGTAGACGACAACAGAATCACAGCTCGAACATAGGCTCCAGTGGTCGAAACCACAACACACGGGTGAGACAATGAGGGACCGAATCTAGGGTTCAGATCCTCTCCCTTTTGATCAGTGGTGGGTTGATCGAAGTCGACGACACTGTGGCTCGGCATTGGGGGCTCCCACGGCATCAGCAAAGACGCGAGAGTGAGAGGTCTAGCACTGGATCGGGGCGCCGGAATCATCCCGCGAGTGGCTTGTGTCGGTAGAGGAGAGGTAGAGGGGAAATCGAAACACAAGATCGGCGATGGCGTCGACGTGCGGTGGCGTGAGGAGGCGCAGTCGGCGACCTAGGGCAGAGTCGTGAGAGGAGGGAGTCAGCGGTGGGGTGTGCGGCGCGATACAAGGAGAGGGAGGAAAGGTTCGGGCGAATGAAGGCTAAGGCACAGTAACCATGTTTTATATACTTAGGTTTACTTAATTAAATCCTACGTACGTTTCTCAATCAACTCCCATATTTAGGTATTTCAAAGAGGCTTTCTCTACACCCAATACTTGATCCCCTTAAAATATGTCAAACGAGCTCCGAATAAATTCCAGAAAAATCCTAAAAATTCCTGAAAAATCCAATAAGATTATTTGTCCAATAACCTTATTATTTAAATATTATTTGGGTACCGTATTTTACAACTCAGGTCAAGGATCTGGAGAAAACATTAGAACGATTCTCCTTGGGTTCCAAAAACCTTGACCTACTTCTTGGAACCCAAAGGGCAATTTATAATAGAACTGGACTAGGATTCAAATCCAAAAAGAAATATAAATCATATTTATCACTTATACAAAGAACAAATAGAACAATGGTCCAAGCATGAGTTTCCAAGTCCAACCTGATCAATCAAGTTGGACTTGGAAAATATTGGGTCCCTAAGGATCAAATACATTACCTCGATAAACCATATCGAGGCTATGATCCAGGGGGAGCTAAAAGAAAAAAAAATCAAAAAAAAAATTAAATTCAAATTAAATTAAATTAAATTAAAATTAAAATTAAATTCAAACTAAATCAAAATCCAAAGGAAGGCTCCAGAATAGCTAGCACCTCCGAAATTAATCGACCCGATAAGGGTAAACAAGAGTAGACTACCCGACCAGGTAATTAAGGTTAGATGAAAATGGGCCAGATTTAACTTGACCCACGGTACTAGTGAAGTATTGGATGATAGTACATTGGGGAAACTTAGTCATCGTATGTCTAGGAAGATATGACTTCGACCTGGTGCATTTGGCTAAGTGGAACTAACCGAAGCTACCCTTTATGGATCATAACCAGTTAGACCAAGGTTTTGTACTAAGTTCAATGGGTAAGACTATTTGGAAAACCTCGAAGGCATGGTTCCTTTAATGATGTCCTTGTGACTCATCATAGCCCAGAAGTTTATCCGAAGAATACCTGCTTGTTGAACCCAAAGCTAAACCTGAATCTAACACAAAGTTAAACCAAAACCCAAAAATTGAACTTAATTCATCTCACATATATTGTAGGATTACGTGATTGAAAATTTAGATCGGGTGAGATGACTAAGAAATAAAAATTTAATCAAATTTGAAATTAAAGTCTAAAATTAAATTCGTAATTAAAATTAATTCAAAATTAAATTTGTAACGAAAATCAATTTAAACTTAAATTTAAAATCAGAATTAAAATTTGAAATTTGATGTTAAAATTCATAATAACTTAAATTATTTTTTAAATTAATTAACTTAATTTTTTTTACTTTTAATAACTTAAATTATTTTTTAAAATTAAATAACTTAAATTATTTTTAAAATTAATTAACTTAAATTAATTTTTCAAAACTAAACTTAATTAACTTAAAATTATCTTTCAAAACTTAATCAACTTAAATTATTTTCAAAACTTAATTAACTTAAAATTATCTTTCAAAACTTAATTAACTTAAAATTGTTTTTCAAAACTTAATTAACTTAAAATTATTTTTCAAAATTAATTAACTTAAATTATTTTTCAAATTAAGTAACTTAAATTACTTTTCAAAATTAATTAACTTAAATTATTTTCAAAATTAATTAACTTAAATTATTTTCAAAATTAATTAACTTAAATTATTTTCAAAATTAACTTAAATTATTTTCAAAATTAATTAACTTAAATTATCTTTCTAAAACTAATCAACTAAAATTATCTTTTAAAAGTAATTAAATTAAAATTATTTTTCAAAAATTTAATTAACCAAAAATGAGTTTATTTTAAAAAAAACTGTTAAAACAATGGGAGGGACACGTAGGCGCCCAACAGGGGCGCCTCCCACACGAGGGAGGAGCCCTTAATCACGGCGGGAAATTTTCCGCCGCCTTACTCAAAGGCGCCTCGGATCGTCTCCGAGGCGCCTCCAACTTCCCCTTGGAGGCGCCTTAAGAACCGTATAAGGCGCCTCTAACCCATAGATTTCAGAAACGAACAGATGCTTTCTGTTCGTCCTTTCTCTCGGCAAATCCTTCTCTTCAGCGTCTGATTCCTCCCTTAAGGCGCCTTCAATCCCTTCCAACACCTCCATCCAGCTACAATGCCTCCTAGGTATATTTTTTACCTTCCTATTGTCCTAATTTGTAGTCACTATGCATTTTTTTTATATATTCTCAAAAATAGGAAGTGTCGCATTCTGGATTCCACACCGGCTAGGGTCCCTTCCACGGACCCTAGATTCCCTTCGGAGCAACATAGGATAGATTTTGCTAGGTTCACCTTTGAGTCCATTAAACCTAGATATATTGGTAGGGAATATTTTGCCCAATTTTGTCTCCCCGCAGTCCAGATGATAGACCACTGTCATCTAGCTAAACTGGTTGACTGCACCACTCCAATGAATCAAGACCTGTGTGCCCAATTCTATCACAACCTTGAAAAGGTTGATGATAGCACCTATTCCACCAGAGTTGGTGGCACTGACCTTTAGTTTAACCCCTCCCTGCTTCGCACTATCATAGAGCTTAGGAAGTCTCAGTGTACATTTTTGTGTTACCCGAGTAGGGAGCTACCTTTCGGTGATCCCTATTCCCACATTACCTTAGATGATATCTACATGCATTTTTTTGAGGAGGAGAGACCCTTTGGTCCTGACTGAGTTAAGGTCTACTCTTCTTCGAGTTCAGGACTATGTTATGTACAGAGTCCTGACAGCATGCATCCTACCCATCACATCTTGAGACGTCTCGAAGATGCGATCATCCCACTCCTTCTTTTTGTACGCTCTTAGCCAGCGCCTAGATATAGACATTGCACTGCATATATTTCATAACATTATTCATGCATCTAGTACAGTCACGACTGGAGTGATCCATATGCCCTACTGCCATATCCTTACCCAGATTTTCTCCTCCTCTAGGATAGACACTACTAGAGGGACACTCATACCACTTCTATATATGATGAGTTAGTGTAAGATATGCGAATTTATTATAGGGTTATCAAGAAATAACCTTATGAAATTTTTAGGAAATTATAGAAATTTTTCTGGATTTTTACGGAGGTCGTATGACTAGTTTTGCGGGGATAGGAGTGGGTGTCACGCCCCAGGTAGTCCCTGTCAAAAGAAATTTCGACAGCATCTCCCCTGTACGGCTGACAATATGAATCCAGAATACATATATCTATACCTCGGCCACACGCGGCCGGAACAATACAATACAAATAAGAAACAAACCACGCAGTTTATATCAACATTCCACACAGTTCAACATATAATCAATCCATGCAGTTTAATAAGGAAGGACGATATAGAATCCTCGAAGATATCTGTAAACATCCTACTCCACTACAACGAAGAAAACAAAGTCCACGAAGTAATGAAAATATCCGCAGCGGAAAACCAAAAGTAATAAACCCAAGTGTTCGATATAAAGTCCACAATACAAACCCACAATACAAGTATATCAGATGCAAAAGAAAAATATAATCCGACAAAGAAAATCCTCGCGATAATGGGGCTAGCGACTGGAATATCTCCCGACGGCCTCAACCTGCAAAATAGTAACAACGGGGTGAGTTCAAAGAACTCAGCAGGTAATCCAATAGATATGTATGGCAACATATAACCACCAGTAACATCCTATGGTACAGTACACTAAATCATAGAGCCTACAGTACAGTTTCCTAACAGTATAACAAATATGCATAGCTGAATAAACTGTAGTAACTAACAATAAGCATGTAATACAGTTTACAGCAAGAATAATAAGAAATGCATAACTGAAATAAACTGTACTCACCTGCGATGCTTGTGCAACTGACTACGAACATACACAGATAAAAATAGTCAGAGCAAAAGCAAATAACCTGTATGCATGTCAATCATATGCAATCACCAAAATGCATCAATCAAAAATAATGCAATATGTGCATATGATGCAAATGACATGTCCTGGTCACCCCTACTGCCATACTTAGCCATCTCACACACAATGGTGAGACCGAGTGTGTAGGGCTGTGACAACCGTGCACTCTGCCGTCACTACCCCTGATGAGTGACCGAGTGGACGGGATGCTGTTGGAGTACACATATCCTCCTACCTCAAACATAGTGAGGGAGCGCAGTGCTCTCATCTCCCGGTACACAATGACGGAGAGGGACCCCGGCGTGCTACCACGCTCCTGTCACGCTACCCATGAGCGTCCTCGCGTAGCACCACCGGGCAACCTACCATACACACCCTAAGTGCTGTGTCACTACCCATGCAGTGGTCACGTGTGCAGAGGACCATGTAGCCGGCCGATGAGCTCAACAATAATGGAGTCGTCAATCGCCCAGCATGCAAACATGCGATATGGTGCATGCGACTACAACATGTCATACCTGAACATATCCTCCTCCATGTATCGGTGCCAGAAAGGTAACCACATATATAAAAAGGATAATAAACAACATGAATCCAACATCACATATCCAACATATCTATCAACTAATCCAGTATAGAGGGAAGCACAATAAATACCCCTGTCTCTATGAACACGGATAAACATAGCCAGAAAGAAAAGCATGCCAGACTAATATATAGCAGCTAACAATAGAAGCATGCATCAGGTATCAACTAAACTAAACCAGGGAAGTACTAACTACCAACACTAGTAAGTATATATAAACTGCACATATCATAAGACACTATCAAGAGATAAGTCAAAGGGTACCCGCCTCAAATAGAAGGTACTATCAAGCGATCCAAAGTCGAGATGCCCGTCTCGAATTAGAGTCCTGTGTCAAACAAACAATATATATATTTTATTTAGCTAAATTCAAATGAATAGCTAAATAAAATCCCTAAAACCAAATTAGGGCAAAACCCTAATCAAGTCAATCGCATCCTACCTAAATAAAATCTAACGGTCAATTAGGGTTAGTTACCTAATCCCTAATCACTAGTTAGATTAGAAACATAAACTTAAACTAAATCTAATAATTGACTAGGGTTAATTGTCTTAACCCTAATCATTCCATTAGATTAATTTAAGTAATTAAATCTAATCACACTAATCATGTAATCAAATTATCCCTAATGCAATACATAAACCTAAAATAATTGTTCTACAGCAAGATCAAGAACCCTACATAAAATTAAAAACTAGTATAATTCATCTACATCATGCATAACCATCTAGAAATCAAATCACACCATGATGTACAACTAAGATCGAAAATCCAATACCTTACCTAAATTCCTAGCACTGTTCTATTGATCCACACAAAGAAATGGTGCTGCTAGGAAAGGTAGCTGCTGTTGGAGAGTTGCCGGAACTAGAAACACTGTTGTATACCACCTCAATGACCACAATTCCAGCGTCACAGCAACACAACCTCGCTGCTAAAATCCTTCCTACTGATCGGATGAAGATAACATCTCAGGCGATCAAGAAATCAACACCATAGAAATGGAACAGAACCTCACCTTGCTGCTATCAATCGGATCAAACAGGAATCCAGCAAGAAGACTACTGATCAAACACAACCCTTCTAGCCTCTACCCGAGAACTCAATTGATCCCATCATCTTCAACCGAAACCTAGATCAACCACAAGGATATGAGGATCAAGATCTAATCAGGGGAACAACAAGAACCTGATCCAACT
This sequence comes from Zingiber officinale, assembly GCF_018446385.1. Taxonomy (NCBI): domain Eukaryota; kingdom Viridiplantae; phylum Streptophyta; class Magnoliopsida; order Zingiberales; family Zingiberaceae; genus Zingiber; species Zingiber officinale. Next base: position 27,949,852 of record NC_055987.1, on the reverse strand, counting down.
CCTTCCCTAAACCGAAACAAGAAAGATTAACACAGAACAGAACCCAATCAATTCGAAATCCGACGACAGCTTACCTTAAGGATCGCGGCTAGGGCACAGCTTGTCGTCATGACGATTGATCGAAGCCGACAGAAGGGATCTAGGGCAAGGGATCTAGGGCACGGTTGCATAAGGAAGAAGGGAAGAAGAAGAATCGAAGCTAGTTCCTCACCTCTGTGCTCCGAGCCCTAATCTGCACTGGCGATCGATGATGGCACAATCGATCAAGGGCAGAGAGAATCGGCCGCTAGTAGCAAGGGATCCTGACATTGGTGAGGCTCCAAAGAGGGAAATGCCAGCCGACTCTAAGCTCAATCGGAGACGATGCCGGGGGAGAAAGACCGCCGGAGCTGGAGCATCCCTCACGTCGGCGTCGCTCGTCCGCAAGAGAGAACAGAGGAGGAAGGGAGTTCGCGTCGGGGCAGAGGGGAAGAAGGAAATGGTTCGGGTGGATCGACGTTTGTGAAGGGAAATAAGAGAAAGAAAAGGATTTATAATTAAAAACATTTCCTCACTTAAACGGGTATATCACACAGGCTTTATCTGCGCCCGCCGATTGATCCCCTAAAAACCCTCTGTACGAACTCCGAAAAATTCCTAGAAAATTTCTAAAATTTCGGAAAAATTCTATAAGGCTATTTCTCAAATAACCCTATTATTTAAATTTTCGAGATCTCACATCCTCCCCTACTAATAAAAATTTGGTCCCCAAATTTCGCTATAACCAATAGTAAACACTATAATATAATCAAACAGTATAAATGCTGAAAGAAACTCTAACTCGCATACCTCAAGTAAACAGATGAGGGTATCGAGCTAGGATCGTATCCTCCAGCTCCCAAGTAGCCTCCTCGTCAGAATGATGCTGCCATCCGACTTTAACCAGCCGGACAGTCTTGTTCCGCAACTGACGCTCTCTATGGTCCAGAATCCGTACCGGAACCTCCTCATAAGTAACGTCAGGCTGAATGGGAACTGATATATCTGACAGAACATGTGTCGGATCGGATACGTATCTCCTCAGCATAGATACATGGAATACATCGTGAATGCCTGCTAGAGATGGTGATAGCGCTAAACGGTAAGCTACTGCTCCAATCCTCTCCAAGACTTGGAATGGCCCAATATATCGTGGAGCTAACTTACCTCGAAGACCAAATCTCTTCACCCCTTTCGTGGGTGAAACTCTCAAAAATACATGATCATCAATAGAGAACTCCAGGGGTCTTCGTCGCCGATCAGCATAACTCTTCTGACGGTCCTGAACCTCAGACATTCTCCGTCTAATAGTACGAATCAACTTTGCCTCCTACTGAGCTCTCTGAGGTCCTATCTACTGGGTCTCCCCAACCTCTTCCCAGAGGGTGGGTGTCCGACAAGGTCTACCATACAACGCCTCAAACAGTGCCATTTGGATAGCCGAATGATAGCTGTTGTTGTAGGCGAACTCGACCAAGGGCAGGTGGTCCTCCCAACTGCCTCCGAAATCCATAACACAAGACCTCAGCAAGTCCTCCAAAGTCTGAATGGTCCGCTCTGACTGTCCATCTATCTGCGGATGGAATGTCGTACTGAAACGAAGCTCTATGCCCAAAGCCGGCTGCAGACTCTGCCAAAACCGAGACGTGAATCGTGGATCTCTATCTGATATAATACTCAACGGAACACCATGTAATATGATAACCTCTCAATAGTATAACTTTGCTATTCGATCCAGAGAATTAGTCTTCCGGATCGCTATAAAATGTGCGAATTTGGTTAATCGGTTAACGATTACCCAAATCGCATCATGGCCTCGTCGAGTCCTAGGAAATCCTACCACAAAATCCATAGTAATATGCTCCCACTTCCACTCTGGAATAGGGATCCTCTGAAGTAAACCAACAGGTCTCTGGTGCTCAGCCTTCACCTGCTGACAGACAAGACATCTAGCTACAAACTCTGCGATGTCTTTCTTCATGCCGTTCCACCAATAGGAACGCCTCAAATCACGATAGTGGATAGCAAATCTAGAATAATGAGCCTCCTGAAGTAACTCCTCCATGACCGGGTGAGACTGAGGTACACATAATCTGCCTCGGAAATAAACAATACCCTCGTCATCTCGTGTAAACTCGGTCTGCTGTCCGGAAGCTATCTGGCTGCTAATGAACTGTAAATACTGATCTCCGGCCTGGGCCTCTCGAATCCTCAACCTGATCAACGACTGAGCAACCATAATAACAAGAATACCCTGCTCTGTCCGTCCTTGCTCCTCAAGGCCCAACTCGGAGAATCCTTGAATCAAGTCCGTGACTAAAACTCGGTGACAAGCTAAAGTTGTTGGTGCAATCGACCTAGGTTTTGATGTGTGTGTCAAAGAGTTTAAGTTAGGCTTTCATATGTATTTGATATGTGTTTGAGTCTTGCAAGACATGGTGGAACACATGAGAACTTGGTGCGGCCAAGTATGGGAAACTCATCCAAGGGCTCGGATCCTTGAGTCGGTGAAGGATGGTGTGGAAGACATCCGAGGGACCGCCGGACGAGGAGCAATGGAGTGGAGCCGAGGGAAGTGGACTTCAAGGCAGCGTGAAGGATGGCACGGAGAAGAGCCGCGGGCTCGGGTGCATCTGAGGGACGAAGGCCGAGGAAGAGGACTTTAAAGGCGACTCCGGAAAGGATGAGAGGAGTGAATCTACTGGGACCAGTCGACTGGTAATGGGACCAGTCGACTGATCCAACTTCACAGAATGCACAGAAGCCGTTGGCTGGGTCCAACGGCACACCAGTCGACTGGTGCTTGGACCAGTCGACTGGTGTCGGGGTTTGAATTGATTTGTGATCAACTCTCTCCTCTTATTTAAGGGGAGCTTTGGGGCATTAAGGAGGTTACTGATGCTCATAGATTAACTCCCATTCTGTGCCCAAAGCTCCCAAGCCAAACTCTCTTCCTCTCCAACCCTAAGTTTCATCTTGTAAAGAGGAAGAGAACTTTGTGAGAAGGTTTGCTCCACCGAGAAGGAGAAGCTTTAGCTGGAGATTGCCGGGGACTGATCCACCGAAGGATCAAGGGATCGTCCACCTCAAGGACATGTCGTGGAGTAGGAGCATCATCTCCGAACCACGTTACATCGAGCGTGTTAGCGTTTTGTGTCCTTATTTGTTTTTCATTGCTTTAGCTTTAGCATATTCCGCTGTGCACTAACCATTTGTAGAGAAGAAATCGATTTGGGGGTGGCCTAGCTATCCAACCCCCCTTCAAGCCGGCCACCGATCCTCCAACAAGTGATATCAGAGCAAGGAAGCTTTTCAACGGACTAATCGCCAAGAAGAACGAAATCATCAAATGGCCGGCTCAAACATTCATCCACCCAAATTCGAAGGAGACTTCTCTTGGTGGAAGAAGAAAATGGAGGTATTCTTCGAAACCAGTTTTGATATTATTCTAATCATGGAAAATGGTTTCGAAGTACCTAGGGATCAAGACAACAAGATACTTGAGAAAACAAGGTGGAGCAAGAAGCAAAGGGAAGAACATTTAGCGAATTCGAAAGCCATCCATCATCTACTACATGTTCTTCCCCAACAAGAAGTAACAAGAGTTGGAACCTACTCAAGCGCCAAGGAGTTGTGGGAGAAGCTAGTGGAGCTTCATGAAGGCACATCGGAGGCTAAATTGGCAAGAAGAGACCTCCTCCGAACTCAACTCAACAATGTAAAGCTTGAGAAGGGAGATAAGGTATCTACACTTCATGCTAAATTTAAAGAAATCTTAAGTGGACTAACAAGTGTAGGTGAGAAACTCTCCAACCGGGACATCATAATGAAAACTATCAATGCTTTCCCAAGATCCTCGACATGGAGCTCCATTGTAGATTCATTCTACATTTCAAAGGATCTAGAGAAGAGCTCTCTAGATGAATTCTTCTCAACCATGGAGCTTCACGAAACAAGGGTTGAAGGATTAGAGGGAGAAGCAAATAGATCAAGAGGAGTAGCCCTTGTGGCAAACAAGGGAAAGGGTAAGAAGAAGAAGTGTTCATCCCCACCATCCTCCGACTCCGAAGAATCAAGCGCCTCAATGGATAGTGATCAAGAGGCGTATATGGTAAGGAAAATGAGAAGAGCTTTTAGAAAATTTTCATCTAACAAATCTCATGATAGGAAAAGCTCAAGAAGCAAAAGTAGGACAAGGAAGATAATTTGCTACAATTGCCAAGGAGAAGGACACATAAGAGATGATTGTCCTCTCTTGAAAAAAAAGGAAGGGAAGAAGAAGAAGGAGAAGACAAAAGAAAAGGGGAAGAAGGCTCAAAACCTAAAAGCAACATGGGATGATCCTTCATCATCATCGGAGGAAGAAGAGCATCACATAGTCAATTTTGCTCTCATGGGGATTGATGATGTAGCCTCCACCTCATCCGAACAAGAAGAAGGAAGGAGCTCAAGTGAAGATGAAGAGGGGAGCTCAAGTGAAGGGGGAGGTCAATCATCAGATTCGGACTTCTCGGTAAGTGAGGTACATAATCTTCCTCCTCATATTTTAATTAAGATCATTAAAAGTACAAATGATGATTTGTTCAAGGCAAAAAGGAAAAATAAAACCTTAAGAAATGAAATTTGCATGCTTAATGAAAAATTAGAATTCATGTGTTCTAAGGATAGTGATTTGCATGCTTCTTCTTCAAAATTTTCAAATGACTCATGTCTAAAAGAGGAAAATAGGAAATTAAGGAAAAAGGTAGAATACCTTATCAATGCCCTTAGGAAATTTGAAATTGGCTCAAAAACCCTAAATATGATCATTGGGAGCCAAAGGGCAAGTTTTAAGAAAAATGGGATAGGATACAATGAACCAAATAATGAAAAGACCTATCATTGTTTACTTGCTAGGGGCAATCAAAAACCAAGATCATAGATAGAAAATGGATCCCCAAGGAATATTTGGTTAACCCAATTAGAAAGAATTTCTATTGGGTGCCAAAATCAATCCTTAAGGATTAGGGGATTTTGGGTTTAGTCAATCAATGAAATCATAACTCAAATTTTTGAAAAATGGTTGACTTGAGACCTTAAGGGGGAGGACTTAGCCTTGATAGAGATTCATGATCAAGAGGACTAAGTAAAGGTTACCTTTATCTCACAATGATTTGCATGATTTTTCAACCATAAATGTGAGATATTAGAATGATACTAATAATTCACTTATGCTTATGGCATTTTGATGAGTTATGATTTGTATCAAATTTTTAGTGATCATAGGCCAACTATGGGGAAAGCAAATGTTTAATTAATGGACATCTTGCCCATAGATCATAGTTGGATATTTTAAATATTTTGAAAAACAACTCTATGTTTTATTTACTATGGTATAACTATATTGAAACATGTGAGTGCAAAACTGGGTTTTAAATTGATACAAACTTACATACTTTTGGAATTCTTGAGACTTGGTCAAAATTTCAAAAATACTTTGACTTTTCATGAAATCATATTTTTTCCTAGTTAAAGAACATTATAAGAAATATGTGCTCAAAATTTCATGATTTTTCTAATTTTCTGGAATTTTTTATGCATTTCTGAAGTTGGCCTCAGAAGGCTGAAATTCGAGTTCAGCATGTACCAGTCGACTGTGACAGTACCAGTCGACTGGTACCAGCCTTCCAGCACTCTGAGGGTTTCTGAAATCAAGTTTCTGGTCCAAAATTAGTTGGAATTGATACCATAGTATGTGTACGTGTCTGGTACAATATTTTTGATGGTGTTAAAGGGGGAGAAATGGGTAGGTTTAAGTTAGAGACCCACTTAGTTTTATTTGTGTGCAAATCTTTGAAAATTAAGGTTGAGAGCATGTGTTAAGGGGGAGCTTGGGTTTTATGCTTCATATTTACATATTGCTTGTACTTTTTCAAAGTTGTTATTTGTGCCTAACTTAAACATATTGCCACACATCAAAAAGGGGGAGATTCTTGGTGCAATCGACCTAGGTTTTGATGTGTGTGTCAAAGAGTTTAAGTTAGGCTTTCATATGTATTTGATATGTGTTTGAGTCTTGCAGGACTTGGTGGAACACATGAGAACTTGGTGCGGCCAAGTATGGGAAACTCATCCAAGGGCTCGGATCCTTGAGTCGGTGAAGGATGGTGTGGAAGACATCCGAGGGACCGCTGGACGAGGAGCAATGGAGTGGAGCCGAGGGAAGTGGACTTCAAGGCAGCGTGAAGGATGGCACGGAGAAGAGCCGCGGGCTCGGGTGCATCTGAGGGACGAAGGCCGAGGAAGAGGACTTCAAAGGCGACTCCGGAAAGGATGAGAGGAGTGAATGTACTGGGACCAGTCGACTGGTAATGAGACCAGTCGACTGATCCAACTTCACAGAATGCACAGAAGCCTGAGACCAGTCGACTGGTCCTAAGACCAGTCGACTGGTACATAGCCGTTGGCAGGATTTGGCTTTCTGCAGAGAGCCGTTGGCTGGGTCCAACGGCACACCAGTCGACTGGTGCTTGGACCAGTCGACTGGTGTCGGGGTTTGAATTGATTTGTGATCAACTCTCTCCTCTTATTTAAGGGGAGCTTTGGGGCATTAAGGAGGTTACTGATGCTCATAGATTAACTCCCATTCTGTGCCCAAAGCTCCCAAGCCAAACTCTCTTCCTCTCCAACCCTAAGTTTCATCTTGTAAAGAGGAAGAGAACTTTGTGAGAAGGTTTGCTCCACCGAGAAGGAGAAGCTTTAGCCGGAGATTGCCGGGGACTGATCCACCGAAGGATCAAGGGATCGTCCACCTCAAGGACACGTCGTGGAGTAGGAGCATCATCTCCGAACCATGTTACATCGAGCGTGTTAGCGTTTTGTGTCCTTATTTGTTTTTCATTGCTTTAGCTTTAGCATATTCCGCTGTGCACTAACCTTTTGTAGAGAAGAAATCGATTTGGGGGTGGCCTAGCTATCCAACCCCCCTTCAAGCCGGCCACCGATCCTCCAACAAAAGTCCCTCTGGACTTCCTGCTAAGTGCATCAGCATCCACATTAGCTTTACCCGGATGGTAGCTAATAGTACAATCATAGGCCTTCAGGAACTCCATCCATCTCCTCTGTCGGAGATTGAGTTCCTTCTGTGTGAAAATATATTTGAGACTCTTATGATCAGTAAGAATCTCAAAAGTAATACCATAAAGATAATGTCGCCAAATCTTCAAAGCAAAGATAATAGCGGCTAACTCTAAATCATGTACTGGGTAGTTCTTCTAATGCTCCTTCAACTGACGAGAAGCATAGGAGACTACCCTACCATGCTGCATCAAAACAACGCCCAAGCCCTGAAAAGATGCGTCTGTGTAAAGTACGAATCCGTCATTACTAGAAGGTAAAACCAAAATTGGTGCTGATACTAATCTCTGCTTCAGCTCTTGGAAGCTGGTCTCGCAAGCCTCTGACCATGTGAACTTCACGCCTTTCCTAGTCAGACGTGTCAACGGCATAGCAATACTGGAGAAACCCTCAACGAATCGTCGGTAATATCCAGTCAAGCCCAAGAAACTACGAATCTCCTGGACCGACTTCGGCTGCTTCCAGCTGGTGATAGCCTCGATCTTCCGAGGATCAACTGAAATACCTCGGCTTGACACCACGTGTCCCAGAAAACCAACTGAGGATAGCCAAAATGCACACTTACTGAACTTCGCATATAGATGATGTCGTCGCAAAGTCTCCAAGACTATGCGAAGATGCTGCGCATGCTCCTCCTCAGAACGCAAATAGATCAATATATCATCGATAAACACAATAACAAACTAATTTAGGTACTCCAGAAAGATACGGTTCATCAGATCCATAAATACTGCAGGAGCGTTGGTAAGCCCAAATGGCATTACCAAAAACTCGTAATGTTCGTATCTGGTGCGGAATGCTGTCTTCTGAATATCAGAATCTCTGACTCTCAGCTGATGATATCCAGACCGCAGATCAATCTTGGAATACACTGATGCATCTCTAGCTGATCAAATAAATCCTCAATCCATGGCAAGGGGTACTTATTTCTGATAGTCACTGCATTCAGCTGCCTATAATCGATGCACAACCTCAGAGTACCATCCTTCTTCTTGACGAATAATACCGGAGAACACTAAGGTGGAATACCGTGGGGTTCTCCACAAGGACACCGGAATGCTCCTGCCCGTGCATGCCATATGCAGCTGCTGCAGGGGAAGCTGTCCTCTGCTGACGATGCGAAGATTGGGCTTTCGGCCTACCTCGCTGAGTCTCGGACTGACCAAACTGTCCTTCCGGAACAAAAATCCCAGAAGCTACATGTTGAGCCTTCAGCGAACAGTTTCGGCTCAAGTGCCCAGGCAGTTTGCAATAATAGTAAACTGACTGTCCCAGGGTACATGCAGAGGTGATGTGATCTCGAGATCCACATCGGGTGCAGTGAGAGTCACCGGACTATTTCCAGTTCTGCTGAGAAGACCGGGAACGTCCAGATGAAGATTGTCCTGACTTCTAGGGTCGGCCAAATGACCCAGAAGTACTCTGACCCGTCTGAGGGCGACTGCTCTGCTGCTGTCCAGTAGTCTGTGGCTGCTGGGTCTGTCCGGAAGTCCGATCAGTCTGCTTCCTCTTCTTGTCTACTTTCACTCTCCGATGAGTAGACTCAATCATGAGAGCTCTATCCAGTGTCTCGGTGTATGATGAAGTACCAAAACAAGAAATCTTCAGCTGAAGATGTCCGTCCAATCCCTGGACAAACTGAAGCATACGAGATCTGTCATCAGCAACTAACTCAGGACAGAATCTGGCCAACCGATTAAATTCGGCATTATACTCCATCACTGAGCGGTTATTCTGTCGAAGACTCAGAAAATCCTGCCAACGAGTCATCTGATATGCTCGAGGGAAATACTGACTCTCGAACGCCTCCCTAATTCTCGTCCAGGTAATATGTTGCTCACCTATAATGGAGCACTGTGTGTCCCACCAGATCTCTGCCTCATCTCGTACCTCAAGTACGTAGTAATAGGCACGACTGGAGAGGGTGCTGGGTATACTGAAGGTGATACCACTCGTGGTACAGTCGAGGTATGTACCTCTGAAGTCGGAACCGTCGGGGTCTTATAATCTGACGTGTCTATAATATCCTGACGAGTTTGTCCCTGACGGACAGGCTCGACCCTAGCAGATCTCTCTAGAGACTCTATCTCCGGAGAATCTATCGCCCTCTTACGGGGGCGACCATGTCTCGTTACCGAAATACATGTATGTGTCATATCTGTAAACAAAATATTACCCAGATATCACTACAAGTATAAGAACTATAAAATTACCTAAATTTACCTGTTTTCCATCTGGAGATGTCCTGTCGCTGCTTAGCCCCCAATAGAACCTCGTGAAAATACGTCAAAATTATGAAACGAGAAAATCGACAGAAATCCGTACAAATCCAAAATACCAAAATATCCAAGCTAAATAAAAAATTTAGCTCTGATACCAAATAAATTGGTATAAGATAAACCCAAAAATCCATAACACGGAAGCAGGTATCGTTAACCTGCTCTAATACCAAATAAATTGGTATAAGATAAACCTTGAAAATCCAAAACAAAGAGCAAGTATCGTGTACCTTGCTCTGATACCAAAAGAATTGTCACGCCCCAGGTAGTCCCTGTCAGAAGAAATTTTGACAGCATCTCCCCTGTACGGGTGACAATATGAATCCAGAATACATATATCTATACCTTGGCCACACACGACCGGAACAATACAATACAAATAAGAAACTAACCATGCAGTTTATATCAACATTCCACATAGTTCAATATATAATCAATCCACGCAGTTTAATAAGGAAGGACGATATAGAATCCTCGAAGATATCTGTAAACATCCTACTCCACTACAACGAAGAAAACAAAGTCCACGAAGTAATGAAAATATCCACAGCGGAAAACCAAAAGTAATAAACCCAAGTGTTCAATATAAAGTCCACAATACAAACCCACAATACAAGTATATAAGATGCAAAAGCAAAATATAATCCGACAAAGAAAATCCTCGCGATAATGGGGCTAGCGACTGGAATATCTCCCGACGGCCTCAACCTGCAAAATAGTAACAACGAGGTGAGTTCAAAGAACTCAGCAGGTAATCCAATAGATATGTATAGCAACATATAACCACCAGTAACATCCTATGGTACAGTATACTAAACCATAGAGCCTACAGTACAGTTTCCTAACAGTATAACAAATATGCATAGCTGAATAAACTGTAGTAACTAACAGTAAGCATGTAATACAGTTTAAAGCAAGAATAATAAGAAATGCAAAACTGAAATAAGCTGTACTCGCCTGCGAGGCTTGTGCAACTGACTACGAACATACACAGATAAAAATAGTCAGAGCAAAAGAAAATAACATGTATGCATGTCAATCATATGCAATCACCAAAATGCATCAATCAAAAATAATGCAATATGTGCATATGATGCAAATGACATGTCCTGGTCACCCCTACTGCCATGCTTAGCCATCTCACACATAATGGTGAGACCGAGTGGGTAGGGCTATGACAACCGTGCACTCTGCCGTCACTACCCCTGATAAGTAACCGAGTGGACGGGATGCTATCGGAGTACACCTATCCTCCTACCTCAAACATAGTGAGGGAGCGCAATGCTCTCATCTCCCGGTACACAATGACGGGGAGGGACCCCGGCGTGCTACCACGCTCCTGTCACGCTACCCATGAGCGTCCTAGCGGAGCACCACCGGGCAACCTACCATGCACACCCTAAGTGCTGTGTCACTACCCATGCAGTGGTCACGTGTGCAGAGGTCCATGTAGCCGGCCGACGAGCTCAACAATAATGGAGTCGTCAATCGCCCAGCATGCAAACATGCGATATGGTGCATGCGGCTACAGCATGTCATACCTGAACATATCCTCCTCCATGTATCGGTGCCAGAAAGGTAACCACATATATAACAAGGATAATAAACAACATGAATCCAACATCACATATCCAACATATCTATCAACTAATCCAGTATAGAGGGAAGCACAATAAATACCTCTGTCTCTATGAACATAGATAAACATAGCCAGAAAGAAAAGCATGTCAGACTAATATATAGCAGCTAACAATAGAAGCATGCATCAGGTATCAACTAAACTAAACCAGGGAAGTACTAACTACCAACACAAGTAAGTATATATAAACTGCACATATCATAAGACACTATCAAGAGATAAGTCAAAGGGTACCCGCCTCAAATAGAAGGTACTATCAAGCGATCCAAAATCGAGACGCCCGTCTCAAATCAGAGTCCTGTGTCAAACAAAGAATATATATATTTTATTTAGCTAAATTCAAATGAATAGCTAAATAAAATCCCTAAAACCAAATTAGGGCAAAACCCTAATCAAGTCAATCGCATCCTATCTAAATAAAATCTAACGGTCAATTAGGGTCAGTTACCTAATCCCTAATCACTAGTTAGATTAGAAACATAAACATAAATTAAATCTAATAATTGACTAGGGTTAATTGTCTTAACCCTAATCATTCCATTAGATTAATTTAAGTAATTAAATCTAATCACATTAATCATGTAATCAAATTATCCCTAATGCAATACATAAACCTAAAATAACTGTTCTACAGCAAGATTAAGAACCCTACATACAATTAAAAACTAGTATAATTCATCTACATCATGCATAACCATCTAGAAATCAAATCACACCATGATGTACAACTAAGATCGAAAATCCAATACCTTACCTAAATTCCTAGCACTGTTCTGTTGATCCACACAAAGAAATGGTGCTGCTAGGAAAGGTAGCTGCTGTTGGAGAGTTGCCGGAACTAGAAACACTGTTGTATACCACCTCAATGACCACAATTCTAGCATCACAGCAACACAACCTCACTGCTAAAATCCTTCCTACTGATTGGATGAAGATAACATCTCAGGCGATCAAGAAATTAACACCATAGAAATGGAACAGAACCTCACCTTGCTGCTATCAATCGGATCAAACAGGAATCCAGCAGGAAGACTACTGATCAAACACAACCCTTCTAGCCTCTGTCCGAGAACTCAATTGATCCCATCATCTTCAACCGAAACCTAGATCAACCACAAGGATATGAGGATCAAGATCTGATCAGGGGAACAACAAGAACCTGATCCAACCCCTTCCCTAAACCAAAACAAGAAAGATTAACACAGAATAGAACCCAATCAATTCGAAATCCGACGACAGCTTACCTTAAGGATCGCGGCTAGGGCACGGCTTGTAGTCGCGATGACTGATCGAAGCCGACAGAAGGGATCTAGGGCAAGGGATCTAGGGCACGGTTGCATAAGGAAGAAGGGAAGAAGAAGAATCGAAGCTAGTTCCTCACCTCTGTGCTCCGAGCCCTAATCTGCACCGGCGATCGATGATGGCACTGTTGGGTTTTTCGGGCCGTGAAAATCGCTTTTTCACTTCGCGGAAACCCCGAAACCCCTTAGCCAACGGATCCGTGCGAAGAAAAATTTCAAAAACATACGAATACGAGTTTACCTAGATCTACACTTAGATCTACATGGAGAAAATCTTATACCTTCGATGCGTGCCCTTCACAAATCCCGCTCGTCCAAGGTACGCCGGATCTCGTGATTGTCAATGTAGACAATCCTCTAAAAGTATCCACACGAACAAGATGTGTTCTCTAACACACAAGGATGGGGAAGAGAGCACCACAAGTGTGCTAGCACTCTCTAGGGCTCTCGGGTAGGATTGGAAGAAGAAGAAAAGAAGAGAAGAGAACACACTCCTCTAAAATCTCTATGTGACTTTCACTAACCTTTCTTCTTGGATTAGATTCACTCTCCTTTCTTCTCCCTTGCTTGAAACCCATGACCAAGAGAAGAGAAGGAGCAAGAAGAGAGCTTAGGAGGAGGAGGATCACTTGAATGAGAGTTACACTTGCAAAAATGAAACTCTTTTCATCTAATTAAGTGGTTTGTAATCTCCATGGGATACCAAGACTCACAACTCTTGGTAACTCCCATGAGGTGGCACTTCACTTAAGTAACCATGATGATGTGGAGCATCATCATTGGTCCACTTAATGTCAACTCACCAATGAGGTAGCATAAAGTCAAGTCAAACTTGACTCTTCATCTTCCTCTCAAGTCAAGTCAAACTTGACTTAATCTCTCTCATGGTTGATCTAATCCAACCATTTAATTCAAGCCAATTTAATATAATGAATCTAATTCATTTAATTAAATTGATTCAATGAGTCATAATCTAAATTAGACTCATTGAACACATGAATCAACTTGAGTCCAACTCAATTAGCCCAATTAGGATTACTCTTAATCCAATTTGATTCATCAAATGAATCTAATCCTCTTGGTTCATCATATGAACCTAATCTCCATCCACTTGTTCTTTGTGTGTGACCCAATAGGTTCTTGTAATGTTGGCAATGTCTCTAAACTCATTTAGAAACATAAGTAATGAGCGGTATCTAGCAATACATCATTACTACCTAAGTTACAAGAATGTTGAGATCCAACATCACCTTGTGACTACTAATTGTGTCTCCTCACAATATGTGGCAAGTGTCCTTCTATCCTAGACATCTAGATTGATCAATGTGAGGCATAGACCGTGTCATCCTCTAATCAATCTAAATCTTGAACTCCAAGTAGACTCACTCAATCAAATGAGCTCAATATCTCATATTGACTCATTTGGGCATGGCCATGTATTTCGTGGTCTCACTCTATCAAGAATACTGATGTCTCTCCCGTCATATAGGAGGGATAGATCCCATCTACATCACTTACATCCCTCCGCAGAATTTGTTACATACCCAGTAATCGCCTTTATAGTCCACCAGTTACGGGTGACGTTTGACGAAACTAAAGTACATAACTCCTTATGTAGGGAACCATGGTGACTTCAGGTCTAAGGACTAGTAGTCATACTAATAGCCACATGAGAAAGTATATGACACTCATATAACGATCCATGATACTTTCTCATGGTGGGTCATTCAGTATTCATTCTCCAATGCATACCCATGTGTCAACTTGATATCTCTATATCAATGACTTGTGAGATCAAGTCATCGAGTTGACCTACATGCTAGTCTTATTGCATTAACATTGTCCCTGAATATTAATACTCCACTAGGAATGATTAAGAGTAGTGTTCCCTATATCATCTCACTATCGGTTCAACTAACCGATTGATATATGTGAGAGCCTTCTACTCAAGGACGTTATTATACTTAGTTTATTTGGCACCAATACAAGTAAGTATAATAACCAAAAATCAAATGCCTTTATTTATATAGAATATGATACAACAAGTCCAAAATACAATCATCAAATGATTGGCTCTAGGGCTCTAGCTAACAATCTCCCACTAGCACTAGTGCCCATCAATGTAGGCTCTAAGCCCCAATGACCTAGTGTGACCATCATGCTTCCTCTGTGCCAAAGCCTTGGTCAAGGGATCTGCGATGTTAGCCTCTGTATGTACTCTGCAAATCTTCACATCTCCTCTCTCGATGATCTCTCGAATGAGATGGAAGCGCCGTAGTATGTGTTTGGTCCGCTGGTGTGAGCGAGGTTCCTTCGCTTGTGCTATAGCTTCATTGTTGTCACAATAGAGCTCAATAGGGTCAGCAATACTAGGAACCACCCCAAGTTCAGTGATGAACTGAATCCAAATCGCCTTCCTCACGCCTCGATGCGAATATACTCGCCTTGTCATAGAATCACCATCGTGTCTGTCAACTCTTCCACCACAAAGACCACCATTAATGCAAAATACGAACCTCGATTGCGATCTATAGTTATCCTGGTCGGTCCGAAGCTAGCATCATTGTAACCCTTTACGCCTAGCTCATCATTGCCTCCATATATCAAGAAATATTCTTTAGTCCTTCTTAAGTACTTAAGAATATTCTTGACCGCTATCCAGTGACTTTCACCTGGATCTGACTGGTATCTGCTCGTCATGCTCAAAGCATACGAGACATCAGGTCGAGTACATAGCATGGCATACATGATCGATCCTATGGCTGAGGCATAAGGGATCTGATCCATGCAGTCTCTCACCTCTCTAAAAGAGGGACCTTGAGTCTTCGAAAGACTCACGCCATGTGATATCGACAGAAATCCCTTCTTGGAGTTCTGCATGGCAAACCGAAGGAGTACCTTATCAATATATATACTCTGACTTAGGCCAAGCAATCTCTTAGATCTATCTCTATAGATCTGTATCCCTAGAATGCGGGATGCCTCACCTAAGTCCTTCATTGAAAAACAACTCCCTAGCCAGGTCTTGACAGACTGAAGCAAAGGGATGTCCTTCCCAATGAGTAGTATGTCATCCACATACAATATGAGGAAGACAACTATATCCCCTACAGCCTTCTTGTAGACACAAGGCTCATCTTCGTTCTTGATGAAACCAAACTGTTTGATTGCATCATCGAATCGAAGATTCCAGCTCCGAGAAGCTTGCTTTAGTCCATAAATGGACCTATGCAGCTTGCATACTCTACTAGTATGCTGTGGATCTACAAAACCCTCAGGTTGTGTCATGTACACATCCTCGAGTAGGTTTCCATTCAGAAATGCAGTTTTGACGTCCATCTGCCAGATCTCGTAATCGTGGTAAGCTGCAATAGCAAGCATGATCTGAATGGACTTAAACATCGTTACTGGAGAAAAGGTTTCATCATAGTCAATACCATGAATCTGCTTGAAACCTTTAGCTACCAAGCGACCCTTATAGATAAGTCCATCCATGTCAATCTTTCTCTTAAAGACCCACTTACACCGAATGGGTTTTACCCCTTCAGGTGGATCAACCAAAGTCCAAACTTGGTTGGTGTACATGGATTCCATCTCGGATCTCATGGCCTCAAGCCATTTCTCAGAATCTGGTCTCATCACAGCTTCTTGATAAGTGGTAGGATCATCCTCTATGAGCACAACGTCATCATGGTCAGACAAGAGAAATGAGTATCTCTCAGGCTGACGACGTACCCTATCAGACCTGCGAAGAGGTATGTCTACTTGAACTGGTTGTTGTTCCTCAACTCTTTGTGGAACAACATCATCCACAACACTTTGTGGTTCCAGTTCAACTTCCATCGAGGCTTCAGTGCTATTATTCGCATCTTGAACTTCTTCAAGATCGAACGTGCTCCCACTAGTCTTTCTAGAAACAAAGTCCCTTTCTAGAAAGACCCCAGTCTTTGCCACAACTACCTTGTGCTGACTGGGAATGTAGAAGTAATATCCCTTAGTTTCCTTGGGATATCCAATAAAATAGCACTTGTCGGATTTGGGTCCTAACTTGTCTGAGACTTGACGTCTAATGTAGGCCTCACATCCCCAAATCCTCATGAAAGACACTTGGGCATCTCTCCCAGTCCATATCCTATATGGTGTCTTTATCACGGCCTTGGATGGAACTCAGTTGAGTATAAAAGCTGCCGTGTCTAGAGCATAGCCCCAAAGGAATGTCGGAAGATCTGTGTGACTCATCATAGACGGTACCATATCTAATAAGGTACGATTCCTCCTTTCGGATACACCATTCCACTGTGGTGTTCCAGGAGGAGTGAGTTGGGATAGAATCTCACACTCAGCTAGATAGTCACGAAACTTATGGCTAAGGTATTCTCCACCTCGATCTGATCGAAGTATCTTAATACTCTTGCCAAGCTGGTTCTGTACTTCATTCTTGAATTCTTTGAACTTTTCAAAGGATTCAGACTTATGTGTCATCAAGTACACATAACCATATCTACTGAAGTCATCAGTAAATGTGATGAAGTACCTATAACCGCCTCTAGCAGCGACATTGAAAGGGCCACATACATCACTATGTATGAGTCCTAACAAATCAGTCGCTCTTTCGCTGTGCCCACTAAAGGGAGTCTTGGTCATCTTGCCTAGTAGGCATGACTCGCACGTCTCATAAGATTCAAAATCAAATGAGTCCAACAAACCATCCTTATGGAGTTGGGATAAGCGCTTGTCATTTATATGACCTAAGCGACAGTGCCAGAGATAGGTTTGGTTTAGGTTATTTGACTTGAACCTCTTGGTATTTATGTTATAGATAGGGCTTTCAAGGTCTAGAATATAGAGTCCGTTTATCAGAGGTGCACTACAATAGAACATATCGTTTAAATAGACGGAACAACATTTGTTCTTTATTGTAAACGAGAAACCTTTCTTGTCCAAACAAGAAACTGATATAATGTTCTTAGTTAATGCAGGCACATAACAACAATCATCTAATTCTAGTACAAGCCCAGAGGGTAGAGATAGATGATAAGTTCCTACAGCAACTGCAGCAACCCGTGAACCATTGCCTACTCGTAGGTCTATCTCACCCTTCGTCAATGCCCTGCTATTTCTCAGCGCTTGTACATTAGTACAAATGTGCGAAGCACATCCGGTATCTAATACCCACGATAAAGAAATAGAGAGGTTGACTTCTATAACATGTATACCTGAAGTAGAAATCTTATTTCTCTTCTTCTTAAGATCTTCCAGGTATCCTTTGGAGTTCCTCTTCCAGTGCCTTGCTTGTCCTTGATATACGTGACAAAGATGTTCAACCATATCGTAAGCGCCCATCAACTCATGTTGCTTCTGAAGCTCAGAGTTCATGGTCGCGAGCATAAGACAGGACACATCTAATGCGTCATCTTGATGCTTCTTGTAAACATCTCGGTCTGCTCCAGAACGTACAGTTTACGTTCTTGGGTGAGAACTATTCTCAGGTTCCTATACCAGTCCAGGAAATTTGCTCCGTTGAGCTTGTCCTTCTTAAGGACAGAACGCAGAGAGAAGTTGTTCGTGTTTGACATCATGGAAATTCTACAACAGAAATAAATGTAGAAATAAATATCATATTCTTTTAATCATTTAATTAGACCTTTAAGTAAATGATGCTCCCACTGAATTCTATAATTCATGTGGGACAAGATCCATATCATACTAACCCTTGAGTTAGGTTTGGCTAATATGCCCAAGACTTAGTATGATCGGTAGGTAACTAATTACCAATTACATCTCTATGCAACTCTTGTTTATAGGATCAAAATCCGCATTTATATTAAAACTCAAGTTAGCTTTGGCTAATACGCCCAAGAGTTAATATAAACGTGATTTTGACCTATCTACCAACCATTGGATAATGCCTATAGTTAAACTCGATCCAATTGAGTTAACTAGTTACTCAATCTAATTGAGTTGTACTCACCCATGCGTTGATAGGCGGGACCAAGATTGTCCCTCCGTTCCCTACCAAGATAATATGTGTTGCTCTGCTTTGGCAGATTCAACAACGACATGTGATCGAGGTAGTAGTAGGTATCACGGCACGGTATGCATTTTGAGTTGTCGTGATTTAGATCTAATCTAAATGTCGATGTTGTATCATATACTCGATATAGATCTAATCTAATCAATAGGGTGCATCTTGTACACGATGTAGATCTAATCTAATCGTAAGGGTGCATCTTGTGCACGATTTAGATTTAATCTTAATCGTTAGGCATTAATTAATTACTTAATTAAACATGCATCACATACACAAGTAATTAACTAAATTTTGTGATTATGTCATGGCCCTACTACGATCTTCTCAAGCCAATGAGAAGATCGGATGGTCAAACTAAGGTCAACAGCTTCTCAAGCGCCTTCCTTTTGACCACCTTGTGTTGCTCGCGCCTTCCTCGTAACTCCGTCTTAAGTGGACCTTCCACCGCTTCAAAATTTACATAACATTTTGAAACTCGAGTTACATTCGAGTCTAAATCTAATTTACAACAAGAATAAAAGAGAAAGGCATGACGCGCAGGTCGCAAAAAAAAAAAAAAATACAACACGCACATCACATCACGGCACGCAGGCCGTATTATGAATTACAATACAAATTATCCAATCAAATTGGGTCTTTGGGCCATGACTATCACAAAAATAATATATAATTCAAAATTATATATTTCTATAATTTTCTGTAATTTTTCTATAATTTTTACAATTTTTACGAGTACAATTTCCCGGCGGTTCCGTTTAGCGATTTTCGGGCGCAATCGCGGAACGAATCCCCTTGCGGGGCCAGGGGCAGCGCCCCTACCCACGATCTAACCATCGCGAGGGTTCCATTGCGATCTAACAGCGCCCTAGCCCGCTGTCCCAAAAAGTTTTGGGGCGAAACTTGGCCGTTTTGGAAAATTCTTCTCAGTAGTCGAAGCCTACAAGTGTCGAAACACTTGTGCTTCGCTTCTAGGAGAAAAATACTCATAAAAACTATAAAAATCATAAATTTACAGAAATTCACAGAACTGAAAATGTTTTCATAAAACACAAAATAAACTCATATCGTCTTCGCACGTGGCTCTGATACCACTGTTGGATTTTTCGGACCGCGAAAACCACTTTTTCGCGTCGCGGAAACCCCGAAACCCCTTAGCCAACGGATCCGTACGAAGAAAAATTTCAAAAACATACGAATACGAGTTTACCTAGATCTACACTTAGATCTACATGGATAAAATCTTATACCTTCGATGCGTGCCCTTCGCGAATCCCGCTCGTCCAAGGTACGCCGGATCTCGTGATTGTCAACGTAGACAATCCTCTAAAAGTATCCACACGAACAAGATGTGTTCTCTAACACACAAGGATGGAGAAGAGAGCACCACAAGTGTGCTAGCACTCTCTAGGGCTCTCGGGTAGGATTGGAAGAAGAAGAAAAGAAAAGAAGAGAACACACTCCTCTAAAATCTCTATGTTACTTTCACTAACCTTTCTTCTTGGATTAGATTCACTCTCCT
This sequence comes from Zingiber officinale, assembly GCF_018446385.1. Lineage (NCBI taxonomy): Eukaryota > Viridiplantae > Streptophyta > Magnoliopsida > Zingiberales > Zingiberaceae > Zingiber > Zingiber officinale. The sequence goes on along the minus strand of NC_055987.1, from coordinate 27,929,949 downwards.
TTCTTCTCCCTTGCTTGAAACCCACGACCAAGAGAAGAGAAGGAGCAAGAAGAGAGCTTAGGAGGAGGAGGATCACTTGAATGAGAGTTACACTTGCAAAAATGAAACTCTTTTCATCTAATTAAGTGGTTTGTAACCTCCATGGGATACCAAGAGTCACAACTCTTGGTAACTCCCATGAGGTGGCACTTCACTTAAGTAACCATGATGATGTGGAGCATCATCATCGGTCCACTTAATGCCAACTCACCAATGAGGTGGCATAAAGTCAAGTCAAACTTGACTCTTCATCTTCCTCTCAAGTCAAGTCAAACATGACTTAATCTCTCTCATGGTTGATCTAATTCAACCATTTAATTCAAGCCAATTTAATATAATGAATCTAATTCATTTAATTAAATTGATTCAATGAGTCATAATCTAAATTAGACTCATTGAACACATGAATCAACTTGAGTCCAACTCAATTAGCCCAATTAGGATTACTCTTAATCCAATTTGACTCATCAAATGAATCTAATCCTCTTGGTTCATCATATGAACCTAATCTCCATCCACTTGTTCTTTGTGTGTGACCCAATAGGTTCTTGTAATGTTGGCAATGCCCCTAAACTCATTTAGAAACATAAGTAATGAGCGGTATCTAGCAATACATCATTACTACCCAAGTTACAAGAATGTTGAGATCCAACATCACCTTGTGACTACTAATTGTGTGTCCTCACAATATATGACAAGTGTCCTTCTATCCTAGACATCTAGATTGATCAATGTGAGGCAAAGACCATGTCATCCTCTAATCAATCTAAATCTTGAACTCCAAGTAGACTCACTCAATCAAATGAACTCAATATCTCATATTGACTCATTGGGCATGGCCATGCACTTCGTGGTCTCACTCTATCAAGAATACCGATGTCTCTCCCGTCATATAGGAGGGATAGATCCCATCTACATCACTCACATCCCTCCGCATAATTTGTTACATACACAGTAATCGCCTTTATAGTCCACCCAGTTACGGGTGACGTTTGACGAAACCAAAGTACATAACTACTTATGTAGGGAACCATGGTGACTTCAGGTCTAAGGACTAGTAGTCATACTAATAGCCACATGAGAAAGTATATGACACTCATACAACGATCCATGATACTTTCTCATGGTGGGTCATTCAGTATACATTCTCCAATGCATACCCATGTGTCAACTTGATATCTCTATATCCATGACTTGTGAGATCAAGTCATCGAGTTGACCTACATGCTAGTCTTATTGCATTAACATTGTCTCTGAATGTTAATACTCGACTAGGAATGATTAAGAGTAGTGTTCCCTATATCATCTCACTATCGGTTCAACTAACCATTGATATAGGTGAGAACCTTCTACTCAAGGACGTTATTATACTTAGTTTATTTGGCACCAATACAAGTACGTATAATAACCAAAAATCAAATGCCTTTATTTATATAGAATATGATACAACAAGTCCAAAATACAATCATCAAATGATTGACTCTAGGGCTCTAGCTAACAGGCACAATCGATCAAGGGCAGACAGAATCGGTCGCTGGTAGTAAGGGATCCTGACATTGGTGAGGCTTCGGAGAGGGAAATGTCAGCCGACTTTAAGCTCAATCGGAGACGATGCCGGGGGAGAAAGATTGCCGGAGCTGGAGCATCCCTCACGTCGGCGTCGCTCGTCCGCGATAGAGAATAGAGGAGGAAGAGAGTTCGCGTCGGGGCAGAGGGGAAGAAGGAAATGGTTTGGGTGGATCGACGTTTGTGAAGGGAAATAAGAGAAAGAAAAGGATTTATAATTAAAAACATTTCCTCACTTAAACGGGTATCTCACACAGGCTTTATCTGCGCCCGCCGATTGATCCCCTAAAACCCTCCGTACGAACTCCGAAAAATTCCTAGAAAATTTCTAAAAATTCTAAAAAAATTCTATAAGGCTATTTCTCAAATAACCATATTATTTAAATTTTCGAGATCTCACAGTGGGGGTTTGTTTAGAAATATGTGGTTGAGAGTTTAATTGAGGAGGTACTTAGGGTTTATTTCCCTTAACCCTAACCCTAAGTTACTTATTAATAGGTTTCATTCCTCACCCGAATCCTAAAATCTAACCCGACTCTCTCTTCCCCTTTCTCTCTCGCGCGACCTCCCCGACGCCGACGCCTACCGCGACCAACGGCAATCTTCTCCTTCTTCTTCTCTCGGAGGCACCGGCGAGGAGGGATCCTGGAGCATTAAGGAGGAGGGGATACTGTTCCGTTTTCCGACATTTCCTTCTCCTTTAGTCTCGGCAAACAGCAGTGACGAACCCTCGATCCATCGATCTCGCCTGTTGTCGGAAGGGAATCGAGGGCACCGACGTTGGATCTGGCCAGCGTCGACCGATTGGGTTAGGTAACGACCACTGCCTTCTTCCCGATCTTCTCCTCTATTCGTCGGCAACAACAAATCGTGCCCTAGTCGTGAAGTTGAGGTAAGCATTTTGGTCTTTGGCCGTGGATTCGGACCTCTACTCTTCTTCTAGTGTTGATTCGAGTGATCTTGATGAGGAACAATACCTGTGTTTAGGTTCCGGCCTCCACAGCTCTGTCGGATCATCTTCTTCATCGGATCTGTGATTGTCTCCAGCGATTAAAGAAGAAGAGGTAATGAGGTCGATCTGTTGTTGTTGTTAACAGATTGTTTTGATGACTTCTTGCTATTCTTTCTTCTTGATCCGGTTGGTGAAGATACAATATGTAGTCTTCTGTGGTAGGGAATTGATGCATTGCTTAATTCATATTCTCTTGACCGAATAGTGTATCCAATAGATTGTTAACAATGGAATCCCTATATTTCTTGATTTGGATCATAGGCAGAAGCAATAAGAGTTGGTTTGTTTAGGTGTTAGAAACTCTTAGTGTACCATTTCACTAGGATTTCTGGAAATTAGTGTGATCGGGATTAGTTAACAGTGATAAAATTTTTATGTTAGGTAATTGGAGGCTTTTGGGTGTGAATAAACCTAAACCTAATCCTACCAATGGAAGGGAGCAGTAACCATGGTTAGATATAAATTTAATGTTGTAAATAAAGATTAACCTGAATCTGAAATGGCTTTAGTGACATTTAGGTTTCATGTTAGGTGATTGTGGAAGAGTCTAATGGGAATTTAGTTTTGGGATGAGTTAAGCTAGATTGAGATTTAATTTAGCTTTACCAGTGGAAAGAATAGTAATCACAGTAGCTATTACTTTAGTGGGTTATTTACTTAAAGGTAATTCACCTATTTGTAGTGTACACATATTTAGTTATATAAATTTGTATATGTGATACAGGACATTGATTGGCGACGTGCCGCGTGACGTGGTGGTTCTGTTGATACGGGATATATTGAGGCGGGTATTTCTTACTTAATTTCTGTTTAGTTCCCTGAACTTTAAAGCATGGTTATATTTGGATAATTAGGTTGCATTCCTTAAATCTGATTATTTGTTGCTTTCCTGCTTGTCACTTTTGCTTGATCTTGGATTTGATCTAGTTTGATTTGTTACAGTCTCGATCCTTGTTATCTAGAATTCTATTGTATATACACATGTAGAGTGTTGTAGGGATGACTGTATTGGATATTTGTGGTCTATATCTATCAAGATTGTGATCAGTAGGTGTTGTGGGTTCTACATGATTGACGTTCCATCTGCATAGTGGTATGTGTAGTTACGTCTGTAGTGGTTAGTGGAGGTGTTTATGAGGTTTGGGGTGGTTGCATGGATGATGATTATATATATATATATATATATATATATATATATATATATATATATCATGTTCATCATTCATTGCATCTGATGACCATTTTCTCCCTTGTAGTTGAGAGAGTCATCAGTTGGTTTGGTTTAGCGCCGCACACTCGGCCACTCATGGGTAGTGGTAGCTAGAGCAGTTGCCGCTCGTCTTGTCGTGTCACTCGGTCACTAGGTTTTTGTGAGATCCGACGTTGTGAGTAGTCAGGGACCCTGATGCTATGTAGCTAGATAGCTACTAGCGGATTGTTCGCCTCGACCACTCTATTGTGGGCTGGAGGGTAGTACAGTCATCACAGACCCAAGCCTCTCGGCCATACAAGGGTCGTGGTGTCTAGAGAGATGGCGGGGGTGACCATGGAGCATGCATGCACTTTTGCATATGATGCACAGTGCATTTGTGGAGATATTTTTGCATACATGCTTACTAGATATTAGTCGCATGTGATTGTGTATTGTTGCATTTGTTTGAGCTATGTATGCTGCATATGGATGTCATGCCGCATACATGTCATTTACTTTACATATATTTGCAGTCATATATGTATTGCACAGGTGTCAGGAGTATGTTGTTAACTCGGTGAGTTACAGATCATAGTATCATGGTATTGATTCTTTTCGGTTATGTACATTCATGTTATGTGCATTTATTATGTCAGGTTCATTCATATACCATTGTTGTATTAGATATAGTTAGATGTACTATACTTTTGACAGAATGATTCTATTCTTTACTTATGGAGACTGTATTCTTGATTCCTACTTTATTATGCAAACCATACTTTATTCTGTCCATTACCCGCTGAGTTACCTGTACTCACCACCCCGTCTATACCATTTTGATTTTCAGGTAGTAGATAGATGATATGGAGATGCTTGGAGCATATTGCCAGCCGGTCCCATTTCCCGTGTCATATCCGAGGGATGAGTTTTGGTTTTGTTTCTCCTAATCCACATTTCATATTCGTTGTATTTTGAGTACAGATTATGTTTTGATACTTGTACTACGGACTTCATATTTGTGATGTGTTTTTGTGCACTTTTGTATTTGTGGGTTTCCTCTTCGACTTTCCGTTGTGTTTTTGATATAGCCGTGTGGGCTACATATTAGTTGCATGATTGTTTTCATTTCTTTTATCCAGCCTGGTAAGCTGTGAATATTAACTACCTGGTTGTGTTTCTTTTGTGCACATATATTCCAGTCGTATGTGGCTGATGTATTTTGCATGTATGTGAGGTTCATATTGTCACCGGTACAGGGGAGATGCTGCCGAAATTTTTCGGTAGAGACTCACCCGGGGCGTGACAATTTTTGGTATCAGAGCAGGTTTGCGATGCCTGCTTTTCGTGTTTTGGATTTATGAGGTTTTTCGAGGTTTACGGGATTTACCAGTTTTTTTTTCTTTCGATGTTTACGAGATTTATGAGGTGTATACATGGAATTCGTATTTTTCCTCGATATGACTTTCGGATATTGGGACCAGGCAGCGGCAGGCTATCTCCAAGCTATAGGATGTAAGTTACCTTATTGTTGAAGTATACTCCTGTAGTCTTACCTTGTTATTGATATCAGGAATGAAGCGTAGAGAGATAGCCCCTAGTCAGCGACGTGGTCTAGGACGACCACGGAAGCGACCTACTGAGTCAGTGGAGTCTGATCCAGTTGAGCAGGAGGTGGATTCCCTCAGAGATCCTACAGAGGTTGAGACTGATAGTCGTGGACAGACCCACCAAGTTCCCACGAGAGATCAGGGTTTTCAGCCTCAGTTAGTTCCTCCTACATTACCACCAGTGATCCCTACTCCTGCTGCTACTCCTTGGGTGAGGGATAGAGCTCGTGCCCCACTATTAGCTCGGTCGGTAAAGGACTGATTCACCTTGTTCCATGGAGTTCCCGACCCGAGTGTTGCCCGTTCTTGGTTGGGAAATGTGGAGGATACTTTCGAGTATTTGACATGTACCGAAGAAGAAAAGGCTGAATTAGCTGCATACCACCTAAGAGATCAGGCTGTTACTTGGTGGAAGATGCAGAAGACACTTGTTGGAGACCAGAGTATCACCTGGACTTTATTCCGAGATGCCTTCGAGAGACAGTATTTCCCAGCTCCTTATCGTATGGCCCGTCGACAGGAATTCTTACAGTTGAAGCAGGGTGATCGGTCTGTGATGGAGTATGATGCGGAATTTAACCGATTAGCTAAGTATTGCCCTCATCTAGTTGCCCAGGAGAGCGATCGGTTAGATCAGTTCACTCAGGGCCTTGCAGCTTATATCCGTATCAGGATGTCTGGCTTTACTCCTAGTACGTACCGGGAGGCATTAGATAGAGCTTTGATGATTGAAATGACACAACAGCAAATTTCCCTGGAAAAAGGAAAGGATAAGCAAAAGGCTCAGGGTACGACTCCAAATCAGAAACAACAGAACCAAGGTCAGAAGAAACGGAAGAAATGGCATGGATCCCAGGCTACTTCGGGAGGGTCCTATCGATCATCGAAGACGGGACGATCATCCGCTGGTTCTTCTAGACCTCCTCAGAAGGATTCTGCTGGTGAACTTAAATGTTTTAGATGTGGTGTTGATGGTCACGCTAAACCTAACTACCCATTGAGCCAAGATATATGTTACTACTGTAAGCTGCCGGGGCATGTGAGCCGCAATTGTACTCTGAAGGCTCAGCTGCAGGCTGCCAATGTTACTGCTCAAGGAAGTCATATTACTCAGACTCGACGGCCGAAGGGACCGCAGAAGACGCAAAGCACTCCACATCAGCAGAGTATACTACCTCCTCAGGCACAGGTATACCATATCCAGGGTCAGCAGTACCCAGCAGTACCTGTGGCTATGCAGTATTCCTCGGCTGTCCCGTTACATCAGTATCTTCCGGCGCCACCTAGCTCTTGTCCAGTGATACAGCCTCAGTAGTATGCTACCACTCACCAGCCTCAGCAGCATGCTACCACCCACCAGCCTCAACAGTTCGCTACTACTCCACCAGCACCGTTTCAGACCACTACTGGAGTATCGCCATCGTGCCCGGAAGTGGGATGAGTGTATGCTATTACTCGAGAGGAGGCACAGCGGGCTGAGGGATTGGTCTTTCGGGGTATGATTACTATTTATTCTTTTCCTGCTGAATTGTTGATAGATACTGGTAGTTCCCATTCTTTTATTTCTCGAGTATTTTTGAGTAAGATTTGTAGATTACCGGTTCGTCGGACTCATACATTAGCGGTATCTTTGCCCTCGGGAGAGATATTAAATATCAGTCAGGAGATTAGAGATTGTCCATTGGATTTCGAGGGTCAGACCCTTATGGTGGACTTGCAGGTTCTAGATATGCTAGAATTTGACATCATTTTGGGTATGGACTGGTTGGCCAGATATTATGCTACTGTTGATTGCAGCACGAGAGTAGTTACATTTAGACCTCTGGGTCTACCATCCTGGGTATTCATGGGTACCAAGGATAAGGGGATTTCTGTCATCTCAATAATGCAAGCTCAGAGATTATTGTCTTAAGGATGTCAGGGGTATTTGTTGTCTATGATTAAGATTGATCAGAATCATCCCACACAACTTTCTGACATTCCTATAGTTCGGGAGTATCCTGACATGTTTCCAAAGGCATTACCCGGCTTGCCTACAAAAAGGCAAGTGGAGTTCACGATTGAGTTGATTTCGGGGACAGGAACGGTATCAAAGGCTCCATATTGCATGGCACCTAAAGAATTGGAGGAGCTAAAAATACAATTACAGGAGCTGCTGGATGGAGGGTTTATCCGTCCTAGTGTGTCTCCATGGGGAGCTCCGGTACTCTTTGTGAAAAAGAAGGATGGATCGATGAGATTATGCATCGACTATCGGCAGCTGAATGCAGTGACTATTAAGAACAAATATCCACTGCCACGTATAGAGGATCTGTTTGATCAGCTCAAGAATACTTGTGTGTATTCAAAGATTGATCTGCGCTCTGGCTATCATCAGCTCAATGTGAGGGATTCAGATATACAAAAGACAACCTTCCGTACTCGTTATGGACACTATGAGTTCTTGGTAATGCCATTTGGGCTTACCAATGATCCAGCAGTTTTCATGGATCTGATAAATAGGGTATTTCTTGAGTTCTTGGATCAGTTCGTGATTGTGTTCATCGATGACATTTTGATATATTCTCGATCCGAAGAAGAGCATGGGCGATATCTTCGTATAGTATTGGAGACGCTCCAGCGAGAACGTCTCTATGCAAAATTCAGCAAATGTGCATTCTGGTTATCTTCTGTGGGTTTTCCGGGACATATTATTTCTAGCAGTGGTATATCAATGGACCCACAAAAGATAGAAGCTATTACCAAAGTTTGTACAGGAAATTCGTAGCTTTCTTGGTTTAGTTGGGTATTACCGGAGATTTGTAGAGGGTTTCTCTAGCATAGCTCTACCTTTGACTCAGTTGACCAGAAAGGGAGTGAAGTTTTGTTGGACAGAGTCTTGCGAGAAGAGTTTTCAGGAACTCAAACAAAGACTCATTTCTGCACCTATATTAGTGCTTCCTTCCGGAGATGATGGCTTCGTACTTTATACAGATGCATCATTACAGGGGTTAGGCGCAGTACTCATGCAGCATGGACGGGTAGTTTCTTATGCCTCATGTCAGTTGAAAGAGCATGAGAAGAATTATCCAGTGCATGACCTGGAGTTAGCAGCTATTATATATGCGCTGAAAATCTGGAGACATCATCTATACGGGATCACCTTCGAGATATTCACGGATCATAAGAGTCTTAAGTATCTATCTACTCAGAAAGAATTGAACTTAAGACAGAGAAGATGGATGAAATTCTTGAAGGACTATGACTGTACGATCAACTACCACCCAGGGAAAGATAACGTGGTAGCTGATGCGTTGAGGAGGAAATCCCGAGGAGTTCTTGCCTGTCACCGTGTGATGGTTACAGAACTGGTACAGAAATTTTCTGAGTTGGGATTAGTAGAGCAGGGTCCGAATGAACGGGGTATTCTGTTATCTATGGTTGCCCAGTCACCCATCGTAGAGAGGATTAAAGGAGCTCAGGCTACAGATCAGCATCTGTAGTTTTTGTGTAGCAGAATTACCCCAGGACAGCAGATATGGTTTTCTTGTGATGGGAATGGAATTCTATACTTCCAGGGGAGATTGTGTGTTCCTGAGCTACCTTCTTTGAAGGAGGACCTACTTCAGGAGGCACACCGATCCAGATTTGTGATTCATCCTGGTGGTACACATATGTATAGGGATCTGAGACCTTCTTATTAGTGGGCTGGCATGAAGAAAGACATTGCGGATTTTGTTGCACGATGCCTTGTATGTCAGCAAGTGAAGGCTGAACATCAGAGACCCGCTGGTTTACTCCAGAAGATACAGATACCGGAATGGAAATGGGAGCATATCACGATGGATTTCGTCGTGGGTCTACACAGAACCCGGCGAACACATGCAACGATTTGGGTGATCATTGATCGATTAACCAAATCTGCTCATTTCCTTCTGATCCGTAGGACGGAGTCATTGGATCGATTGGCATAGTTGTATTGTAGAGAGATTATCAGGCTTCACGGTGTACCTCTCAGTATTATTTCAGATAGAGATCCACGGTTTACTTCACGATTTTGGCAGAGCCTACAGCAGGCTATGGGTACAGAGTTACGTCTCAGTACGGCTTTCCACCCTAGACAGACGGTCAGTTAGAGCGTACTATACAGACATTAGAGGACCTACTGAGATCATGTGTCATAGACTTCGGAGGTAGTTGGGAGGATCATTTACATTTAGTAGAATTTGCCTACAACAACAGTTATTATTCAGCGATATAGATGGCACCTTATGAGGCGTTGTATGGCAGAGCATGTAGATCTCCCACCTTATGGATAGAAGTTGGGGAAACACAGATTTTGGGGCCACAGAGTCTTCAGCATGATGCAGAGATGGTTCGTATTATCAGACGCAGGTTATTAGAGGCTCAGGATCGACAAAAGAGTTATGTGGATCGGAGGCGGAGACCTTTAGAGTTTTCTGTTGGTGATCATGTATTCTTACGAGTATCCCCTACGAAAGGAGTAAAAAGATTTGGGTTGAAGGGTAAATTGGCACCTCGCTATATTGGACCCTTCCAGATTCTCGAGAGGATAGGGGAGGTGGCGTATCGACTGGCGCTTCCACCATCACTGACTGGGGTGCATGATGTATTCCATGTATCTATGTTGAGGAGATATGTACCGCACCCTTCGCATATTCTCACTGATGTATCAGTTGTACTTCAGCCGGATATATCTTATGAGGAGATTCCAGTTCGGATTTTGGACCGCAAAGAGCGGGTTGCGGAACAAGGTAATTCGACTGGTTAAGGTCGGATGGCGGCACCACACAGATGAAGAAGTCACTTGGGAATTGGAAGATAAGATCCGAGCTAGTTACCCACACCTGTTTACTGAAGGTGAGTAAAGTTTATTTCAGTACACTACAAGAAAAAAGCCTAACAATAGCAGTTTTTCACCATTGTCGTAGCCCATTTTGAACTGTTGTTAAAGGCCGTGTTGTTAAAAGGGGTGCCCAAAGACAACAGTTTTTAACCGTTGTCTTTGAAGGCAAAGACAACATTTTTACAACGGTGAAAAATTGTTGTCTTTTCTTTCAAAGACAACAGTTTTTCACCGTTGTCTTTGAGCGTCTACCTTTAACAACAGGGTCTTCAACAACAGTTTTAAACTATTTACGACAACGGTGAAAAACCGTTGTCTTTTTTAGATAAAAAATAAAAAAAATTAATACACAATTTTCCAATATTATAAATCATTCAAAATATTAAATTTCAAAATAAAATTTAATATACAATTTTCTAACATTCAAAAATAATATCTATAACATTCTGAAGAAATTTCATAAGCAACCAAGAAAATGATAACACTATTAAAACAAAAGTAGAACAATATAACACGAGATTTTCTACTTAGATGTCGGTGAAGAGGAGGGACTGCAGCTCCTAGTGCTCCTTAATTTGTTAAAGTCTCTCCATTTTTTTAGTTTGTCGGCATTCTTCCCAGTACTCTTGAGGGCACCTATTCAAATAAAGATATATATTACAAATTAGAAACTAAACTGTACGCGTGATTCTAATTGCACTGCATAAATGTTACATAACCATAAAAACCATTTGATCTAGTCATCTAATAGAAGTGCAAAAAGCGTTATCTATGTAACATAAATGGTAACCTCTTGAAACAATATGGTTGGCTCTTAAATTTCTTATTAAGCAGAATTTTCATTTTATGTCATTGCATACAAAGCTTCTATTATAAACCATGCAAACATTATTTTTCCCAGTGATCAAGCAACATTAATTCATAGAGATTAATAAACAAAAATAAGCACCATTAATTAATAAGTCATTGATTAATTAGATAATGGAATATACAAATAGAGATTAATTAAAATAAATAAAGGATCTAACAATTACCACTATAATTGACTAAAATTAACAATCAAGAGCTAGGTTGAAGAATGTTTTAAAACATTCTTCAATGTATAAGGAAGCAACTAGAAGTGTTTAACATCTCAGGAACTGAAAATAATGCAAATGCAAACAAATTCATAGATCAAATAAACAAAAACGAGACAACTCTTCAACAAATTTCTATAATCAAGTGATATAAACAAACTGCAGAATTTCATGCGTGGGTAAATCTCAAGTCAAATGCCAATTGAAAGATCAATGTAAAACATGGCATAGACAGAGAAAGGAACATAGGAATACAGAGCAGTAGGTAAAAATATGTCTATTGAACTGAAGAAAAACTATCATATCGTGTATGCTAACAATCACCAAATGGTTACTAATTATATAATTACCTGATGCTTTATGGCAAGCAAGTGCAGTTCAAAAGCTAGCACCTACATCCAAAAACAAATGCTGAAAACATCAAAATTATTGAATCTATATTTTGCCAAATATAATCTTAGATGAGTGAACTACCATATAGTTTGGGTTTAAATATTTCCAAACACTAGCCGGACTTGATAATCAATTTCACATACAACAATTACAGAAGAGTTGAACTTACTTTTGTATCGCTCTCCAATGCAGCATTTGCTGAGCTCATTCCACCTTCGTATCTGCAAGTTGATGCAAGAACTAAACAAGTATTCCAAATTATAAACTTTGGAATAAACAAGGGAAAAGGTTATACCCTGGGATTGCCCTTTCGGAAGCTATGTATGTCAAAGATATTGAAGCACCGCTTGCCATGTTTAACGGAGACATCCAAAACAAAGTGAAGATGAGATATAAAATCTATGTGCCAACAAGAAAAGGAATTGTTTGATAACTTTATTTTGGGTTTTATTATAACTACTAGCATTGCTTTATTCTGTGCGTAAAGAAGAAGATATAATGATGGATTGATAATGATGTTCTTGTCAGGATCTCAAGTTGAAATATACACACAAATGGAACATGCAATTGTTTTGTTTTCATGGAATCGAAAGAAACCTGGATTCATTATTGGAAGAAAGTGTCGAAGCAGGGAGACAAAAGAGTAACTCGAAGCTGAAATTGTAGCAAGATACCCTCTTCTAGATGTCTCCAAGAGTGGCTTCGTTACCTATTTATGAAAAACATAATTTAAAACAAAAGTAAAAAAAACATCATGATTATATGATGGTGTAAGGTAGTACCTCTGGTCCATTGGCAAGAGAATGCACAAAGATGTCAATCCTTCCAAAATCTTTCGTCACAGCCTCTGCCATTTCCTGCACCAAGCAGAAGACACTACAAGAAAAAAGCCTAACAACATTAAGAGAATTGTAAGACAGGTCCCTGCAGTAAAAAGGCCCCTTTATCAGAGAGTGGAGTATGATAGAGTAGAAAGTATTCATGGACATGTAGGTTTGACAGTATTGAAGGTAAAACCATAATTATGAATAAGAAACTTATTTTGAGCAGATACAAGAGGTAAATGATATTGCATCACAAAGAATATAAAGATAGTTGATATTAAGAAGTAAGTTTCTTCTCGAATGAAAATCTTGTCTACACTCACATTGTTGTGAGTTTGCTGGAAATTATGGCCGGTGATAACAACTGATGCTCCGAATAGATGGTGAACAGTATCACTAAAACTAAGTAGACAAATCAAACTCACATCAATACCACATCCGAACATTCATTCGTAGCCTCATAGCCCATGAGGTTGCTGTAAATAAAACCCAGGTGGAGTCACTGACCTGAGTAGCCGGAGATGGGCAGATCAGATCTAGGGCACCAATGAAGAACTAGGGCTGGACCGGATGAAGGAAACAATAGCGATCAGCCGCAGTGTGGAAATCGGCGGTGATCGGTTGTGAGTCCGCAGTGGAAAGCAGCAACTAAAACCTCGGCAAAGAGGAAGAGATCGGCCTCGGGAAACTAGGGATCGGCGTGGAGAAGGAGAGTCGGCCGAGTGTGAACCCAAAATAGGGCACGGAATTGGACGGCTCGGCACTGGGGCAAGGGTGTGGCGATGCTGCTCGAATCAAAAGTCGGCGGCGGCGTCGGCACACAAGGGTGACAGTGGATCTGTGGTGGTAGATTCGTCGCCGGCGCTTGGGGAAAGAGGAAGAAGAAGGTCTCGGTGGCTGGCGGCTAGGGCACAGGGAAAGGGGGTCAGCGTCGGCAGAGGAGAAGAAGAGGAAAGCGAGCTTGGCCGAGGGTTTATCCGCGAGAGGAAACGGCGGTTTGCATCGCCGGTTGGGAGAGGCGGTTAGGGCACAGTCGGGCGCGCGGGGGAGGAAGAAGTAGGGCACGGGTTCGGCGTCGAGGGAAGGAAACAGCAGGGGAGCGGGGGAAAAAGAAAAATAAGGAAAAGAAAATAGAAAAAGAAAATAAATAAATAAATAAATCTAACTTTTCCTCGCTTAAATGGGGTAGCCTAAATAGGCTTTTCCGAGCCCCATTTTTATTCCTGTTAACTCGTCCGTACGAGCTCCGAAAAATTCTCGAAAAATTTCCAAAAATTCCAAAAAAATTCCCTTATGGTGTTATGCCCATTTCCGGTATTTTACATCAAACCCTCAACGAGACTATCAACTCACTCACCGTCGTTGGGATCGGTAGCGCCAAAAGCGAAGCTCGGATTCGGATCGTAAGTCCAGATGCAAACCAAAACAACCCAAATCGCGACGGCCCCTTCCGCCTTCCCTGCGCCATTCTCCCAGCCATCGAAGAGTGAAAGCTCACCTCCCCGCCGCATTGGACTCTATAAATCCCGTCGCCTTCAACTAATGATTTAAGTTAGGCCCTTCCTCCCATAGCCCATTGCCTAATGGTTCCCAGCGAGAGCGACGAGGAGCGTCTTTTGCGGAGGAGTCACAAAGGACTCGGAGATAGGTTTTTATTCGTTGAAGAGTTACGGAGAAGTGGGTTTTAGGTTTTTTTTCATGAAGTTAAAAAAACTGTTGTGTTTTCAAGATTCAACAACATTCAATAGACAACAGTTTAATAAAACTGTTATGTTTTCAAGATTCAACAACATTCAATAGACAACAGTTTAATAAAACTGTTATATATTATCATATAAGCAACACTAAAAGACAATAATTTTTTAAAACCGTTGTCTTTGACATACATTAGACAACAGTTTTTTGACAAACTGTTGTTATTTAAAAAATATTATGGTGAACAACAACAGTTTTCAATAAAACTGTTGTTAAATAGAAAAAAGACAACAATTTCTTGAAAAACTGTTGTCTATTAAGTGTGGTTAAATCCAAAATTTCTTGTAGTGGTAATTAGAATTAGTTTATCTACTACTTCTTGCTCCTAGGAGATAGTGGTAAATTTGGGGACCAAATTTTTGTTAGTGGAGGAGAATGTAAGATATGCGAATTTATTATAGGGTTATCAAGAAATAACCTTACGAAATTTTTAGGAAATTATAGAAATTTTTCTGGATTTTTACGGAGGTCGTATGACTAGTTTTGCGGGGATAGGAGTGGGGGTCTATTTAGAAATATGCGGGTGAGAGTTTAATTAAGGAGGTACTTAGAGTTTATTTCCCTTAACCCTAACCCTAAGTTACTTATTAATATGTTTCATTCCTCACCCGAATCCTAAAACTCGACCCGACTCTCTCTTCCTCTTTCTCTCTCGCGCGACCTCCCCGACGCCGACGCCTACCGCGACCATCGGCGATCTTCTCCTTCTTCTTCTCTCGGAGGCATCGGCGAGGAGGGATCCTGGAGCATTAAGGAGGAGGGGATACTGTTCCGTTTTTCAACCTTTCCTTCTCCTCTGGTCTCGGCAAACAGCAGCGACGAACCCTCGATCCATCGATCTCGCCTGCTGTCGAAAGGGAATCAAGGGCACCGACGTTGGATCTGGCCAGCGTCGACTGATTGGGTCAGGTAACGACCACTGCCTTCTTCCGAATCTTCTCCTCTATTCGTCGGCAACAACAAATCGTGCCCTAGTCGTGAAGTTGAGGTAAGCATTCACTACAAGAAAATTGGGATTTAACAACACTTGAAAGACAACGTTTTTTTTTAAAAAGCGTTGTCTTTTTTCTTTTTACAACGCTTTTAGTGAAAAGCGTTGTCTATCTCTTTATTTTCTTACTAATAGACAATGTTTTTTTAAAAACCGTTGTCTATTACTGATTTTTGTAGGTCAAAGACAACGTTTTCTTAAAAGCGTTGTCTATTAACATTTTTTTAGTGTGTACGACAATAATTTTTAAAAAACGTTGTCTATTGTCAAGTTCTCATCTAAATTTGGGATGATATGAATCATTGGATAAAAAGTAGAAAAACCCTAGATTTCACTCGGCACCCACTTATCTCCCGAATACCCCGAACCCCTCTCACACGATCTTCAATCTCCTCCAGAACCCTCTCACACAAACCTCATCTCACGCCCTCTCCATCCAAATCCTCTCCGGCGAACCCCTCCGCGAACCTCTCCTCCGAACTCCTCTTCACCGAACAAACCTCATCTCACGCCCTCTTCCTCGACGAGCCCACCACCGGGCTCGACAACACCGCCGCCTTCTTCATGGTGGAGACGCTGAAGCACATCGTGGTGGACAAATGCACCAGCATGCAACAAAATGCAAGGCCTGTGACAAGACTGTCTACCTCGTGGATCAGCTCACCGCCGACGAAATCGTCTTCCATAAGTCCTGCTTAAGTGCAATCATTGCAAAGGAACCCTCACGGTATCGTTGTTCGCCTCCCTGTGTAGTTTTTTTTTTTTTGCTGTTCTGGGGGTTTCAACTTCATTTTTTTTTATAATACTCAAAGTAGAGAGTTTGATCAAGATGGGTACTTCATTGTATTGAATGATTTGGAAGATTAGGATTCCAGGTCAATGGTCGATGCTGTAGAGTTGATATTCGAGTTACTCCTGCATAGCAACTATTCAATATGCTATTTTCAGATCATGTTAAAAGCATAGCGATTTTGCCTCCATCAATTACTCGAGGTCATGCAATCCAATAGTCGATTCCTTTCTAAATCTGCTGCTTTAAAATGTTGGTTTGTCTATTGTTTATTTGGTAAGGCTAATCACGAACCACAAGACAGAATAAGTCGGGAGTGATTTATTGATTGATGGTATCTAGTTAGCAAGATTATTATTGAACTGAGAGCACAAAGCCTGCACTTTGAATCTTTACCATCAGGATAAATTCTTGCATAGTTTAGAACCCCAAGGACAAAAGGCGAGCTTTTTCTCAGAAACCTGTTTCTAGTTTATGCCACTAGTAGGAAGAAATTGTAGCATGATTGCATCATCTACAACCGCTTGAATGTTGAGGTGTTGGTGATGGGAAGGCCCGCAAAGTTATAGCTCCATTGGGTCTCAACTTTCAATGTCCTTAATTTTTGATAGTATCATACTGGGAATTATAATTGACCACTCTCAATTTAAGAGTTTTACATGTTTGGGTTAATCATGTTGTTTGAGATGGGGCTTTCTATGTTAAACAATGAGAAGTAACCATTCATCCTTCTTTTCTATTGAAAGCAGAAGGGAATTGTAGAAATAACTTTTTACTATATAGAAAAGAAAAGGAAAGCTTCTCTGCTCTTCACCTTTTGTTCTAAAAGCATTAGTTAATATGATAAAAATTCATTTAGTTTATTTGAACATTATAAAGTTTTTGATGACAATGATAAAATTAAGTCGAGAAAATAGTAGTTTTTTTTCTAATCCCTTTCTTTTTCTTCTCAGCTAAGTACATATTCATCCATGGAAGGTGTTTTGTATTGCAAGCCTCATTTTAAACAACTCTTCAAGGAATCTGACAACTTCCACAAGAATTTTCAGTCATGTGAGGCTTCATTACCATAAGAATAATCTGATGTGTCTTTCTCATAATAGCTGCACTAGTAGTCGTCTAAAATTTTCCCGTGTTTTTCAACTGCAAAATCTTCTGATAAAGCTCTAGAACTAGTTAGTAAAGATCTGCTAAATACTGATTTCTTCAGTGCTTATTTTAAATCACTCATCCTTTGTTGTATCAACTAGATTGTAACACCTCCCTATAATTGATTAAATTTCTGTTGTGAAATTTTTTCAACCAGAAGCCCCAAGCAGTTTATGTTGTGAAAATCACACATTTACTTCATATTAGCTTTGAAATTCCGAGTTGAATATTTAAACTTCCAAGGCTTGAAAAATATATCGTCTAACCCTAAATTTTATCTTCAGCTCACTTGCAAATTAGTTTGTAGCAGATTCTATATCATCTTTTCGCAGTGTAGATTACTTTGTGAAAATCACAATTTTATCTCATCTTTAGCTTCGAGATATTCCAAGTTGAACATTCCAAACTTTCAGGTGTCTGAGATGTATTTTTTTAGCCCTAAATTTTACTACAAGAAGAACTACCTTATGGTGCTGTTGTCATTTTTTAAACAGAAAGAAGCCATTTATAAATTAGTCAAGTGCTAAAGGAAGATGAGACTAGAGGTGACTCCTAACAATGAGACTCTTAACTTTGCCCATCTCTGCATTCGCCAAGTGTGAGCATCTCCCTGGTGGAAGAGAGGTACATTGCAATGCCATCAAAACTAGACAGATTGACTCAGTTCTGCATGCCACTCTCGTCGATTTCTATACTAAATGTGGTGAATTGAAATCAGCAGTCATGTTGCATGATGAATTCCAAGTAAAGAGCAGCACCATATGGAGCATCATGATGTGAAGCCTTATTCAGAATGGTGAGTTCTTGGAAGCTGTCAACATGTTTGAAAGAATGCAAAAGTCTGTAATTAAGCCTTGTAAGGATGCTCTAAGGGCCTTAGTTGCTGCATATACTAACTTGGGAGCTTTGTTGTTGGGTAGAAGAGTTCATAATCTTATGTAGGCTGTGATTGTGTAAATAGAATTTTTTTTTGTAAATATTATAGTTTTTGTATACATTCAAATTTACTAGTGTGGTCAAAGAAAAATAATAGTTTTGTAAATATAAAAATAATAATTTTGTAAATAGATTTTTTTTATTTTAAAAAGACAACACTTTGAAAGCGTTGTAAAAGTATTATTTTTTGCAAAAAACAACAACGCTTTTAAAGCGTTGCAATAATGATGTTTTTGCAAAAAAATACATAACGCTTTTAAAGTGTTGCAAAAGCGTTGTCTTTGCTACAAACGACAACGCTTTAAAAGCGTTGTTGTTGAGCAGACTTTTAACAACAGTGCCTTTAACAACGCTTTTTCAGGCACAAAGACAACGCTTTAAAAGCGTTGTCTATTAGCTTTTTTGTTGTAGTGATTTTGGTTTTTGGCCGTGGATTCGGACCTCTACTCTTCTTCTAGTGTTGATTCGAGTGATTTTGATGAGGAACAATACCTGCGTTTAGGTTCCGGCCTCCACAGCTTTATCAGATCATCCTCTTCATCGGATCTGTGATTGTCTATAGCGATTAAAGAAGAAGAGGTAATGAGGTTGATCTGTTGTTTTTGTTAACAGATTGTTTTGATGACTTCTTGCTATTCTTTCTTCTTGATCCGGTTGGTGAAGATACAATATGTAGTCTTTTGTGGTAAGGAAATGATGCATTGCTTAATTCATATTCTCTTGACCGAATAGTGTATCCAATAGATTGTTAACAATGGAATCCCTATATTTCTTGATCTGGATCATAGGCAGAAGCAATAAGAGTTGGTTTGTTTAGGTGTTAGAAACTCTTAGTGTACTGTTTCACTAGGATTTCTGGAAATTAGTGTGATCGGGATTAGTTAACAGTGATAAAATTTTTATGTTGGGTAATTGGAGGCTTTTAGGTGTGAATAAACCTAAACCTAATCCTACCAATGGAAGGGAGCAGTAACCATGGTTAGATATAAATTTAATGTTGTAAATAAAGATTAACCTGAATCTGAAATGGCTTCAGTGACATTTAGGTTTCATGTTAGGTGATTATGGAAGAGTCTAATGGGAATTTAGTTTTAGGATGAGTTAAGCTAGATTGAGATTTAATTTAGCTTTACCAGTGGAAAGAATAGTAATCACAGTAGCTATTACTTTCAGTGGGTTATTTACTTAAAGGTAATTCACCTATTTGTAGTGTACACATATTTAGTTATATAAATTTGTATATGTGATACAGGACCTTGATCGGCGACGTGTCGCGTGACGTGGTGGTTCTGTTGATACGGGATATATTGAGGCGGGAATTTCTTCCTTAATTTCTATTTAGTTCCCTGAACTTTAAAGCATGGTTATATTTGGATAATTAGGTTGCATTCCTTAAATTTGATTATTTGTTGCTTTCCTGCTTGTCACTTTTGCTTGATCTTGGATTTGATCTAGTTTGATTTGTTACAGTCTCGATCCTTGTTATCTAGAATTCTATTGTATATACACATGTAGAGTGTTGTAGGGATGACTGTATTGGATATTTGTGGTCTATATCTATCTAGATTGTGATCGGTAGGTGTTGTGGGTTCTACATGATTGACGTTCCATCTGCATAGTGGTATGTGTAGTTACGTCTGTAGTGGTTAGTGGAGGTGTTTATGAGGTTTGGGGTGGTTGCATGGATGATGATTATATATATATATATATATATATATATATATATATATATATATATCATGTTCATCATTCATTGCATCTGATGACCATTTTCTCCCTTGTAGTTGAGAGAGTCATCAGTTGGTTTGGTTTAGCGCCGCACACTCGGCCACTCATGGGTAGTGGTAGCTGTAGCAGTTGCCGCTCGTCCTGTCGTGCCACCCGGTCACTAGGTTTTTGTGAGATCCGGCGTTGTGAGCAGTCAGGGACCCTGATGCTATGTAGCTAGATAGCTACTAGCGGATTGTCTGCCTTGACCACTCTATTGTGGGCTGGAGGGTTGTACAGTCGTCATAGACCCAAGCCTCTCGGCCATACAGGGGTCATGGTGTCTAGAGAGGTGGGGGACCATGGAGCATGCATGCACTTTTGCATATGATGCACGGTGCATCTGTGGGGATATTTTTGCATACATGCTTACTAGATATTAGTCGCATGTGATTGTGTATTGTTGCATTTGTTTGAGCTATGTATGCTGCATATGAATGTCATGCCGCATACATGTCATTTACTTTACATATATTTGCAGTCATATATGTATTGCACAGGTGTCAGGAGTATGTTGATGACTCGGTGAGTTACAGATCATGGTATCATGGTATTGATTCTTTTCGGTTATGTACATTTATGTTATATGCATTTATTATGTCAGGTTCATTCATATACCATTGTTGTATTAGATATAGTTAGATTTACTATACTTTTAATTGACAACATGATTCTATTCTTTACTTATGGAGACTGTATTCTTGATTCCTACTTTATTATGCAAACCATGCTTTATTCTGTCCATTACCCGCTAAGTTACCTGTACTCACCACCCCTTCTATACCATTTTGATTTTCAGGTAGTAGATAGATGATATGGAGATGCTTGGAGCATATTGCCAGCCGGTCCCATTTCCCGTGTCATATCCGAGGGATGAGTTTTGGTTTTGTTTCTCCTTATCCACATTTCGTATTCGTTGTATTTTGAGTACAGATTATGTTTTGATACTTATACTATGGACTTCATATTTGTGATGTGTTTTTGTGGACTTTTGTATTTGTGGGTTTCCTCTTCGACTTTCCGTTGTGTTTTTGATATAGCCATGTGGGCTACATATTAGTTGCATGATTGTTTTCATTTCTTTTATCCAGCCGGGTAGGCTGTGAATATTAACTGCGTGGTTGTGTTTCTTTTGTGCACATATATTCCAGCCGCATGTGGCTGATGTATTTTGCATGTTTGTGAGGTTCAGATTGTCACCGGTACAGGGGAGATGCTGCCGAAATTTTTCGGTAGAGACTCACCCGGGGCGTGACAGTTAGGTCAGCGTAGTCTTAGATTAGCGGGTGCAAAGGTCACTGCCGAGGGGATTCTGGCCTGGAAGGGCCGGCCACCGCCAGTAGCTGCTCCTGGTGTTCCAGAGGCCGATGACGTACCAGGTGAGGGTGAGGAGTGGCCCGACTTCTTGGCAGAGGAGTTTTTCATGGATCCTTCCACCTCTACCAGGCCCTCCACATCAGTCGGGCCTTCGACTTTAGCTCCTCCCTCCGTCGAGGACAGACTTACTCGGCTCGAGATCCAGTCCATTCAGACATGACGGGCTGTGCTAGACAGCCATCGCTTCCTCCGATCTCTCCGATCCGAGATAGCTACAGGGTTCGCGTCTCTCCGAGGTGAGATACGGCGCTAGGGACAGCCTCAGCCTCCAGCTGACGACCCTCCAGCTGATGATCCCGCTCTTGATGATCCTGCCTTTTGAGACTATTACTTGATGTATTTTGGACAGACATCTATTTGTCTTCTCAGACTGTATTAGTATTTGGTTGACTTCTACTTACTCATGTTTATTAGTTTTTAGTTGTTTACTGAAATATGAATGTGTTGGGTAGAATAGTTTTTTTTCTAATCAGTTTCCTAAAAATTTTTTTCTTATCTTTTAAATTCTAGGAAAATATTGGTTTTAAAATTCCAACTTTACTAGATTTTCAAAATATGGATTTAGCCTAGGCTTTACTTTAGAAATCATGCTCCCCTAGAATTCAGCCAGAGCATCTCACAAACACCTAGGCTTGTCTTGCGTGTGTTTGAAAAACATAGAACGGTGTGAGATGCATAGAATACAGCCTAGACTCATGAATGCTTATATCTGTGCATCAATATGAGTCTGGGTGTTAACACCTAGTTAATAGTAATCAAGTCAAGTCTACCAACGCTAGTTAAATCTAACTGGATCTATAGACTTAACTTGACTAACCAAGTGAAAGTAGTTGCCCTCTAGGTAATCATCTAGTAGCTAACTGGTTTGACATGTGGCTGCAAACCCAAGTGCTTGAGTTTTTAATTTTTTTTGGCATGCACATTAAGGCTCTGATACCTCACTTAAAAAGAAATTAACAAACTTAAAACCAGTCTAACTGAGCTCATGCTTGGACACTAAGGACTTAAGCTCCCCCCTTTCCATCAAAAGTCTTAAATTGATTCTTCGTCTAAAAGAAAATTTCTTACAAATTAACTAAGTTTTCAAAACTTTAACTTTATTAAACTTTCAAAACTCTGAAACGTTTTTTTTTTACCAAAGCTTAGTATCTGAGACTTTCTAATTTCTTCTAAACACACTATTTTGAAAAATTAATTAAGTATTTTCTAACAGATTCACAAAATTCTTTCAAAACTAGCTTAAAGCTATATTTCAAAATCAACCTTTTACTTAGCCTTTTAAACTCAGTTGAAAGAACTCTTTAGCTAAGAATGTTGATTACCAAAATATTATTTTAAAGCCTAAAGTTTTAAAGTTTTGTTATAAGTTGCAATGCTACAAAAGAATTTTTTTTTTCAAAACTAATTTTGAGCTCAATCTATTTTTAGCAAATTGATATTTCTTTTACTTAGTCTTTTCCCTTTCCTTGTGAAAAGTTAAAATTTTCTTTCAAAAATGTTCATTCTTTTTGATAAATGGCAAAGGGGGAGAGTAGAAAAAAGGAATTCAAAAATTTTAAATGTCATTATTAAGGGGGAGCCTAACAATGCGTACATTCAAAATTTATTAAATTTTATACATCTATTTTACTTAGCTTTGAATTTCAGTTGTCATAATCAAAAAGGGGGAGATTGTTGGTGCGGGAAGCATCCAACGATCGACCGTTGTTTTGATAATGGCAAAGGAATTCAAAGTTAAGTTGCTTTGTAATCTAATATACTTAATTGAGTGTTTTAGACAAGTCCTAGCTGCGGTTAGGCAGGGAGAAAACCCTAGGGGGTGGTAACCCTAGGTCATAAGGGGTGGTAACCCTATGCGGAAAGTCTTGGCGGGTCATGAGCTTCAGGAAAAAGTCCTAGGGGGTGTAACCCTAGGTGGAAAGTCCTAGTGTCGCGAACCAGGTGAAAGACTGGACCAGCCGGGAAGTGGAAGTCCAGCAAAAAATTCCGGAAGCTCCGAACGCTGTGCAAAAGTCCAGTCGATTTGGAAGATCGCACTGGCAACAGGTAAATCTCTTGAGTGGAGTAGGTGAGGTCGCGTTCCCCGTAGAGGGAACAGTAGGCGTCGGGTCGACCTAGGGTTTCTGGTTGGAAATCCGAAGTCAGACCCGGACAGTCCAACGATTGTCAAGTTTATTTATCATATTATCCATGTGCTAACTTTGTTTTGCAGGGTTTGTGTTTGGGACTAACACAATTTGCAGGAACAAAGGAGCATCTTTAACCTCGGATGAATAGTGTCCGAGGCGCCTCCATGGGGCTTGGAGGCGCCTCGGGTGCTAGCCGAAGCCAACTGCCCAGAAGAGTTGGAGGTGCCTCGGAGGAAGCTGGAGGCACCTTGGACCAGGCATTGGAGGCGCCTTAGAGCAGCTTGGAGGCACCTTCAGAGGGATGAGGTGCGACCAGGTTTGCGCTAATCCACCCGTGCGACTCGGCGGCCTGGAGGCGCCTCCAGCACTGTTTAAAAGGGGATCTCGACCAGCAACTTGAAACATCTTCTTCCAAGCCAACTTTCTACTACAAGCTGCCTACGAGACGATCCCGAAGTGCTGCAACGACATCCCGACAACCCGGAGCTTCAGATTTAGTCTTTTGTTGTCGGTATAATTTTATTATTACTGCTCTGAACTGTACTTAGTTTGTAATAGTCTCTACGAGATATAGTTGTTGCCCAACGTAAATGCTCAACGAGCGTGGGCCTTCGAGTAGGAGTCGAGATAGGCTCCGAACGAAGTAACCTCTCGTGTCTTCTGTGTGTTTGTGCATCTTACTATTTCTGCTGCTTTATAACTCGATAGTTTTACGAATTCGAAAAGTGTGAAAGTCATGAGTACTATTCACCCCCCTCTAGCGCTTTCGATCCAACAATCCCTAATGCATATCCTAACTCTATCAAAAAGTTTCATTAACAAGCATGATCATGGAAACAAGTTAAGTATGGCTCAAGCATAAGTCTCTTGTGCACAGTGCAAGGTAACTCAAAACTTTTCAAGTTTCAATCTATGTCCTAGTCAAGTCGTCATCAATTTTGAATTCCTAATGTTTCCGGTGAAAGACAAGTAACCAGTGATAGACATTTACTTGCCACACACTTGGTTCATATTTCTCAATCAACCCAAGGTCTCAAAGGCGTGCTCAATCTCAAGAGAAGCTAAGCAGTCATTTCCCTAATAACCTAACTCAATTTCAAAGGGGTGACTTGCTAGATTCCACTCACGACAACTATTTTTTATATCCCTTATTCACTTTTTTCTATTTTTTTCATTTTTTTCCATAAGTATTTACATTGTGCAAAACTTATTCACAAATGTACTTTTAGCACAAATATTGGGATATTTTAATTTTTCCAAATGAGCTTACATGATTTGAGCATCATCTAGTAACCAAAATAAAGTTTGAGAAATCACCATAGAAACCAAGTACCAAACAAACAAGGTGAATCATGACTATTTCAATGATATTAACCATTCAAGCATCAAGTATAAGTGAAGTGAAGATAAGATTCTTAAGGTCAAGCCAAAACTAAAACTCATCTCCATAAGATACTTAGCTTATTTCATGCTACCCAAGATAGAGAAAAGAAGTTCATTAAGCATACTACTAGCATCACTCAAAACATCATGAAGCTAGATAATGAATGTGCTAACATTTTAACTTGAAGACAAGAAAGCATATAAGTGAACTTTTGATGTTCTCAAGATGTATGCCACAAGATTTACAAAAGATAGTCAAGTGACTATCAAAAATCAAGCAATTAAAGCAAGAACAAATGTAAAACAAAAACTAAACATGCAGAAAATAAGCAAAAATGGAAAACTAGAATGCATAAAGAAAAATCAGGTTCGACACCCCCCCCCCCCCAGACTTAAACTTTTCATCGTCCCAATGAAATCAAAATGGTGGAGGAGGTGGAGGTGGATGAGGGAAAGGAAGCCTAGGCCTACAAGGTTGGCCAATGGGAAAATTAGGAAAACCTGGAGTTTCGCTCAGGATTATATGATACTCAAACAAAGCATCAACTTGTTGGCTAGTGATTCTCATGCTTTGCATAAAATCTCTCATTCTAACCTGATCAGTATCATAGTCCTAGACAAATTCAGCCACTTGACCTTGAAAATTCCTCGTGAACTGAAAGTGATTTTGTACTTCTCTAAACTGGTCATTTGATAAAGAGAAGCGACCTTCCAACATTTCTCGTTGGGCATTTTACTTCTCATGAAGTGATTCTAGAGATGTACAAAAATCTGAGAAGTCAAATTTGGAGGGACCCGTACCATAGGCAAAAAAATGCCTAGCAGGATCCGAATGATCAGAGGGCTGCGAGTATCCAGATGTCGAGGGCTCAATGTGTAGCTCTGTATCTCCGAATATGAAAGAAACATTCTCGGGGTCTAAATCAGTGATTACCCATTTAGCTGGGTTGCGAACTGAAGTTCGATCAGGACAAGGAAGAAGTAAAGGAAAATCATTCCTCCTAGGAAATGCAAAACTATTCTCATCCCAAACAATCATTTTCATAGCAAGACATGCATCCATGTCGATCATATCATTGCCATGAATAACTTCCAACCCATCTAAATCAAGTTCCAAGTTAATGGCTATTTGAGTAATCAAACCACCAAAAACTATTGATCCCGAAGATGCCCTCGCAGCTCTCACTAAGGGTTGCACAAAATGAAAACCAAAATCAAAATCAACCTTATGTAACATGGCCCATATAGAGTAAAGTTCTACTTTCTTAACGACTCCATCACTTTCCCCTCTACCAAAAATAGTTTTGCTCATGACTCGATGTAGATATCTAAAAATAGGGTTTTGCATGTGAGAAGCCTTGGCTCTAGAGGGCTCATAGGGTTGATCTAATCCGGTGATTGAACTCCAAAAATTATTCCAATTAAACCTAGAATCAAACCTCCGAGAGCTACCGAAAGACAATCCAAAACAAGTGTTAAACTCACTAAATGTCCATTGAAATTCTTGACTCATTAATCTAAAAGTTATCTTGACAACATAATCATCCTCATTGGCAAAATGAACATCTAGTGAACTTAGAAACTCCAAAACAAGGTGAGGATAAATCGGTCAATGTGTGTACAAAATATCACTCCAATCCAGGAACCCAATCATCCAATCAATATCATCTCTAATTCCAATCATATCTAAAACAGTTGGGTCTATATACCTAGTACACACGATCTTTCTATTGACAAGAATTGCAAATATAGTTATTTGATCATCATTTCTAAACACGATATTGAATTCGTTGTCATTACCTTCGTCGAGTGAGGTCCTCTTTCCTTTGCCTTTCACCGATTGTTTCCCTTTATCTTTGGTTGGCTCCTTCCCTTTGTCTCCACTAGATCCACCACCCCACTTGCGAAGTCTCTGTCAGTGAGAGCCCTAGAGCCGATCATGTGATGATTGTTGTATGGACTCGATGTATCATATTCCTATATATATTTATAAAGGCATTTCTTTATGGTTATTATACTTACTTGCATTGGTGTCAAATAACGGAGTATAATAGCATCCTTGAGTAGAAGGTTCTTATCTATATCAATCGATTGGTTGAATTAATAATGAGATGATATAGAGAACACTACTCTTAATCATTCCTAGTCAAGTATTAACATTCAGGGACAATGTTAATGCGATGAGACTAGCATGTAGGTCAACTCGATGACCTGATCTCACAAGTCATGGATATTAGATATCAAGTTGACACATGGATATGCATTGGAGAATGTATACTGAATGACCCTCCATGAGAAAGTATCATGGATCGTTATATGAGTGTCATATACTTTCTCATGTAACTATTAGTATGATTATCAGTCCTTGGACCTGAAGTCACCATGGTTCCCTACATAAGGAGTTGCATACTTTGGCTTCGTCAAACGTCACCCGTAAATGGGTGGACTATAAAGGCGACTATTGAGTATGTAACAAATTATACGGAGGGATGTGAGTGATGTAGATGGGATCATGATTCTTGATAGAGTGAGACCACTAAGTGCATGACCATACCCAAATAAGTCAATATGAGATATTGAGCTCATTTGATTAGAGTGAGTCTACTTGGAGTTCAAGACATAGATTGATTAGAGGATGACACGGTCTATGCCTCAATTGGTTAATTTAGATGTCAAGGATAGAAGGACATTGTTACATATTGTGAGAGTCACAATTAGTAGTCACAATGGTGATGTTGGATCTCAACATTCTTGTAACTTGGGTAGTAATGATGTGTTGCTAGATACCGCTCCTTGCTTATGTTTCTAAATGGGTTTAGGAGCATTGTCAACATTACAAGAACCTATAGGGTCACACACAAAGGCAGTTAGATGGAGATTAGGTTCATATGATGGACCAGAGGATTAGGTTCATGTGATGAACCAAATTGGATTAAGAGTAATCCAAATTAGACTAATTGAGTTGGACTCAATTTGATTCATGTGTCGAATGAGTCTAATTTAGACTATAATTCATTGAGTCAATTTAAACCAATGAATAGAGATTCATTAAATTAAATTGATTTGAATTAAAGGGTAGATTTGATCAACCATGGGAGGTAAGAGGTCAAGTTTGACTTGACTTAAGAGGGAAGATGAAGGGTCAAGTTTGACTTGACTAAATGCCACCTCATTGTGACTTGGCATGGGCCAGCCAATGTTGATGTTCCACATCATCAAGGCTACATCATTGTGTGCCACCTCATGAGGAAGACCAAGAGCCATGACTCTTGGTATTACATGGAGGTATAAGATCCTCTAAGTGGCCGGCCACAATTGAATGATCATCAAGGCTATTCAATTTCTTCTTCCTCTTCCTCTCTTCTCTTTCTCTCCTTCTCCTCCATTGCCGAGACCTCTCAAGAGTGCTAACACACTCTAAGTGGTTCTCTCCACCTTTTTGTCCGTGTGGATATGTGTAGAGGAGTGTACACTTGACACTCTAGGAGATCCGGCAACCATTTGGACGAGCGAGATAAGCGAAGGGCATCGCTACAAGGGTAATACTTCTTTTTCATGTAGATCTAGGGTAGATCTAGTGTAGAAAAATATGTACATGAATATTTTTTATTTTTCTTCGCACGTATCTGTGGCTAGCTTCGAGGTTTCCGCAACACAAAAAGCGATTTTTGCGGCTCGAAAGTCTAACAGTGGTATCAGAGCCACGTGTGAATCTTGTACATGTTTGTATTTGTTATTATGAAAAAGGTTTCAGATCTGTAAGCTTCTATAATTTTTCTACTTTTATGGATTTTTTTGTGTATTTTTCTTGTAGAGGCGAAGCAATAAGTACTTGGACACTTGTAGGCTTCAAATACCTAGAAAACCCTTCCGAAACGGCAAGATCTCACCCAAACAAAAATATTTTTTTTTGGACAGTAACTTGAGGTGATATTAGATCAGTTTGGGACACTCACGATATTCATTTCATGAGAAGGGGTGCTGCCCTAACCCCGCAAGGGGCATTGTCTCGCGATCGCGCCCGAAAATCGTTGAACGAAACCGCCGAGGAGTTGTGACTCATAAAATTGATAAAACAGTAGTAAAATTATAGAAATTTATGTAAAATATATAATTTATAATTATGTATGATATTGTGATGGTCATGGCCCAAAAACCCCAATGTGATTGGTTAAAATTGTGTTGTAATTCATAATATGGCATGCGCGCCATTTTTAGCACTGTGCGTGTTGTATATGATATGCGACCTGCGCATCGTGCCTCCCTTATTATGTTCCTGTGTAAATAGATTTTAGACTCGAATGTAACTCGAGTTTCATATTCGTAATGTACAAAATGAAGCGGTGGAAGGTCCACTCAAGAAGGAGTTACGAAGAGGGTGCTGTCAACACATGGCGGTCAAAAGGAGGCGCTTGAAGAAGCCGTTAACCCTAGGTTGACCGTCCGATCTCTTCATTGGCATGAGAAGATTGTAGTAGCTAGGGCCATATATATATATATATATATATATATATATATATATATGTATCTATCATTGCTTGTGTGTATGTGATGCATGCTAATATAGGGTGATTAGTGCCTTAATGCGTATATGATACACATTCATGATTAGATTAGATCTTAATCAAGTCAACTCGAAATGCCTACCAAGTTTTGATACACATCACTACCTCGATCATTTGTTGTTGAATCTGCCAAAGAAGAGCAACGCATATTATCTTGGTAGGGTGCAGAGGGACAATCTTGGTCCCGCCTATCAAAGCTTGGGTGAGAACAAACTCAATTAGATTGAGTATAACTAGTTAACTCAATTGGATCGGGTAAAACTATAGTCATTTTCCAACGGTTGGGAAGATAGGATAAAGATCACATTTATCTTAATCCTATAAATAAGAGTTGCATATAGATGTAATTAATAATTAGTTATCTACCGATCGTACTAAGTCTTGGGCAATTTAGCCAAAGCTAACTCAAGGCGTAGTATGATATGGATCTTGTCCCACGAGAATTATAGCTAATTGGTATGAATCTAGTAGTATGGTTTGACCACATCCATGACCTGATTCTACAAAAGCCTTATAATTCAATGGGAGCATCATTTAGTTAAAGGCCTAATTAAATGATAAGTGGAATATGATATTTACTTTTTGCTTTATTTATATTGTAGATTGCCATGTCGACGAACACGAACATTTTCTCCTTGCGTTCTGCCCTTGACAAGGACAAGCTCAATGGAGCTAATTTCTTGGACTGGTACAGAAATCTGAAAATTGTTCTCACACAAGAAAGAAAACTGTATGTCCTGGAGCAGCCCATTCCGGAGGTACCTCCTACCACTGCCACGTGAGTTGAGCGAGATGCTTATAAGAAGCATCAAGATGATTCATTAGATGTGTCATACCTCATGCTCGCAACCATGAACTCTGAGCTTCAGAAGAAACATGAGTTGATGACTGCTTATGATATGGTTGAACATTTTCATCAACTATATCAAGGACAAGCAAGGCACGAGAGATTCAAGATCTCTAAGGCACTATTTCAGTGCAAGATGCAAGATGGTAATCCCGTAGGTCCATATGTACTCAAGATGATTAGGTACATAGAGAACCTACAGAGGTTGGGATTCCCACTTGGCCAAGAACTGGCCACTGACTTGATCTTGCAATCCTTGCCAAAAAGTTACAGTCAATTTGTCATAAATTACAACATGAACAAAATTGATAAGCCACTGCCTGAGCTACTAAGCATGTTGCGAACTGCTGAGCTCAACCTTAAGAAGGTAAAGTCAAACTCCATTTTGATGGTACAAAAGCATAAAGGCAAGGACAAGCCTAAAAGTAAGGGAAAGTCCCAAGCCAAGGGCAAAGGAAAACTAATGAAACCTAAAGGAGGGGTTGCTAAGGATGCTACCTGCTTCCACTGCAGTCAGACCGGGCACTGGAAGAGGAACTGCAAAGGATACCTGGAAGATTTTAAGAAGAAGAGAAATGAGATTTCTACTTCGGGTATATATGTTATAGAAATCAATCTCTCTATTTCTTCATCGTGGGTATTAGATACCGGATGTGCTTCTCACATTTGTACTAATGTACAGGTGCTGAGAAATAGCAAGGCATTGACGAAGGGTGAGGTGGACCTACGAGTAGGCAATGGAGCACGAGTTGTTGTTGTTGCTGTAGGAACTTACTTTCTATCTCTGCCCTCTGGGATTGTATTAAAATTAGATGAATGTTGTTATGTGTCTGCTCTCACAAAGAACATCATTTCAGTTTCTTGTTTAGACAAGAAAGGCTTTTCATTTATAATAAAGAACAAATGTTGTTCCGTTTATTTGAAAGATATGTTCTATTGTAGTGCACCTCTGATGAACGGACTCTATATTCTAGACTTAGAGAACCTCATCTATAACATAAGTACCAAAAGGTTCAAGTCAAATGAAATGAACCAAACCTATCTCTAGCATTGTCGCTTAGGTCATATAAATGAGAATCATTTATCCCAACTCCATAAAGATGATTTGCTGGACTCATTTGATTTTAAATCATATGAGACATGCGAGCCATGCCTACTGGGCAAGATGACCAAGACTCCCTTTAGTGGACACAGCGAAAGAGCAACTGACTTGTTAGGACTTATACATAGTGCTGTATATGGTCCTTTCAATGTCACTGCCAGAGGTGGTTATAGGTACTTCATTACATCTATTGATGACTTCAGTAGATATGGTTATGTGTATCTGATGACACATAAGTCACAATCCTTTGAAAAGTTCAAAGAATTCAAGAATGAAGTATAAAACTAGCTAGGCAAGAGTATTAAAATACTTCTATCAGATCGAGGTGGTGAATACCTTAGCCATGAGTTTCGTGACTATCTAGCTGAGTGTGAGATTATATCCCAACTCAGTCCTCCTGGACATCACAGTGGAATAGTGTATCCGAAAGGAGGAATCATACCCTATTAGATATGGTACGATCTATGATGAGTCACACAGATCTTCCTATATCTTTTTGGGGGTATGCTCTAGACACAACAGCCTTCACACTTAACCGTGTTCCATCCAAAGCTGTGATAAAGACACCATATTGGATATGGACTGGGAGAGATGCCCAGATATCTTTTATGAGGATTTGGGGTTGTGAGGCTTACGTTCGACGCCAAGTCTCAGACAAACTGGGACCCAAATCCGATAAGTGCTATTTTATAAGATATCCCAAGGAAACAAAGGGATATTACTTATACATTCCCAGTCACCACAAAGTGTTTATGGCTAAGACTGTGATATTTCTAGAAAAGGACTTTGTTTCTAGAAAAACTAGTGGGAGTACGTTCGATCTTGAAGAAGTTCAAAATATGGACCATAGCACTGAAACCTTGATGGAAGTTGAACTGGAACCGCAAAATATTGTGGATGATGAGATTGTTGCATAAGGAGTTGAGGAACAACAACCAGTTCAAGTAGACCTACCTCTTCGCAGGTCTGACAGGATACATCATCAGCCTGAGAGATACTCTTTTCTCTTGTCTGACCATGACGACGTTATGCTCGTTGAGAATGAGTCTACCTCCTATCAGGAAGCTGTGATGAGACCAAATTCTCAGAAATGGCTAGAGGCCATGAGATTTGAGATGGAATCCATGTACACCAACCAAGTATGGACTTTGGTTGATCCACCTGAAGATGTCAAACCTATTGGGTGTAAGTGGGTCTTTAAGAGAAAGACTAACATGGATGGACTTATTACCTATAAGGGTCATTTGGTAGCTAAAGGTTTCAAGCAAATTCATGATATTGACTATGATGAAACTTTTTCTCCAGTAGCGATGTTTAAGTCCATTCGGATCATGCTTGCTATTACAGCATACCACGATTATGAGATCTGGCAGATGGATGTCAAAATCATGTTTTTGAATGAAAACTTGCTCGAGGATGTGTACATGACACAACTTGAGGGTTTTATAGATCCACTGCATACTGGTAGAGTATGCAAGCTGCATAAGTCCATTTATGGTCTAAAGTAAGCTTCTCGGAGCTGGAATCTTCGATTCGATGATGCGATCAAACAGTTTGGTTTCATCAAGAATGAAGATGAACCATGGGTCTACAAGAAGGTTGTTGGGAACACAGTTGTCTTCTTTGTATTGTATGTGGATGACATACTACTCATTGGAAATGACATCCCTTTGCTGCAGTTTGTAAAGACTTGGCTGGGGAATTGTTTCTCAATGAAGGTCTTAAGTGAAGCCGCCTATATTCTAGGCATAAAGATCTATAGAGATAGATCTAAGAGATTGCTTGGCCTAAGTCAAAGTACATATATTGACATGGTATTACTACGGTTTGTCAAGCAGTGTTCCAAGAAAGGATTTCTGCCAATGCCATGTACGCCACGCTATGTACTCGTCCTAATGTTTCGTATGATTTGAGCATGATGAGCAGATACCAGTCAGATCTAGGTGAGCGTCACTGGATAGCGGTCAAGAATATTCTTAAGTACTTAAGAAGGACTAAAGAATATTTCTTGATATTTGGAGGCGATGGCGAGCTAGCTGTAAAGGGTTACAGTGATGCCAGCTTCTAAACTGATCAGGATGATTATATATCGCAGTCGGGGTTCGTGTTTTGCTTGAATGGTGGTGTTGTGAGCTGGAAGAGTTCGAAGCAGGACACAGTTGCTGATTCTACAACAGAGGCCGAGTATATTGCTGCATCAGAAGCAGCAAAGGAGGCTGTTTGGATCCGCAAGTTCATTATTGAGCTTGGGGTGGTTCCTAGCATAGCCGATCCTATAGAGCTCTATTGTGACAACAATGGAGCAATTGCGTAGGCTAAGGAACCTCGCTCACACCAGTGGACCAAACACATACTACGGCGCTTCCATCTCATTCGAGAGATCATTGATAGAGGAGATGTGAAGATTTGCAGAGTACCCACAGAGGCTAACGTCGCTGATCCCTTGACCAAGGCTTTGGCACAGAGAAAGCATGATGGTCACATTAGGTCATTAGGTGTTAGAGCCTACCCTGATTGGCACTAGTGCTAGTGGGAGATTGCTAGTGAGAGCCTTAGAGTCGATCGTGTGATGATTGTTGTATGAACTTGATGTATCATATTCCTATATATATTTATAAAGGCATTTCTTTATGGTTATTATACTTACTTGTATTGGTGCCAAATAACTGAGTATAATAGCGTCCTTGGGCAGAAGGTTCTTATCTATATCAATCGATTTGTTGAATTGATAATAAGATGATATAGAGAACACTACTCTTAATCATTCCTAGTCAAGTATTAACATTCAGGGACAATGTTAATGCGATGAGACTAGCATGTAGGTCAACTCGATGACCTGATCTCACAAGTCATGGATATTAGATATCAAGTTGACACATGGGTATGCATTGGAGAATGTATACTGAATGACCCACCATGAGAAAGTATCATGGATCGTTATATAAGTGTCATATACTTTCTCATGTGACTATTAGCATGGCTGTCAATCCTTGGACCTGAAGTCACCATGGTTCCCTACATAAGGAGTTGCATACTTTGGCTTCGTCAAATGTCACCCGTAAATGGGTGGACTATAAAGGTGACTACTGGGTATGTAACAAATTATGCGGAGGGATGTGAGTGATGTAGATGTGATCTATCTCTCCTATATGACGGGAGTGACATCATGATTCTTGATAGAGTGAGACCACTAAGTACATGGCCATGCCCAAATAAGTTAATATGAGATATTGAGCTCATTTGATTAGAGTGAGTCTACTTGAAGTTCAAGACATAGATTGATTAGAGGATGACACGGTCTATGCCTCAATTGGTTAATTAAGATGTCAAGGATAGAAGGACATTGTCACATATTGTGAGAGTCACAATTAGTAGTCACAATGGTGATGTTGGATCTCAACATTCTTGTAACTTGGGTAGTAATGATGTGTTGCTAGATACCGCTCCTTGCTTATGTTTCTAAATGGGTTTAGGAGCATTGCCAACATTACAAGAACCTATAGGGTCACACACAAAGGCAGTTAGATGGAGATTAGGTTCATATGATGGACCAAGAGGATTAGGTTCATGTGATGAACCAAATTGGATTAAGAGTAATCCAAATTAGACTAATTGAGTTGGACTCAATTTGATTCATATGTCGAATTAGTCTAATTTAGACTATGATTCATTGAGTCAATTTAAACCAATGAATAGAGATTTATTAAATTAAATTGATTTGAATCAAAGGGTAGATTTGATCAACCATGGGAGGTAAGAGGTCAAGTTTGTCTTTACTTAAGAGGGAAGATGAAGGGTCAAGTTTGACTTGACTAAATGTCACCTCATTGTGACTTAGCATGGGCCGACCAATGATGATATTTCACATCATCAAGGCTACATCATTGTGTGCCACCTCATGAGGAAGACCAAGAGCCATGACTCTTGGTATTACATGGAGGTATAAGATCCTCTAAGTGGCCGGCCACAATTGAATGATCATCAAGGCTATTCAATTTCTTCTTCCTCTTCCTCTCTTCTCTTTCTCTCCTTCTCCTCCATTGCCGAGACCTCTTAAGAGTGCTAGCACACTCTAAGTGGTTCTCTCCACCTTTTGTCCATGTGGATACGTGTAGAGGAGTGTACACTTGACACTCTACGAGATCCGGCAACCATTTGGACGAGCGGGATAAGCGAAGGGCATCGCTACAAGGGTAATACTTCTTTTTCATGTAGATCTAAGGTAGTCTTTGTGTAGACAAACATGTACATGAATATTTTTATTTATCTTCACACGGATCCGTGGCTAGCTTCGAGGTTTTCGTAACGCAAAAAAATGGTTTTTGCGGCTCGAAAGTCTAACAGTATCTTCAGAAGGTTGGACATATTGTCAAGTTTGAGTGGGGAAAGGTACTGTTTGTGATTAGAGAAGCTAGATCTTGGAGAAATAGATCTTGAAGAAATAGGTCTTGAAGAATAAGATCTTAGGGTTATGAAAGTGGAGATCTTGAGTCTAGGAGAAAAGAAAAATCTAGATCTAGATGAAGTTTGTGGACAAGAAAGAGTTTTAGACCCAGATCTGAGAAGATTTGGAGAAAAGGTTGAAGAAGAAAGGAGTTTTGGAGAGAAGAGGGTGTTGAGATGAGGGGGTGTGTGGTGGACACGGCTTAAATCTGGTCGTGTATAGGAGACACGGCCTGAACAGTTTTCTCCACACGGGTCGTGTAGATCTACACGACCCCTCCCTTCTCCCTCTCGAGTTGACTCACACGGCCATGCCAATTGGCACAGCCGTAACCTTCTTCTCCTCAACTATCCTTTCACGATCGTGTCTTAGACACGGCCTCACCCATTTCTTCCTCTGTAATTAGCACACGGCCATGTCGGATGACACGACCAATGCATGCTTCTATACTGGTTCCTTCACACGGCCGTGTGTCAGACATGGCCAAGAAGCTTTCCTCCTCTGGAGTCTTCACACGGCCATGTCTGGGACACGATCATGCACCTTTTCTTCTCTGGGGACTCTACGTGGTCGTGTCATGTAGACACGACCAGAGCATCTCCCTTTTCTGCAGCATATGCCTGGCTGTGTACAGCACACAGTCATGCTCTGTTTTGCTCCACTTGATGATTTTTCCCCTTTCTTGCTTCTCCAATACTTCCATGCCCATGAAGCAATCATGGCCAGCTCATGGAAGCGAAATTTTGACCTGAAAACAAAAGAAAAAACAAAGTAAAAACACTACTAATGAAAAATAAAAACATGAAATGCATTTAACTAAAAGAACACTTGGGTTGTCTCCCAAGAAGTGCTTGTTTAAGGTCTTTAGCTCAACCAATCTAATCATTCTTCTCTTTTCCTCGCCCTGGGAGGGCAGACATATTTTTCATTTTTGTTGGGAGGCCTTCTCCCAACATTTTCCACCACATTATTCTCTTCATTTGGTGGTCTCCCATGAGGATGGAAGTTCCATTCCTCATGTTTGTAAATGCTTGCCCTGCTATAAGCATTCAAAAGAGAAGAAACATGGTTAGAGGCATTAGATAGATCATATTCCAACCGTTCGTTACCAATTACCAAAGAAAGTTTATGATTTTTAACATCTATTATAGCTCCCGCTGTAGCAAGGAATGGTCTTCCCAATATGATAGGGATTTTTTGGATCCTCCTCCATGTCTAGCACAACAAAGTCGGTGGGAATTATACTCCCACCTACTTCTACTAGCACATCTTCTACGATACCCATAGGGTACCTGTAGGAATGATCAGCAAGTTGCAGTGTCATAGTAGTAAGTTTAAAGTTTTTGAGACCTAATGTATTACAAATAGAATAAGGAATGAGGCTAACACTTGCCCTCAAATCACAAAAAGCTTTCTCGATAAATTCAGTTCTTATATTGCAAGGAATATAGAAGCTCCCTGGATCCTTCAACTTTGGGGAAGTATTCTTCTCAAAAAGAGCACTGCATTCCTCTGTAAGTGCTATGGTCTCTATATCTCCTCTCCTTCTTTTGTTCGACATGATGTCCTTCAAGAATTTGGCAAACTTGGGCATTTGTAGAATTGCATCAATAAGTGGAACTTCAACACATATCTCTTTAACTTTCTCCAAGAATTTACCAAATTCTTCATCCTTCTTAAGCATTACAAGTCTTTGAGGAAAAGGGACAACTCTACTTTGTTGGTTAAGTGAAAGAGTCTCTTCAACATTAGTGGTACTCTCCTCATCATCCTGAATCTGATTTGACGTTGGAGGAGAGAGCTCTTCTTCAGTTTGCATCCCATTTGGAGCAGTCACTTGGGGATCTCCCAAGGTCCGTCTGCTACTAAGTTCAATTCTATTACAATACTCTATAGGATTAACATCAGGTTTACCAGGTAGTTGTCCTGGTGCTCTAGAAGATGAGGAAACTAATTGGACAATCTGGCTATCCTGAATCTTTTGATGTCTATCAGAATTATCCATTCTTTGAGTAAGCTTCAAAATGCCCTGCTTCATTTCATTCTGATTAGAGATAATTTCTTCAACCATCTTTTCGATTTTAGACATAGGAAAGCCTTGAGAAGATTGTTGCTGAAAATTCTGCTGCCTGGATTGAAAATTAGGTCTTGCCCCCATAGGTGGTCCTTGATCTTGATTATTTTTATAAGAAAAATTTGAATGGCTTTTCCACCCAGGGTTGTAGGTATTTGAGTATGGGTTGTTCTGCCTCTGATTAAAACCCATGATTACATAGCATTGTTCCAATTGATTAATTTGTGCAGTGATAGCCCCCAATGGACATAAGTCATTAGAATGTTCAGAACTTCCACATACTTCACAAGAAGAAACAATGACATTGACCATACTTGGAATAGCCCCCATGTTTTCAAATCTCTTTGTAAGAGCATCCAGTTTTGCAGCCAATAAAGTAACTGCATCAACATCAAATTTCCCTGATGCTTTTGTTGTTGAGTTCACACAAGAATAGCCACCACTTCTTTCATTAGCCCATTGATGGTGATTTTGTGATACACTTTCAATTATTTTTTCGGCTTCTTCAATCTCTTGTTCATAAGTGCCCCTCCAGCAGCTGAATCAAGGGGCACCTTTGTATGATAATTGATGCTATTATAAAATGTATGTAACACTAACCACTTCTCCAAATCATGGTGTGGGTATTGTCTTATCATACTATTATATCTATCCCAAGCTTCAAATAGAGATTCTGAGTCAGCTTGTTTGAAACTTATAATGAGATTCCTCATATGAGCCGTTTTACTTGGAGGATAGAATTTGTCAAGAAATTGTTGCTCACATTGCTCCCATGTGGTGATGCTATTTGGAGCCAAAGAGTTTAACCATTGCTTAGCTCTATCTCTCAAAGAAAACCCAAATAATAATAGGCGCACTGTCTCAAAAGGAATACCATTCATTTTCATTGTGCCGCATATCTCATAGAAGACCTCCAAGTGTTGATTTGGGTCTTCATGCGGTCCTCCACCAAACTGATTATGCTATACCATATAAATAATTGCAGGTTTGATCTCAACATTGTTTGCTTCAACTGAAGGTCTTGAAATACTAGATCGAAAACCCCTAGCGTAAGGTGTTGCATAATCCTTTAGTGGTCTATTAGCCATGATAGAATGTTCTTGTTCTTCTAAATGTCTTTGCAGAATTTTTCTTCTATGAAATGTTCTGTCTATCTCAGAGTCTAGAGGAAGAAGTTCTCCTGCAAAGTTAGATTTTTGCATACACAAGAACAAGATTGCAAAATGATAGTTGTTCAAAAGAAAAAGAAAGAAGAATGAAACTGAATCAAAGACAAGAAAAATAGAGAAAAATTAGATTAGAATGTTAGAAAATTAAAAGTGCAAAATTAGAATTGCAACAAGCAAGAAGTAGAAAATAATACAAGAAAAAGTTATGAAAATGGAATTCTAAAAATTAGATTCAACTATGCAAATGAAAAGAAAAGAAAAGTCATGTTTAGTATATCTCAATTGATAATCTCTAATGTTATAGCGCAGTCCCTGGCAACGGCGCCAACAACTTGTTGACGTTTCGCAAGTGTACGGAAATGTCGTAAGTAATAATAAAAGATATCGTATCCACAGGGACTGGAATAACCACTAAAGATGTCTCAACACGAGTTAGCTAAACAACTAATCAATTGATTCACAAAGGCAAAGTGTAACTATGAAAAATAAAATGTAGAAACAAATGAATAAGAAACAAGAATAAGGGCAATGATAAAGGAATGTTCTAGGAGTTTCAGTTTCTTTGTAATGATTTTCAATGTAAATGATCTACCAAATCTTATTCTTCAATTGTCCATCATTTGTAGAAGGTTGTCGATTCCCTCATGCAATATACAACCGGCCTAGGACTGAAATCTAAACCTAGATATGATCAATTAGGAATGAATCTATGTTGTCCTTACATGGGCTTGCCTGTCACGTGTGCCCCTCAGATAATCAACATAGAATTCATCACTCCTTAACCGCATCAAGATTTAAAGATTAATGCATGCAATCTATCCTACCCCCTTGAATAACCCTATTTCACCCACAAGATTATCCCTCAAACGTCCTTACACGAGCATGTTCCTGTCACGAACGTCCCTCGAAAAATCGAATGAGAAACAATCTCTACAAGATCCACAAGAAATTCAAGCATTCAATCAAGTATGGTAGTTAAGCCCTAATCACAACATTACACACAAGAAAGAATGGATACAAATAGGACAAGATCATAGAAATAGGAAATTGGCAAATCCACAAGAGTTTTACATCAAATCTTCATTACAAATACTCCCTCCATCCTAGAACAAGAGATCTAATCCATAGAACGAAGGAAAACCGAAAAGAAGAAGATTACAAGCATTTTTGATCCCCAAATCCAAGAAATGAGAGAAAGAAAGCTTATCTACGATGAAGAACTGTCTTCGAATCTAATCCTCGATTTCGGAGTCGAAACGTTGAGGAATCTGCCCTTGAATCACCGGAAATCCCTCCGAGAAGATGGAGGAACGCCCCAAATCTTGATTCCCCCCAAAAGGGAGAAGATCCCTTTTCAAATCTTGGAGAAGGCCATATATAGAGGAGGGGTTTGGGCGACACACACCCCCGAGGCACGGCCATGTGAGGTTCACACGGCCAAGGTCACTCCCTTCTCTGCCTACCTTACACGGCCGTGTGTGATACACGGTCGTGACATGCTTCTTCCACAACTCCCTTTGCATGGTCGTGTAGATTTACACGGCCTGCACTGCCTCTGCCTCTGGAAACTTTGCACGGTCGTGTGGTGCACACGGCCAGGGCCTTCTTGGTCTCTAGAAACCTTGCACGGTCGTGTGGTGTACATGGCCGAGGCTTTCTTGATCTCTGGAAACCTTGAATGGTCGTGTGGTGTACACGGACTGGCTCCTTTTGGCTACAAATCTTGGCACAGTCGTGTGAGGTTCACACGGCCGAGGCCACTTCCTTTTCTGCTGCAATCACACGACTAAGCATCTCCACACTACCTGGGCAACCCCCCATGGCAGGGCCATGTGAGGTTCAGGTACAACGCCTTCCTCTCTAGCTTTGCTTGCAGATTTGGCCTCGAACATGAATCCTTCACCAAATTTGACCCCTGTATACAAAAAATGCACAAAAGCAGATTTCCGAACAAAAAGAGTAAATATGCTAAAAGGAAAGCTGGAAGTATGAAAATGCATAGATAAAGCATGCTCAAAGTATGTGAATGTGCATCCAAATATGCTTAAAAGTGTATATAATCTACGCACATCAGATAGTTGATTCCATTGTAGAATGTGTGTAGGACCAACCATTTCTCAAGGCCATGATGGGGACACTGTCTCAGCATACTTTTAAATCTATCCCAGGCTTCAAATAATGATTCTGATTCAATCTGTTTGAAGCTTGTGATCAAATTTCTCATGTGGGCAGTTTTGCTTGGTGGGTAGAGGTAGAACTTGTCCAGAAATTTCTGCTCACACTGCTCCCAAGACGATATACTGTTTGCTGGAAGATAATTTAGCCACTACTTGGCTCTGTCCTTCAGGGAGAATCAAAAAAGTAGTAACCTTACTAATTCTGGAGGGACCCCGTTCACTTTCATAATACCACAAATCTCGTAGAAAAGCTCTAAGTGATGATTTGGATCTTCATGCGGTCCTCCTCCAAATTGATTTTGCTGGACCATGTGGATTACTATAGGCTTGATTTCAAAATTGTTAGCTTCGATTGGCAGTCAAGTGATGTTAGACTGAACCCCTCGTGCATAAGGTGTTGCGTAGTCCTTCAACAATTTGTCAGCCATTTCTAAATATTCTTGTGCGGCTTGATATGCTTTCTGTAAGTTTCTTCTTCTCAAGAAAGTCCTCTCAATCTCTGGATCGAACGGAAGAAGTTGTCCTGAAAGGTTAGCTCTTCGCATGCAAAAACATGATATGAAATATAGTAAAGAAAAGAGTGAAATGATATTTTTTAGGTGTTTTAATAAAAATATAGAAAATAAAGAAAAACAAAACTAAAAACAAAGTTTAGTCTAACCCAATATGATTTTTGCTAATGTTATAAACACAGTCTCCGCCAACGGCGCCAAAAACTTGTTACGAACCGCAAGTGCACGGATTTATTGTCAGTAATAAAGATTATTGATCCCACGAGGACTGGTTATAAGCACTAGCGATGGCTCACTTAGGATTAGCTAAACTACCAATGGTTGTAAGTTATCTAAAGAAAAGAGATTTGGAAAACAAAAATGAGAACTAGCAAA
Organism: Zingiber officinale; assembly: GCF_018446385.1. Classification (NCBI taxonomy): domain Eukaryota; kingdom Viridiplantae; phylum Streptophyta; class Magnoliopsida; order Zingiberales; family Zingiberaceae; genus Zingiber; species Zingiber officinale. Next base: position 27,887,852 of record NC_055987.1, on the reverse strand, counting down.
GAAGAAGTAATTGACTTGGTTTATGAACAGTTCTAGGAGTTCAGTTTCATTGTGGTGGTATTGATGTATCACATTCCATCCTTTACTCATTGTCCTTCAGCATGCATTCACCGAAAGCTAAAGCAACTATCCTTAAGTGCCAAATAGAGAAGATCCTTATGAAATCTTATTACGATTAACCCCTGTCACTAGGGTGCCTCGGTAGATTACAAGAACACAACTCTAAATGGTATCCTTAAGGATAGTAATAAGGAGCTTAATTTGGTCTCTTACTTCCTTGTGGAGAAGTTGCCTCTCCTTTCAAGGAAGTACCCTAGATGTCCGTGAAGGAGTTACCCCTGTCACTAGGGCACCTCGGGAGTACGATCTAAGATACTCTCTCTACGAGGTTAGCAAGTCCTACACAATCAATTAATACACAACAGGCATGCATAATAGTTGAAACAAAGCAAGCGAAATCATCCAATGAATAGAGGCATAAATGTGAATCTTACATCAAAATCAATCCACAACTACTCCCTCACCCTAGAACAAGGAATCTACTCTATAGACGTCAGAGAAAATCCCGAAGACATAATGTAATTTAACATACAAATCTTAAAACCCAGAGAGAGAAAGAGAAAGGATGCTTATCCAATGACGACGAGTGATCTTCGAATCTAATCCTTTACTTCTGAAGTCGATGTGGTGATGGTGGATCGCTAGATGGATGTCCTGGATGGTGTGGAATGACACCAAGGCGATTCTCTCTTTGACGGCTCGTTTCCCTCCCGGCCTCCCCGAGGAAAAAGGGTTAAAATCCTTTTATAGCATAGGGCACGGCCTCAACGGCACGGGCGTGCGGATGTGGCACGGTCGTGCCCTCTCTTGTCTCTGGTCACGCTGCACAGTTGTGCCAATTGGCACGGTCGTGCACTGCTTGGCTGTAATCGTGGGGGGTACGGTCGTGCAGGATTGCACGGTCATGCAAAGATCTGTCTCTAGTTGGCTGCACGACCGTACAAGAGTTGCACGACCATGCACTTCTCTTCTGTTGTTTGGCTGCACGGTCGTGCGAGGTTGCACGGTCGTGTTCTCTAGCTTGTTCTAGTGCATCGACAATCGATATTTTTTCTCTAAAAGTTATCCATGTCAATACAAAACCAAACAAAGAGCAGATATTCGAACAAAAGAGTATATATGATGAGTATATAATAAAAGAGATGATCATGCAAAGAATATATACGTATAAAGCAAGTGAATGTGTGTTAAAACATGCATAAACGATCATAATATTTATGCACATCACTTGACTAGGAAAGTCCTAACTAGAAGTTAGGCAGTTAAAAGTCTTGGTGAGTGAAGCCAGGCAGTTGGAAAATCTTGGTGAGGGAAGCCAGATGAAAACCCTAGTGAGTGAATCTAAGTGAAAGTCCCGGTGAGTGAAGTCGGGCAATGGAAAGTCTTGGTGAATGAAGCCAGGAAGATAAAAAGTCTCGGTGAGTGAAGCTAGGCATGTGGAAATCCAGGTGGGTCAAGGTTGACTGGACACCTGGTGTGGGAAGTCCAAGTAGGTCAAAAGGTTGACTGGATACTTGGCACTAGAAAATCCAGATGGGTCAAGGATGACAGGACATCTGGTGGAAGTCCAAGTGGGTCATGAAGGGCCAGACACTTGTCACAAGACGATAAGTACAAATGGGTCAAGGTTGACCGGACATTTGGCACGTAAAGAAAAGTCCAAGTGGGTCAAAGGGATTGATCGGGCACTTGGTGAAGGAGCCCTACAGGTCAAGGTTGACCGGATGCTAGGTATAATGTTCTAACAGGTCACGGTTGACCGGATGTTGGAATTGGAGACCTTGGACTTGAGTTTAGGCAAGTAAAAGGTGGGTCAATCGATCAACCGATCGATTGAACGGAAGTTCAATCGATTAGTTGATCGATTGGATGTGCACCACGATAAGAGGATGGACCAATCGATTGGTAGATCGATTGGGAGCTTAAATTGCATGCACAGAACCTCTCCCAATCGATCAGTCGATCGATTGTGCACCTCTAATCGATAGGTCGATCGATTGGGAAGCTGGAAATCATAATAGAACCTGAATCGATCGGGCAATCGATTCAGCCATTTCCAGCAGAGGACAGAGGTACTCTGAATTGATCGGTCGATCGATTCAAAGCCTCCACAATCGATTAGGAGTTATTCAATCAATTGGGATCTGACCGTTGCGCAGGTTAAAGCTATTGGCAAGCCTCTTCTCCAGCAGTTTTTCACCCGATTCTTCTCCAATCTCCACAACATTTCTTCTCCATAGAGCTCAATGACACACGCCAGTTCTTGAAGGTTCTTGAAGGCAAGTACTGGTGCATGTCCAAGTCAAGAGGCGTTCTACAACAAGAAGAAGAAGTTAGGGTTAGGGTTTTTCAGTGTAAATCTTGTAAGATTTTACTTATATTTTGCTTCCCTTTCTTTCTTCTTGTACTGAGAGTGTTATAAAGCTTCTCTGTCTTCGGTAGTTACCGTAAAGGAGTGTTTTCATTGTTAGTTAGAGCCCTAGAGCCAATCATTTGATGATTGTTGTATGGACTCATTGTATCATATTTCTTATGTATATAAAGGTATTTGTTTATGGTTATTATACTTACTTCTATTGGTGCCAAATAACTAAGTATAATAGCGTCCTTGAGTAGAAAGTTCTTACCTATATCAATCGATTGGTTGAATCGATAGTGAGATGAAATAGGGAACACTACTCTTAATCATTCCTAGTCAAGTATTAACATTCAAGGACAATGTTAATGCAACGAGACTAGCATGTAGGTCAACTCGATGACTTGATCTCACAAGTCATGGATATAGAGATATCAAGTTGACACATGGGTATGCATTGGAGAATGTATACTGAATGACCCGCCATGAGAAAGTATCATGGATCATTATATGAGTGTCATATACTTTCTCATGTGGCTATTAGTATGACTATTAGTCCTTGGACCTGAAGTCACCATGGTTCCCTACATAAGAAGTTACATACTTTGGCTTCGTCAAACGTCATCCGTAACTGGGTGGACTATAAAGGCGATTACTGGGTATATAACGAATTATACGGAGAGATGTGAGTGATGTAGATGGGATCTATCCCTCCTATATGACGGGAGTGACATCATTATTCTTGATAGAGTGAGACCACTAAGTGCATGGCCATGCCCAAATGAGTCAATATGAGATGTTGAGCTCATTTGATTGAGTGAGTCTACTTGGAGTTCAAGATTTAGATTGATTAGAGGATGACACAGTCTATGCATCACATTGATCAATCTAAATGTCTAGGATAGAAGGACACTTGTCATATATTGTGAAGAGTCACAATTAGTAGTCACAAGGTGATGTTGGAACTCAACATTCTTGTAACTTGGGTAGTAATGATGTGTTGCTAGATACCGCTCATTACTTATGCTTCCAAATGGGTTTAGGAGCATTGCCAACGTTACAAGAACCTATAGGGTTACACACAAAGGGCAATTAGATGGAGATTAGGTTCATTTGATGTACCTAGAGGATTAGGTTCATATGATGAACCAAATTGGATTAAGAGTAATCTAAAGTAAACTAATTGAGTTGGACTCAATTTAGTTCATGTGTTAAATGAGTCTAATTTGGACTTAGACTCATTGAGCCAATTTAATTTAATGAATAGAGATTCATTAAATTAAAATTGACTTGAACCAATAGTTAGATTTGATCAACCATGGGAGAGAAGTGGTCAAGTTTGACTTGACTTGAGAGGAAGATGAAAGGTCAAGTTTGACTTGACCATTACCACCTCATTTGTGAGTTGGCATTAAGTGGGCTAATTATGATGTGCCACCTCATCAAGGCTAGCACATGTGTGTGTCACCTCATGAGGGAGATCAAGAGTTGTGACTCTTGATATCCTATGGATGTTTAAAAGCCTTTCTTGGAAGTGGCCGACCACTTTAGTGCTTGTGTGAGTTTCATTTTGTTTTGATAACTCTCATCTTCTTCCTCCTCTCATCTTCTTCTCCCTCTCCTCCACCATTGCTGATCCTCTAAGGTTGCTAGCACATCTTTAGAGGTTCTCTCCATCGATTTGTTCGTGTGGATAAACATAGAGGGTTGTACACTTGACAACCTAGAGATCCGGCGAACCTTGGACGAACGGGATACGCGAAGGGCTTCGCTACAAAGGTATAAGTCTCTTCCTTGTAGATCTAGTGTAGATCTAGGCTAGAAAACACGTGCACGTAGAAAATTTTGTTTTATAACTTCGCACGGATCCGGTGGCATGGGATTCGGGGTTTCCGCAACGCAAAAAGTAATTTTTGCGGCCCGAAAAACCCAACAGTGGTATCAGAGCCACGTGCGAAGCGTGTACGAATTTATTTTGTATTTTTATGAAAAATATCAGTTCTGTAATTTTCTGTAAATTTATGATTTTTATGTATTTTATGGGTATTTTTCTCGTAGAAGCAAAGCAACAAGTGTTTGAACACTTGTAGGTTTCGACTACCGAGAAACACCTTCCGAATCGGCAAGGTCTCGCCCAAAATATTTTGGGACAGCGGCCTAAGGCGCTGTAAGATCGCTTAAGAACACTTTCCATGGTTATATCGCAAGTAGGGGTGCTGCCCCTAACCCCGCAAGGGGCTTCGTTCTGCGATTGCGCCCGAAAATCGCTAATCGGGACCGCCGAGAAGTTGCGACTCATAAAATCATAAAAATATTAAAAATATATATATAGAAATTTATGGAAATCACATAATTTAGAATTCTGTATCATTTTGTGATGGTCATGGCTCAAAGAACCCAATTTGATTGGAAATATGTGTTGTAATTCATAATATGGCCTGCGCGCCATTTTGTGTGTTTGTGCGTGTTGTACTTGATTCGCGACCTACACATCGTGCCCTTCTATTTATATTCCTGTTGTAAAATAGTTTTTAGACTCGAATGTAACTCAAGTTTCACCTTTTGTAATGTACAAAATTGGAGCGGTGGAAGGTCCACTCGAAACGGAGTTATGAGGAGGGTGCGAGCAACACATGGCGGCCAAAGGGAGGAGCTTGGAGAAGCTATTGACCCTAGGTTAACCAACCGATCTTCTCATTGGCTTGAGAAGATTGTAGTAGGGCCATGACTAATCACAAAATTTAATTAATTACTTGTGTGTGTATGTGATGCATGCTAGATTAGTAATAATTAGTGTCTTAACGATTAGATTAGATCTAAATCGCGTACATGATGCACCTCCACGATTAGATTAGGTCTAAATCATGTAGATGATACACATCGTCGATTAGATTAGATCTCAATCGCGTCAACTCGAAATACCTACCATGCCGTGATACCCATCACTACCTCGATCACATGTTGTTGTTGAATCTGCCAAAGCAGAGCAACGCATATTATCTTGGTAGGGTGCGGAGGGACAATTTTGGTCCCGCCTATCAACGCATGGGTGAGTACAACTCAATTAGATAGAGTAACTAGTTAACTCAATTGGATCGAGTTTAACTATAGGCATTTTCAAATGGTTGGTAGATAGGTCAAAATCACATTTATATTAACTCTTGGGCGATTTAGCCAAAACTAACTCAAGTTTTAATATACATGCGGATCTTTATCCTATAAACAAGAGTTGCATAGAGATGTAATTGGTAATTATTTACTTACCGATCATACAAAGTCTTGGGTGATTTAGCCAAAGCTAACTCAAGGCGTAGTCTGATGTGGATCTTGTTCCGCACGAATTATAGTTAGTTAGAATCTAGTAAGTGTGGTTTGACCATGATCATGACTTGATTCTACAAAAGTTATATAATTCAGTGGGAGCATCATTTAATTAAAGGCGTAATTAGATGATTAATTGGAATATGATATTTATTTTTCTGTATTTTTCTGTTGTAGATTACCATGTTGTCAAACACGAACTCCTTCTCCCTGCGTTTTGTCCTCGATAAGGACAAGCTCAATGGAGCTTACTTCCTGGACTGGTACAAAAATCTGAGAATAGTTCTCACTCAGGAAAGAAAATTATACGTCCTGGAGCAGCCCATTCCCGAGGCACCTCCTGCCACTGCCACGCGAGCTGATCGCGATGCTTACAAGAAGCATCAAGATGACGCATTAGATGTGTCATGTCTTATGCTTGTGACCATGAACTCTGAGCTTCAGAAGCAACATGAGTTGATGGACGCTTATGATATGGTTGAACATCTTCGTCAACTATATCAAGGATAAGCGAGGCACGAGAGATTCGAGATCTCTTAGGCACAGTTTCAGTGCAAGATGCAAGATGGGACTCCCGTAGGCCCATATGCACTCAAAATGATTGGGTACATAGAAAACCTACAGAGGTTGGGATTCCCGCTTGGCCAAGAGTTGGCCATTGACCTGATCTTGTAATCCTTGCCAGATAGCTATAGTCAATTCGTTCTAAATTATAACATGAACGAAATTGACAAGCCACTGCCCGCGCTACTTAGCATGTTAAGAACTACTGAGCTCAACCTTAAGAAGGTTAAGCCCAATTCCATTCTGATGGTACAAAAGCATAAGGGCAAGGGCAAGCCCAAAGGTAAGGGAAAATCCCAAGCCAAGGGCAAAGGCAAGGCACTGAAACCCAAAGGAGGGGTTGCCAAGGATGCTACTTGCTTCCACTGTGGTCAGACCGGGCATTGGAAGAGGACTGCAAAGTGTACCTGGAAGATCTTAAGAAGAAGAGAAGTGAGACTTCCACTTCAGGTATATATGTTATAGAAGTCAATCTATCTATTTCTTCATCATGGGTATTAGATACCGGATGTGCTTCTCACATTTGTACTAATGTGCAGGTACTGAGAAATAGTAGGCCATTGACGAATGGCGAGGTGGACCTACGAGTAGGTAATGGAGAACGGGTTGCTGCTGTTGCTGTAGGAACTTATTCTCTATCTCTGCCCTCTGGGCTTGTACTAGAATTGGATGATTGTTGTTATGTGCCTGCTTTGACTAAGAACATTATATCAATTTCTAGTTTAGACAAGAAAGGCTTTTTATTTATAATAAAGAACAAATGTTGTTCAGTTTATTTAAATGATATGTTCTATTGTAGTGCACCTCTGATGAACGGACTCTACATTCTAGACCTTGAAAACCCTATCTATAACATAAGTACCAAGAGGTTCAAGTCAAATGACATGAACCAAACCTATATCTGGCACTGTCGCTTAGGTCATATAAATGACAAACGCTTATCCCTGCTCTATAAAGATGTTTTGCTGGACTCATTTGATTTTGAATCTTATAAGACATGTGAGTCATGCCTACTGGGCAAGATGACCAAGACTCCCTTTAGTGGACACAGCGAGAGAGCGACTGACTTGTTAGGACTTATACATAGTGATGTATGTGGACCTTTCAATGTCGCTTCTAGGGGTGGTTATAGGTACTTCATTACATTTACTAATGATTTTAGTAGATATGGTTATGTGTATATAATGACACATAAGTCAGAATCCTTTAAAAAGTTCAAGGAATTCAAGAATGAAGTACAAAACCAGCTTGGCGAGAGTATTAAGATACTTCGATCGGATCGAGGTGGTGAATACCTTAGCCATGAGTTTCGTGACTCTCTAGCTAAGTGTGAGATTCTATCTCAACTCACTCCTCCTGGAACACCATAGTGGAATGGTGTATCCGAAAGGAGGAATCACACCTTATTAGATATGGTACGGTCTATGATGAGTCACACAGATCTTCCCATGTATCTTTGGGGCTATGCTCTAGACACAGCAGCCTTCATTCTCAACCGAGTTCCATCTAAGGCTATAATAAAGATACCATATAGGATATGGACTGGGAGAGATGCCCAGGTGTCTTTTATGAGAATTTGGAGTTGTGAGGCTTACATTCAATGTCAAGTCTCGGACAAATTGGGACCCAAATCCGATAAGTGCTATTTTATTGGATATCCCAAGGAAACGAAGGGATATTACTTCTACATTCCCAGTCAACACAAGATAGTTGTGGCTAAGACTGGGGTATTCCTAGAAAGAGATTTTGTTTCTAGAAAGACTAGTGGGAGTACGTTCGATCTTGAAGAAGTTCAAGATGTGAACCATAGCACTGAAGCCTCGATGGAAGTTGAACTGGAACCACAAAGTGTTGTGGATGATGTTGTTCCACAAGGAGTTGAGGAACAACAACCAGTTCATGTAGACCTACCTCTTCGTAGGTCTGATAGGGTATGTCGTCAGCCTGAGAGATATTCATTTCTCTTGTCTGACCATGATGACGTTGTGCTTATTGAGGATGAGCCTACCTCCTATCAGGAAGCTGTGATGAGACCAGATTCTGAGAAATGGCTAGAGGCCATGAGATCCGAGATGGAATCCATGTACACTAACCAAGTATGGACTTTGGTTGATCCACCTGAAGGGGTCAAACTCATTGGGTGTAAGTGGGTCTTTAAGAGAAAAATTGACATGGATGGACTTATTTATAAGGGTCGCTTGGTAGCTAAAGGTTTCAAGCAAATTCATGGTATTGACTATGATGAAACATTTTCTCTAGTAGCGATGTTTAAATCCATTCGGATCATGCTTGCTATTGCAGCGTACCACGATTATGAGATCTGGCAGATGAATGTCAAAACTGCGTTTCTGAATGGAAACCTGCTCGAGGATGTGTACATGACACAACCTGAGAGTTTTGTAGATCCACAACATACTAGCAGAGTATGCAAGCTACATAGGTCCATTTATGGACTAAAGCAAGCTTCTCAGAGCTGGAATCTTCGATTCGATGATGCAATCAAACAGTTTGGTTTCATCAAGAATGAAGATGAACATTGTGTCTACAAGAAGGTTGTTGGGAGCACAGTTGTCTTTTGTATGTGGATGACATACTACTCATTGGTAAAGACATCCCTTTGCTGCAGTCTGTCAAGACTTAGCTAGGGACTTGTTTCTCAATGAAGGACTTAGGTGAAGCATCCCACATTTTAGGCATACAGATCTATAGAGATAGATCTACAAGATTACTTGGCCTAAGTCAGAGTATATACATTGACAAGGTATTACTTCGGTTTACCATGCAGAACTCCAAGAAGGGATTTCTGCCGATGTCACATGGTGTGAGTCTTTCGAAGACTCAAGGTCCCTCTTCTAGAGAGGAGAGAGACCGCATGGATTAAATCCCTTATACTTCAGCCATAGGATCTATCATGTAAGTCATGCTATGTACTCATCCTGATGTCTCGTATGCTTTGATCATGACGAGCAGATACCAGTCAGATCCAGGTGAAAGTCACTAGATAGCGGTCAAGAATATTCTTAAGTACTTAAGAAGGACTAAAGAATATTTCTTGTTATATGGAGGCGATGACGAGCTAGCTGTAAAGGGTTACAGTGATGCTAGCTTCCAAAATGACCAGGATGATTATCGATCGCAGTCTGGGTTCATGTTTTGCATAAATGGTGGTGCTGTGAGCTGGAAGAGTTCGAAACAGGACACAGTCGCTGATTCTACAACAGAAGCCGAGTATATTGCTGCATCAGAGGCAGCAAAGGAGGCTGTTTAGATCCGCAAGTTCATTACTGAGCTTGGGGTTGTTCCTAGCATAGCTGATCCGATTGAGCTCTATTGTGACAACAATGGAGCAATTGCACAGGCTAAGGAACCTCGCTCACACCAGCGGACCAAATACATACTACAGCGCTTTCATCTCATTCGAGAGATCATCGATAGAGGAGATGTGAAGATTTGCAGAGTACCCACTGAGGCTAACATCGTAAATCCCTTGACCAAGGCTTTAGCACAGAGAAAGCATGATGGTCACACTAGGTCACTAGGCCTTAGAGCCTATACTAATTGACACTAGTGCTAGTGGGAGATTGTTAGTTAGAGACCTAGAGCCAATCATTTGATGATTGTTGTATGGACTTATTGTATCATATTTCTTATGTATATAAAGGCATTTGTTTATGGTTATTATACTTACTTGTATTTGTGCCAAATAACTAAGTATAATAGCGTCCTTGAGTAGAAGATTCTTACCTATATCAATCGATTGGTTGAATCGATAGTGAGATGATATAGGGAACACTACTCTTAATCATTCCTAGTCAAGTATTAACATTCAAGGACAATGTTAATGCGATGAGACTAGCATGTAGGTCAACTCGATAACTTGATCTCACAAGTCATGGATATAGAGATATCAAGTTGACACATGGGTATGCATTGGAGAATGTATACTGAATGACCCGCCATGAGAAAATATCATGGATCGTTATATGAGTGTCATATACTTTCTCATGTAGCTATTAGTATGACTATTAGTCCTTGGACCTGAAGTCAACATTGTTCCCTACATAAGGAGTTACATAGTTTGGCTTCGTCAAAACGTCACCCGTAACTGGGTGGACTATAAAGGCGATTACTAGGTATGCAACGAATTATGCGGAGGGATGTGAGTGATGTAGATGGGATCTATCCCTCCTATATGACGGGAGTGACATCATTATTCTTGATAGAGTGAGACCACTAAGTCCATAGCCATGCCCAAATGAGTCAATATGAGATGTTGAGCTCATTTGATTGAGTGAGTCTACTTGGAGTTCAAGATTTAAATTGATAAGAGAATGACACGGTCTATGCCTCACATTGATCAATCTAGATGTCTAGGATAGAAGGACACTTGTCATATATTGTGAAAAGTCACAATTAGTAGTCACAAGGTGATGTTGGATCTCAACATTCTTGTAACTTGGGTAGTAATGATGTGTTGCTAGATACCGCTCATTACTTATGCTTCTAAATGGGTTTAGGAGCATTGCCAACGTTACAAGAACCTATAGGGTCACACACAAAGGGCAATTAGATGGAGATTAGGTTCCTTTGATGTACCTAGAGGATTAGGTTCATATGATGAACCAAATTGGATTAAGAGTAATCCAAAATAAACTAATTGAGTTGGACTGAATTTGGTTCATGTGTTAAATGAGTCCAATTTGGACTTAGACTCATTGAGCCAATTTAATTCAATGAATAGAGATTCATTAAATTAAAATTGACTTGAACCAATAGTTAGATTTGATCAACCATGGGAGAGAAGTGGTCAAGTTTGACTTGACTTGAGAGGAAGATGAAAGGTTAAGTTTGACTTGACCATTGCCACCTCATTTATGAGTTGGCATTAAGTGGGCTAATTATGATGTGCCACCTCATCAAGGCTAGCACATGTATATGCCACCTCATGAGGGAGATCAAGAGTTGTGACTCTTAATTTCCCATGGAGGTTTAAAAGCCTTTCTTGGAAGTGGCCGACCACTTTAGTGCTTGTGTGAGTTTCATTTTGTTTTGGTAACTCCCATCTTCTTCCTCCTCTCATCTTCTTCTCCCTCTCCTCCACCATTGCTGATCCTCTAAGGTTGCTAGCACATCTTTAGAGGTTCTCTCCATCGATTTGTTCGTGTGGATACACATAGAGGGTTGTACACTTGACAACCTTGAGATCCGACGAACCTTGGACGAGCGGGATACGCGAAGGGCTTCGCTACAAAGGTATAAGTCTCTTCCTTGTAGATCTAGTGTAGATCTAGGCTAGAAAACACGTACACGTAGAAAATTTTGTTTTATAACTTCGTCGGATCCGGTGGCATGGGATTCGGGGTTTCCGCAACGTAAAAAGCGGTTTTTGCGGCCCGAAAAACCCAACATTTATAGTGGAGAGTGCTCGTGTGTGTGGATCCTTGGATTATTCATCTCTTCTTGAGGTGGATACCAAGTAAATCCTTGTGTTAGTGTTGTAATTTTTATTTCATGTTCATTCCGCTGCATATCATCCAAGAAGCAAGCAACGAGCATGTGACGAGCTATTAACCCCCCCTCCCCTCTAGCACATTTCGACCTTGTTGGATTCTTCGGGCCGCGAAAACCGCTTTTCGCGTCATGGAAACCCCGAAACCCCCAGCCACGGATCCATGTGAAGTAAAAACTTTTGAAAAATTTACGAGTACGAGTTCCTAAATCTCGATCTACAGTAGATCTACAAAGGGAAACAAAGAATATACCCTTGATGCGCGCCCTAAGCGAATCCCGCTCGTCCAATGGTGTCGGATCTCAAGGTTGTCAAAGTAGACAACCCTCTAGAAGTATCCACACGAACACAAGAAGGAGATCACCAAACTAAAGTATGCTAGCACCTTAGTTGGGTTCGGCAAGATGAGGAGAGGGAGAGAAGAAAAATGGAGCAAGGAAGAAGATGAAGGAATGAATGAGAATAATTCACAAAATGAAACTTATTCATCCCATTCATGTGGCCGGCCACATTAAGAGCATGTGTAACTCCCATGGAATGCCAAGAGTCACAACTCTTGGTAACTCCCATGAGGTGGCATCCCACTTAAGCAACCATGATGATGTGGAGCATCATCATTGGCCCACTCAATGCCAACTCACCAATGAGGTGGCATAAAGTCAAGTCAAACTTGACTCTTCATCTTCCTCCCAAGTCAAGTCAAACTTGACTTAATCTCTCTCATGGTTGATCTAATCCAACCATTTAATTCAAGCCAATTTAATATAATGAATATAATTTATTTAATTAAATTGATTTAATGAGTCATAATCTAATTAGACTCATTGAACACATGAATCAACTTGAGTCTAACTCAATTAGCCCAATTAGGATTACTCTTAATCCAATTTGATTCATCAAATGAATCTAATCCTCTTGGTTCATCATATGAACCTAATCTCCATCTTATTGTCCTTAGTGTGTGACCCCTATAGGTTCTTGTAACGTTGGCAATGCCCCTAAACCCATTTAGGAGCATAAGTAATGAGCGGTATCTAGCAACACATCATTACTACCCAATGTTACAAGAATGTTGAGATCCAACATCACCTTGTGACTACTAATTGTGACTCCTCACAATATATGACAAGTGTCCTTCTATCCTAGACATCTAGATTGATCAATGTGAGGCATAGACCGTGTCATCCTCTGATCAATCTAAATCTTGAACTCCAAGTAGACTCACTAAATCAAATGAGCTCAATATCTCATATTGACTTATTTGGGCATGGTCATGCACTTCGTGGTCTCACTCTATCAAGAATATCAATGTCGCTCCCGTCATATAGGAGGGATAGATCCCATCTACATCACTCACATCCCTCTGTATAATTCGTTACATACCCAGTAATCGCCTTTATAATCCACCCAGTTACGGGTGACGTTTGACGAAACCAAAGTACATAACTCCTTATGTAGGTATCCATGGTAACTTCAGGTCTAAGGACTAGTAGTCATACTAATAGCCACATGAGAAAGTATATGACACTCATATAACGATCCATGATACTTTCTCATGGCGGGTCATTCAGTATACATTCTCTAATGCATACCCATGTGTCAACTTGATATCTCTATATCCATGACTTGTGAGATCAAGTCATCGAGTTGACCTACATGCTAGTCTTATTGCATTAACATTGTCCCTGAATGTTAATACTCGACTAGGAATGATTAAGAGTAGTGTTCCCTATATCATCTCACTATCAGTTCAACTAACCGATTGATATAGGTGAGAACCTTCTACTCAAGGACGCTATTATACTTAGTTTATTTAGCACCAATACAAGTAAGTATAATAATAAAAACACATGCCTTTATTTATATAAATATGAATATGATACAATAAGTCCATAATACAATCATCGAATGATTGGATCTAAGGCTCTAACTAACAATCTCCCACTAGCACTAGTGCCAATCAGTGTAGGCTCTATGCCCCAATGACCTAGTGTGACCATCATGCTTCCTCTGTGCCAAAGCCTTGGTCAAGGGATCTGCGATGTTAGCTTCTGTAGGTACTCTGCATATCTTCACATCTCCTCTCTCGATAATCTCTCGAATGAGATGGAAGCGTCGTAGTATGTGTTGTGTGAGCGAGGTTCCTTCGCTATAGCTCCATTGTTGTCACAAAAGAGCTCAATAGGGCGATATCGAACCACCCAGTTCGGATGAACTTGTGGATCCAAACGCCTCCTTTCCTCTGGATGCGCAAATGTACTAAAATCACCATCGTGTCCCGCTTCAAACTCTTCCACCACAAGACCACCATTAATGCAAAATACGAACCCCGATTGCGATCGATAATCATGCTGGTCCGAAGCTAGCATCACTATAACCCTTTACGGCTAGCTCATCATTGTTTCCATATATCAAGAAATATTCTTTAGTCCTTCTTAAGTACTTAAGAATATTCTTGACCGCTATCTAGTGACTTTCACCGGATCCGACTGGTATCCGCTCATCATGCTCAAAGCATACGAGACATCGGGTCGAGTACATAGCATGACGTACATGATAGATCCTATGATCAAGCATAAGGATCTGATCCATGCGGTCTCTCTCTCCTCTAAAAGAGGGACCTTGAGTCTTCAAGGACTCACGCCATGTGACATCGGCAGTAATCCCTTCTTGGAGTTCGCATCGCAAACCGAAGGAGTACCTTGTCAATATATGTACTCTAACTTAGGCCAAGCAATCTCTTAGATCTATCTCTATAGATCTGTATCCCTAGAATGCGGATGCCTCACTAAGTCCTTCATTGAGAAGCAACTAGCTAGGTCTTAACAGACTAAAGCAAAGGATGTCCTTCCCAATGAGTAGTATGTCATCCACATACAATATGAGGAAGATAACTATATCCCTACAACCTTCTTGTAGACACAAGGCTCATCTTCGCTCTTGATGAAACCAAACTGCTTGATTGCATCATTGAATCAAGATTCCAGCTCAAAGCTTTAGTCCATAAATGGACCTATACAGCTTGCATACTCTTTGTGGATCTACAAAACCTCAGGTGTTGTGTCATATCACTCCTTAAGGTCTCCATTAACACTGTTTCAACATCCCTCTTATATCTATAGTCATATAGCAGGCAATTGTAAACCATTCTAACGGACTTAAACATTTTAAGAGCGGTTTCAGCTCTATAGTCATACCTATGAATCGTTTGAAACCTTTAGTTATACGAACCATATGTAAGATCCATGTCAAACCGTACCTATAAAGTATAATAGGAGCGGTTATTCAACTTTTACCAATGGTTACCAAAATCGCTCCTATAGGATATATGGACGACATCAAGAGGAGTGGTTTTCAAACCGTTGGTACAAGTGCAAGAGTGGTTGAAAACCACTCTTAAAAGTAAACCGCCCCTATATGGGTGTATCTTTTGAAGTGCGGTTGTTGTTCCTCAACTCTTTGTGGAACAACATCATCCACAACACTTTGTGGTTCCAGTTCAACTTCCAGTGCTATTGTTCGCATCTTGAACTTCTTCAAGATCGAACGCAGCTAGTCTTTCTAGAAACAAAGTCCTTTCTAGAAAGACCCCGCCTTGACACAACTACCTTGTCGGAATGTAGAAGTAATATCCTTAGTTTCCTTGGGATATCCAATAAAGTAGCACTTGTCGATTTTGGTCCTAACTTGTCGAGACTTGACGTCGAACGTAAGACTCACAACCCCAAATCCTCATGAAAGACACCTAGGCATCTCTCCACTCCATATCCTATATGGTGTCTTTATCATGACCTTGGATGGAACTCGGTTGAGT
The DNA here is from genome assembly GCF_018446385.1 of Zingiber officinale. Classification (NCBI taxonomy): domain Eukaryota; kingdom Viridiplantae; phylum Streptophyta; class Magnoliopsida; order Zingiberales; family Zingiberaceae; genus Zingiber; species Zingiber officinale. Next base: position 27,872,228 of record NC_055987.1, on the reverse strand, counting down.
ATAAAGCGTGTCTAGAGCATAGCCCCAAAGGTATGTCAAGATCCGTGTGACTCATCATAGATCGTACTATATCTAATAGGTACGATTCCTCCTTTCGGATACACCATTCCACCGTGGTGTTCCAGAGGAGTGAGTTGGGATAGAATCCCACACTCGCCTAGGTAACGAAACTGATGGATAAGGTATTCTCCACCTCGATCTAATCAAGTATCTTAATACTTGCAAGTTCTCAGATTATTCTTGAATCCTTTGAACTTTCAAAGGATTCAGACTTATGTCATCAATACACATAACCATATCTCAAGTCATCAAGAAATGTGATGAAGTACCTATAACCGCCTCTAGCAGACATTGAAGGGCCACATACATCACCGTATGAGTCCCAACAAATCACGCTCTTTCACTGTGCCCACTAAAGGGAGTCTTGGTCATCTTGCCTAGTAGGCATGACTCGCATCGTCTCATAAGATTCAAAATCAAATGAGTCCAAAGATCATCCTTATGGAGTGGGATGCATTATGACCAAGCGAGAGATAGGTTTGGTTCAGGTCATTTGACTTGAACCTCTTGGTATTTATGTTATAGATAGGGCTTTCAAGATCTAGAATGTATAGTACGTTCATCAGAGGTGCACTACAATAGAACATGTCTTTTAAATAAACAGAACAACATTTGTCCTTTATAATAAAAGAGAATCCTTTCTTATCCAAACAAGAGACAGAAATTATGTTCTTAGTTAATGCAGGCACATAACAACAATCATCCAACTCTAATACAAGCCCAGAGGGCAGAGATAGAAAATAAGTCCCTACAGCAACAGCAGCAACCCGTGCTCCATTGCCTACAGGTAGGTCCACCTCGCCCTTCGCCAATGCCCTGCTATTTCTCAGCGCCTGCACATTAGTACAAATGTGAGATGCACATCCGGTATCTAATACCCATGATGAAGAAATAGATAAATTGACTCCTATAACATATATACCTGAAGTGGAAGTCTCACTTCGCTTCTTCTTAAGATCTTCCAGGTACACCTTGCAGTTCCTCTTCCAGTGCCCGGTCTGACCGCAGTGGAAGCAGGTAGCATCCTTAGCGACCCCTCCTTTAGGCTTCAGTGCCTTGCCTTTGCCCTTAGCTTGGAACTTTCCTTTGCCTTTGGGCTTGCCCTTGCCCTTATGTTTCTGAACCATCAGAACAGAGTTGGGCTTTGCCTTCTTAAGGTTCAGCTCAGCAGTTCTTAACATGCTAAACAGCTCGGGTAGTGACTTGTCAATTTCGTTCATATTGTAGTTTAGAATGAACTGACTATAGCTATCCGGCAAGGATTGCAAGATCAAGTCAGTGGCCAACTCTTGGCCAAGCGGGAATCCCAACCTCTGTAGATTTTCTATGTACCCAATCATTTTGAGTACATATGGGCCTACGGGAACCCCATCTGACATCTTGCACTGAAATAGTGCGCTTGAGATCTCAAATCTCTCATGTCTCGCTTGTCCTTGATACAGTTGACGAAGATATTCAACCATATCGTAAGCGCCCATCAACTCATGTTGCTTCTGAAGCTCAGAGTTCATGGTCGCGAGCATTAGACAGGACACATCTAATGCGTTATCTTAATGCTTCTTGTAAGCATCTTTGTCTGCTCGCGTGGCATTGGCAAGAGGAGCCTCCGGAATGGGCTGCTCCAGAACGTACAGTTTACGTTCCTGGGTGAGAACTATTCTCAAGTTCCTGTACCAGTCCAGGAAATTTGCTTCGTTGAGCTTGTCCTTCTCAAGGACAGAACGCAGGGAGAAGGAGTTCGTATTCGACGTCATGGTTTTCTACAACAGAAAAATGCAGAAAATAAATATCATATTCTTCTAAATCATTTAATTAGGTCTTTAACTAAATGATGCTCCCACTGAATTCTATAATTCATGTGGGACAAGATCCACATCATACTAACCCTTGAGTTAACTTTGGCTAATACGCCCAAGACTTAGTATGATCGGTAGGTAACGATTTACCAATTACATCTCTATGCAACTCTTGTTTATAGGATCAAAATATGCATTTATATTAAAACTCGAGTTAGCTTTGGCTAATACGCCCAAGAATTAATATAAATGTGATTTATGTCCTATCTTTCCAACCATTGGAAGAATGCCTATAGTTGTACTCGATCCAACCGAGTTAACTAGGAATACTCGATCTAATTGAGTTTGTATTCGCCCATGCATTGATAAGCGGGACCAAGATTGTCCCTCCGTATCCTACCAAGGTAATATGTGTTGCTCTGCTTTGGCAGATTCAACAACACATGTGATCGAGGTAGTGATAGGTATCACGGCACGGTAGGCATTAGAGTTGATGTTATTTAGATCAAATCTAAACGATGATGCGTATCATATACTCGATATAGATCTAATCTAATCGTGGGGTGCATCATGTGCACGGCTTAGATCTAATCTAATCGTTAGGCACTAATTAATTACTTAATCATGCATCACATATACACAAGCAATTAATTAAATTAATTTGTGATTTAGTCATGGCCCTACTACGATCTTCTCAAGCCAATGAGAAGATCGGATGGTCAACCTAAGGTCAACAGCTTCTCCCTTTGACCACCTTGTGTTGCTCGCGCCCTCCTCATAACTCTGTCTCGTGTGGACCTTCCACAGCTCCAATTTTGTACATTACAATTTTGAAACTCAAGTTACATTTGAGTCTAAACTAATTTACAACAAGAATAAAAGAGAAATGCACGACGCGCAGGTCGCGAAAAATAAAAATACAACACGCACATCACATCACGGCATGCAGGCCGTATTATGAATTACAACACATTTATTCCAATCCAATTGGGTCTTTTGGGCCATGACTATCACAAATTATACATAATTCTAAATTATGCATTTTCTATAATTTTCTGCAATTTTAATACCAATTTTTTACAATTTTTACGAGTAAAAATTCCCGGCGGTCCCGTTTAGCCGTTTTCGGGCGCAATCGCGGAACGAATCCCCTTACGGGGCCAGGGGCAACGCCCCTACCCGCGATCTAACATTCGCGAGGGTTCCTTAGAGATCCTACAGTGCCTTAGCCCACTATCCCAAAAAGTTTTAGGGCGAAATCAAGCCGTTTTGGAAAAAATCTTCCCGGTAGTCGAAGCCCACAAGTGTCGAAACACTTGTGCTTCGCTTCTACGAGAAAAATACCCATAAAAACTCTAAAAACCAGAAATTTACAGAATGTTACAGTAGCTATATTTTTCATAAAAATCAAAAATAAACTCGTACAAGCCTTCGCACGTGGCTCTGATACCACTGTTGGGTTCTTCGGGCCGCGAAAACTGCTTTTCGCGTCGCGGAAACCCCGAAGCCCCCAGCCACGGATCCGTGCGAAGTAAAAACTTTTGAAAAATTTACGAGTACGAGTTCCTAAATCTCGATCTACAGTAGATCTACAAAGGGAAACAAAGAATATACCCTTGATGTGCGCCCTACGCGAATCCCGCTCGTCCAATGGTGCCGGATCTCAAGGTTGTCAAAGTAGACAACCCTCTAGAAGTATCCACACGAACACAAGAAGGAGATCACCAAACTAAAGTGTGCTAGCACCTTAGTTGGGTTCGGCAAGATGAGGAGAGGGAGAGAAGAAAAATGGAGCAAGGAAAAAGATGAAGGAATGAATGAGAATAATTCACAAAATGAAACTTATTCATCCCATTCATGTGGTCGGCCACATTAAGAGCATATGTAACTCCCATGGAATGCCAAGAGTCACAACTCTTGGTAACTCCCATGAGGTGGCATCCCACTTAAGCAACCATGATGATGTGGAGCATCATCATTGGCCCACTCAATGCCAACTCACCAATGAGGTGGCATAAAGTCAAGTCAAACTTGACTCTTCATCTTCCTCCAAAGTCAAGTCAAACTTGACTTAATCTCTCTCATGGTTGATCTAATCCAACCATTTAATTCAAGCCAATTTAATATAATGAATCTAATTTATTTAATTAAATTGATTCAATGAGTCATAATCTAAATTAGACTCGTTGAACACATGAATCAACTTGAGTCCAACTCAATTAGCCTAATTAGGATTACTCTTAATCCAATTTGATTCATCAAATGAATCTAATCCTCTTGGTTCATCATATGAACCTAATCTCCATCTTATTGTCCTTAGTGTGTGACCCTATAAGTTCTTATAACGTTGGCAATGCCCCTAAACCCATTTAGGAGCATAAGTAATGAGCGGTATCTAGCAACACATCATTACTACCCAATGTTACAAGAATGTTGAGATCCAACATCACCTTGTGACTACTAATTGTGACTCCTCATAATATATGACAAGTGTCCTTCTATCCTAGACATCTAGATTGATCAATGTGAGGCATAGACTGTGTCATCCTCTGATCAATCTAAATCTTGAACTCCAAGTAGACTCACTAAATCAAATGAGCTCAATATCTCATAGTGACTCATTTGGGCATGGCTATGCACTTCGTGGTCTCACTCTATCAAGAATATCGATGTCGCTCCCGTCATATAGGAGGGATAGATCCCATCTACATCACTCACATCTCTTTGCATAATTCGTTACATACCCGGTAATTGCCTTTATAGTCCACCCAGTTACGGGTGACGTTTGACGAAACCAAAGTACATAACTCCTTATGTAGGGATCCATGGTGACTTCAGGTCTAAGGACTAGTAGTCATACTAATAGCCACATGAGAAAGTATATGACACTCATATAACGATCCATGATACTTTCTCATGGCGGGTCATTCAGTATACATTCTCCAATGCATACCCATGTGTCAACTTGATATCTCTATATCCATGACTTGTGAGATTAAGTCATCGAGTTGACCTACATGCTAGTCTTATTGCATTAACACTGTCTTGAATGTTAATACTCGACTAGGAATGATTAAGAGTAGTGTTCCCTATATCATCTCACTATCGGTTCAACTAACTGATTGATATAGGTGAGAACCTTCTACTCAAGGACGCTATTATACTTAGTTTATTTGGTACCAATATAAGTAAGTATAATAACCAAAACACATGCCTTTATTTATATAAATGTGAATATGATACAATAAGTCCATAATACAATCATCAAATGATTGGCTCTAGGGCTCTAACTAACAGACCCTAACAGATCTAATCATTTATCAAAAATTCTAAAATGTTGACTTAAATAATTTACATCTTGGAAAATTATTTATTTATACTACTTTGAAATTTCTTTTTCTTAAAATCTTACTTCGAAGATTTTTATTAGGAAATTTGTTTTCTTTGAAATTACATTGTAAAAATTTGCTTAGAATATTTTTTCTCAAAATTTTACTTTGAAATTATTTTGCAAATATTTCTTTAGAATTTTTTTTTTTCAAAATTCACTTAGATAGTTTTGAAAAAGTTTGCTTAGAGATTTTAAGTTTACTTACAATGTTTTTTTACAATGTCTTACTTGGATTACAACATTAATGCTTCAAGTCTCTCCCGAAGTCTAATACTTACAAAGTATATGCTTTTTGCTTTCCTGTCTGCCATTCCTTATCTTGTGCTTATATATTTTTTTTCCCTTTTTTGATGAATGCCAAAGGGAGAGGGTAAGGGTTAATATAGAAAAATAACAAACAAACGTGATCAAGTAAGTCAAAATTGAAAACTAATTTAGATTATTTGTTTGCTTATTGCATAATATCTTTCAATATTATTTTTCTAACTTTAACCTACGTTGTCATTGTATAAAAAGGGGAAAATTGTTGGTGTAATTTGCACTAATGATCTAACTCATGTTTTGATGAATGATAAGGATATTAAAATTAGAGTATTTTTTTGATCTAATTGAATTACCAAGTGTGCAAGAGTTGACGGGTCTGAAGGACCTAACACTAGGCTAAAAGTTAGCTAGGTCTATGAGACTTGATAGTTAGTGTGAAGTCCAGATAGGTCCGCGAGACTCGATATATGACGAAAAGTCCAGTTGAGTCCATGGGACCTAATGATTGACCAAAATCCAGTTGGGTCAACAAGACCTTACAACTGGTAGGAAGACCTAGTGGGTCAAAGGTAAGTCAAGCGATTGCAGTTGGTAAGTAAAGGTAAGTAACTGGAGGAGAGATCCAGTGAGGACACGTTCTCAGTTGAGGGAATAGTTTATATCAGTCCAGCTTAGGTCCATTTGGAAAAAAAACCTAAGTTGAGACTTTGACTAGATCATGGTCTCAAAGAGACAAGATCTAATTACTACTACCATCCTGCTGAATTGTGCTAACTTTATTTTGTAGAAAAAAATATATATTTTTTTGCTTGGACTAACTTATTTTTGTAGGAAAGAAAAGCTGTAAAGAGAGTGTCTGGGCGCCTGGAGTTGGTCCGGGCGCCTGGAGTTGTTCCAGCACCTAGAGCTAGTTTATGCGCCTGACCTAGCTATTACCAACGGGTGCCCTGGCTAGGCACCCGGGTGGTCCGGGTGCCCAGAATTAGTCTAAGCACTTAGACTAGAAAAGTTATCTAGGAGCTGAGTTGGAGCATGTCGACTGGCTAAGCCAATGTCAACGATCCAAGCGCTGGAGGTGGATAAAACTTTGCAAATGAAGTTTCGATGAGAGGTCGCCACGTTAGCATGGTCCAAGCACCCAAAGGGATTTTAGATGCATGGAATGGGCCTATATAAGGACCTTCGACCAGTAGCTTCAGAAAAACACTTTCTATGACTTTCATTCTTACATGCTGCTCCAAAAGGGCTCCGACGACATCAAAAAGCTGCTCAGAAGTTCAAAGAACGAAAGACTTTAATTTCCTTTCTGTTTGTCAATATCAATTATTTCAGTTCTTGTACTCAATACTTGTAGCACATTATTTGAACTAATAGTGATTACCCAACAAAAGTGATTGATGATCACGAACCTTGGAGTAGAAGTTTGTCACAGGCGCTGAACCAAGTAAAATCATCCCTGTTAGCGTTGTTTTTTATTTTCTTTATTCCATTGAATAACTTATTTTAACTCTCGATTTCCAATGAACGCTATTCAACCCCCCCCCCTAGCATATTTACGGTCCTACAGCTAGAGGGTAAGGTCAAGAGTTTGCGTCGAAGGATGAGTGCTTAGAGATTATACTCGGAGTAAAATCCTAGGTTTAGGGTTTACCAGTCGATTGATATATGTACTAGTCTATTGGTGATTAAATTGGAAGAGAACAGAATGTTTCTGTTCTCTCAATCAAAATGGACCAGTCGACTGGTCCTGGTACCAGTCAACTGGTAGACAATCATTGGGGTGTAACGGTCAGCGTCACTTAAAGGCAAGTCAACTGGTGGTGGAAAACACAACTTGTGTTTCCAACTTATGGCCTATATAACCAAGGTTTTCAAGCTTGGTTAAGGTTAACTATAAACCCCTATTAGTAGTCTTCTAAACTCCTATGTGTGATCTGTGTGTACATGATTAAGGTTGTTGTGAGATTTCTCCACCCACAAGGAGATCATGCTAGCCAGAAGTTTTCTGGGGATTGATCTACCGAAGGATCATAGGGATCATCCATCTTATAGACACGTTGTGAAGTAGGAGTAAGTTATCTCTGAACCACGTTACATAAACGTGTGAGGTTTGGTGTTCTTTCTTGTCTTTTAGGGTTTAGCTTTCATATTCGCATTTATTTGTATTTCCATTGCGCCAACAAATATGTAGGAAGCAATGATTTGGGTGAGGAGTTATTCACCCCCCTCCCTCCCCTCTAGCTGGGCATCAAGGTTCCAACAATTGATATCAAAGAAAGGATCGCTCTTAAAGGACTAATCCTCAGAAGGAGCAAGTGCTAGAGGAAGAAGAAGGAGTCGGAAAGACTGCTAGGATGGGATATCTGAATCCCACCTCCATATGATCGAAATAATTTTGAGTATTGGAGGAAGTGATTGGAAACTTTGTTCCAAATCGATTGGGACCATTGGACCATGTTGGAAGTGTTAGAACCCCAAGGTTGTTTTGGTGTGATCAACAAGTTAAGTCCTGTGTTGTTTTAACCTTGTGTCTAAGTGTGCAGGAGCTTAGGAGCACAGGTACTCAAGCGGAAGACACAGCTAGCGAGAAGGACGACACGCGGTGCGTCTGAGGGACGAGGTGCTGCAGAAGAGTACCCCAGTGGACGAGAAGGAAGCGTGCGGTGGTTCCGAGGGACGAAAGCCGGAGCGGAAGATTGCTCGGTGAGCAAGAGACGCAGCTAGCGAGAAGGTCGGCACGGGGTGCGACCGAGGAACGAAGACTGCGGATGAGTACGTTGGTGGACGAGAAGGAAACACGCAGCGATTCCGAGGGACGAGAAGCCGGAGCGGAAGGCTGCTCGAGAAGACCGGAAGTTGGGTTCGGGTGAGCCCTATTCCGGATGACAGAGATCACCCAAGCGAGTGGATCCGGAGCAGAAGACCCAGACCGAGGCGAGACTGAACCATAGAAGAGGTCCCGAACAAAAAGTCAACAACTGTTGATTTTTTGCTCCGGGGCGCCCGGAGCAGTCCAGGGCCCCCGGAATGGCTCCGGGCGCCCAGACCAGTATTCTTGACTAGAACGCGTCCAATGCATTCTGAACATTGGGGGATAAAGTTTTATCCCCTCTAAGATGCCCGGAACCCTTCCAGGCGCCCCGACCAAGGCTATAAATATAACCTTGGTCCAGAAGCTTTTCTCGAACTCAGAATTGAAAATCCAACGCTTGTGTGCTTTAGAGTTTTAGTTGAGCTTCTTTCTTTTTGTGCATCAACATTGTAAGAGGCTTCTCCTCCTGAAGGAGATTGATATTGGGCTTAATCTTCCTTGGATTAACAACCACATCGGTTGTAACCAAGTAAACCGCTTGTCTCTTACTTTATGTTTTTAATTTACTGTTCTGTTTTATTTATGCAAGTGTTAGCTTAAAGAGTTCGAGAAGGGTTGTTTGTTTTATTTTCTACAGGACTTTCCAACAATCCCTTCCTAGTCGGCCGCAACGGTCCTACAAGTGGTATCAGAGCCGAGGCGCTTAAGGAGGACTAACCGCCGATCGAAGCAACGATATGGCCGGAGCTAACATCTATCCACAAACATTCGAGGGAGAGTTCGCATTCTGGAAGCGACGAATGGAGGTTTACTTTAAAACTGATTTCAATATGTTATTAATAATGAAGTATGGTTTTATAATGCCCAAAAGCGAAAAGGAGAAGAACTTAAGGAGCATCAATGGGCTGACGAGCAGTGCGACAAATTCATGGCAAATGGTAAGGCTAAATCCAGTTTTTTGAGCGTGTTACCTGCTAAGGATCTCGACAGAGTCGGAACATACAAAAGCGCAAAGGAACTTTGGGAAAGGTTCTTGAAGCTTTATGAAGAACCACCTGGAGTCGAATCCAACTCCTCAATAGACATCGAGTCACCAACAGAAGAGTCAGAGATCAAGGAAATTGTTGAAACATCTCTCACCACCGAGCATCTACCAGAAGACGCAATCAGCTCTTCGTCAATATACATCGAGAGCATCAATAAAGGGGGAGTAACCTCGGAGGAAAACAACTTGACAGGGGGAGAACCAACGGCCGAAAAGGTAAGTCAGGTATGGACTCCAACTTCTGAACAATTAGTTAAATCAATCAAAATGTCGCCGAAAGAACTTTGCGAATTAAAAATTGAATCGTCGAAAGAATTTTTCGAATTAGAAAATTTTCTGACGAATAAATTTTACAAAATATAAAATAGTTTTTTGAACGAATTTTATAAATTAGAGATATTATCGAAAGAGTTTTTCAGATTATCAACAGATTTGTTCAAATTATAATTTATGTTGTCAAAATATTTTTGCAAATTATAAAATATTTTGTCGAACAAATTTTGCAAATTGGATATGTTGTCGAAAAACTTTATCAAATTAGAATTTAAATTATCAAAATATTATTGTGAAATAGAGATTAACATGATACAAATCTTTGTATGTTTAATCATGGTTGCTTTAAATCTGAAAAAATTGTTAGGATGTATACTAAAAGCCTAGCTTTTGGTATAAACATTTATCTAGAAATAAGAATCACATTGGTCAAATGTCTACATTTATGATAAATGTAGTTGTTCAATTAATTTATATTGTAGATAACATGGTGTGTGGTGTCACACACAGAGGATCATGTTATTAGTACCTTATAAATTATAAACAGTGACTCACGACCAAGATGGAAAAGAACAAACCACTGGAAGGTCGTAGTGTAATTAGGTATTAGTTTATCTTAACTATATAATTACACTAGTACACTTAGAGTGTATTGAGTAGGACCATTAGAGGTCGTTTCTTTTATACTGGCTTTATAAAGGAACAAAGACCTTAGTTATTATGGAAGTGTGTGCTCTTAATCCTAATATAATAACAAACATATATATTTGATATTTATTTCTTTAATTTATCAATGGGTGAGATTTAGTTCGATAAATCAATAAGCCCGATAAGTTGGGAAATGATATCACTTATAGTGTGTGTTGTTGATTATAGAAGGAAACTGTGTCATAGTAATCTAGGTTGAGAATGTCCTCAAGAGGAGCTCATAAGGATTGTCATGTTAAACCCTGCAGGTGGACATAATCCGACATGACGATAAGGTTGAGTTGTACTACTCTTGGACTAAGATATTAATTAAATGAGTTGTCAGTAACTCACTTAATTAGTGGGCATTTGACATCTTAAACACAGGGAGACTAACACACTCATAATAAGAAGGAGTCCAAAAATGTAATTTGGGATTGGTGCGGTAGTTTAATAATAATTCTTTAGTGGAATGAATTATTATTGATGAAATTAAGTTGTGTGTTCAGGGCAAACACGGAATGCTTAATTTCATCGGGAGACCAAAACCAATTCCTCCTCTCGGTCCCTATTGTAGCCTCTTAATTATAGAGTACTATACCCACCTGTACCCACCTTCTTACCCATCGTATAGGGGCCGGCCAAGCTAGCTTGGAGACCAAGCTAAGGCCGGCCATGGTTTGGTTCATGGGTGAATTCATGTGGCCGACCCTAGCTTGAACTCAAGCTTAGGTGGCCGGCCCTATTAAAATAAAAAAGAATTTTAATTTAAAAAAAAATTCTTATGTGGATAACATGATTTAAAAGAGAGTTTAAAAATTTAAATCTTTCCTTTTATAAGATTCTACAAAAGATTAAGAGAAGAGTTAAAATCTCTTTCCTTATTTGTAGATTAAAAGGTTGATTTTAATTTTGGTAAAAACTTTTCTTTTAATCATGTTCATGATTTAAAAGAAAGTTTAAAAATTAAAAATTCTCTTTTATTAGTTTCTACAAAAGATTAAGAAAAGATTTAATATTTTTCCTTATTTGTAGATTGAAAGGAGATTTTAATTTTTAGAGATAACTTTCCTTTTTGAAAATTATCCACATGTTTAAAAGAAAGATTTTAATTTATAAAATTTCTTTTTATTAACCAATCATGAAGGGATTAAAATTATTGGAGAAATTTTTATAAATTTCTAGAAACAAATTAGGAAGTTTTAATTTTTGTTTTAATTAAAACTCTCCTTGTTTTGGGGAAAGAGGTGGCCGGCCAAATAAATTGGAGAAGAGAAAATTATTTTTAATTAAATAAATTTTCCTTTTCATGGCAAAATAATTAAGGAAGTTTTTATTTAAATTTTTTTATTTGTCAAGACCAAGGATTATAAAAGAGGGGGTAGAGGAGGTTTCATGGCTAACGACTCTATTCTTTTTCTTCCTCTCTTTTCTTACTTGGTGTGGCCGACCCCTAGAGGTTTCCCTTCTTCTTCTCTCTTCTCCTTCTTGTGGCCGAGACTTCATCATCTCTTGGAGACATAAAAGTGGCCGGATCTAGCTTGGAGAAAAGGAGAGAAAGGAGGCTTGTTTCTTGCATCCCTTGGAGCTTGGTTGGTGGAAAAAGTTCTTCATCCTTTGGAAGTTTTTGCTTGGCCAAAACTTGAAGGAAGGAAGAAGAAGGTGCCTTGGTGGTTCTCATCTCGGAAGATCATTGCCCACACAATGTCCGAGGTTAGAAGAGGAATACGGTAGAAGACCTAGAGGTTTTTGTTTGCAAAAGAAAAGGTATACTAGTATTTAATTTCCGCGTCATACTAATTTTATTTCTTTATAAAAATACCAAATACAAGAAGCATGCGATTCTAGTATTTCGAATTAGTTTTCGATATTGTGTTCTTTTATTTTTCTTTTCCTTGTGATTTGATTGTTCTTTTTGGTTGACCTAAAGTTATTTAAGGAAATTAAATATTAGCTTTCCTTAAAAGGCTTTGTCTAGGCGGTGGTGGTTGTTCCCATATCCAAGAAGGCCATGTGCCTCGCCATGCAGTCCTGGAAGCCAATTTTGGAAATTAATATTTAATGGAATTAATAACCTAGGTGATTTGGATCGAACGTGTTAAGTTCCGCAGGAGATCCAAGTCTAAACCTAAAAGAACAAATAAATTAAACTTTGGATCAAACGTGTTAAGTTCCGCAGGAGATCCAAGTCTAAACCTAAAAGAACAAATAAATTAAACTTTGGATCAAACGTGTTAAGTTCCGCAGGCGATCCAAGTTTAATTTAAAAGAACACATGGTAGCTAGGAAAAGGTTCAGACCTTTGTACAAAATTTTTGTACAGTAGAACCATTAGGTTTTCCGAGTAGCAACCAACAAAAGTGTGATTTAAGAAGCTATAATAATTTAAATGGAAATTTAAAACTTTTTGATAAAAGCATAAAATAAAATAAAATTAAAAATAAATGCATAGAATTTTTTTAAATTATTTCTACATGTTCCAAAAAAAAATTTATGCATAAAGTTTTCTACTGAGAAAACTCTTAATTTTCATGACGAAAACTTAGAAATTTTCCAAAAGTTATTTTTAAATTAGAAATTATCTCTGATATTTTGATATTGCTTTTGTGAAAATTATTGTAAAATTTTCAAAAGTCTCAAAATTTTCTAAAAGTTCTTAATGACTTAGAAATATTTTTAGAAATTCTCCTTGACTTAGAAATATTGTCCAGAAAATCAGTGAAATAGATCTTTATAAAGTTTCTAAGTGTCAACCCTTAGATTTTTCTTGCAACCCCAATTTTTTTTATGTGATCAAAGGGGGAGAAGAAAAAGTATAAGTCTAGGGGGAGGTAGAAATTGAAAAATTAAAATTGGAATTTAATTTTTTTCTATCTTGTTGCACGTGATTGCAATATTAAAATGTTTAATTTTCATATTTATTTTGTCCCTAACTTAACTTAGGTTGATCACATCAAAAAGGAGGAGATTGTTGGAACCCCAAGGTTGTTTTGGTGTGATCAACAAGTTAAGTCCTGTGTTGTTTTAACCTTGTGTCTAAGTGTGCAGGAGCTTAGGAGCACAGGTACTCGATCGAAAGATGCAGCTAGCGAGAAGGATGACACGCGGTGCGTCTGAGGGACGAGATGCTGCAGAAAAGTATCCCGATGGACGAGAAGGAAGCGTGCGGTGGTTCCGAGGGACGAAAGTTGGAGCGGAAGATTGCTCGGGGAGCAAGAGACGCAGCTAGCGAGAAGGTCGGCACGGGGTGCGACCAAGGTGTTGGTTGCTACTCGGAAAACCTAGAGGTTCCACTGTACAAAAATTTTGTACAAAGGTCTAAACCATTTCCTAGCTATCATATGTTCTTTTAAATTAAATTTTGGATCGCCTGCGGAACATAACACGTTTGATCCAAAACTTAATCTATTTGTTCTTTTAGGTTTAGACTTGGATCTCCTGCGGAACTTAACACATTTGATCCAAATCACCTAAGTTATTAATTTCATTAAATATTAATTGTTGGAACCCCGAGGTGTTTTGATGTGATCAAACAAGCTAAGTTAGGTCCTACGTTGTTTAACCCTTGTGTCTAAGTGTGCAGGAACTTAGGAACACAGGAAGTCGAGCGGAAGACGCGGCTAGCGAGAAGGACGGCACGGGAGAGAGCCGACGGGCTCGGTGCGTCTGAGGGACGAGGTGTCCGCGGAAGAGTACACCGGTGGACGAGAAGAACGTGCGCGGCGTTCGAGGGACGAGAAACCGGGAAGGAAGGCTGCTCGAGGAGAAGGTCGGAACATGGGTTCGGGTGAGCCCTATTCCGGATGGCCGAGATCACCCAAGCTAGTGGAGCCGGAACAGAAGACCCGGACCGAGACGAGCTGAACCGAAGCGGAGCGACCAGACGGAAAAAGTCAACTAGAGTTGACTTTTGGGGTCCGGGGCGCCCGGAACCATCCGGGGCGCCCGGAACCATCCGGGGCGCCCGGACCCCTCCGAGGCGGCCGGAACCATCCGGGGCGCCCGGAATGAGGTTTTTGACCAGATCGAGTCAAACTCGATCTGAACGTTGGGGGATAAAGTTTTATCCCCCCAGGGCGCCCGGAACCCTTCCAGGCGCCCCGACCAAGGCTATAAATATAGCCTTGGTCCAGAAGCAAATCAATTAATTAGAACGACGAACTTGTAATCAACTTCTGTGTGCTTTACTTTTCTTCTTGTACGTTCAACGCTGTAAGAGGCTACTCCGCCCAGAGGAGAATCAGATAGTGCGCTTACATTCCTTGGATTAGCAATCCCCTGATTGCAAACCAAGTAAAACTCTGGTGTCTGTTTTTCTTTACTTAGTCTCTGCCTTTTTAATTACAAGTTCTTTTAAGTTAGTTGAATATCCGAGAAGGGTTTTTGGTTTTAATTTGTAGGGCAATTCACCCCTCCCCTCTTGCCGGCCTCCAAAGGGACCTACAAGTGGTATCAGAGCGAGGACGCTTCAGGAGGACTAACCGCCGATCGAAGCAAGAAAGATGGCCGGACCAAGCATCGTTCCACCAAAATTCGAGGGGAACTTCACAGACTGGAAGCGTCGTATGGAGGTATTTCTAAAAACCGAGATTGAAATTTATTTTATTATGAAATATGGTTTTGTAGCTCCAACAAATCAGAACGGTGAAGAAAAAGAAGAATGCAATTGGACAAAAAAAGAGCAGAATGAGTTCGTAGCAAATAGTCGTGCGGAACATCACCTGCTAAGCGTATTACCGCCTCAGGAAGTAAACCGCATCGGAAGCTACTCATCAGCTAAAGAACTTTGGAAGAAGTTTCTAGAACTCCACGAAGGCACATCCGAAGCAAAGCTCGCTAGAAGGGACATCCTCCGAAACAAACTAATGAACATCCGCTTGGAGAAAGGTGAGAAAGTAGCCGGTCTACATGCAAAAGTAAAAGAACTAGTTACTGGTCTCGAGAACCTCGGTGAAACGGTAACAAATAGGGATGCCTTACGCTACGCACTCAACGCCTTTCCCAGAACTCCAGAGTGGACGTCAATCATCGACGCCTACTACATCTCAAAGGACCTGGAGGTAAGTACATTAGAGGAATGTTTTTCTACTCTTGAATTACACGAAACTAGATGTGCAGGAACGACAAAGGATACAACCCAGACTATAGCGCTGAACACAACTCAGAAGGATGAACTCGAGTCAGACTCCGAAGACGATCAAGAAGCGCACATGGTAAGAAATTTTAAAAAATTCTTTAGGTCTAATAAATTTAAAATACAGAATAAAAAGAATCAAAAAGGAGGAAGAAAGGTGCGATGCTACCAGTGTCAGAAGGAGGGACACATAAGAGAAGACTGCCCAGAACTCAAAAAGGACAAAAGGAAGTCTCCCAAGAAACACAACCTAAAAGCAACTCGGGATGACACTTCTTCATCTGAATCAGAAGCTCAAGAATACGCCGGGATAGCACTGATGGCAAGCCACGATGGACAAAGTATATCAGAATCGAGCAACGATGAAGAGGGAGCGACCTCGGATGAAGGCAGCGAAGCAGGGGGAGATTCAGGCTTTAAGTCTGACATGGTAAGTGAGGTATGCCTCTTACCCCCTGATCAACTTTACTCTGGCATTAAGGCAATGACTAAATCCATGTATAAATTAGAAAAAGAAAATGCCAAATTAAAAAATGAAATTTTGGAAACAAAAGGAATTTTAGCAAAATCATGTCTAATAGAGGATTTTGATAAATTGAAAATTCACAATGAAAAACTAAAAGAAGAAATAGAAAGATTGAAAAAATATAAAAGTTCAAATATTTCTACTTTTAGAAATTATAGAGGTTTAAATTGGTATTATAGATTTCATCAAAGTCAAATTAGAAATATATCAAAAATCTATGTACCTAGGAAATACTTGGTTAACCCTGTAGGTAGGAACCTCTACTGGGTTCCAAAAACCTGTTTAATTTAACTTAGCATTTTCAGCAAGAAAATTAAACGACTAATTTCATTATGAGGCTTTGTCTAAGGAAGTGGTTGTTGCTCCAATAACCAAGAAGGCCTAGTGCCTCGCCACGACCTGGAAGCCAAGTATCGAAATGAAAAGTTTAATTGACTAACTGAAAAAGCATTAATTTAATTTACCTAATGCTTTAAAAGAGTTATTCAATTGATATAATTTATAATAATTTTTTTTCAAATTAAATTTTTTTTTTTATTGACTTAGAAAATTTCTGAAAATTATTGACTTAGAAATTTTCTGAAAATTGACTTAGAAATTCTTTTTGGAAATCGACTTAAATCTTTTTAAATTAACTTAGATATTTTTTTAGGAATTTTTCTATGAATACTGTCTTAGACATTTTCCTTTGAAAATTACCTTAGAAATCTTTTATAAAAATTCACGTTAAAATTTTCTGAATATTGACTTAGAATTTTTTTTTACTAAATATTCTCTTTTGAAACATTGCCTTAGAAATTAATATTAATTGCCTTAGAAAGTTTTTATGAAAATTCACTTAAATTTTTTTTTTTTAACCTTAGACTTGTTTAAAGAACCCCTATTTTTAATGTGATCAAAGGGGGAGAAGAATGTTATGTCTAGTCTAGGGGGAGGTATATAAACTTTTTTATGAAATATCTTTGGACTTAATTACAAATAAATTGTTTTTATTACATCTGTTTTTCCCTAGCTTAACTTGGGTTGCTCACATCAAAAAGGGGGAGATTGTTGGAACCCCGAGGTGTTTTGATGTGATCAAACAAGTTAAGTTAGGTCCTGCGTTGTTTAACCCTTGTGTCTAAGTGTGCAGGAACTTAGGAACACAGGAAGTCGAGCGGAAGAGCGGCTAGCGAGAAGGGCGGCACAGCCGACGGGCTCGGTGCGTCGAGGGACGAGGTGTCCGCAGAGTACACGGTGGGACGAGAAGAACGTGCGTTCGAGGGACGAAACCGGAAGGAAGGAAATTTGAGGAGAAGGTCGGAACATGGGTTCGGGTGAGCCTATTCGGATGGCCGAGATCACCCAAGCTAGTGGAGCCGACCCTGACCGAGACGAGCTGAACCAAGCGGAGCGACCAGACGAAAAAGTCAACCAGAGTTGACTTTGGGGTCCGGGGCGCCCAGAACTGAATTTGGACCAGATCGAGTCAAACTCGATCTGAGCGTTGGGGATAACCCTTCCAAGCTTCCCGACCAAGGCTATAAATATAGCCTTGGTCCAGAAGCAAATCAATTAATTAGAACGATGAACTTGTAATCAACTTCTGTGTGCTTTACTTTTCTTCTTGTACGTTCAACACTGTAAGAGGCTACTCCGCCCAGAGGAGAATCAGATAGTGCGCTTACATTCCTTGGATTAGCAATCCCCTGATTGCAAACCAAGTAAAACTCTGGTGTCTATTTTTCTTTACTTAGTCTCTGCCTTTTTAATTACAAGTTCTTTTAAGTTAGTTGAATATCCGAGAAGGGTTTTTGGTTTTAATTTGTAGGGCAATTCACCCCTCCCCTCTTGCCGGCCTCCAAAGGGACTAACATTAATTTCCATAATTGGTTCCCAGTACTGACGTGGCGAGGCACATGACCTTCTTGGATATGGGAACAACCACCATCGACTAGATAAAACCTTTTAAGGAAACCTAATATTTAATTTCCTAAAATAACTTTAGGTTAACCGAAAGGAACAATCAAATCACAAGGGAAAAAAAACATAAGAATACTACATCGAAAATAAATTCAAAATACTAGAATTGTAAGCCTCTTGTATTTGGTATTATTTTCAAAAATAACTAGTATGATGCGGAAAGGAAAAATTACTAGTTATACATTTTAAAAAGACCTCTTGATCTTCTACCGTATTCCTCTTCTAACCTCGGACGTTGTGTGGGCAACGATCTTCCGAGATGAGAAACCACCAAAGCACCTTCTTCTCCTCCTTGCTAGGTTCGGCCGAAACAAAAAGCTTCACCAAGGATGAAGAAAAACACCAACCAAGCTCCAAGGGATGCAAGCTTTCTCTCCTTCTTCTTCTTCTCCAAGTAGTATCCGGCCACCACAAGAGCTCCAAGCAAGAAGAAGCATTCGGCCACCACAAAGAGGAAGAGAGGAAGCGAGGATGGTCGGCCACAACACCAAGGAAAAGAGGGAGAAAATAATATAGGTTATCACCCTTGAAGGCACCCCAACCCCCTCTTTTATATTCCTTAGCCTTGGTAAATTAGGAAATTTAATTATAATAAAATTTCCTTAATTTTCCTTGACATGAATTAATTGAGAAAAATAAAATAAAATTTCCCAATTAACCCTGTAATGGCCGGCCACAATCAAAAGAGCAAATTAGGAGAGTTTCAATCAACAAATTAAAACTTCCTAATTTGTTTCCAGAAATTTTAAAAATAAAATTTCTCTTCAAAAATCCCTTCATGGTTGATAAAAATAAATTTCTATAATTTTAATTTTTCAACATGTGAATAATTTTCAAAGAGAAAATAAAATATCTTTCCAATCTACAAATAAGGAAAGAGATTTAATCTCTTTCTTTAATCTTTTGTAGATCCTTTTAAGAGAGATATTTTAATTTTAATTCTCTTTAATAAATTATATCTTCCACATAATAAAAATTAAAATTAAAATTCTTTTTAATTTAATGGGGGCCGGCCACCTAAGCTTGGGTTCAAGCTAGGGCCGGCCACCCATGAATCAAGGCTTGGCCGGCCCTAGCTTGAACCACAAGCTAGCTTGGCCGGCCCCCTTATCATGGGTATGAAGGTGGGTATAGTACTCTATAAATAAGAGGCTACGATAGGGACTGAGAGGAGGAATTAGTTTTGGTCTCCCGATAAAATTAAGCATCCCGTGTTCGCCCCGAACACACAACTTAATTTTATCAATAATAATTCATTCCACTAGAGAACTATTATTGAACTACCGCACCAATCCCAAATTATATTTTTGGGCTCCTTCTTATTATAAGTGTGTTAGTCTCCTTGTGTTTAAGATATCGAATGTCCACTAATTAAGTGAGTTACTAACAACTCATTTAATTAATATCTTAGTCCAAGAGTAGTACCACTCAACCTTATCATCATGTCGGACTAAGTCCACCTGCAGGGTTTAACATGACAATCCTTATGAGCTCCTCTTGGGGACATTATCAACCTAGTATCTCTAGGACACAGTTTCCTTCTATAATCAACAATACACACTATAAGTGATATCATTTCTCAACTTATCGGGCTTATTGATTCATCGAACTAAATCTCACCCATTGATAAATTAAAGAAATAAATATCAAATATATGTGCTTGTTATTATATTAGGATTAATAGCACACACTTCCATAATAACTGAGGTATTTGTTTCTTTATAAAGTCAGTATAAAAGAAACAAACTCTAATGGTCCTACTCAATACACTCTAAGTGTACTAGTGTAATTATATAATTAAGATAAACTAATTCCTAATTACACTACGACCTTCCAATGGTTTGTTCCTTTCCATTTTGGTCGTGAGCTACTATTTATAATTTATAAGGTACTGATAACATGTATGTGACACCACATACTATGTTATCTACAATATAAATTAATTGAACAACTACATTTATCATAAATGTAGACATTTGACCAATGTGATTCTTATTTCTAGATAAATGTTTATACCAAAAGCTAGGCTTTTAGTATACATCCTAACAATCTCCCACTTATACTAAAAATATCTTTATACTCGCTACCATACATCTGATTCCCAACCCTTCAACATGCCCATTAAAAGCTCTTTCCTTTAGGACCTTAGTGAAAAGATCTATAGGTCATCATCTGATGCAATCTAGGCAGCAACAACTTCTCCTCGTTTATACGATTTCTCGTATTGGGTGGTACTTGCGCTCTATTGTGTTTACTTGCCTTATAGACTTATGGTTTCTTCGAGTTTGCTACTGCACCAATATTATTACAATAAATTATAATAATCTTTGGACAAACTAGAAATCATATCTAAGTCTATCTTGAGGTTATTGAGTTATTCAGCTTTTATGGCTACCTCAGAGGCTTGCCATATACTAAGCTTCTATGGTGGAGTCCAGAAAAACACCTATGCTTATCACTCTTCCATAGTTATGACTTTACCTCCTAAGGTAAACACAAAACCCCGAGGTTGACTTATTATTGTCCTTATCCGATTGGAAGTCAAAATCCATGCAACCCACAGGGACCAAAATAGCTGCCTTGTAAGCTAGCATATAATCTCTAGTACCTCTAAGGTACTTCAATATATGCTTTACTGCAGACTAATGTCCTTGTCTAGGGTTACTTTGATATCTGCTAACCATGCTCACGGCAAAACAGATATCCTGTCTCGTACACAGCATTGCATACATTAGGCTTCCCAGAGCATAAGGAACTGCCTTCATGTCCTTTATCTCCTTTAATGTCTTCGGAGACATCTCTTTAGATAAAGCTACTCCATGCCTAAAAGATAAGAAATCTTTCTTAGAGTTCTGCATGCTTAAAACGAGCAAGGATTTTTCCGATATATGAAGCTTGGGATAAGTAAAATATTCTTTTCTTGCGATCCCTTATTACTTTGATCTCAAGAATATATACATTCTCCCAAGTCGTTTGTATCGAATTGTTTGGACAACCATACCCTTACTTCTGACAACATTTTGATATTATTTCCAATTACCAAAAATGTTATCTACGTATAGTACAAGAAATATCACCACGTTTCCATCACACCTTTTGTATACACAAGACTTATCCGGTTACTAAATAAATCCATAGGTCTGGATTACTTTGATAAATCGGATGTTCCAAGACCTTGAAGCTTTGCCTCAGTCCATAGACTGATTGAGCTTGCACACAAGATGCTCTTAGCCCTTTGCAATGAACCCTTCTGGTTGCTTTATATGGATGCTTTCTTCAAGACTTCCATTAAAGAATGCTGTCTTGACATCCACTTGTCAAATAGATAAAAGAATCCGGATAGAGTTAAGCATGGCTACCAGTGAAAAAGTTTCCTTTTTCATCAAGCCTTGCTTTGAAAGTTTCTACCTTCCTGTCTATCCCTCTTTTCCTATTATAGACCTTTTCAAACCCAAAGGCTTTTACACCATTTGGTGGTTCTACAAGCTTCCAGATTTTATTATATATATTCTAATTCTATTATTCATTACTCTTTGCCAAGACGCTGCATCTTTATTTTGGAGTGCTTCGTCATATGTCTGGAGATCAGGTTCATGTCCTCCAGGGATCGAGTCCAAAAACTCTCCCCAAAACATGAATCTTTTTAGGTTGCCTAACAACCCTCCCACTACGACGATGCACTTTCTGCAATTGTGTATCATTTGTGATACGTGTTGCAGTTTCCTTGTGTTATCTCATCTTGTACAGTTGGTACTAGATTAGACATGTCTTTTATTATTTCTGTAAGAACAAATTCACTTATGAGCTTGTGGTTCATTATATAGTCCTTTTCTAAAAATCAGTCATTGATGCTAACAATGACCTTCTGATTTTTAAGACTATAAACCTACTTTCGTTTCTCTAGGATAACCCATAAATAAGTCAATTCCTATCCAGCTTATCATTGTCTCTCTTCAGCATATGTGCTGGACTACCCGAATCCGAATATGCTTCAAAATAGGCTTACGCCTATTCAGCAATTCTATATGAGTAGAGAGTTCTGACTTTGGAAGGTACTATGTTCACTTTCTTTTCCAGAGTATATCCTTAAAACGAACTTGGTAATTTTCTGAATAACTCATCATCAATCTAATTATTTCCATAAGAGTCCTATACCTTCTTTCTACTACACCATTCTGTTGGGGTGTACCAGGTGCAGTTAGTTGGGAGTGAATCCCTACTTCTGATAAGTAACTCCTAAATTGTCCTAAGAGGTACTTGCCACTATGATCTTACCATAGTGACTTGATACTTTTACTTTAACGTTTCCCCGCATCAGCCTTGTACTCTTTGAACTAATCAAAGCACTTAGTCTTGGGCACATTAAGTAAATGTATTTGTATCTTGAATAGTTGTCTATAAAATAGTCGAAATATTCGATACTACCTCTTGACTGGATAGTCATAGGATCACACAAATCAGAATGAACCAATTCAATATATATTTGGCTCCATACCCCTTAGACTTAAAAGCTTCTTGGTTATTTTTCCTTCCAAGTAAGACTCGCAGGTTGGAAAGATTTCCACTACTAATGAACCCAAAAGTTCATCATCTACCAATGAATCCTACTCAAGTTAATATAACCTGGCCTTAGATGCCAAAGATATAATTGGTTTATTTCCGAAGGTTGCTTTCTCTTAAAGTTAGAAGATGTGTTACTAATTTCCATTTATTGCATCGTGGGAGTTATTGGATTATAATTTGTCAACCAACATACCAGAATAGATAACTTCCCTATTTTTCTTGATAACAACTTTGTTATCAAAATAGACACAATATCTATTCTATAATAGTTTAGAAACTGAAATCAGGTTCTTTCTAAACTTAGTATGTAAAGACAATTTCTAATAATCCATATTTTATTCCTATTAGAGAATAAACCTCTCCCACTGCAACAGCTGCTACTTTTGCAGTAATGCCCATGTGGACGGTGTTTTAATTTTCATTTAGTTGTCGGGTTTCCTGGAACCCTGCAATGAATTGCAGACATGATTAATGGCATCTGTATCTACACTCCAGGTTCTAGTAGATAACACCACTAGACATGTTTCAACTAATGAATTAAATACACCTATATTGTTCTTAGTTCTAAGAAGACAGTCTACCTTAATGTTCAAGTCCTATTTCCAATCATTACAATTGGGACTACTAAGTCTTTTCTATAGTATAACAACTAGGGAATTGACAAACATTTTAAATCCTAAGAGTCACAAAAATATTTGGTCAAGATCAACTCCTTAAAATTCCCATGAATTTTGTATGCCACGATAGTGTGGACGTAAACAAAATCAAAGAGAAGATTTTATTCATTAATTTTATTATCTCGTTGATCCGGTTGTAAGAACAGGGACCCCCGTCCGGTGGAGTCAACGCCACGTGGAAGTCAAAATGGCAGGTGGCCGGCCGGAGAGGGGTGGGCCGACCGACCGGCCGGCGGGTGTCTAGTTGATGGTTAAAGGCGCCCTGTCGAAAGTCAGGGTTCCGGCACTCATCGGACAATATCACAGAGCCGAGCGGATTGCACGCTCGGCCGAATGCATAAGGTAGTCTACTGCTAATAGTCTCCACAAAGCACGTGATTGAGAATCTCCCTAAGTAAACCACCGTATGCGTCCAGCCGGATGTCGCGGAAGCTGGCCGGCCGGACGCCCTCAAGGGAGTAAGGGCAAAAGGACAAGGGACATCTTTTTCTAACAGCGGGCATGTGTTGCGTTCAGGCCATACTCTAAATCCTATGACAGAAGGATCCGCTGTCCCATCAGAGACGTGCTCAGACTGTAGCAGTATGGGGTCAAGTAAGCTCTTCTGACAAGCCCATACCGGGGTATGGGCAGAGGACACGTGTGCACCTCGATACATGTGCCCAAGCCTCTCCACAGCCCTATATAAAGGGTTCACCCTTCGTCGGAGGTACGCGTTCTAATACTTTGGGAGCCACTTTTTCACTGCTTGCTTGCCTGACTTGAGCGTCGGAGGGTCGCCGCCGGGAACCCCTTCCCGGCTCGACTTCTGTGCAGGTTCACCGGAGGTCCGTACGACTTGACCTACGTCGGCCCGACCGAGGAGAGTGCCCGTCGAGATTGATTCGGCGACGAGACGAGGATCAATTTGGCGCCGTCTGTGGGAATGCTCCTGCATCCGATATGGACGAAGCTGGACGACCGCATTCGGTGATGCTCTCCACGGAGAAACTCGACGCGTTGATCGAGACAAGAGCTGCCAAGCTTATGGAGCAGAGACAAAAGTCACAAGTCGGTGGGAGCGGCAAGCAACATCGGCATCGGTGGCCGAGCGGAAGCACCTCAGGCCACCGTAGCATTCCATCGGGCCCTATTCCACGCTTGAAGCCGCGGCTAATAAAGATCGGGGATCATCTTGGATGAAATCCGAGACGGGAGAGCAGAAAAGGAAAGCCCCGAGTGGACTCATCGCCCGAGCGGATCAACCGCCAATTTTAGAGGCTATTCTACGAGACCCTCTGCCCAAGCACTATGTGCCTCCGACGATCGGCGAATACAATGGACCCACAGATCAGACGATCATTTGGGTAAATTCGACAACACTACCCTTCACCGTACATGGGGGTAAAGTGTCGAGTTTTCCTTACCACTCTCGGGATCGGCTCAGCGGTGGTTTCGGAGGCCGGACGGTCCATCACAAGCTTCAAGGACTTCCGGCC
Organism: Zingiber officinale; assembly: GCF_018446385.1. NCBI lineage: Eukaryota > Viridiplantae > Streptophyta > Magnoliopsida > Zingiberales > Zingiberaceae > Zingiber > Zingiber officinale. Next base: position 27,847,560 of record NC_055987.1, on the reverse strand, counting down.
TTCCTCCACCATTTTGCAAGGTGGGCTACCGGAAAACTAGCGTGAGCTTATCGCCATCAAACAAGAGCCAGAGCGCCGAGCTTACATCCGGTAGTTCAATCGGTGGCCATGGACATTCCAAGCGGCCACCTCGAGAACAATGATGAGCGCATTTACACAAGGTCTCGTGGATGGGGACTTCTTCCGCTCGCTGGGTCGGCCGAGACTATGACCACATGCTGCTACACACGAGCCAGCAGTACATCATGGAGGAAGCCCAAGCTCAAAGACTCCTCGGTCGATCGGCCAGCCAGCCTCATCCAGCTCATCAACCAAGAGGGCCGAGCCAACAATCCGCCCCATGTGAGGTCCCACGTAGCAGGCAAAGCCAAGCTGGTCGAAGAAATGGACTCCATGTTGCTGCACCCCGGACACACAATACGGAGATCGTGAGTCTTCCGATCACCCATCCCGGAGTGGTGGTGTAGATCACCATCGTCCGATAAGGTGATGAGTCCTCGTATAGGCGGACAATACCTAATATGGCAGGCAAACTCCGGCGAAGCGAGGCGTGAAGACAATCCGGATGTCTAGAGAGCGGCCTGGGCCGTCCGTCCGGGAGGAAGAGAATAGCAACATTTCGAGGCGAGATAGCATTATAGCGAGGCGGGCCGAGAGGTGACTCTAAGCAAACAGGAAGAAGGCGTCCGGCTCAACTCCATCGATGCGTCTGACCAAGGGCGGCGAGCGGACGAAATCGATTCGGCGGGACTTGGAAGAGTTGAAGTACCCCATGACGCTCTCCTCATCAAAGCGATAATAGCCAATTACACTATTCGCGTATTTGACACAGGAAGCTCGGTCAACATCATATTTAAGAAGGTGTTCGATCGGCTACAAATGATCTACTGCCAATGACAACCCTCCTCTACGGGTTTCACGGGAGCGAAGTTCAGGATCGGGAAAGATCCGTGCTATCTCCGCTAGAGTCGCTCGAGGAGAGGGAGGCTGAGAACTTCGTGGTGGTCGACTCTCCTCGTCCAACGTCATTTGGGACAGCAGCGAAGTTCCGGCGACCGCTCCACCTTCCAAGATCAAGTTCCCGTGGAGGACAGTAGGAGAAATGCGGAGATCAACTCGTGGCTCGGCGATGCTATGTCGAGATGGTCCGAGAAATTGCTCATTTGGGAAGGCGCCCGATCGAGGTAAATGCTATCAGCCACCCTCTACGATTTATGAAGAAGAGGAAAGTGCAGATTCACTCGACCCGATCGAAGGCCACGACCTTCATTGCGTAGCGCGGACACGGAAAGAGGAGGTGATCAAATGCCTCGGGCTGTATGTCTTCGTTGGTGTCGTTGCCCGATTGGCGCGAATTTCGCGGACATGCGCGGACTGAGCTATATGTCAGGCGCCTCGGAGTGAAGCGAGAAAAAAGGATTTCATCGCAGGCATAATGCCATCATCCGGCGGAGGTGGAGCTTACGCCATATCGAGCAGCCTAACGTAGTCTCAGTCAAGTCGGACAACAAGTGAGAGTATGCATAGATTTTGATCTCAACAAAGCTTGCGAAAGACTTTTATCCTCGCCGGATAGATCAATTGTGGACTCTCGTAGGTCGGGTATATATGCTCGACGCTTACAAGGCTATCATCTTCGCTGCATGAGGATCAAGAAAAGTTAGCTTAGTTTAAGACTATTGCTATAATGTGATGTGGTTGATTGAAGAAGGGAGCCACCATCGCTTGATGAACAAAGTGTTCAAAGTGGAATCTCGAAGTATATGTGCGACATTCTCAAATCCGTCAAAACGGGCCGACCTCTTGAAGACATGGAGGAGACTTTCCGAACGAGGTATGGCGTTAAACTAAATCCCGAAGTGTGCATTCACAAGGAGGATGTTTCTTGGGTTACATAGTTCTGGGTATCAAGCAAATCCGGCAAAGTAAGCCCTACAAGACGTCGCCCCAAGAAATCTAAGGGAAGTGCGCGGTGCGGTCCGGATAAGCGCTATCGAGTTCATCTCTAAAATCGATGGCAGCCTACCTTTCTTCAAAATCTTGCAGCAGCCACCAAGTTTCATTGGGACGAGGAATGAGATCGGGCGAAGATTTGAAGACATATTTAAATTCTCCGATACTAGCTAAGCCGTGCGGTGAGCCTCTTTGTATCTACTTGTCTTCGACCGAGCAAGCGATCATTTCGGCACTAGTAAGGGCGAGTGGAGAGGCACTTATATTTTCTGAGCCACATTTTAAAAGATCTATGATCTCGCTACAGCTCAGAAGTTGGCCTTTGCTCGGTTCTCGCCGGCCGTCTTCGCCCATATTTTCTGCACATACCATCATCGTCGGACTAATAGTCTCTTGGGAGAGTTACATTAAATCGTCCGGACTCATCAAATGGACTCTGAGTTGGCTTGCGACATTCAATACCAGCCACCGCTCTCGTTAAGCCAGTCCTTGGCGGATTTTGGGAGAGGTGCAAAAGCGCGGGCTATGTGGAGAATAAATGTGCGGATCGTCCACTCACTCGGAAGTGGGATTGAGTCTTGCGCTCTCTCCCAAGAAGAAAAAATGCACTCTCCGTCGATTATAGAGCTACAAACAATGAGCGGAGTATGAAGCCCTCATGGCAAACTGCGAGCTCGACATGTTGGGCCCATTCGGAGGCTCCTGCATGACTTCGACTTTCAGGTGGCTGAGCAGCATGCTTTCAACTGCTCGGCTCAAACTCTGTGAAGCCTTTGAAAACTCAAAGCCGATTCGAGAGGTTATTATCCAAAAGATACCGGGCGGAGAATCAGCGGATGAGTTAGCCAAACTTGCAAGCTCAATAACGTCGGTCGCATTCCAGCCAATTGAGCAAGTATCCTTGGTGGCGCATCCGGTAGCGGATGGAAGGCCTCACGCTCGCGAGTGATCGAGGACACCCATCATGGAAACCGAGCGCCACACCGTCGTCGACGGAATGAAGCCCGGTGCTAAGGAGGAGAGGCCTCGGTTCACACTCATCGATCGAGCTTTACAAGGCTTTCTCGTCCGCTGTTGAAATGCGTGAGCTCGAGGACTACTTACATCCTCCAAGTACATCAAGGATCAATTTGGCCGTCGATCGCTGGGCGCTCGCATCGATCGGAAGCAATGGGCGAGTGGGAGCGACGCACTGCAGTGATGCTCTCCAGGAGCTCGGCGCTCTAATCAAGGCAAGAGCACTAAGCTCGTGGAGCAACAGAGAGAATCTGTGTGGCGGAAAAGCAACAAAGTCAATCAGTGGGGAAGCGAAGGCAATGATCCCAGACGTCTCCCGACAATGATCCAACCATTCAGGGGAGCCCAGCGGATGAAGATGGATTGGGACTTGGATCAACCATGAAGGCGAATTATCTCCGGCTTTTCGGGCAGGTGAAAGGTGCACCAATATAATGTATCTTGTATATTTTCCGTTTGCGTATATTTGAAATGAAGGAAGCAAAATGTTAAGCGCAATTGGCATTATCTGCGGCGGCCTATCTCCATGATGTATAAGATCCGAGGCACCGACTCAATGAGACCGGGCCGATCGTCCGGTCTTAAAAATTATCCGAGCCAAGTCATTGAAGACGAAGACCCCTCGCCGCTCGGTAGGGCGTATGTCATCGGTGTTAAAATTAGCCGTAAAGGCCGTCAAGAAAATCGAGGAGGAGGATCATCTAAACCCGCAATAAGACCGGTCAGCTGAACGATTAACCGAGTATATCAAGTAGAGAGGGTGCACGGGTTCAGTAAGCACACTCCGACGTTAAGACCGATCGAGCATATAACTCAAAGAAAGTCGGTCGACCCTTAAAAATCGAGAAGATGAGCATATAAAAGAGATAAAATCGAGCGGCCACTAAGGGTCGAAGAAGATTAAGCTCACGAGGGTCGAAAACTCAGGCGATTAAAGATCGAGCGAGCGTATAAACTCAAGGTAACACGCTCGACTCTTAAATATCGAAGGGACTATAAACCCTCCGGCCGGAAATAATGCTGTTTAGCGGTAATTCGATTAAAGCCATGCATGTATTCAACTAAGCGAGTCCGCGGATAAGTGTGCAAGTGGGCGGGTTACCAAGAGTACCCATAAACATCTGGCGAAAATCCCATTTGCGAAACGAGATATATTCAGACGAGCGGACTAGCTATACAAAATACTTCATGAGAAATTCCTTGCAAAACGCAAGAGAGGTGGGATGAGAGGCGATTAACGAGGAGAAGGAGGATGGTTTCTTGTCATGGTAGACGTCGGCCAGTCGGACTATCGCCTCCTTCGACAAGACTTGAAGGGAGGCATGTGATCCGGTGGTGGGCGGACCCTCATAGGCGGAGGGTCAAAGACACGTGGAGGTCAACCCCAAGTTCGTCGAGCGAAGGATGTCGGGCGAGCGAAGGATCTGGGGCGAGCATCTGGAACGAGCGGGCACGGAATGGGCGAACGGAAGGATCGGGCGAGCGGAAGGATGCGAGCGCAGGCGATGTCGGGAACGAGCAGGCATAGGTGTCGAGGCGAAGCACGAGCGGTGGGGCGAGCGGAAGGATGCCGGAACCGAGCGGAAGGATGCGCGCTCGGAGATGCCACCGAAGCGGAAGGATGCCGGCGAGCGGAAGGATGCCGATGAAAGGAAGGAGGATGCCGCCGAGCGGAAGGATAGCCGACTGAGCGGAAGGATGTGAGCGGAAGGATGCCCTCACGAGATGTCGGAAGGAAGGATGCCGCGACGACGCTGGGAGCTTCGGGCCGGACGAAGACAACCCGAACCCCATGCGGGTTTCCAACGCCATAGTGAAAAGGGTCACCCGGCCACTCGGCATCGTTGCTGTGGAACACTCTCGGTAAGCACCGGGCCGAATACCTACCCGGTCGGACCTATAGGCCTGCTGCTACTTCGAGCGGAAGCAAGAGACAAAAGGACAAGGGACATCTTTTCATGTGTTGCGTTCGATACTCTAAATCCTATGGGAAGATCATTTGTCCCCGTGAGGCGTGGCCAGATCGCATATAGGGTCGGTAAGCTCTTGACAAGCCCATGCAGGTATGGGCGAGGACACGTGCCCTGCACCATGTGCCCAAGCCTCTCCAGCCCCTATATAAAGGGTTCACCCTTCGAATATGCAGCGTTCTAATACTTTGGGAGCCACTTTTTCTTCTTGCTTGCTCGGACTTGGCGTGAGTGTGGGGAGCCTTCCGGCTCGACTTCTTCAGTTCACCGGGTCCGTGCGACTAGACCTCACGTGACACAACGGAGAGCCCCGTGCCCAGGGTCTGGTTGATTTAGCATTCGACAGATTAATTTGGCGCATGGAGCGCTCACGCATCCGGCAATCGGGCAATGGCCGGCGCGCACGCATGATGCTCTCCACGGAGGAACTCGATCGTTGATCGAGACAAGAGATGCCAAGCTTATGGAGCGAGACAAAAGTCACAAGCTGAGAGGCGGACGGCAACATCACATCGTGATCACGAAAGGATACCCGCCATAGTATTCCATCGGGCCCTATTCCACACGCCTGAAGCCGCAACAGCTAATAAAGATCGGGGATCATCTTCGGATGAAATGCCGAGATGAGAGGACAGAAAAGGGAAAGCCCCCCGAGCGGACTCATCGCCCGAACGAATCAACCGCCAATTTATCCAAGGGTCCAATCATACACACAATATCTATAAGCCATAATAGTTGGATCCTGCATCCATAAAGTTAGCACATCCTACTATTATCCTACCTAAATTATGTATGACATGTGCATAATTAAACTAATACCAAATACACAGAGGCAAAACCCTAGCTCTGATACCAATTGTTGGTTGCTACTCGGAAAACCTAGAGGTTCCACTGTACAAAAATTTTGTACAAAGGTCTGAACCTTTTCCTAGCTACCATGTGTTCTTTTAAATTAAATTTTGGATCGCCTGCGGAACTTAACACGTTTGATCCAAAACTTAATCTATTTGTTCTTTTAGGTTTAGACTTGGATCTCCTGCGGAACTTAACAGTTTGATCCAAATCACCTAAGTTATTAATTCCATTAAATATTAATTTCCATAATTGATTCCCAGTATAGACGTGGCGAGGCACATGGCCTTCTTGGATATGGGAACAACCACCACCGACTAGACAAAACCTTTTAAGGAATGCTAATATTTAATTTCCTAAAATAACTTTAGGTTAACCGAAAGGAACAATCAAATCACAAGGGAAAAAAACATAAGAACACTACATCGAAAATAAATTTGAAATACTAGAATCGTAAGCCTCTTGTATTTGGTATTATTTCCAAAAATAACTAGTATGATGCGGAAAGGAAAAATTACTAGTTATACCTTTTAGAAAGACCTCTTGATCTTCTACCGTATTCCTCTTCTAACCTCGGACGTTGTGTGGACAACGATCTTCCGAGATGAGAAACCACCAAAGCACCTTCTTCTCCTCCTTGCTAGGTTCGGCCAAAACAAAAAGCTTCACCAAGGATGAAGAAAAACACCAACCAAGCTCCAAGGGATGCAAGCTTTCTCTCCTTCTTCTTCTTCTTCTCCAAGTAGTATCCGGCCACCACAAGAGCTCCAAGCAAGAGGAAGGATTCGGCCACCACAAAGATGAAGAGAGGAAGAGAGGATGGCCGGCCACAACACCAAGGAAAAGAGGGAAAAAATAATAGAGGTTATCACACTTGAAGGCACCCAAACCCCCTCTTTTATATTCCTTAGCCTTGGTAAATTAGGAAATTTAATTACAATAAAATTTCCTTAATTTTCCTTGACATTAATTAATTGAGAAAAATAAAATAAAATTTCCCAATTAACCTTGTAATGGTCGGCCACAATCAAAAGAGCAAATTAGGAGAGTTTCAATCAACAAATTAAAACTTCCTAATTTGTTTCTGGAAATTTTAAAAATAAAATTTCTCTTCAAAAATCCCTTCATGGTTGATAAAAAGAAATATCTATAATTTTAATTTTTCAACATGTGAATAATTTTCAAAGAGAAAATAAAATATCTTTCCAATCTATAAATAAGGAAAGAGATTTAATCTCTTTCTTTAATCTTTTGTAGATCCTTTTAAGAGAGATATTTTAATTTTAATTCTCTTTAATAAATTATATCTTCCATATAATAAAAATTAAAATTAAAATTCTTTTTAATTTAATGGGGGCCGCCCACCTAAGCTTGGGTTCAAGCTAGGGTCGGCCACCCATGAATCAAGGCTTGGCCGGCCCTAGCTTGAACCACAAGCTAGCTTGGCCGACCCCCTTATCATGGGTATGAAGGTGGGTATAGGTGGGTATAGCACTCTATAAATAAGAGGCTTTGATAGTGACCGAGAGGAGGAATTGGTTTTGGTCTCCCGATAAAATTAAGCATCCCGTGTTCGCCCCGAACACACAACTTAATTTTATCAATAATAATTCATTCCACTAGAGAACTATTATTGAACTATCGCACCAATCCCAAATTACAACCTTATCATCATGTCGGACTAAGTCCACCTGTAGGGTTTAACATGACAATCCTTATGAGCTCCTCTTGGGGACATTATCAACCTAGTATCTCTAGGACACAATTTCCTTCTATAATCAACAATACACACTATAAGTGATATCATTTCCCAACTTATCGGGCTTATTGATTCATCGAACTAAATCTCACCCATTGATAAATTAAAGAAATAAATATCAAATATATGTGCTTGTTATTATATTAGGATTAAGAGCACACACTTCCATAATAACTGAGGTATTTGTTTCTTTATAAAGTCAGTATAAAAGAAACGACTTCTAATGGTCCTACTCAATACACTCTAAGTATAGTGTAATTATATAGTTAAGATAAACTAATTCCTAATTACACTACGACCTTCCAATGGTTTGTTTCTTTCCATTTTGGTCGTGAGCTACTGTTTATAATTTATAAGGTACTGATAACATCATCTTCTGTATGTGACACCACATACTATGTTATCTACAATATAAATTAATTGAACAACTACATTTATCATAAATGTAGACATTTGACCAATGTGATTCTTATTTCTAGATAAATATTTATACCAAAAGCTAGGCTTTTAGTAACATCCTAACACGAGGGACGAAGACAATGGATGAGTACGCTGGTGGACGAGAAGGAAACACGCAGCGATTTCGAGGGACGAGAAGTCGGAGCGGAAGGCTGCTCGAGAAGATCGGAAGTTGGGTTCGGGTGAGCCCTATTTCGGATGACAGAGATCACCCAAGCGAGCGGATCCGAAGCAGAAAACCCGGACCGAGGCGGGACTGAACCAGAGAAGAGGTCCCGAACAAAAAGTCAACAACTATTGACTTTTTGCTCTGGGGCGCCCGGAGCAGTCCGGGGTGCCCGGACCAGTATTCTTGACCAGAACGCGTCCAATGCGTTCTGAACGTTGGGGGATAAAGTTTTATTCCCCCAGGGCGCCCGGAACCCTTCCAGGCGCCCCGACCAAGGCTATAAATATAGCCTTGGTCCAGAAGCTTTTCTCGAACTCAGAATTGTAAATCCAACACTTGTGTGCTTTAGAGTTTTAGTTGAGCTTCTTTCTTTTTGTGCGTCAACGTTGTAAGAGGCTTCTCCGCCTGAAGGAGATTGATATTGGGCTTAATCTTCCTTGGATTAACAACCACATCGGTTGTAATCAGGTAAACCGCTTGTCTCTTACTTTATATTTTTAATTTACTGTTCTGTTTTATTTATGCAAGTGTTAACTTAAAGAGTTCAAGAAGGGTTGTTTGTTTTATTTTCTACAGGACTTTCCAACAACCCCTTCCTAGTCGGCCACAACGGTCCTACAGGAAGCTCCTTTCGAAGCTCCAATGGACAAAAAGGGGAAGTTGTTGGATCGAGATACACGTGAGAGGGGGTGAATCACATGATTTTGAAAAACTTTTTCTTTTCAATTTTAAAATAAGTATGCAATAGAAAAACATGAAAACAAAAAACAAGTTTGATTTTACTTGGTTCAGGGCCTTCGGTGACTCCTATTCCAAGACCCAGGTCCCACGGATCTATCAATAGATAATCTACTAATAACATCTTCCAGAACTGCTGGAGGAGGAGATCAAGTACAAAAGAATAGGAACAAGAGTAACACACTACACTTTTTCTTTTGCAATAATTACGTACAAAATTTTAAAATTTGTTACCCAACACTCTTTGTTGACAATTGGCTCGAGCTTGGTGTTGGACGACTCCTCAATCGGGAGTAGCAAAGTTGTAGCAAGGCAGTAGCAGGAAGCCGGAGTAGTAGAAACCCCAATCGAACACGTAGAAGCATGTAGAATTGATGATCTGAAAGCCTTGGTCGAGATGGTCTTTTATAAGGCGTGGAAGGTGGCTTCTATAGCCCTGAAGGTGCATTCCATTAGCAAAAAATCTATCCCAAAAAATATTGTCCTTATTGTTGACGAGGTCTGATTTTATCCAATGGAAGGCGTCTTCCATGAACAGTACTGAAGGTGTCTTCCATCACTTGGAAGGCGCCTCGAGTACTCTTCACCCGACGACTTTTGTGCTTCCATTCCCTACAAAATATATTAGTCCAATATAAAAATATTTAACCTGTAAAACAAAATTAGCATAATATTAATATAATTAATTTATACCTTAGACCCTATTCTTTAGAAGAAGATCTAGTCAAGTTCTCAATTTAGATTTTTAAAATGGACCAAAATTGGACCGATGCCTACTATACCTTCAATCGGGATGCATCCTCACTTAGTCACTCTCCTTCAGTGACTTACCTTCACTTACCAAGTGTCATGTTATCTCATCGACATCCAATCTGACCCACCAGAACTTCCTACCGGAATCGCACATCCGGACTTCCTCCCATTAGGAATCGAGCATCCCGACCTCTTGCCAAAATTTCACATCTGGACTTTGCCAATTAAGAATCACACTTCCTGTCTAGACTTCTTTCCTAGTGGCAACTCCTCTTGACCCGTCAAGTTAGTCAACCCTGCACACTCGGAAATAAGGTTAGATCAATAATACATCTAACTTTAATCCATTTATCATTCATCAAAACTTAAGTTTGATCATTAGTGTCAAATACACCAACAGAAGCGTCTCCAACCTCGATATTGGACCAAGGAGCAAAGGAAGTAATCTGAGACTGACAAGGAGACAACTAGGATATTAATAAATTTATTGCCTCCTAATGTGAGATTGTGTGTAGGTGAATACAAGTGTGCTCATGACCTATGGATCAAGGTGGTTGCTTTAAATGAAAACTATACACAAGTTCAAGGAGTGGAGAAGCCCAAGGAGAAGGGCTCATTGGTCTAAGAGGAGGAGAATGACTAATCAGATGTGGAGATGAACTCAACATCCTATGAGGAGGAAGAAGTGGAATCGTCCACATCTTCAAGTGAGGAAGAAGAGTCCAAGACAAGTGAGGAAGAAGTCTTGGAAGTTCAACCCTCAACATCAACAATCGAGAAGAGCGGGAAATCACACATCAAGTGCTTTGAATGTGGTGAGAATGGACACTACAAGAGTAGGTGTCCATTGCTCAAGAAGGTAAATGAGATAAACTCTAAACCTAGTAAAATTCTTTTGAAGACTAACATGGATTGTAGGGATGATGCCAAAGAGAAGAGGCACATTCGATGCTTCACATGTGGTGAGTGGGGTCACTACCACACAAAGTTCCCAAGGAGAGAGGAGAACTCAAGAAAATGGTGCACTTGAAGAAATGGGAGAAGAAGAGGAATTCAAGTCAAGGGGGAGCTCTAAAGGTAAAAGGGAAAGTAATCCCTAATTTAAAGTTTAATCCAATTTCAAGTTCTTTCATGCTTGTTAGAAATAATGAAAATTATATACCTATGCTTAGTCATGGATTTAGGTATAATGATAGGAATAAGGTTAATATGGTAGAAAACCATAGAAAATCATACACTAAGGTTAGACCTAAAAAGAAACAACCTATCTTGCCTAAGGAGAGGAAGGTGGTTAAAAACCTAGGTATTAATCCCAAGAAGAGAAGACATATGCATAGTAAAGGTAGATCTAGTAATGTCCAAGGTGGACATGTTGATTCTAGGGTTAGAACCTTAGAATTGAAAAATCAAGCCTTGAAGGCAAGGCTTGAGGAAATAGAGAAATTCCTAAATAGGTTCATTATTGGACCTAGAGGACTTGATATGTGTTTAGGTGATCAAAGACCTAAAAATATCAGATTGGGTCCCTCCAAGACCAAAAGGAGGTCAAGTGCTAGGTGGTACATGACATTGGTATGGAAGAAATGACCAAGGGCGAGGGAGTATCATCCAAAGCCTATGAAAAGAAATATGCTAGGGTGATATATGATTATAGCAAGGAGAGGTTAAGAAATAGCAAGGGAAAGTCATTTAAGGATAAGGAGAAATTAACCAAGAGCAAAGTGTCTAAGGTTAAGAAGTTAACGTTTATAGGCCAATTGTCCCCCGAGGTACACCAAAGTTGCCTAGTCATAGTGGATGAGTCACCTAGGGAGGTGGGTAAAGTTAAGAGCTATAGTGGGAGCTCAAAATAGTCTTTTAGAGACCCATGGTCAATGGATCTTAAGAGGACCTTACTTGAAATTCTAGATTGGTCATGAAATGTGCCAAAGTGAGTTAGAGATGAACTTGAGCCTCTAATATAGTTGATTGACACATTTGGGATATGATTCATGTATAAAAATATAAATTAGATTCATATTACATGAAAATTGGTTTTAGATGTATAGATACTATATAAACTAGTGCAAAGGATGTATTGTGGTTTAGTATGGTAGATACATCAAGAGGAACCCAAAACTAGGTCTTTAAGTTAAGGTTTAATTGAACTATTTAGATAGTTTTAGATTTTATGTCAATCTTGGGATCTGTGATAAATATATTTATATATATATATTTTTCCAAGTAGATATTGGTAAAACAAATCTCTCGATAAAATTTTAGAATTTTTGAAGGTCTGTAAAATTTCTAGTGCATGTCTAAAATTGTATTCATAATGTAGTTTGGGCTAAAATAGTGTGTCAGTCTACTGATGCAGATACCAGTTGACTAATAACACTATTCATCAAACACAAAATAGTTCTATAAGGTTATTTTGATGTGTTCAGTCGACTGGGGCCTATGGCAGTCGACTGATACAAGCTGAACCTGTTTTTCAGAAATAGAAAATGACTAAATGGGGAATGTACATGTATGTAATCTTATGGAGGATTAGTACATGATAATTATAGTCATTGGAGGGTAAAGAGTCCAATAATTGAGGTATTGTTGGAGCTCTTTTTAATGTATGATAAAGGGGAAAAAGTTTAGGTTTAAGTGGGGAACTTAATTACCTTTATAAAAAATCTCAACTCAAGGGGGAGCTTAGGTGAAGGGGCAACCTAGGATTAGATTCCATAATTTATACATGAGTTTATTTGCATATGTATTGTTATACTATTTTCTTGACTTAAATGGGTTTCCAAACATAAAAAAGGGAGAGATTGCTGGAGCAATCTGTGTGACGCTAGGTTTTGATATTTGAGCAAAGGTTTAAGTTAGGATTATTGTTATATTTAATATGCATTTTGAGTGTGCAAGATACAAGTACAAAAAGGAAAGAACAAGTGTGATCTTGACAAAGGCAAAATCCAAGTTGGATCCTGGTAAAGGTGAAAGTTCAACTGGAGTCTTGGTGGTGTAAATTCAAGTATGTAATTTTTGTTGGCGCTACTCGAAATTCCGTTCTATTTCCTCTGTACAAAAATTTATACAAACACAGAACTTTTCCTAGCAGCCCATGTACTTTTCAGAAGTTAAACTTGGATTACAAACAAAACTTAACATTATTAATCTAAGTTCAACCCATGTATTCATTAGAAGTTAAACCATATTACAGAAGTTGATTAAATATCTATTTCAAGGATTGGCTTCCAGGTCATTGGCGAGGCACTCGACCTTCTTAGGTATGGGATCATCCACCACTTCCTAGTCAAAACTTTTCAAAGAAATTGAATATTTAAACTCCTTACAGTAAACCCTAGGTTAAACTATAGAGACCTCAATCAAAGCACAAGATCGCTAGCCTCTTGTGTTGATACTTCAGGATCCATACAAAGGAAAAATAAACTAGTACACATCGGAAACAATTAACTAGTTATACCTTTCTTTGTAGCTTAAAGACCTCTTGATCTTCTGCTGTATTCCTCTCCTCCTCTTGGACGTTGTGTGGGTGACAATCTACCAAGATGCAAAAACCACCCAAGTCCTTCTTTCTTCCAAGACTTTCGGCCACCAAGGGATCAAAGCTAGGAACATCACCTCTTGTTCTTTCTTCCTTGCAACCCGCCGGCCACAAGATGGTTGAAGCCTCTTGATGCTGCCGCCCTTAGGTGAGAAAACAAGTGGAGAATAAGAATATGAGGGGGCCGGCCACAAGGAGAATAGAAGAGGAATAGAAATTGTGTAGATCATTATCCTCTAAGGCACCATCTAACCTCTTTTATAATCCTTGGTAATGGTTAAAAAGAAAAGATTTTAACAACAATTAAAATCTCTCTTTTAAATTTTCTATTGTGGATGGCTACAAAAGGAAAGTTTTAAAATTAAAAATCCCTCTTTTAAACATTGTAGATGGCTACAAAACGGAAAGATTTTTAAAATTAAAACCTCTCTTTTAAATCATGATTACAAAAAAGGAAAGTTTTAACAAAAATAAAATCTCTCTTTTAAACCATTGTAGATGGCTACAAAAGGAAAGGTTTTTTTTTTAATTTAAAACTCTCTTTTAAAACTATGTGGATGGCTTCAAAAAAAGGAAAGCTTTTAAAATTTAAAATCTCTCTTTTAAAATATTTTAGATGGCTAAAAATGAAAGATTTAAAAAATTAAAAATCCACTTTTAAACTCATCTTGGCCGGCCCCTTGCTTGGGCACCAAGCAAGGATGTGGTCGGCCATAAGGATGACTTGGGTGGATGCGAGGCTTTATACATAGAGGCTACAATAGGGACCTAGAGGAGGAATTGGTTTTGACCTCCTGATGTGCTTGAGCTTCTTGTGTTCGACCCGAACACCCAACTCAAATTCATCAATAATAACTCATACTACTAAAGAGTTATTATTGAACTACCGCACCAATCTCATATTACATTATGGGCTCCTTATCATGAGTATGTTAATCTCCCTGTGTTTAAGATATCGAATGTCCATTAATTAAATGAGTTACTGACAACTCACTTAATTAACATCTAGCTCCAAGAGTAGTACCACTCAACTTCATTGTCATGTCGAAACTAAGTCCACCTGCAGGGTTTACATGACAGTCCTTATGAGCTCCTTAAGGGGGCATCATCATCCTAATAAATAGGGCACAGTTTCCTTCTATAATCAACAACACACCATATAAATAATATTATTTCCTAACTTATCGGGTCTATTGATTTAACGAATAAATCTCACCCTTTGATAAATTAAAAAAATAAATACTAAGTACATGTACTTGTTATTATATTGGGATTAAGAGTATGCACATCCATAATAACAGAGGTTCTATTTTTTATGCAGTTAGTATAAAAGGAACAACCTCAAATGATCCTGCTCTATACACACATAGTGTACTAGTATAATTTTATAGTCAAGATAAATTAGTATCAAATTATGCTATAATCATTCCAATGGTTTGTCCCAATCCATCTTGGTTGTGAGCTTCTATTTATAATTTTTAAGGAGCTGATAACATGATCATCTGTGCGACACCACACACCATGTTATCTACAATATAAATTAAATGAACAGCTGCATTTAACTAAATACAGACATTTAACCAATGTGATTCTCATTTCAAAATAAATATTTATACAAAAAGCTAGGCTTTTAATATACATTCTAATAATTTTGACAACGTAAGTCTAAGTGTGACTTATAAAAGGATGAAGTTCTGGAGGTGAGGAGTCTCTTGGCAATAGAAGATCTGACAACAAAGACAAGTCCAAAGGAAGCTCTTGAAGGCAAAGCATGAAGGATAGGGAAGCATCTAAGGGACGCAAGGTTGATGGAAGAGGCTAAAAGGAAATGTCAAGGGTGTACAGGCCAGGATGAGTGCTAAGAGATTTTGCTCGGGGTAAACCTTAGGTTTAGGGTTTACCAATTGATTGGTGTATGTACAAGTCTACTGGTGGTTGGACTGGGAGAGAACAGAATACTTCTATACTCTAAACCAAAGTGGACTAATTGATTGGTCCTAGCACCAGTCGACTGGTAGATGACCATTAGGGTGTAATGGTCGACTTCACTTAAAGGTCAGTCGACTGGTGAATACACTAGTCGACTAGTGGCGGAAAACACAGCTTATGTTTCCAGCCCACGGCCTATATAACCAAGACTTTGAAACTTGGTTAAAGTTGATGATATAGAGGTGGTTAATCTTTATTAGTAGTCTTCTAAGCTCCTGTGTGTGATCCGTGTGTACGTGATTAAGGTTGTGGTGAGGTTTCTCCACCCACAAGAAGATCGTACTAGCAGGAGATTTTTTGGGGATTGATCCACCGAAGGATCACAGGGATCGTCCACCTTATGGACACGTCGTGGAGTAGGAATAAGTTATCTCCGAACCATGTTACATAAACATGTGAGGTTTGGTGTTCTTTCTTGTATTTTAGGGTTTAGCTTTTGTACTCGCATTTGTTTGTTTTTCTACTACACTAACGAATACGTAGGAAGCTACAATTTGAATGAGAAGTCATTCACCTCCTTGTAGCTGGGCATCAAGGCTTCAACCTTGGCATCACTAAGCGTGAGCGTAGGAGAGAGAAGAAGCAAAAGGGGTCCCCTATGAGGGAGAAGGCGGTCGGCGTCAGGAGCGGTCGACATCAAAGGGGGCAGTGTTGTGTGATCATGCATGAGGCGGAAAAAACAAATAAGAAGAAGACCTCCTTCTTTTCTCTTTGCTTCTTGTTAAAGAAAAACCCAAAAGAAAGAAAGCAATGAATTTCCTAAAATACCCTCCCCATCCACGTGTCCTCACATCCACTCACTATATCACAAGTCTCCCTTTCAAGTCTAGTAGAAAGAAGTGCAAGTCCGACTGACTAGATAGTCTATCGCAAAGACTAAATCACTCCCGACTACATAGTCAGATTGCTAGACCCATCGTATGATGCCAAGCGAGTGGCTATGGTGAGCAGCCATAGCGAGTGGCGATGAAGGTGGTACCGAATGAGTGGCTATGTCAAGACTTAGTGAGCGATCACAATAGTAGTGACGGGAGAGCTGCGGAAGCGATGTCGAGCAAGCGACGGTAGCGGTGCCAAGTGAGAGACAGAAATAGTGTCAAGCAGTGTCAAACGAACGACGGTAGTGGTGTCAAGCGAGTGATGGTAGTGTTGCCGAGTGAGTGGCGAAAGCGGTGCCGAGCAAGCGACGGTAACGATGTTAAGTGAGCGACGGAAGCAGCGTCGAGTGAACAACGGAAATAGTGTCGAGCAAGCTGTAAAAAATGGCACTGAGTAGAAGACTAAGCAGATGTTGAGTTAGCGGTCGAGCAGGCGATCGAGCGGATGCCAAGCGGATGACTGAGCGGATGCTATGATTGAGCGACCGTGCAGATGTCGAGGGGGCAGCCAAGCTAATTCTGAGCAGGCTACTATAGCGGTGATAGTGCTTGATCTGCGACTTCCAAAGGTTTGCAAAGTCGAGGGAGAGAATAGTTGGAGCCTAGGCAGTCAAAGGGAGCAAAGTCTTGAGAATCATAGGGAGCAGAACCCTAGGAGTCGTAAGGAGCAGAGCCCCTAAGTATCTAATCGAGAAGTAGATCCCTAAAATATATGATTGAGGAGTCGAGCCCCTAGTCCCTATCGCTGAGCTAGGCCCTAGTCCTAGATCGGGTAGTTGTACTGCTAGTTTCACATCAGGGAGCTGTGCCCCTAGTCTCGCAACGGGGAGTTGTGCCCCCAGTCTCGCAACGGGGATGTTAGGATCCTTCGTACTCGGCTAGAGAGGGGGGGTGTGAATAGCCGACCCCAATCTTTCGCGTTTCTTCCTACGATTAGGTTAGTGCAGCGGAAATACAACGTAGAAAGAAAACAGGAGAAAAAAGACAAACCTTAACACAAGGATGTAACGAGGTTCGGAGATTAGGGCTCCTACTCCTCGGCGTGTCCGTAAGGTGGACGAGTCCAGTCAATCCGTCGGTGGATGAGTCCCCGGAGAACCGGCTAATACAATATACTCCTTGTGGGTGGAGAAACCTCGCCACAAACATTTGCAACAGCAAACAAAGAGTACAAGAACAGTAAGAAAAGCAATACAATATGAATACAATAGCACTCTACCAATTTCTTGCTTTCTTGTCGAATGGAGGTGAAGCAGCAACTTCACAACCCAAACGCAGCAGCTTGTCGACGTCGGTAAGCTTACGCGAAGCTTCGGATGCGAGCTCAATCAGAAGCTTCAGCAGCAGAAGAACAGAAGTTCTAGAGGAAGAGATTAAATCCCAGCAACGAAGCCCCGGTCCCCTTTATACCTGCACCTGCGAAGAAGATAAAGAAGACACAGAATCTAGTCGTTGTGTCGCGGCTAGGTGGACCGATCAGCAGCTCGATCGGTCAGATCCTCGATCGGTGCGAGACCGATCGGGACTGCTCGATCGATCCCGGACCGATCGGACTCTTCGCGAGAACTCGCTCAAGTTTTGTTGTCTCTGATCGGTCGTGGACCGATCGGTGTGGATCGGTCCACGGCCGATCCTCTCCTTCTCTTTGCCTTACGTTGCGCTTTACGATCGGTCTGCGGACCGATCGATAGCATACTGATATCTTGTTAATTCTTGATCGGTCACCGGACCAATCGAGATAACCCGATGTATCATGGATCGATCCTGATCGATCCAGAGCGGATTTTGCCCAAACCAAGTCCCAAACCTTTCAAACCAACATCCGGTCAACCTTGACTGTTGGTATATCATACTAGCATCCGGTCACTCCATTGACCTGCTAAGACTTCCCACCAAGTGTTTGGTCAATCCCTTTGACCCACTTGGACTTTTCTCTTCGTGTCAAGTATCCGGTCACTCCTTGACCTACTTGACCTTCTCAACACCGGATGTCCGATCACCCTTGATCCATCCGGATTTTCCCTCCGGCTTCACTCACGGGACTTTCACCTAGCTTCACTCACTAGGGTTTCACCGGCTTCACTCACTGGATTCCGACTGGCTTCACTCACCGGGACTTTCACTTTCACCTAGCTTCACTCACTAGGATTTTCACCGCCTACTTCACTCACCAGGCTTGGCTTCACTCACGGGACTTTCCACCCTTATCTAACATCCAGTTAGGACTTTCTCACTGCCTGGCTTCACTCAGGACTTCCAACGCCTAACATCCAGTTAGGACTTCCCAGTCACGCACTAGGACTTTCACTGTCTGGCTTCACTCACGGGACTTCTCCATCGCTGGCTTCATTCACTGGACTTTTCCCGTGCAAACTCCTGTTTGGACTTTTTCGCCAAGTCTCCATACTTGGACTTTTCCTGTAATCCCCGCTTGGACTTTTCCGTTGCCAAGTCTCCATACTTGGACTTTTCCGAATCAGGTCAACCGGGTCAACCTTGACCTACGGTTGCACCAACCATCTCAAACATCTATTCTTGTCAAACATCAAGAATAGAACTCTCTTCGTCAAACATCAACATGCAACTCAACTAGGTCAACCTTGACCTAAGGTTGCACCGACAATCTTCCTAAGTCAAACATCAAAATACAACTCGAGTCAAGTCAACTCGAGGGTCAACCAGGTCAACCTTGACCTAAGGTTGCACCAACAATCTCCCCTTTTGATGTTTGACAAAACCCATAATCAAGTTAGGTTAACCCGATAACCTAACTTAGGTTTTCAACCATCTTCCAATGTCCAATGTTCTTTCCTTGAACATTCTCTGGACATTCTCCTTAGGTTAACCCGACAACCTAACTTGGGTTCTCAATAATTCTCCCCTTTTGACACACATCAAAAGAAATCCAATGTTCTTCCTCGAACATTCCTTGACATTCTTCCCTAGCTTAGGTTAACCCAATAACCTAACTTGGGTTCTCCAATAATTCTCCAATGAACACTCTCCCTTTTGACACACATCAAAAGAAGAGAATCAAGGTCAAGAGTTTTTCCAATGAAAGTCCCATACCTTTCATTGAAACTCTTAATTTCCCCTTGATACTAAACTTAACAATCAACTTAGTGATAATCCCATATCACTAATCCTCGAAAGTCTTAAGGAGTAAAAACTCCCCCTAAAAGTCAACTTCCCCTTGACAATTAGTTAAAACTCCCCCTAAAGGTCAACTCCCCCTTGACCATTGCACCAACAATGTCTTGGAGAGTTTCAAACCTTTAGAAATCCAAAATCAACTCCCAACTGAAATTTCAGAAATTTCAGACAGAAATTGGCATGCCCTGATCGGTCCCCGGACCGATCAGGCCTTCACCAGATCGCACTCGTGCTACTGGAACTCACTGGATCGGTCTGCAGACCGATCCACAATACTCTGGATTGGTCCGCAGACCGATTAGATCTTCCCTGGATCGGTCCCGGACCGATCCAGCCACTGAAATCAGAACTTCTGATTTTCCCTTCCGGAAAATCAGAAACTCTTAATAAATTCAAGAAAATTCCAAAAATTACGAAACTTTGAGGATACATTCCTCATATCATACACTATCATGGAAAAATAGTTTTCTATGAAAATAGTTTCCATTTTTCAATCTTGATACAAAGTTCAAAAACTTTGAAAAAGTTCAAGTTTAACTCAACTTTGTATCACAATGTTCAATGATGAATGCTATCACTAGGAAAGCTTCATCAAGGTTTTTCAAATCAATTTTAAAATACTTTTAAAATCATTTGAATTTAGGACCATAATCTTAGGGCTAGATGTACATGACTTGTACACAAGCTTTCCCTATGATCCTCCTTTTCTTGAATTAGGCTCATCTAGGTACAAAAACTATGCACCTTGATCCTAACTCATGATCCTAATATCTCACACACATCTAAGGTGTATCAAACCACATTCAAGTCAATTTGATGTGAGATATGGGTTAAGGTCAACTTAGGCTAAGTTCTTATGCATTTTCTAAACATCAATTTGATCTCAATATCAAATTATATGTTTGTCCTTAAATCAATTTCATTGATTATAATGCAAGAGATGATGACATGGCATATAATGATATCATAAGTAAAAACATGTGCCAATGTCATGATGTCATGGCATAAAGTTTGAAAACTTAAATAAACATGACATATAGATAACCTAAGCATTATCATGACATTTCAAATGATAATAAAATAAATATGATGTCATGGCATGGCATATGGCAACAAATCATGGCAAGTTAGCACAAATAAAATACCTAAATTCCCTATCTAAGTATCCTTAGCCTTGGCTAACTTAAAATCTAACCCTAGATTGCCCATATATCCCTAAGAGAAAACCAAACTCCCAATTATGGTATTTCTCTAGGTTTTCTTAAATTGTGCCAAATAAGATTAAAATCGATATTTTTCAAATATGGCACAATTTACTCTTCAAGGAGTCAATAATAATTCTTTTTCATTTTCAAAGGTTCACAAAACCTTGAAAATGCTCCTTGAGTGTCAATTTCCTCAAAGTTGGGTTAACTACCCTTCTTATTGGAGTTGACACTCTCTAACCCATCTATGGGATAGAGAAGATGCTCCTAGGAACCCAATATCTATGTGAGCTCATTGGGTTCACTAAATATTCACTAGGGATGACTTCCCTAGCAACCCTCCTAATGACCCTCTTAGGCTTTGAAGCCTTGGTCATTTGGGACTCATCAAGATCAACTCTAGGGGTGACTCCCCTTGTGACCTTGGTGGTGGTCTTCCTAGCCCTAGGTTTTGTTCCATAATCGAATGGAACATTGTGGTAAGTGGGCTTGACCACTTGGGACTTAGGTTTGTGACCCAAACCTTTCTTGTCCTTGGACATTGGTTTTTGACCCTTAAACCCTAGAGATGACTTCTCCAAGTTCTTAAGAGCCTTTTCCAAAGTATCAAGTCTTGACCTCAAGACTTGATTCTCCTTCTCTAACACCTCAAGTTTTGATTTATCATTTTTCTTTGAGGTATTCCTAGGCATATGTCTAGATGATTTGGGATTTCTACCTAGATTTTCCTTAGCCTTAGATGAGTTAATTCTAGGGTTGACTTTCCTAGTGTTATCCTTATCTAGGCTCACATGTTTGGCACCTAAACATGTGTATCGATTTCTATAATTAACATGCTTATCATTCTTGACAATAGCAATAAGGCTACTAGCATGCATCCTACTAGAATTGCAAGAGTGTGCCTTAGAGATTACCTTAGGGTTTGCCCTAGCTCCCCCTATACATGTGCTCGATCTCTTGTCCTTGTGAGATTGCCTCCCTCTCGGACATTGGCTCCGATAATGTCCCCTTCGCTTGCATTGGAAGCACATCACGTGCTCCTTGCTCTTGCGTATCGGGACTCCGGCTTCCTTGATCTTTGGCGCCGGTGGAGTCTTCCTAACCCTCTTTGGACATTTACTCTTGTAATGTCCAAATTCCCTACACTCAAAGCATAATATATGCAATTTATTTGAAATTGAAATGCTTGAGTTACCTAGGGTTGAGGATAGATGAAGACTTTCTTCTTCATCCCTTCCGGAGGTAGAAGCTTCTTCCTCTTGCTCCATTCTTGAAGAAGAACTCTCCTCCTCTTCTTCCTTAGATGTTGAGTAGCCCTCAACTTCTAATTCCTCTTCTCCATGATGTGAGCTACTTGGCTCACTTGACTCCTCTTCATGGCTTGAAGTGGAGTTCCCCTCATGGAACTTAGCCAAGTTGTTCCACAACTCCTTGGCATTGTTGTATCCACCTATCCTACACAATATATCGTTAGGTAATGAGAATTCAAATATTTTCATTACCTCGTCATTGATTGTGGATTGGTGGATTTGCTCCTTCGTCCACTTCTTCATCTCAAGAGGTTTTCCTTCTTTATCCATCGGAGGAGTGAAACCTAATTGTACACAACTCCAATTTTCAATGTTAGTCATAAGGAAATACTTCATCCTTACCTTCCAATACGCGAAGTCGTCGCGATCGTAGAAGGGTGGAATGGTGATGTCTTCTCCGAGTTGATCCATCTCTAGCTTATGCTCCCTCGGGTGTTAATCCGGCGAAGAGCGACCTTGCTCTGATACCACTTGTTAGGATCCTTCGTACTCGGCTAGAGAGGGGGGGTGTGAATAACCGACCCCAATCTTTCGCGTTTCTTCCTACGATTAGGTTAGTGCAGCGGAAATACAACGTAGAAAGAAAACAGGAGAAGAAAGACAAACCTTAACACAAGGATGTAACGAGGTTCGGAGATTAGGGCTCCTACTCCTCGGCGTGTCCGTAAGGTGGACGAGTCCAGTCAATCCGTCGGTGGATGAGTCCCCGGAGAACCGGCTAATACAATATACTCCTTGTGGGTGGAGAAACCTCGCCACAAACGTTTGCAACAGCAAACAAAGAGTACAAGAACAGTAAGAAAAGCAATACAATATGAATACAATAGCACTCTACCAATTTCTTGCTTTCTTGTCGACTGGAGGTGAAGCAGCAACTTCACAACCCAAACGCAGCAGCTTGTCGACGACGGGAAGCTTCGGAGGCGAGCTCAATCAAAGCTCAGTTGAAGCAGAAGCTTCAGCAGCAGAAGAACAGAAGTTCTAGAGGAAGAGATTAAATCCCAGCAACGAAGCCCCGGTCCCCTTTATACCTGCACCTGCGAAGAAGATAAAGAAGACACAGAATCTAGTCGTTGTGTCGCAACGGCTAGTGCGTGGACCGATCAGGCTGAAGCCTGATCGGTCCAGATCCTCTCTGATCGGTCTGCAGACCGATCAGGACCTGTTCTGATCGGTCCCCAGACCGATCAGCACTCTTCACAGAGAACTCGCCCAGTTCTCTGTTCATCTCCTGATCGGTCTGTGGACCGATCAGGGTGCATGTGGATCGGTCCACAGACCGATCCTCTCCTTTTCTCTTTGCCTTCTGTTCGCTTTCTGATCGGTCTGCAGACCGATCAGATAGCATACAGTAGCATACTGTTTGGTTACTGATCGGTCACCAGACTAATCAGATAACCCAGTGTATCACTGGATCGATCCACTGATCGATCCAGAGCTTGGTTTTTGCCCAAACCAAGTCCCAAACCTTTTAAACCAACATCCGGTCAACCTTGACCTGTTGGTATATCATACTTAGCATCCGGTCACTCCATTGACCTGCTAAGACTTCCCACCAAGTGTCCGGTCAATCCCTTTGACCCACTTGGACTTTTCTCTTCGTGTCAAGTATCCGGTCACTCCCTTGACCTACTTGACCTTCTCAACACCAGATGTCCGATCACCCTTGATCTATCTGGATTTTCCCTTGCCCGGCTTCACTCACCAGGACTTTCACCTAGCTTCACTCACTAGGGTTTTCACCTGGCTTCACTCACCAGAATTTCCATCACTGCCTGGCTTCACTCACTAGGACTTTCACTTTCACCTAGCTTCACTCACTAGGATTTTCACCTGGCTTCACTCACCAGGATTTCCCGACTGCCTGGCTTCACTCACCAGGACTTTCCACACTGCCTAACATCCCAGTTAGGACTTTCTCACTGCCTGGCTTCACTCACCAGGACTTTCCAACTGCCTAACATCCCAGTTAAGACTTCCCCACTGCCTGGCTTCACTCACCAGGACTTTCCGACTGCCTGGCTTCACTCACCAGGACTTCTCCGACTGCCTGGCTTCATTCACCAGGACTTTTCCCCGTGCCAAACTCCCTGTTTGGACTTTTCCAGTGCCAAGTCTCCATACTTGGACTTTTCCGGTGCCAAGCTCCCTGCTTGGACTTTTCCGTTGCCAAGTCTCCATACTTGGACTTTTTCCCGAATCAGGTCAACCAGGTCAACCTTGACCTACGGTTGCACCAACCATCTCCCAAACATCTATTCTTGTCAAACATCAAGAATAGAACTCTCTTTTCGTCAAACATCAACATGCAACTCAACTAGGTCAACCTTGACCTAAGGTTGCACCGACAATCTTCCTAAGTCAAATATCAAAATACAACTCGAGTCAAGTCAACTCGAGTCGGGTCAACCAGGTCAACCTTGACCTAAGGTTGCACCAACAGGGGAGTCGTGCCCCTAGTCTCGCATTAGAGAGTTGTGTCCCTAGTCTCTCATCGGGGATCTAAGGCTCTAGTATCTTATCGGGGAGGTAAGCTCTCAGTCTCCGATCGGAGAGCCGTGTCACTAAAGTCAGTGGGAGATAAGTCCTGAAGTAAGCAAGAGTTGAGCTAGTATGTCAACGGGAGCTAAGCCTGTATGTCAGTGGAAGCCAAGACAACCCTAAAGTAAGCAAGAGCTGAGCCCGTATGTCACTGGGAGCTAAGCCCTGAAGTCAATGGGAGTGGGGAAGTGGACTCTTGAGAGTCTGTCCGATCGGTCTTGGCCAGTCGAGAAATGATGGGGAGCATAGCCCCGTAGCCGTCTAGCAGAGCCGGGGAGTGGATCCCTAAGATCCTGTCTAATCAGCCTTAGCCGCTCAAGAGATAATGGGGAGCTGAGCCTCATAAGCATTCGACAAACTGGGAGTGGATCCCTGAGAACCTGTCTGATCGAGAGATGATGGAGAGCAGAGTTCCATAAGCATCTTATAAAGCTGGGAAGTGCGTCCCTAAGAATCTCTCCGATCGGTCTTAGCTGAGCAAGAGATGATAGAGAGTAGAGCATCGTGACCATAAGTGGGAACAAAGCCCGTGGCCATGAAAATGAGCAAAGTCTTCAGAATTGAACTCTTTTGTAGTCCAGAAACACTTGGTTTCTCACCGTGCAAAAACACTGACGGAAACCTTACCATATAAAAAACATCGATTATCTTAATAAATTTAAAAGCCAAGTGATAGTTAATACATTAACTCAACTATTCCCATCCAAATACAGAAGTTAATACATTAACTCAACTATTAATACGGAAGTTAATACATTAACTAAACTATTCTCGCACCACTGCACGCCACCACATCTTAATCTTTAGTTGGGGTTGGAGCATACAAGTAGATAATTGGTGGAAAACGCCATACTCGAGGTAATGAATACAAGAGAGAAAAAATAACATGGTGAACAAGAAAACAAAGAAAAGATGACACTGAAAAAAGATGAAACAGAGAAGACCGTTAAGTGCTAACGACTTTTGTTTTTTAAAATGGAAATAGAGAAGAACAGAAGAAGCCGAGGGAAAATAAATAAATAAATAATAATAATAAATGATGGAATTAGAAAAGGGAAGTTTGATTTGATCCATTTTTAGATGCAGCAGCTACAGCAGCGAGGAGAGAGGGAAGAAGATGTTTGGTTCGTTGTTTTCATTGAAGACCTTGTAAGAAAAATAAGAGAAAATTAGAGTAGAAATAGAAAAGAAAATGAAATCCGTATAAGGTGTAATGTTTGTATCAGACTGACCCAATAATGAACACTTTTAACCTATTGAGAAACATGTCGAATTAAGATTTCTATTGGGAAAAAGACATGTCATTCCCTGCAACTAGACGTGGTACAAAGCCAGCAGAGATAATCAATCACATTTTAAATTACATAGAGTGATGCATCTTTGTTGACGTCATAGTATATAAATTTTATGAAAAATTTGTGATTAAAGATCTTGAGACTCTTTCCCTCTTTTATGGTATTGAGATTTGCCCAACCTCAAATGATTTTCTCTTATCTCAGCAAAAGTATATCATTGATCTTCTCTCCAAGCACCATATGCTTGACTCCAAGTCGATCTCCACTCCTATTGCTACTAGGTATCGTCTTAATTTACATGATGGGTCTTCATTTTTTGATACGACTAAGTTCCGACAAGTGGTTGGGAGCTTACAACATCTCCATATGACTTGTTCTGATATTTCCTTTGCGGTCAACAAGCTCTCACAGTTTATGCATGCTCCTTCAGAGACGCATTGGGGCGCTGTGAAGCGTCTATTTCGATATCTCAATGGTACTAGGGATCATAGCATTCGTCTTCTTGCGGATACATCTCTTATTTTTCATGGTTTCTCCGATGCGGACTGGATAGGAGATCAAGATGATCGGTGTTCTACTGGTATATTTATTATTTTTCTGGGTGCTAATCCAGTTTCCTGGAAAATCTATCAAACAGCGCACGATTGCGCGCTCTTCGACTGAGGCTGAATATCGCGCCATTATCTCTGCGACATCTGAGATCTAATGGATTAAGTCACTTTTCACAGACCTGTTTCTTCCGCTTACCACGTCTGATGTGTTCACTGATAATTTGGGTGTCACCTATATTTTAGCTAATCTTGCTTTTCACTCTCGGATGAAGCATCTGGCTATTGATCATCATTTTGTTCGTGATCTAGTGCAGGTCTCTGACCTACGAGTTACTTATATTCCTGCTGAAGATCAATTGGATGATGCACTTACCAAGTCATTTTCTCGACCTCGACTGTATGTTATTTGCAACAAGATTGGTGTCATTTCTGGGGCACCATCTTGAGGGAGCATATTAGGAAATAATTATTATTAATAAATACTTATTTGTTTCCTAGTTATTAGGGAATAATTATTATTAGAAAATATTTATTTGTTTCTAATTATTAGAGAATAATTATTATTAAGAAATATTTATTTATTTTATAATATTTTATATGTTTTTTTATTTTATATATTTTCTTATTTTTTATTTTATAATGATATTTATATACCATATATTATGATTAATAAAATATATATATTTCATCGTTAAAAAAAAATAAATAAATATTTATTATAAAAAAATCTGTATAAAAGTAAAGAAACTTCTCGAATTTAGATTTTATTGCGAAAAAGAAATGTCTTTGCATCTAGACATGGGACCAATAATAGCCCTCTAATTGTTTATTCCAGGTTCGTATTATCCATGTGAAAACTGTTTGCCTTTAAAATCTGCTTTTCAACGTTTTTCAAGTGGATCATATAACATTTTTGTATTATCCATGTTGCTAACGTTTTTCAAGATAGTGACTTATGTTAATTTCATAACTTATTCAATATTTACATTTATATAGACAAGAAATAGCAAAATGGAGATTTAAATATTTGAAAGCGTGGAATAATATAATTCCCACGAGGATGATACCTTCTCATATCACGGTCTATAAACACTGAAGAAGAGGGATCAATCAAGAATCAACAAAATTTAATTGGAGATTATTAAGATATCTTCAATGGAGAGGAGGTCTTTACTTTTAATCTGTTAAATTTGTGTGTGTTTTCTTTCGCTTTAGTTAATCGATTGTATGGTTGATTTAATTGATTCATCAGGCTCGAAGGCAAAGTCGCCGTCATCACCGGTGGTGCTAGCGGCATCGGAGAGGCCACCGTTAAGTTGTTCGTCCGCCACGGCGCTCGTGTCATCGTCGCCGACGTCCAAGACGAAAAGGGGAAGGCCCTCTGCGCCGGCCTCGGCTCCGACGACGTCGCCTCCTACGTCCACTGCGATGTCCGATGCGAATCCGACGTGAAGCGAGCCGTGGAAACCGCCATCTCCCTCCACGGCAAGCTCGACATCATGTTCAACAACGCCGGCATCGGAGACCCCTCCGGCAGCAGCATCCTCGGCGAGGACGACACGACCGCGGTGTTCGAGCGGGTGATGGGGGTCAACGTGCTGGGAGCGCTGCTGGGTACCAAGCACGCGGGGCGGGCCATGGTGGCGGCAGGGCGGGGCGGAAGCATCATAATCACGGCGAGCTTGGCGTCGGTGGTGGGAGCGCTGGGTCACCCGGTGTACTCGTGCTCGAAGCACGCGGTGTTGGGGCTAGCGCGGAGCGCGGCGGCGGAGCTGGGCAAGAACGGGGTGCGTGTGAACTGCGTGTCGCCGTCTGTGTTGGCGACGCCGCTGACGGTGTCGCACTATCAGGCGAGCGAGGAGGAGCTGGAGGCATTGGGAGAGGTGATATCGACTCTCAAGGGCGTGATGCTGAAAGCAGAGGACATAGCGGAGGCGGCGCTGTTCTTGGCCAGCGACGAGTCGAGGTTCGTGAGCGGCCACAACCTCATGGTTGACGGAGCCTCCAGCGTCACCAAAATATTCTAAATCCTTATCTTCTTCTTCAATAAAGTTTACGTTTGAAATAAAGGATCGATCTCTCATCAGCTCCATTGATGTTCCTTCCCTGAGTGATATTCTCATAGAAATTACATGAATAAAAAATGACGGAGGGGTTAACAGATAAGCCATGTGGCAGGTCAAGATTCGGTCAATAAAGGAACCAAATGACGGTTTTCAAGATTTGATCAACATAACTGCGTATCAATAATCTTCAACCATCCAAGCCGGTCCGATTTGCTGACCCATCGAGTTGCCGATCTTCCAAGTTTTCGACTTGTAACATTTTCTAACATTAAAGTACATGACAGATACAAATATATCCTTGTGTTTTTTTAATGACCTTTAATGACTCTTTAAGGAGGAGTCTCTTGAGCTTCTCCCTATAAGATCCCTATAAGATAAGAGGAGGAAAATCTCTCGGAGAAGAGCTACTATCTCTATCTAAGAGACTCTATTATGCTCTCGAATTTGATTATGCTATATCATCTACTTTATTATATTTTATCATGGTTTTCTTCGCTTTCTCTCTATCAAATCGTCATGCTAACATAGGCATTAACGTAGTCTTGTCGGACTTCCCGATGAACCTTTTGATGTTTATTACTCTCTGTAGGAAATCACCACGCTACAAGAATAAATCTAAGAGAAAGCCTGCTCAATGTCATCGTTCTTGATGTTGGGATGGATTTCTGCCGCCGCATCATCGTAATGAGATTTCTAGATTGGCGCTAGGGTGGATTTCTACCGCTACATCATCGTGGTGAGATATTCACGTTGAATTAAATTGATGTCGCCTATAGGAACGTGAGCGAGAGATGCTGAGCGACTACTCTAATAATCTTCCCCGATCGTCTAACCGAAACATATCCTCCATGTAGATATGATATTTTCTTACCCTCCGAGGCGTACAACTCATCTCCTCCTGAGATTGAAATCCTAGGGGTTTTCTTCTCCCTCACTAATAAACCCTAGATCTTCCTCACCTTGATCCAAATCTCGTCTTGTCTTCCCCATTCTTCAATTCCAAAAGGGATGTTATCTGGTCATGCTATTAGTTTTCATGGATGGAGATTATACTATGGCTACATTTGCATTCAATCTATAAAAATTAAAAAGAGAAAAAAGCTAGTCATATTATTGAATCCAAAAAGAATAATAGAAATATAAAGTATAAGGCCTTATATAATTTAGTTAAGAAATTCTAAACCCTAAATGAAAAGGGAAAAGGACTAAATTACCCTAAAAGCTATATATATATATATATATATATATATATATATATATATAATCTAACATCTCTTCTCAAACTTACGATGCTATAATTAGAAGCATTGAGAGTTTGTCAGACAAAAAATGAAAGCATGAAGCAAAATGTGTCTTGATAAACATATCAACAATTTATAAATTTAGAGGAATGAAAGGCAATGTGATGGTGTCAATATGAAGATAATGATGAGTAATGTGACAATCAATTTTAATATGTTTCGTCCGCTCATGAAAAACTAAATTGCGCACAATTTGAATAACATTTTGATTATCACAATATAATGGAGTAGGTTGATGAAGAAGGATACCCATATCCGTAAGCAACCAATGCAATCAAATTATCTCACAAGTAATTGTGGTCAAGGCATGATACTCAGCTTCTATGGAAGATCTAGAAATAACATCTTGTTTCTTACTCTTCTAAGAAAATGAGGGAATCATCAAAAAAAAAATACAAAAGTCAGTGGTAGATTTACAATTCATAGGATCACCAACCCAATAAGCATCAGAGTAGCACACAACTCTAGAGATGAAGTGGAAGGAAATAAAAAAGCTTTGAAATTGAGTGCCCTAAATATACTTGAGAATACAAAAAATAATATCCCAATGAACTGTACTTGGTGCAGCGATAAATTGATTAACCACATGAATAACATATACAATATCTGGACAAGTCATGGTGAGATAAACCAAGCTTCCAACAATAGTTTGGTACAAACTAGAATCTGATAAAGATGAGCTACCAGATGGAGAATATTGAGCATTAGTGTCAATAGTAATATCAACGATTCTATTATTAGTAAGACGTGCACGCTCAAATTGATCAGATATATACTTTAACTGAGATAAAAAATAATCTTTTGTGGAATATGTGACCTCAATACCTAGAAAGTAGCATAGTATACCCAAGTTTTTCATAGCAAAATAATAAGCCAACTCAGATTTCAAAGAAGCAATTCCATTAGAATCATCATCAGTAATAATCATATTATCAACATATAATGATAAAAGAATATAACCTACACTCATACATTTGACAAACAATGTTGAATTCTAATTAATAGGATGAAAACTAAGCGAAGTAATCACTGTAGAGAACTCCTCAAATCAAGCATGAGCTGCTTATTTGAAACCATAAAACACTTTACGAAGTCTGCAAACTTCACTAGGTTGGTGTGAAATACTAGGAGGTGTTATATAAACTTTTCATGAATATCATCATTTAGAAATGCATTCTTGACATTCATTTGCGATGTTATCCATCGACAAATAGAAGCAACAACAATTAGATTACAAACCATCGTCATTTTGCAACAAAAGCAAATATTTCTTCATAATCCATGTCATACTCTTGAGAATAACCTTTAACAATGAGATGAGTTTTGTATCATTCGATAGATCCATTAGATTTAGTTTTGATCTTATATACCCAATGAGAACCAATAGTATGTTTTCCTGGTAGCAACAGTACTAAATCCCATATATGAGTCTGATGTAGTGCAGTTAGTTTCTCAGCCATAGCATTCTGCCAAAGTGGGTTATAAACAACTTCTTTATAGGATATAAGCTCAGAAAGATAATTAAGAAATGCAATAAATGAAGCAAAATAATGAGAATAACAAGAGTAAGCAAATTCTAGTAGTTTAGTAGACTTATAAACATGAATAGACTAATGACGATGGAGAGAAGGATCATCTGTAACCTCAGAAGATGATTAGGTAGTGGCAGAAGGAGGAGCATGTGGAGTGGATATCTTGAGAATCAAAGTACCAAATTCAGTTGAGCTACCAGTAGGAGTTGTGGGTGAAGCTTCTTCAATGTCGGTATTTAAAGGATCATTGCAAAACATATCTGACTTTGTCATTATGCGAACTAGCCAGAATAGGAAAAAATAGAATATACTTGAGAAACACAACACGATGAGAAATATATAATTTTTTACTAATGGGATTAAAGTAATGATATCCTTTTTGACTAACACCATAACCCAAAAAGACATAAAGAGAAGACTGAGGGGCTAACTTATTATGCTCGACATGTGGATGAAGAACGAAGAAAGTATAACAAAAAACACGCAAAGAGGAATAGACAGGAGCAAACTCATATAGTTTTTTAAAAGTTTACAAGCTTGAATTGTGTGATGTTGGAATTCTATTAATCATGTGAGTAGCGGTAAGGATTGCTCCCCCTAAAAGGCACTAGAAACACTGACAAAAAATAAAAATGAATGAGATATTTCAACAAGATGCTTATATTTCCATTCAGCTACACCATTCTATTCAGGAGTATCTGTATACGAGATTTGATGAATAGTACCATCAAAAGTAAGTAAATGTGAAAAATTATTTAAAGTGTATTCACCTTCCACATCACAAAGCACATACTGTATGACACTAGAATGTTAAATTTCTACAAAAGCTCTAAAGTTATTGAAAATGGTAATATAATTAGATATGTGTTTCATAAGATATACCAAAGAGTAACCAGTGTAATCATTAATAAATGAAGCATAATACCTTAATCCCCATCTTTTTGTAGAAATAGGAGAGGGTGCAACGACAAGGGCGCTCAGTTGCCTCCTAGGTACCCATAGTTTGATTCCCAGCTACGACGTATTTATAAGGAATTTTCCTCCAAATGAGACTTGCAACTAAGGGATGTTGGGCTTCTAGGTCGCCCACAGCATGTGCTTCCCGATTTACCCTGGTGACCGATGGAACACTTACGTGGAGCCGGACCAATCACCCCAGACTCGACATTACCCTGCCTATCTAATCATTTATTTTAGGAGAGAGCCCCCATATATCAGAATGAATAACATCAAATGGAGTAGAAAAAAGAAAGACTTTTTAAAATGGTAAGACAGAAAATTTGGCCAATTTACAACTAGTATAATTTGAAATATCAGAACTTTTAAAGGTCCTAATACTCCTATAGAAACTAAAAACTACAAATGAGATGCTGAAACATGACTTAAATGAGAGTGACATAAATAAAAATCAAAAGATGAATGACTCAGACGAAAAGATGATAAATCTACACTCGAAGCTACAACTTCTAGTACTTTCAGTTGATCCAAAACATAGAGTCCTCCTTGCCTATGACCTATCCCAATCAACCTTTGAGATCGAGGGTCTTAAACATAATAATTAGATGGAGAAAAAGAACTAAATATCCAGACTCATATAAGACTCAGAATATAATAAACATCAATAAGAGATAAGCAAGATGTAACAATTGAATCAACATTTACTAATGACATAGAAGTAACATCAACGGTCATAATAGATATAGACAAACTAGAAGAAAAAGAAACAAAAGATGATAAATTAGATGACATATGATGGAAGACACTAAGGTCCAAAATCCATAAGGATGAAGATATACCTAAATTACTAGATGATGACAAACCTATGTGAGACGAAGCTGACATGGCAGAGGGTTGTGAAGTAAGAAACTATTGAAACTGCTCCAGCATATATAGATCATATTTTCATAAAATATCTATATAATCAGGCATGGTTAGAGAATGAATAATGCTTAAAATAATCAAATTGTACAGATATGCATCTTTATGATCTACAAAAACTGGTGTCAGGATAGCCCATGGTCAAACAAAAAACTCGAGACAGAAAAGGATGTCAGCGTAGAAATCGATAGCACAAGGCGTCGGTGTCGAAATCAGCATACAAGGTTTTCGGTGCCGAAATTGATAGAATAAGATGTCAGTACCAAAATCAATAGAAAAGAACATTGGCATCAAAATCGACAAAAATAGTAGGATGCGATAGAAACAACATAAAGCAGCAACAAGGAGCGATAGAAAAATTAGGTCAGAGAAGGAGAACATCGCTCTAATACCATGTAGAAATTAAGAAGAGGAAAATGGTAGCCATATTATTGAATCTAAAAAGAATAATAGAAATATAGAGTGATCCTGTCCGAAAGTGGAGAAGATGGTTTGCTGGGAATGTGGCTCTGCAGTTGACTGGACAAAGACTCTATACGCTGCAACACAAGGAGTGTTAGTGTCGGGCTGGGAAGGGGTTCCCAACTTTGACCCTCCAATGCTCAATTCAATCTTCGGCTCAATGGAGAAGAATAGTAGAAAATAAACAATGGCCTAGAGTAAGTAGAATAACAAACTATCACATACCTCTACCTATGGACGGAGACCCCCTTTTATAGTGTCACTGTAGCATCTGTGCACGTATCCCAAAGCATATTCACATTTGTCAAAGCATCCTAGGAAAAGATAAGTCAAAAAGTGTCCTTGGCACCTTTCCTTAAGAAAGTACGCAAATCTCTGATGTGACAGACAAGAAGCTTCTAAAGTACCATTTACTTGCTGGACATTCTCTATTGTCAATGGCACAAACTTCCAAAAGAGTACGGTAAGATATGTATGTGGATCCTACTATAGGCCGACTGGATGCCGCTCGGGTGGGACTTTGCCATCTGGGCCATACTGAATGGAGCTATCAATCGATTCTTCACTCGGACTTACTATTTTGGAGAGGTGTATTGCGTCCAATCAGACATGAGGTCTAATCGGCTAGGACGGTCGTCCGGATAACTTATCACTCGACTCGTAACCTCAACTGCAGGTTGCGAAGGGATGCAGTTTGGATGGTCTAGTTAGGGCTTTTCCGTCCGATCGGCTATGCTTGTTCGTTCGACCAACTTTGCTTGATTTGCACTTCGCCCGACCCTGTAACTTTGACCTCTATGTCAATCGGTCTCAACTGCTTTGACCTACTTTTGAGGGGCCCATCTAAATCACCGTATCATAAGCTTTTCCCTCAGATCTGGTCGAAGAAGGCAAAAAGTCCAACTAACTGAACAAATAGTATTTTTTGCATCTCCTGACCAGGCATTCTAGGGTTGAGAGTCACCTCTCGACTTGCACAATCACTGCTCTTATGGCTCTTCAAGAAGCTAATCTCTTCTTGATAGGGAGACTCAAGATTGA
This sequence comes from Zingiber officinale, assembly GCF_018446385.1. Classification (NCBI taxonomy): domain Eukaryota; kingdom Viridiplantae; phylum Streptophyta; class Magnoliopsida; order Zingiberales; family Zingiberaceae; genus Zingiber; species Zingiber officinale. Next base: position 27,813,147 of record NC_055987.1, on the reverse strand, counting down.
TGTTGCTCAGACCCAACTTGGGTGACACTTAGCCGCTTGTTGGCCTTTTATTGATCTCTTTCTAGAATGGGGGACTTCGAGGTTGAGGCCGCTCGGACCCGATGTGGACGACACTTAGTTGCTTGTTGTCCTTTTCCTTATCTCTTTCCCGAATGGGGAACTCCGAGGTTGAGGCAGCTCAGACCCGACGTGGGTGACACTTAGCCGTTTGTTGGCCTTTTCTGATCTCTTTTCCGAATGGCCACCCATACTCAGTGTCTTTTAATTGCTGCTGACGTCATCCTGATTTCTCAAGAATCCCTCAAATCCCTTGCCATTAACGTAAAACATGCTGAGCATGCCTTTTAATCATACACCTGCCACTAATTTACATTCCTCATTAATGTCACTTGTAATTGGATGCCAAGTGTCACCTTTTCCTATAGCCGAACGTGTGATGTGACTGGCAACTGTTGGGATTTGATGTGATAGTTGTCTTTTCAAATTCGATGGCCTAGATTAAGCTCATTTTCCCAAGCCCTTGATCAGACAACTCAGGTCAACGATCCCTAGGGGGTTTAAACCCTTTATTTCTTCCTTCTATACATCGTCTTCGTCTTCACCATCATTTTCTTCCTCGCTTCTTGCTTCATATTCCTTGTTCATCGCCAGCAATCCTCTTCCTATGAGTTCTTTCCTCTTTCACTTTTCGACCTTTGATCTTCATCCTCTTTCACATGGTGAATTCTCCTTCCCCCTGGCTATCCCTGGGTTGTGGTATACATCCGCCGAGTGGAATTTTAAAGGTGATGAGGTGGACCAAATGAAAATGACTTATCACCTTCCTGATGATCACCAAATCGTAATACCTTCTGCCTATGATCGCCCTCATGTGCCTCCTGATGATTTCCTTCCTTTAAGGGCCAACTGTATGTCGATCTATGATTCCCTATCCACCCCTTTTTTTAGAAGTGTGTAGATATTTTCACATCCCATTATCACAGTTAGTACCCAATTCTTTTAGATTATTGTGTGGTGTTGTCGTACTATTCTATCTGAACGAGATTCCTCTCCTGCCCTGTATTTTTCACTATTTTTATTACCCAAAATTGTCTAAGCCGGACATCTTCCTCTTCCAATCCCAAGTGGCACTATCTATTTTGAAAAAATGTCCATGTCCAATAAGAACTGGAAGTCACACTCCTTCTATATCCGACTTCTTAATCAGCCTGCTTTTTTGACCGATTGGTAGATGGATTTATCAAACTCCCCCTGGCTGGGAAAATACTGATGGGAGCCAACCTATCTCCATGTAGCCGCGCAGCTGGATAATCTGAAGTATCATATTCATAATCTACTGCTGGAGGGACCTTGTACATGTTCGGGCTAAGTTCCATCTGAGCTCGGCTGCTTGGCTCTTTTGGTAAGCCATTTCTTCTTCTATAGTTTTTGAATATAACTGATTTCTTTTTATTTTTTACATCCCAAGTCATGTTTAGGGCATTGCTCATTAGCTCTAGTAAATTGAACAATGCGAAAATTAACGCCAAAGAGCAGTTGAGCTGGAGAGCCGTGGGCTCTTGCCGATCGGGCCTTTCGAAGAGCAGACTGGCGAAGTGGTGGTGAGCCGGGTGGGAGCAAGCGATGTCGCGGCTAATATGTTACGATTCCGTAAGTGCACGGATTCATCATCAGTAATAAAGATTATCGATCCCACGAGGACCGGTTATAAGCACTAGCGATGACTCACTTAGGATTAGCTAAACTACCGATGGTTGTAAGTTATCTAAAGAAAAGGAGTTTGGAAACGAAAACGAGAACTAGTAAAAAAGAAGTAATAGACTTGGTTTATGAAGAGTCCTAGGAGTTCGGTTTCATTGTGGTGGTATCGATGTATCACATTCTATCCTTTACTCATTGTCCATCAACATGCAATCGCCGGAAGCTGAAGTATCTATTCTTAGGTACCAAATAAAGAAGATCCCTATGAAATCCTGTTACGGTTAACCCCTGTCATTAGGGGGCCTCGGTAGATCACAAGAACACTACTCTAATTGGTGTCACTAAGGATAGAGATAAGGAGCTTAGTTTGGTCTCTTACTTCCTTGTGGAGGAGTTGTCTCTCCTTTCAAGGAAGTACCCTAGATGTCCGTGAATGGGTTACCCCTGTCACTAGGACCCCTCGAGTGTATGATCTAGGATATTCTCTCTATCAGATAGGTAATTCCTACACAATCAATTAACATGATATACAGATCGAGTGATCGAAACAAAGCAAGTGAAATTATCCAATAAAATAGAGGCAAAAGTATGAGTCTACATCAGACCAATCCACAACTACTCCCTCATCTTAGAATAAGGAATCTACTCCATACACACCGGAGAAAACCCTAAAGACATAATTTTTGGATCGTGAAAGTCGATAGAGGCGGGGTGAATATCGAAATCTTTCGTCGAAAAGAGTGAGCACAGCGGAAAAGTAAATGCAACGCTAACACAGATTCTTTTAACTTGGTTCGGAGTCTGTGTCGACCCCTACTCCAAGGCTCGTACTCGTTGAGTACTTTTGTTGGGCAATCCACTAGAAATTCGAATATAGATTACAAAATTCAGTACAAGATTGCTAATAAAGAAAATTACCGACAATAAAAAGAATTAGAACAGAAAAGGAAAGCTTGTCTGAGATCACAGCGTTGCAGCAGCACGAGGAAGCAAATTGTCAATTCTGAGTTCTTGTAGGAGCTCCACCTTTGACCCTCCTTATATAGGAGGCTCGAGGCGCCTGGAACCTTCAGGGCGCCTCGACCATGATGTAGCCGACCCAACTAGGAGGATCCACGTGGCGACGACGCGAGGAGGATAAACTTTACCTCTGGGTGCTCGGACCACCATTCTTCAGAAGACTCCTTCTCCTGCAAGACAAGGTTAGTCCGAGGCAAATATATAATGTATATCCTGCAAAACAAAGTATTAGCACAATTTATAATTTTAATATAAAGAGTATGACTTAGATTCCATCTTTCCAAGACCGGAATCTAATCACGATCTCAACTTAGATTTCCAAAATGGATCTAAGTTGGATCGACGCCTAAGTTCCCTTCCCAGGAACGCGTCCTCACAGTCACTCCCCTCCAGTGGCTTACCTTTACTTACCTGCCAGACGTCCGGTCATCCCTTCGACCCGTCTGGACTTCGTGCCAGCTATCCGGTCAGCCCGTCGACCTAGCTAGACTTCGTGCCAAGCATCCGGTCAGCCCGTCGACCCGCTTGGACTTCATGCCAGCTATCCGGTTCGTCGGTCGACCTAGTTGGGCTTTGTGCCAAACATCTGGTCAGCTCGTCGACCTGTCTGGACTTCTCCTGTACACTCGGTCAGAGTGTTAGATCAACAACAAAACTAACTTAACCTATTTTGTCATTCATCAAAACCTGGGTTCGACCGTTAGTGTTAACCGCACCAACAATAATGTTAAGCATACAATTCTCAAACAAGAAGAGAGAAAGAGAAACGACGCTTATCCAACGACGACGAGTGATCTTCGGATCTAATTCTTTGCTTCTAGAGTTGATGTGGTGATGAAGGATTGCTGGACGGAGGTCCTGGATAGCGTGGAACGGCACCAAGTCGATTCTCTTTCTGACATCTCACTTCCCCGGCTCTCCCCCCTTGAGGAAAAGGGTTAAAACCCTTTTATATGCTAGGGTGCGGCTGCGGTGGCACGACCGTGTAGGGATGGCATGGTCGTGCCCTTTCTTATCTCTGGCCGCGTTGCATGCTCATGCCAATTGGCACGACAATGTGAGCTTCGGGCTCGGTTCCTGGGGCACGGCTGTGTAGGGTTGCACGTCCATTCTTTGCTTGGCTTCGGTCACGGGGGGCACAACCGTGCAAGTATGCACGACCATGCTTTGATCTACCTCTGGGTTGGTCCCACGGTCGTGCACTTCTCCTCTCCTATTTGGCCACACAGTCGTGCGAGGTTGCACGATCGTGTTCTCTGGCTCATTCCGGTACGTCGACAATCGCTATTTTTACTCTGAAAGTTGTCCCCGTCAACACAAAACTAAACAAAGAGCAGATATCCGAACAAAAGAGTATATAGGATGAGTACATGATAAAAAGAGGTGATCATGCAAAGAATATATACGTATAAAGCAAGTGAATGTGCGTTAAAACATGCATAAATGATCATAATATTTATGCACATCTCACCCCCAGACTTGAACCTTTGCTTGTCCTCAAGCAAAATGCTGCAAAATATGTTCATGAGCGCCTGGCAGTGTTTTATAATCTCTAGTGCATTTGCCTAACTCTATCAACTAGTTTCATTGATAAGCATGATTGTGGAGTAACCTAAGTATGGCCCAATCATAAGTTCTTTATGCTTGGTGCAATAAGTAACTCAAACTTTTCAAGTTTCAATTTTTTATCCTAGTTAAGTCGTCATACAATTGAGTTCTTAATGTTCCCGATGATAGGCACTTACCTGCCACACACTTAGTTCGTTGTCCTTGAATTACACAAGGTCTCAAAGGATACTACTCGGAATCAAGAGAAACATAACATTCATTTCCCCAGTAACCTAACCCGGTCTCAAAGGGGTGAATTATTAGTTTCCACTCATGACAACTATTTTTTTATCCCTTATTCAATTTTTTTTTTGGTGATAAAGAGGTGTAGTACTAGTCACAAATGCGAGATACATATGTTGGGATTTAGATTTTTCCAAATGAGCTTCCATGATCCGAGGTCATCCATTAACCAAAATGTAATTAAGAAATCACCATGGGAACAAAAGTACTAAACAATTTGGATGAATCATAACTATTTCTAAAATATTTCTACTATTCAAGCTTAAATACTTAAGTGTAGTGAAAATAAAATCCTTAAGGTTAGGCCAAAACCTATACCAAACTCCATACAATACTTAGCTTATTTCATGCTACTAAAGATAGAGAAAGGAGATACACCAAAAATACTAACACTATCTTGACAACACATGAACTAGAAAATGCTAGTCATTTTGCTATCGGACAAGTAGCAGAAAAAGTAGAAGGTTTGATGTTCTCAAGTATGCCTTAAAACTAGTTTATATATATATATATATATATATATATATATATATATATATATATATATATATATATATAGCAACATGAAACGAAAAAATAAAGAAAAGTACATATGAGATGCAAATAGAAATATGAAACTAATAAAATGCTAATAAAATATGTAAAGAGAAAAGAAAAACTCGACTCGACTCAGGTTGTGCAGACAGACACAACACCCCCCAGATTTAGACTTTTCATCATCTCAATGAAATTAATACGATGGCGGGGGTGGGGAATAAGGGGTTCCCTGATGTATGCCAGGGGGAAATCTAGGAATACCAGGAAGATGGCCAAGGTGTTGATGATATTGATAAAGGGCATCTATTTGTTGTCTAGTGATATCCATATCATTCTTAAAATTTCTCATTCTTTCTTGGTCAACCTCATAGTCATGAATGAATCCTGTCACCTGACTATGGAAGTCCCTAGTGAATTGAAAATGATCCTATACCTCCCTAAACTGGTCGTCAGATAACTTGAAGTGACCCTCCAACAATCGTTGTTGGATAATTTTGCTTCTCATGAAGGGAGTCTAAAGAGGCACGGAAGTCAGAAAAATCAAATCTAGAGGGTCCCGTACCATAGGCAAAAGAGTGTCTAGGAGGTTTCGGATGTCTGGAAGGGTGCGGGAATCCTGATGACGAGGGCTCTTGGTGGTACTCGGTTTCTTCTATAATGGAGGGATAGTCTCGAGATGTAAATCAGTAATCACCCTGTTCGCGTGGTTACGAACTGATGTGTGCTCGGGGCAAGGAAGGGGTAATGGAAAACCATTGTTCCTAGGGAAGGCAAACTCATTCTCATCCTGACAAATCATCTTCATAGCAAAACAAGAATCGATATCGATCTTGTCATTACCATGAATCACCTCTAATTCATCAAGCTCACAACCCAGATTGAATGCTATTTGGGTAATCAATCCACCAAACACTATCATCCCCGAAGATGCCTTAGCTGCCCTCAATAATGTTTGCCAAAAATGAAATCCAGAATCAAAATCTACTTTATTCAACATCGCCCAAGAATAGAGTTCTACCTTTCTAACCACCCCATCACTCTCTCCTCGACCAAAGATTATTTTGCTCATCACTCGGTGAAGGTATCTAAAGGTCAGGTTTTGCATGCGGGATGCCTTGGCTCTAGAGGGTTCATAAGGGTCCTTTGATCTGGTTATTGATGTCCAAAATTCATTCCATTTAATCTCATCATCAAATCCACGAGCACTACTAATGGGTAAACCAAAATAATTATTAAAATCACTAAAAGTCCACCGAATTTATTTATTCATCATCCTAAAAGTTATGACCCCTACGTAGTCATCCTTACAAGAAAATTTAACATCAATCAAGCTCAAAAATTCAAGGACTAGGCGGGGGTAAGTCGGTGCATGAGCGTACATAATATCATTCCAATCTAAAGAATTAATCATCCAATCTACATCATCTCTAATTCTCAGCATATCCATAGTAATGGGATCCATATACTTAGTGCATATAATTTTTCTAGCGACAAGGATATCATATCTAGCTTTTTGTTCATGATTTCTAAAAATAATATTGAACTCATTTTCGTTACCTTCGTCGCGTGCCATCCTTTTTTCTTTGTCTTTTGAAGAAGACGCCTTCCCTTTGCCTTTGTCGCCTCCCGGTGCATCTCCTTCACCAGATCCACTGCTTCCTCGATGAAGTCTCTTCAAGATCTGTGACATGGTGCAAGGTTTTGAGGGATTTCTTGTGGAGATGGGTCTTGAGGATGGGAGAGGAGGAGAAGGAAGGAAAATCGTGAAGTTGCTTCTCTCTTTCCGGATTTGTGGCTTGAAGAAGTGTTAGATCTAGATGTAGATCTAAGCAAAAATGAACTCTAGAGGTGGGAATTAGGGTTTAATGAGGTGTAGTAGTGAGGAGAAGACTTTTTGGGAGAGAAGGGGATGGAAATTAGGGCTTTTGGAGGAGTAGGTGGCACACACGGGTAGGGGCACGACCGTGTCTTATAGACACGGCCGGGTTAGGTGGGGTTCTGCCCCTTTGAGACGGAGTTAGGTTATTGGGGAAATGACTACTTAACTTCTCTTGAGATTGAGCACGCCTTTGAGACCTTGGGTTGATTGAGAAAGATGAAACAAGTGTGTGGCAGGTAAGTGCCTATCACCGATTACATGTCTATCACCGGAAACATTAGGAACTTATTTGGATGATGACTTGACTAGGACATAGATTGAAACTTGAAAAGATTGGGTCACTTTTTTCACTGTGCACAAGAGACTTATGCTTAAGTCATACTTGACTTGTTTCCATGATCATGCTTGTTAATGAAACTTTTTGATAGAGTTAGGAAAGTACATTAGGGATTATGAGTGCATTATAGAGCATATGAATTAATATTGTGGCATTTTTACTTGAGGACAAGAAAAAGTTTAAGTCTAGGGGTGTGATGTGCGTAGATTGTATACACCTGTTTAGTATATTTTGACGCACATTTGCATATTTTGTGCATGTTTTATCTATGCATTTTCGTACTTTCAGCTTTGCTTTTAGCATATTTACTCTTTTTGTTCGAATATCTGCTTTGGTGCATTTTCTGTATGCAGGAGTCGATTTTGGAGAAGAATTGATGTTCGACGCAAATTCTACAATTGAACGAAGGAGGAAGGCACCATCTCTGTTTACCACACGACCCTGTCATGGGGAGTTGCCCAGGCCGTGTGGTGATCCTCACCCTTACAGCACTGGCAGAATGAGGGAGTGTCCAGGTTGTGTGAGTATCACACGCAAGCATTCCCGAGCCAAAGCAGTGCATGGTCCTGTGTGTCACACGACTGTGCAACATTGCCAGAAGCCAAGAATGCCCTGGTCATGTCCTAGACATGGCCGTGCAGGAGTTCCAGAGCCAAAGGCAGAGCAGGCTGTGTAGATCTACACGGCTGTGCAAGCGGCCAGTAGCAGATCATGCCACGGTCGTGTGAGCATCACACGACCATGTCACCTGGGCAGTGAAGGGAATGGACCAGGTCGTGTGAGCTTCACACAGCCGTGTCTCGGGGTCGTGTGGCGCCCAAACCCAAGCTCTATATAAGGGTTTCTTCCTCATTTGAAGGGAGAACTCTCCCTTGGGAGAAATCAAGATTTAGGGCGTTCCTCCACCTTCCTGGAGGGATTTTTCGGCGATCTAAGAGCGGATTTTCAACAAATCAACTACGGGGAACAAGGATTGGATCCGAAGATGGTTCTTCATCGTAGATAAGCTTTTCTTCCTTTATCTTCTTGGATTTGAGATCAAGATGCTTGTATGCTTCTTGTCTTTGGATTTCTTTTCTTGTTCTATGGATTAGATCTCTATATTCTATATTCTAGGATGGAGGGAGTATTTATAATGTGAATTTGATGTAAACTCTTGTGGATTTGTCAATTTCCTATTTCTATGATTTTGCCCTGTTTGTATCTTTTTGATCCTGTGTGGATTGTTGTGATTGGGCTTGATTACCATACTTGATTGAATGTTTGGGTATCTTGTGGATCTTGTAAAGGTGATTCCTCACTCGATTATTCGAGGGACGTTTGTGACAGACAAGCCCGTGTAAGGACGTTTGAGGGATGATCTTAAGGGTGAAATAAGGGCATTCAAGGGGGTAGGATGGATTGGATGCATTAATCTTTCATATCTTGATGAGGTTGAGAAGAAATGAATTTCTATGTTGATTTTCCGAGGGACGCACGTGGCAGGCAAGCCCGTGTAAGGACAACATAGGAATCATTCCTAATTGATCATATTTAGGTATAGATTTCAGTCCTAGGCTGTTTGTCTATTGCAAAAGAGAACCGGCAACCTTGTACAAATGATGGGCAATTGAGGGATACGATTTGGTAGATCATCTACATTGAATGACATTACAAAGAAACCGAAACTCCTAGAACAACCCTTTTATCATAGCCTTTATTCTTATTTCTATTCTTTTATCTCTATTCTTTACTTTTCATAGTTGCACTAGTTTTGATAAATCAATTGATTAGTTGTTTAGCTAATTCGCGTTGAAATATCTTTAGTGCTTATATCAGTCCCTGTGGATACGATATCTTTCTTTATTACTGACGACGTATCCGTACACTTGCAGAACGTTAATAGGGGGGTAGAATTTGAAAATTATAAGTTTATCAAATTTTGCCAAACTAATGGATATCATCATAAATTTTTGTGTCCTAAAACCCCTCAATAAAATTGACTAGTGGAAAGAAAAAATAGGATATTACAAGAAGCGGCTAGAACTATATTAAACAAATATAACCTATGTAATCAATTTTGGGCAAAAGCAATAAAGATAGCTTGTTACATTCAAAATAGAATCTTAATAAATAAATTTTATAATAAAACCCCTTATAAAATATATTATAATAAAATATCCAACCTAAGTTATCTAAAAGTTTTTGGATGTAAAGTACACATATTAAACACTAAAGATTATTTAGGTATATTTACATCCAAATCAACAACTAACATCGTTTTAGGGTACTCCACAACTAGTAGGACTTATAGAGTCTACAATAAATGTACTCTAAAAGTTGAAGAAATAACTAATATAATTTTTTATGAAGAAAATAATTTACCTAACTTAATCAATGAAAATGATAATCAAAACACTACAAACATAGAAGATGATGAAGATAAAGAAATTAGACCTGAATCAAGTAAATTAGAAGAACCAAGTGTTAACCTTGACATAAGACCACCTAGGGTAAGAACCAATCACCCAGCTGATTAAATTTTGGGTGATCCAACCCTAAGAATTCGAACTCTACTGTCTTATAGAAATCTAACTCAAATATCTATTATCTCCAAAATTGAACCCAAAACTATAGAAGAAACCCTACCTGACTCAGATTAGATAATTGCAATGCAAGAGAAACTAGCCTAATTTAAAAGAAATCAAGTCTAGGAATTAGTACGTAAACCTACAAATAAATCCATAATTGATACCAAATGGATCTTTAGGAATAAACTAGATGACAAAGGAGAAATAATAAGAAATAGAGCTAGACTTGTAGCTAAGGGGTTCCACCAACTAGAAGGGTTAGATTATAATGAAACCTATTCACCTATAGTCAGACTTGAATCTATTAGAATGCTTCTAGCTTATGCAGCATATAAAGGATTCAAGTTATTTCAAATGGATGTAAAGTCCACCTTTCTAAATGGATTCATCAAAGAAGAAGAGTATGTAAATCAATCCCCAATACTTGAGGACTTAGACCACCCAAATCATGTCTTTAGGTTAAAAAAGACCTTATATGGATTAAAATAAGCACTTAGGGCTTGGTACGAATGACTATCAACATACCAAATATCAAAAGGGTTTAATCAAGGAAAAATAAACTCAACCCTATTTGTTAAAACCCTAGAAAAAGATATCTTTATAGCCCAAATCTATGTAGATGATATAATTTTTAGCTCAACCAATATTAAATTTTTAAAATAATTCATTAAATTAAAAAAAATGAATTTTGAAATGAGCATGGTAGGAGAACTTAATTTTTTTTCTTAGGTTTACAAATAAAATAAACTAAAAATGACATTTATGTCTACCAAACAAAATATGCTAAAGAGTTAATTAAAAATTTGAATAGAAAATTCTAAAAACATTAATACCCTAATGACAACCAATGTAAAAAATCAACTCTGATTTAGAAGGTAAACCAATAGACTTAAAATATTATAGAAGTGCAATAGAAAGTTTACTATACTTAACCGCAAGTCAACCTGTTATTATATTTATAATTGGTATGTGTGCTAGGTACTAATCATATGAACAAATATCACACTTAATAAATGTAAAAAAGAATACTTAGATACATTAAGGGAATACTAAGTGTACCTCTTTGGTACACTGGGACTAGTACATTTGACTTAATTAGGTACTTTAACTCAGACTATGCTGGGTATAAATTAGATAGAAAAATTATAAGTGGAAGCTATTAACTTCTAGGTCAGTGTCTAGTAAGCTGGTCCAATATAAATCAACACTATGTTCCTTTATTCACTACTGATGTAGAGTATATAGCCATGGGGGAATGTGTATCACAACTCTTATGGATGATGCACACTTTGAAAGACTATTAACTATAATACAAAAATATATAAGTCTTAATTGATAACATAAGTTCAATTAATTTAACAAAAAATCAAATACACCATTCATGAACTAAACACATAGAAGTTAAATACCAATTTGTAAGGGATCATGTAGCTAGGGTTGATATTGTAATTGACTATGTTTAGTCTAAGTCAAACCCTGAACTTGAGTTTAGTGCACTTAGAAGATAATTAGGGATGTGTATAGTATAGTAGGTTAATTTATAGTTTATTTATCTTTAAAATTCAATTTTTTGCTTTAAAAACCTATTTTCAAAATTTTTGAGTTATAAAATTAATATATGTTTTGAACTTTAACCCCCTATCCTTTCAAAATAAATATTTTCAAATTATACTATGGATTTAGGCTAGGTATAAATCCAGGTTTTACCCCTGGAAAGCATGATTCTATAGTTTTTAGGAGCCAGCATCACAAGGATCTTAGAACTACCCTACTTGTAATTAAAAATACTTAGAAAGGTGTGGGATTCTTAGGACTTTGTCTGGACTTCAGAATACTTATGTCTATGCACCAACATAAATCTGGGCTATAAATATCAATTCAAAGTGATCAGGTTAATGTTGGTGCAGAAAGCATCCGACGATTTAACCTAAGTTTTGATAATGGCAAAGGGTTCTAAGTTAAGGTTATTTGTTATCTAATGTGTGTGAATGAGTTTGCAGGAAAGTCCTAAGTGTACTTAGACAAAAGCCCTAGCTGCGGTTAGGTAGGTGGAAAGCCCTAGGGGGAGGGAACCCTAGGTCATAGGGGGTGGTAACCCTAGGCGGGAAGTCTTGGTGGGTCGAGGGCTTCGGGTAAAAGTCATTGAGTCGAGGACTCTAGGTGGAAATTCCTAGTGTCGCGAACCAGGTGAAAAATTGGGCGGATCGTGGAGCGAACGTCTAGCGGAAAGTCTTGGAGCCTCGGACGCTGAGCAAAAGTCCAGTTGGTCTGGAGGATCAACTGGCAACATGTAAATTCTCCTGAGTGGAGTAGGTGAGGGTGCGTTCCCCGGTGAGGGAACAGTAGGCGTCGGTTAGACCTAGGGTTTTCAGTCGGGAATCCGAAGTCAGAACCGGACAGTCCGGTAACTGTCATACATTTATGTTTATGTTATTATTATGTGCTAACTTTACGTTGCAGGATATGCTTGGTATTTTGGGACTAACATATCTTGCAGGGACAAAAGAGCAAGCTTTGCCTCGGATGAACAATACCCGAGGTGCCCTCCATGGAGCTTGGAGGCGCCTTGGGTGCAAGGACTGAGGAGTCTACGCAACGGAGATGGAGGCGCCCTCCAAAGGAGCTGGAGGCGCCATGAACCAAGGCGCGAGGGCACCCTCCATGGGATTGGAGGCGCCCTCAAGCAGATAAGGGGTGACTTCTTCAACACTCATCTTCGCTGCAAAATTGGCGGGGTTGAGGGTGCCCTCCAGGGTGTTGGAGGTGCCCTTAACGGGCTTTATATGGCAGTCTCGACCAGCAACAAAGAACAACACTTTTGAAGTAATCTTTCTTCAGCGCATTGCTAACGAGATGATCTGGCTGAGCTACAACAAGACACCGACTACCAGAAGCTTCAGTTTTATGATTCGTTTATGTCGGTATAATTTTCAGTACAAATTAATTGTAATATTCATTTGTAACCTTTTGCGAGATTATAGTTGTTGCCCAAAGTAAACGCTCAACGAGCGTGAGCCTTGGAGTAGGAGTCACTCAAGGCTCCGAACCAAGTAAAAACACTTGGTGTTTTTCTGTGTTTGTTTTACATTTTCGCTGCATTTACTCTTATCTTTCCGAAATGAAAAGTGAAAGCTATGAGCGCTATTCACCCCCCGCCTTAGCGCTTTTCGATCCAACAGTTAAGTCATCCTTTAGTCAAACTAATTGGATCACTTACTTAACTTGACTAACCAAGTGAACACCTCTACCTTATGATAAATAGCTAGTAGTTAAAGGTTAGACATTTCTTCTAAGGAAAGTAGAAGATTATTTTTAACATTTTTACAAAAATTACCTTTACTTTGATTTTTTTTTTCAATGCTTGAACTCTAGGATTAAAATAATTTTAAAGCTAACTACCCCCTTGAACTTAACGCACTTACTTAAAAAAAAATTTAAAGGCATTAATCAAGGGGGAGTTTTAAAACAAATTTAGAAAAAACATTCTTAAGTTATTTAGAGTTTTACAAAGAACACTATTTTTGATATATGTCAAAACGGGAGTAAAAGGAGTTAAGTATTTTTCAAAAAATAAGTTAAATATTCTTCAAAAAAACAAAGTTTGAAGTTTAAGTATTTTTTTTTTAAAAAAAGCAAGTTTAAGTATTTTTGAAAAATAAAGTTCAAAGTTTAAGTATTTTTTCAAAAAAGAAGGTTTTCAAAAAGTAAAGTTATATTTTTCAAAAGTGGCATTTCAAAAGTATAACTAAAGCTAAGTGTTTTTGTGTTCAAAGAAATTATTTTCAAAACTAAATATTCAGATAAAGTTTTTTTAAGGAAAAAGAAAAGCTAAGTTATTTTCAAAAAAAAAATTAAGTAACTAAAAATTTTTTTTTAAGCTAAGTATTTTTTTTTCAAAAGTTTTTAAAAGGCTAAGTATCATTTTTTAAAATAACTAAAGCTAGGATTAGCTAAGCATTTTCAATGGAATCTTTTTAAAGCTAAGAATTTAGCAAAATTTTAAAGTTAAGTTTTTTTTTAAAGCTAAGAAAGTGTTATATTTCAACTGGTAACTCTTAACTTAAAAAATTTCTTAGTTCTATTTCAATACTTAAAAACTTATCTTTTGAAAAAGTTTTTTTATGAAAATACTTACTTGTTCTTACTTGTTAGCTCTTACATTAACTTAATTTTGAACTGTATTGCTATAATAAAAAAAGAGGGAGATTATTGGTACAGAAATCACTAGATGATCGAACCCCTGAGTTTTGATAATGGTAAAGGTTCTAAGTTAAATATTATTATTGTTCTAACAAGTCTAACTGAGTGTACAGGAAAGTCTTACGGACCTGGTCTAAGCGCCCGGACCTTCGGACGCTCGAGTCAGGGCCTTCAAGGGAGCACGGGGCAGGAACCCGGACACTCCAGGCGCTCATAGTTTCTCCAGGCGACTGGACAGTCAATATTCATCTTCAAGCTGAGTTGGACCACAATGACTGGCCGACCCATGTTAGCGGTCCAAGCATCCGGAGGCGGTCCGAGCACTCGGACATAGATAAACTCCTTCGATGAAGTTTTGATGAGAACTCACCACGTCAGCACACTCCAGGCATCCGGGAGGGGATCCAGGTGTTCAGATGGGGCTATAAAAGGAGGGTTTGACTAGCAACTCAAATACAACTATTCGAACAACTTCTGCTCTTGCACGCTGCTCCGAAAATGACTCTATGATGCCCAAACGTTACTTTGACAACGACTAAGCTAAAGATCTCTTCCTTTAAGTTGTCAGTATTTCTTTTATTGTTCAAGTTACTTGTACTTAAATTCAATTGTATCTATAACTTTTTGATTGATTAGTGATTGTCTAACGAAAACATTCTCATGTACGGACCTTAGAGTAGGAGTTGTCACAGGCTCCGAACCAAGAAAAATTTGGCGTTGTGTTAGCGTTGTTTGTTTTCCTTTGTTTTTAATTCCGCTATGTTTACTTGATTGTATTTTTTTGAAAAAATCGCGAGTGCTATTTACCCCCCCCCCCCCCTCCCCCCTCTAGCACAACGATTCTATAGAGAGCATTAGTATTGGGCTAGGAAAGGGGTCCTTGGCATTAGCCCTCCGACGCTCAAGTCGGTGATCAAGTTATGAGGAGAAAATAGCGGAAGAATGTAACAACAAACGTGTAGAACTATAGAGAAGTACATACTTCCACCTATAGATGACGATCCCTCTTTTCTATGCACGCATCTCCAAGCATTTATACACTTTCCAAAGCACTCCTAAGAAAGGATACGTCATAAAGTGGTTCTGACATCTTTTTTTAAATAAGTTGGCAAATTTCTATGATTTGATGGCCTGAAAGCTTCTAAAATATGATTTGATGGACTGGCAAATCTCTATGATTTGATAGCCTGGAAGTTTCTAAAATATGATTTGTCTTGAGGGTATTCATTGAATTTTGTAGTATAAACTTCCAAAAAAGAGTACGAAACCGTAGGTTTATGGGGCCCGCGTTAGGTCGACCGACCACCACTCAAGAGGATCGCCAGCGCTGCCTCACTGAATGTAGTTAGTGACTCTGTGTGCATTCAACCATTCGATTTGTTACAAAGGAGCAGCCTATCTGATCGACCTGTCCGATCGGCCTACAGATCCGATGGGCATACAACCCCGACTAGCTAAGGCAATCGGTTGATTCACTTAAAATATAGCATTGAGGTTTGTCCGCCTTCCCAGGCTAGGCATGATATCCGACCGATTGAAAGGCTTGGTCAGTCACTCGTGCCCGACCAGCCGTTCAAGGCCCGCTCGGCCATGTAACCAATATGGGCACATCTTCGTTCTTGTTGGTGTCTTTGACAATTTCTTGACTTTGGCTGTCTCGTTAGCCGATCTTTCGTACCTTGAGCTGTGTTTTAGGGGATCTACTTTTATCATCGTATCAATTAGTAGTAGTAGTAGGCCAAGAGAAGTTTGATTTGATTAGCCATTAGTTTTGTTGTGTATTTTAAATTATTAATTTAAATTTTACTATCTGACTAATTCGGGGGGTCATCAGTCTTACCTTTAAAAAAAAACATCGATTATCATAATAAATTTAAAAGAGAAAGTGATAGTCATACACTGACTATATCACCATTCAAATACGGAAGTCAAATTTCTCACACCACACCCTCCACATCGCAATCTTTGATTGGAGTTGAGTTGAGTTGAGTTGAGTTGGAGCTGGAGCTTAGAGCTTAGAGCTAGATAATTGGTGGAAAGTGCAATATTCGAGGTAATGAATACTTCCAAGAGATAGAAAAAATAACACTGCGAACAAGAAAAGCAAAGAAAAGATAAAGGACACTGAAAAAACGATGAAATAGAGAAGACCGCTAACTAAGTGCTAACGACTTTTCTTTTTTAAGCTGGAAATAGAGAAGAACAGAAGAAGCCGAAGAAAAATAATTAATTAATTAATTAATTAAAAAATGATGGAATAGAAAAGGAAGGTTTGATTTGATCCATTTTTAGATGCAGCAGCGAGGAGAGAGGGAAGAAGATGTTTGGTTCGTTGTTTTCATTGAAGGCCTTGTAAGAAAAATAAGAGAAAATTAGAATAGAAACAGGAAAGAAAATGAAATCCGTATAAGGTGTAATGTTTGTATCAGACTGACCCAATAACGAACACTTTTAACCAATTGAGAAATAAAGATTTTAATTGAGAAAAAGAAATGTCATTCCCTCCAGCTAGACGTGGGACCAAGCCAGCAGAGGTAATCAATCACACTTTATTGTCCACTCCAAGTTCATATTTTCCATGTGAAGGTTGTTTGGCCTTATAGTCTAGTTTTTAACTCTTTTTGTATGGGATGATATCAAGCCAAGTTAATGATTTTTGGAGGCATTGGAATTTGACCGTACTGGATGCACCTCTATCTATGTTTATTGATATTAATTTTATATTTGTAAAGTCGAGATAAATATTTTTTTTTATGTGCTAGTCATTATTCTAAAGATTAGTAGATATCTGTGATTTACCTTCTTCGTGTTGACCCTAGGACAGATTGACAGGGGCGCTGGGACGAACGTATTCACTTTTATCATCATAATATTAATTTCATACCTTATTCTACATTTATATTTAAAAAATAATATTATTCCCACAAGGATGATACCTTCTCATATAACGGCCTACAAATACGGAAGAAGAGGGATCCATCAAACATCACCAAAATTTAATTGGAGATTAGTAAGATATCTTCAATGGAGAGGAGGAGGTCTTTAATTACTTTTAATCTGTTAAATTTTGTGTGAGTTTTCTGTCGCCTTAGTTAATCGATCGATTGTATGGCTGATTAATTGATTCATCAGGCTCGAAGGCAAGGTCGCCGTCATCACCGGCGGCGCTAGCGGCATCGGCGAGGCCACTGTTAAGTTGTTCGTCCGCCACGGTGCTCGTGTCATCGTCGCCGACGTCCAAGACGAGAAGGGGAAGACCCTCTGCGCCGGCCTCGGCTCCGACGACGTCGCCTCCTACGTCCACTGCGACGTCCGCCTCGAGTCCGACGTGATGCGCGCCGTGGACACCGCCATCTCCCTCCACGGCAAGCTCGACATCATGTTCAACAACGCCGGCATCATCGACCCCTCCGGCAGCAGCATCCTCGGCGAGGACGACACGACTGCGGTGTTCGATCGGGTGATGGGGGTTAACGTGCTGGGAGCGCTGCTGGGAACGAAGCACGCGGGGCGGGCCATGGTGGCGGCGGGGCGGGGCGGAAGCATCATAATCACGGCGAGCTTGGCGTCGGTGGTGGGAGCGCTGGGTCACCCGGTGTACTCGTGCTCGAAGCACGCGGTGTTGGGTCTAGCGCGGAGCGCGGCCGCGGAGCTGGGCAAGAACGGGGTGCGTGTGAACTGCGTGTCGCCGTCTGTGGTGGCGACGCAGATGACCGTGTCACTGTTTCAGGCGAACGAGGAGGAGCTGGAGGCACTGGGAGAGATGATCTCAGCTCTGAAGGGCGTAACGCTGAAGGCGGAGGACATAGCGGAGGCGGCGTTGTTCTTGGCCAGCGACGAGTCAAGGTTCGTGAGCGGCCACAATCTCATAGTCGACGGAGCCTCCAGCGTCACCAAAATATTCTAAATCCTTATCTTCTTCTTCAATAAAGTTTAAGTTTGAAATAAAGGATCGATCTCTCATCAGCTCCATTGATGTTCCATGAGTGATATTCTCACAGAATTTGCATGCGTAAAAAGGCTTTTGTTCTAGTTCGTAATAAAGAACATTGTTGTAGACTTGCAGGTAAATGCAAAAATATACAATCTTCATCATTAAACGAACGACTTTAACAAATCTTTTGAGTAAAAGATCAATTTGAAGAATTAAAGATTTGTCCAGTTTTGGAGTAAAGTTTGAGGAAAAAAAGCTTGCTTAAAAAAAAGTACGAAATTGCAATATCGGTGTTGAAAAAGAATGCACACATAACCGATTTATTATAGACATTGATGTTTCTTATATTTTAAATTGGTATTAATAAATTTTAAATCAACTGCATCACTGTATGACAATGGGTATACACATCAATTTCTTTTAATATCTTCATATTACAATTGAAAGTCCCGGGGATATGGTGCATTGGAAGGACATCTAATTATCACCCCAAATATTCTTGGTTCAATTTTTATTAAGTTTTATAATAACACACAAGAAAAATATAATAATTTAGATAAAATAATAATTAGTAGTATACATCAATAATAATTATACAGACGGCAATAATAAGTAACTTGATCAAATATTTGCATAGCCTTATTTTTTTCCTATAAAAAATCTAATCTTTCATCTATCCTTAGCTTCTTCATATCCATCTCGACTAGTTTTCTCCTATGTCGTCCGCCTTGTCATTTCATCAAACAACTATTGAATAAAAAAATAGAACTATCTAATGTAATATCCCGGTTCTGAAATTCTAGTTAAGTATGGCTTAAAAGGTTAGATGGTACTATCCATATCATCAAGGTGCATCTTCTTTTTCGGAAGCCCAAACTTAAAAACTCCAAAGTTAAACGTGCTTGGCTTGGAGAAATCTGAGGATTGGTGACCTCCTGGAAAGTTTTCCAGGGTGCGTGCGAGTGAGGACAAAGCACGCTGAAAGAACCTCCAGTGGTCTGTGGAGCTAGTCGTTAATCCGATGGGCAATTCTGGTTGCGTTTCCGATTCGGTCCGGGTGGGGCCCACCCGGGCCGGGGCATTACAGATAGTATCAGAACGACCTTGCGACCGTGAGTGCACTTGTGGCAGAAGCACCAAGGGCACCACCTAGCGAGGGAGATTCTGGGATTTGTTTGTGGTGTGATTTGTGGTTACACAACGAGGACGTTTTGTCTTTAAGTGGGGGTGATTGTAATACCCCGGTTCTGAGATTCTAGTTAAGTATAGCTTAAAAGGGTAGATGGTACTATCCATATCATCAAGGTGCACCTTTCTTTTCGGAAGCCCAAACTTAAAAACTCAAAAGTTAAGTGTGCTTAGCTTGGAGAAGTCTGAGGATGGGTGACCTCCTGGGAAGTTTTCTAAGGTGCGTGCGAGTGAGGACAAAGCACGCTGAAAGTGTTGGTGCGGGAAGCATTCGACGATCGAACCTCAGTTTTGATAATGGCAAAGGGATTCAAAGTTAAGATTCTTTGTTATCTAACGTGGTTAAATAAGGTTTCAGGAAAGTCCTAACTGCGGTTAGGCAGGTGAAAAGCCTAAGGGATGGTAACCTTAGGTTCTAGGGGGTTGTAACCCTAGGTGAAGGAAAATCCTAAGGGAGGGTAACCTTAGGTCCTAGGGGGCGGTAACCCTAGGTGGAGGAAACCCTAAGGGGCGGTAACCTTAGGTCCTAGGGGGTGGTAACCCTAGGTGGAGGAAAACCCTAAGGGGCGGCAACCTTAGGTCCTAGGGGGTGGTAACCCTAGGTGGAAGAAAACCCTAAGGGGGGTAACCTTAGGTCCTAGGGGGTGGTAATCCTAGGTGGAGAAAAACCCTAGGGGGCGGTAACCCTAGGTCCTAGGGGGCGATAACCCTAGGCGGAAAGTCCAGTCGGTCTGGAGAGCCAGACTGGCATAAGGTAATCTCTCCTGAGGGGAGTAGTTGAGGACGCGCTCACCGTAGAGGGAACAATAGGCGTCGGGTCAACCTAGGGTTTCCGGTTGAAAACCCGAAGTCAGACTCGGACAGTTCAGAGACTGTCAAACTTTCACTTTTATACTATCAGTTATGTTTTATGAGCTAACTTTGTGCTACAGGGTATTTTTGAGTTTAACATATCTTGCAGGGACCAAAGTGTAAAATTGACCTCGGATGAATAGTACCGAGGCGCCTCCATGGAGCTTAGAGGCGTCTCGGGTACAAAACCTGAGCTGGTTGTGAAGCAAGCTTGGAGGCGCCTTGAAGGAAGCCAAGGCGCCTTGGACAGCTTGATGAAGGCGCCTTGAACCTGATAAGGTTCGACCAGTTCAGCCCTTATCTTCGCGGCTGACTCGGCTCATTCAAGGCGCCTTGGTGAACAGTAGAAGGCGCCTTGAACACCCTTTATAAGGGATCTCGACCAGCAGCTCAATACAAGAAATTCCAAGTAATCCCTCTGCGACCAGCTGCTAACGACACGATCCCGAACTGCTGTGACAACCACCCGACGACCCGGAGCTCCACAACTTCAGTTTTTCTCACTGTCGTCGGTATAATTCAATTATTTATTGTTAGCTATTGTACTTCATCTTGTAATCGTTTTTATCGAGCTTATAGTTGTTGCCCACGCAAAGCGATCAAGGATCGCGGGCCTTCGAGTAGGAGTCGATGTAGGCTCCGAACGAAGTAAAATCCCCTGCGTCTTTCTGTGTGTTTATTCTTTGTTTATTCCGCTGCTTTAACTCTTACGCCTTTACGATTCCGATAATCGAAACAAAATAGTCGCGAGCGCTATTCAACCCCCCCCCCTCCCCTCTAGCGCTTCTCGATCCAACAATTGGTATCAGAGCCAAGTTGCTCTGAATTGGTGAAACCACCAATCAAAGCAGGGGGGTTACTTTTTGAAAACAAAATTAGATATCGTTTGCATTAAAAATAAAACCTTACGCCTTTCATTTTTTTCCCTCCAAAACTGTTTTCGAAAAATTAATTTTCATCTTTTCACAGTTGGTTGGAATTAATAAAATATCACGTTTAGCAAAATTCGAGATAATATTTTTTTAATATTTTTTTAATAATATTTTATTATTTTTTCTTGAAATTCGTGAAGTCCTATTTCCATCTTTTTCCCGCACTACTAATCCAAGACCAAGTCTTGGAACAAGTTTTATTGTGTTTATTTTGCGAGATTCCTTCTTAATGGCCTATGAAGATGGGTACGGCTCCACATGCCTACCTGTAATGCCCCGCCTCCTACTGACTAGGCTGTGGGGCTGAGCGTCACATTATGCTGTGCTAACTGTGCGGAAAACTGATCTAATTTAAATTTTAGTTGCTAACTGATAACTATTCTTGATTCTACATGTGCTGAAGGGTATAATCTAAAGGTTACAAGGTGTATCCTACATTCCCTATGGACTAGAAACTGATCTGCTAAGTTTCTTGGTCGAAACTGAACTTCCCAATCGATCCAGACTGAACTGGATCGATTGCTCTCTGTTGGATCGATCCATGGATCGATCCGAAGCCTTCATCGGTTGAGTTGAATCTGAACCGATCGATCGATCGATGCGCTCACCGATCGATCGATGATCGATCCAGGGCTTTCTGCACGGGACTATATTTGGATCGATCGATCAATCCAACATAAGTCAATCGATCCAATGATCGATCAAAACCTTTCGTCACGAGGAATAGCTTGGATCGATCGACCGATCGATCCGAGAGCATTCGTGCGAAGCACAGAATGCGTCACCGATCGATCCGTGCCTTCGTCACAGATCAATCGATCCATGGATCGATCGAGGACCCCCGATCGATCCATGGATCGATCGGAGTTTCTGATTTCGCACTGAAACTCTGATTTCAGCACTAGTTCGTGCCAAAATCTCACACAACAATTATACAATGCATGGAAAACATTCTAATATCTACTAACTAGCATTCTAACATGCCATAGTGCAAGGTTCATTAATTCATAGCATTTAAACCACTAGAAATGCATAAAAATGTCTTAAGAAAAGAAACTAAGTTCTTAATTTGCTAAACTCCCTAAGGATCTTCATTCCAGGTCCCTGCCACACACACCATCTCTGCATTGACCACCGGCTTCCTCTAGTCCATCTTCCCTTTACCTTTATCTGCAGTATAAGGGAAAGAAAGTATCTATAAGCTTTCGCTTAGTAAGAAACCATCTACCTCACAAAAACATGCATACGATGCATTTATGCTTTTAAAACATACCATTTGAAATATGTACTGATTAAACTAAAACATGGCATGCTATCAAACAGTACATGGAAATCAAGAGCTAAACATGGCATACTATCATCTAAAGCATATGTAACCAAAAGCTGAGCATAGTGTTATCATACATAACCATAAAAGAAATGAGCTGAACTGAAGCATAAACTGAGCTAATTCTAGCAAATGCTTAAGCTATACTGATCTCACCTAACTGTTTTGTGAGAGTTTAAAACTACATACATAATAGATGAAAATACATATACATGCTGCTGTTTGGGCCCGGCAACTGTACGTGCTATGCGCGCGTCCCTAACTAGACCCGGGTTTGCAAGTCCCGAATTTAGTAGGGTTTACTAGGTTATCTAAACCTAGGGACCGACTATAGGAGCCCAGCCCAATGGATATCTAATCCTGTACAGTGCCACTGAAAAGTAAAATACTGAATATAACTAATTATTGCTTGCCTTGCTCTTTCTAGGTTATCTGAACCTAGAGCTAGGTTATCTGAACCTAGAGGCGACTATGGGAGCCCACCCATTGGACATCTAGTCCTGCAAAAGCTGAAGCAAAGCTAAATAATCTGTAAAAATACTTCTATTGCATTTATTTAAGCTACTAAAATGCCTAAGTTGCATTTTACTGCGATAAACAATTTAATCGAACACTTGGTGTGCGCTAATTCACATCCCTTGTGTCGAAAGTCTATGTACTGCTAAACTAAAACATAAAATTCACACGAAAGCTACTTGTACTGCAAGTGAGAGATTTCTTACCTCGTACGCTAGTTTCCTTACGGTTCTAGTCGCTAGGTTTCCGGAGAAGACGATCCTTTCGATAGTCTTCTTGCGCCAACACGTTCCTCTCGCGAAGGGGAGCGTCCTTGTGTCGGAGCCGCTGCCGGAAGATGTCCCTGGGGCCCTAGGCTTGGTGCGCCGAGAGAGAAAGAGGAGGGAGAAGGGGCGTCGGCGGTGAGGGTTGGAGAGGAGGAGAAGTTGCCGAACCAAACAAAATAAACCAAACCCCACTTAACTTTTCTATTTATATTAAGTGGAAATTTCGGCCCAACTCTAACTTAAATAAAATTGTCTCCCTTTCCTTTCAGCACGGCCCTGCTGGGTTCAACTGGTTACTAGAATTATCCGTAAACCATAGGTCTCGGGTTCAATTCCCGCTTAGGCCGTTTTCGTTTTCTATTTGTTTTTGCTACTTCCGCTACTCTAAAAATTCCGGAAAAATATCTAAAATTCCAGAAAAATCATAGAATATTTCTAAAGAAATTTCGAGAATTTTCGGGCGTTACAATCCCCCATACCTTATAAAAAGTTCATCCTCGAACTTAGAATAATTCTGGGTACTTGCATCTCACGCAAATCGCCTCCCAAGTTGCCTCTTCACTGTGTGTGTTCGTGCCAAATAACCTTGAATAATGGTACTTCCTTGTTCGTAATTTCTTAACCGCTTCGGTCTATTATCTCGAATAGGCCAATCATACCATTGAGGTCTTCGCGGATCTGTCTGGTAGGGGCTCAATCACCAGGTGACATCTGGATATGCTTCTTGACATAGAGATATGAAATACATTATGGACGGTGACATTTCTGGGGTAGCTCTAGCTCATATGCTACCTTGCCCACTCTTCTGATAAGGTATGGTCCCACATATCCGGGACTTAGCTTGCCCTTCTTCCCAAAAAGCATTACTCCCTTCATGGGAGCTACTCTAAGGAACCTTGAATCCCATGAAAACTCTAAAGGTATAGCTTTTCTGGCGGCTCTGAGCTGTCTCTATCCTCTGGCGGATCCGCTGTATAGCTGCTATGGTATCTGCCACTAGATCTGTCTGAAGTTCTAGCTCTTTCTGTTCACCACTCTCATACCAGCAGATTGGAGATCTACACCTCCGCCCATAGAGAGCCTCATAAGGTGCCATACCGATGGTGGCCTGATAGCTGTTGTTGTATGCAAATTCTGCTAGACTCAGATATTTGTACCAACTTCCTTTGAAATCTAGGACACATGCTCGGAGCATATCTTCGAGTACCTGATTTACTCATTCTGTCTGTCCATCTGTCTGAGGGTGGAAAGCTGTGCTGAACTTTAACTTCGTGCCCAAAGCTGACTGTACACACTCCCAGAAGTGTGATGTGAATCTACTGTCTCTATCTGAAATAATGGTTCGTGGGACTCCATGTAATCTAACGATCTCCTTGAGATACAATTGAGCTAACTGTTCCATGGAGTAGGATATCCTGATAGCTAAGAAGTGGGCTGATTTAGTCAATCTGTCAACTATTACCCAGACGGTATCAAAACCATTCGTAGTTCTGGGTAAACCCACTATAAAATCCATAGAAATGTCTTCCCACTTCCATTCTGGGATCTGGATGGGCTGCAAGACTCCTCCTGGTCTCTGGTGTTCTGTCTTAACCCTCTGACAGGTTAGGCAGGTGCTAACATATCGAGCGATGTCTCTCTTCATCCCAGGCCACCAAAAATGTTTCTTCAAGTCCTGGTACATTTTGGTGGAGCCAGGATGCATCGCATAGGGAGTCTTGTGAGCCTCGTCTAGGATTTTCCTCTGTAGTTCCTCCTGATCCGGAACACATAGCCTGTCACCAAAATACAACACCCCGCTATCTGATATTCTGAACTCTCCACTTTCTGATTCTGCTAAACCTTGCTTGATTCTCTAAATTTCAGGATCCTGCTCCTGAGCTGTCTGGATGTCACCAAGCAAGGTAGACTCTAATGTCATGGCAGAGAGCTGTCCGACTATGAGTTCGAGACCGAAATCTGTGATCTCTTTCTGTAGAGGCGGTGACATGACTGCTAGAGATAATAGGGCAGCACTGGACTTTCTGCTGAGTGCGTCTGCTACCCTATTTACTTTTCCTGGGTGGTAGAGGATGTCTATATCATAGTCTTTGACCAGCTCTAGCCATCTGCGCTGTCGCATATTCAGATCCTTCTGAGTGAAGAAGTACTTCAGACTCTGATGATCTGTATACACTCTGCACTGAGCTCCATACAAGTAATGTCTCCAAATCTTGAGAGCGAACACCACTGCCACAAGCTCAAGGTCATGAGTGGGGTAATTCCTCTCATAATCCTTGAGTTGTCTGGAGGCGTAGGCGATTACCTTGCCGTCTTGCATCAGCACTGCTCCTAGTCCCAACTTCGAGGAATCACTATATATATCGAAGCTATCTGCATTTTCTGGTAGAGTCAGTATAGGTGCACTGGTCAATCTTCTTTTCAGCTCGCTGAAACTATTCTCGATCCTCATCCCTTTGAAATTTTCTACTCTTTACGGTAAGAGCGTGGGAAGCTATCTGGAGAAATCCTCTATGAACTTTACAGAATAACTGCTAATCCCGAGCTTCGATCTCACTAGCGTTCTTGGGTCTTTTCCAGTTGCTCACAGCTTCTATCTTACTGGGGTTTACCATGATACCATCCTTTGAGATGATGTGACCCAGGAAGGACACCTGATCTAACCAAAATTCACATTTCATGAACTTGGCATACAGCTGGTTCTGCTGAAGGGTCTGCAATACTGTTTTCAGGTGCTCTGCGTGTTCTTCCTGAGTTCTTGAATAGATAAGAATGTCATCGATGAATACGATAACAAATTTATCTAAGTATTCTCTGAATACCCTGTTCATAAGGTCCATGAAAGTAGCTAGAGCATTTGTCACGCCAAAGGGCATGACTACGAACTCGTAATGTCCGTATCTAGTCCTAAATGCTGTCTTGGGTATATCCCCTTCCTTGACTTTCACTTGATGATAACCTGATCTGAGGTCTATCTTAGAGAGCACTGCTGCTCCGTTTAGCTGGTCGAACAGGTCATCAATTCTGGGAAGAGGATACATGTTCTTGATTGTGACTTGGTTCAGTGCCCGGTAATCTATACACAAGCGCATGCTCCCGTCCTTCTTCTTCACGAACAATACAGGTGCTCCCCATGGTGAGTGACTAGGGCGTATGAAGCCTTTGTCAAGCAGCTCCTGTAGTTGCTCATGAAGTTCTTTTAGTTCTGCTGGAGCCATGCGGTAAGGTGCTTTGGAGATAGGATTTGTACCGGGGATGAGCTCTATCTCAAATTCGATCTCCCTGTCTGGTGCCCCTGGTAACTCTTCAGGGAAGGCTGGGGTAGTCACATCGACTCGGACCTCGCTAGTTGTTGGTCCTTATCCCGAGTCTTGACTATGTGTGCTAAGAACCCGTACATCCCGAATCCATCAACCTCTGTGCCTTCATAGCAGAGAGAAACTTCTTGGCCTTTCTCCGGGTTCTCCGACGAATTCGAACTGTGCTTCCGCTTCAGGTTGGAATATGACTTAATGTTTACAGCAATCGATGGAGGCACCGTATTTGACCAAGAAGTCCATCTCGAAGATAACGTCGTAGTCGGTCATATTAATCACTATACGATAGCCAAAGAGCTCTCTGTCTTCTATAGTGACCTGGCACTGCTCTGAGCCAGTGCGTGGACGCCATGATTTCTCCCGAGGGTAACATCGTAAGGAACTGGCTACTGAGTACCTCTGGAGTTCTAACTTCTCAAAGAAATGCCACGGATATGTATGAATGGGTTGCCCCGATCGAATAAGACAGTTGTACTTTTTTGTAAAATACTAATCGACCTGTAACCGTCGAGGCATTTGCTGCGTCCTCTCCGGTGAGTGAGTAGATCCTCGCATTGGTCGTGGCTGGAGGGGCTTCTAATCGCCCCTGGCTGATATGTGGACCATCTAAAGCGACGCATCGATGTAACCGGTTTGGTGGCCCCATCTTGAATCGGCTATGGTGAGGAAGACGATCTTGTTTGGACCTTGCTGGCCATATGCCCTTCTGTCGGCATTCAAAGCATCCTCGTGTGCCCTTACGACAAACTCATGGAATTTTCCACAAGTAGCACACTTTGGATAATCGGCCCTCCTTTGTAACTCCCGGTTTGCGCTTGTTGCCTGGAGTTCCCTTTCGATTAGAGCCATGGAGCTGTGGCCTGCTTGCTTCGAGTGCCTGAGCCTCCTTGGCCCTTAGTTTCTGAGAGGACTTGCTTCTGCTGCTTAATGCTATTCTGGTAATGCTCAGTGATTAGAGCACTGCTCACTAGCTCTTCGGTGGTTTGTGGCCTATGAACGCCACCAGCCACGTTCATTGCTATTTCCGGCCTCAACATCTTGAGCATCAACCGGACTCGTTCCCTTTCTGTGCTGACTAATTCAGGGCATAGACGAGCCAATCTATTGAATTGCTTCACGGCTTCCTCAACTGATAGGTTGCCCTGACGAAACTTAGTGAACTCGTCGTAGTGGCGGTTGGTGACCCGCATGTGAAAGAACTCCTCAAAGAATTCCTTCTCGAAGTCAGCCCATGTCATCTGGTTCACTAGGCGCTTCACCCTGATTCTCTCCCACTACATGCGTGCATCTCGTGTCAGACAGAAAGAGGCGCACTTCACCTTCTCGTGTTCTGGCCAGTCCAGAAGCTCCATCGTACTTTCCAGTGCTGCCTGAGAAATTCTCTGGCTTGACTCTCTGCCACTGGATCAGATAGGCTTCTCTCTGCGTTCCTACTGCTGGGGCTACTGGTACCGTAGGCTGGACTGGTGGAACCTCTAAAACCACTGGTGTCGCTAAGTTAGGTTCCGGGGTGACAGTGGGAGTGTTCTGCTGACTAGCCTTTAAGGTGGCTATTTCCTGTTGCTGTTCAGCTAGCTGCTGCTGTAACTGAGCCACTAGTGCTATAAGGTCTGGGGGAGGCACTGAACTGTCTGCCTCATGCTGGGGCTCAGTGGCTGGTGCCATTCTAGCTGGGCGTCCTCGTGCCATTTCTAAAGACATAGAGGACATACATAAATAATACAATCATGTTTATGTAACTACAATCACTAACATGTTAAGTACTATCATCAATCAATATGCTACAGTATCTACAAACATGAAAGAAAGGACATAATAAAGTGAGAGACGTTTCTTACTTGGAAGCTGCAGGTTCAATGCTGATGTGTGTGTAGGAAGTATGGAAACTGCTCTGATACCACTCTGTAACGCCCCGCCTCCTACTAACTAGGCTGTGGGGCTGAGCATCACATTATGCTGTGCTAACTGTGCGGAAAACTGATCTAATTTAAATTTTAGTTGCTAACTGATAACTATTCTTGGTTCTACATGTACTGAAGGGTATAATCTAAAGGTTACAAGGTGTATCCTACATTCCCTATGGACTAGAAACTGATCTGCTAAGTTTCTTGGTCGAAACTGAACTTCCCAATCGATCCAGACTGAACTGGATCGATTGCTCTCTGTTGGATCGATCCGCATCGCCATCGTTCTCGGTGATAACCGGACCGATCGCCGATCGATCGAGCTCACCGATCGATCCGTGATCGATCCAAGCCTCTCTATGCACGGGACTATATTTGGATCGATCGATCAATCCAACATAAGTCAATCGATCCAATGATCGATCAAAACCTTTCTGTTCGAGAATAGCTTGGATCGATCGACCGTCGATTCGAGGCCTTTTCGCTCACGACGGTGTCGGATCAATCAGGTGATCGATCCGAAGCCTTCGTCACAGATCAGCCCCCAATCGATCCATGGATCGATCGACCGATCGATCCATGGATCGATCGATGGATCGATCCAGTGAAACTCTGATTTCAGCACTAGTTCGTGCCAAAATCTCACACAACAATTATACAATGCATGGAAAACATTCTAATATCTACTAACTAGCATTCTAACATGCCATAGTGCAAGGTTCATTAATTCATAGCATTTAAACCACTAGAAATGCATAAAAATGTCTTAAGAAAAGAAACTAAGTTCTTAATTTGCTAAACTCCCTAAGGATCTTCATTCCAGGTCCCTGCCACACACACCATCTCTGCATTGACCACCGGCTTCCTCTAGTCCATCTTCCCTTTACCTTTATCTGCAGTATAAGGGAAAGAAAATATCTATAAGCTTTCGCTTAGTAAGAAACCATCTACCTCACAAAAACATGCATACGATGCATTTATGCTTTTAAAACATGTCATTTGAAATATGTACTGATTAAACTAAAACATGGCATGCTATCAAACAGTACATGGAAATCAAGAGCTAAACATGGCATACTATCATCTAAAGCATATGTAACCAAAAGCTGAGCATAGTGTTATCATACATAACCATAAAAGAAATGAGCTGAACTGAAGCATAAACTGATAGCAAATGCTTAAGCTATACTGATCTCACCTAACTGTTTTGTGAGAGTTTAAAACTACATACATAATAGATGAAAATACATATACATGCTGCTGTTTGGGCCCGACAACTGTACGTGCTATGCGCGCGTCCCTAACTAGACCCGGGTTTGCAAGTCCCAAATTTAGTAGGGTTTACTAGGTTATCTAAACCTAGAGACCGACTATGGGAGCCCAGCTCAATGGATATCTAATCCTGTACAGTGCCACTGAAAAGTAAAATACTGAATATAAGTAATTATTGCTTGCCTTGCTCTTTCTAGGTTATCTGAACCTAGAGTTAGGTTATCTGAACCTAGAGGCGACTATGGGAGCCCACCCATTGGACATCTAGTCCTGTAAAAGCTGAAGCAAAGCTAAATAATCTGTAAAAATACTTCTATTGCATTTATCTAAGCTACTAAAATGCCTAAGTTGCATTTTACTGCGATAAACAATTTAATCGAACACTTAGTGTGCGCTAATTCACATCCCTTGTGTCGAAAGTCTATGTACTGCTAAACTAAAACATAAAATTCACACGGAAGCTACTTGTACTGCAAGTGAGGGGTTTCTTACCTCGTACGCTAGTTTCCTTACGGTTCTAGTCGCTAGGTTTCCGGAGAAGACGATCCTTTCGATAGTCTTCTTGCGTCAACACGTTCCTCTCGCGAAGGGGAGCGTCCTTGTGTCGGAGCCGCTGCCGGAAGATGTCCCTGGGGCCCTAGGCTTGGTGCGCCGAGAGAGAAAGAGGAGGGAGAAGGGGCGTCGGCGGTGAGGGTTGGAGAGGAGGAGAAGTTGCCGAACCAAACAAAATAAACCAAACCCTACTTAACTTTTCTATTTATATTAAGTGGAAATTTTGGCCCAACTCTAACTTAAATAAAATTGTCTCTCTTTCCTTTCAGCACGGCCCTGCTGGGTTCAACTGGTTACTAGAATTATCCGTAAACCATAGGTCTCGGGTTCAATTCCCGCTTAGGCCGTTTTCATTTTCTATTTGTTTTTGCTACTTCCGCTACTCTAAAAATTCCGGAAAAATATCTAAAATTTCAGAAAAATCATAGAATATTTCTAAAGAAATTTCGAGAATTTTCGGGCGTTACACTACCACTTCTGTCCGGCGAAAATTTTAGATGCTGGAAAGACTAGATGGAGCACCAATTGAAGACCGAAGCAGATATATGGACTATAGTCCATATTGGATTTATTTACCCACCGAAGAAGGTGTACCCATCACCTGTGATAAGTGGGATACACAAACAATAAGAACATTCGAGGCAAATGCAAAAGCAACATGGACTCTCCTATGCGGACTATCAAATTCAGAGATTGATCGAGTTGGAAGGTTCGACACTGCTAAAGAGCTTTGGGAGAAACTACTCAAACTTCATGAGATTCCTTCAAAGTCAGAAATTGAACAAGACTGCGAACCCAAATATGAATCTCCAGAGCCAACCTCGGAACCAGACTCAGAAGAATCAGATCAGACCGATTTCATAGCACTAATGGCCAGAGAGGAAATTGCTGAATCTGAGTCTGAACTCGAGGTGGCAACAGTCAAGGGGGAGGATCCTGTCATGAATTTGAGAGGTAAGATTGTAAATTCAAAATACAAATGTCACATAACTTGTTTTAAGTGTAGGGAGAGAGGGCACTATAAAAATGAGTGTCCTACTCATAAGACTCGGCCGGTACAATCGAAGGAGAAGGAGAAAATGATCAAAAGAGGGAAGGAACAAATTAAATGCTCCAAATGCAAACAATGTTGGGTTTTTCGGGCCGCGAAAACCGCTTTTTCGCGTCGTGAAAACTCCGAAACTCCCTAGCCAACGGATCCGTGCGAAGAAAATTTTGAAAAACATACGAGTACGAGTTTCTATCTAGATCTACTCCTAGATCTACATGAAGAGATTTATTACCCTTGATGCGCGCCCTTCGTGTATCCCACTCGTCCAAACGGTGCCGGATCTCTAAGTTGTCAACGTAGACAACTCTCTATATGTATCCACACGAACGCGTAGATGGAAAAAATCACACAAAAAGTGTGCTAGCACCTTTTGATGATTCGGCCAAGTTGAGGAGGAGAGGGAGAGGGAGAGCTAGAGGAAGGAGATGAAGTGAATTGCCTTGAATGAGGAAAAATCAATTTTCTATACTATGTGTGGCCGACCACAATTGTAACTCCTCTACAATTAATGTGGCCGGCCACATTAAATGGAAAGGAGGATTGTAACCTCCATGATGTGGCACACACCTAAGTAACCATGATGATGTGGAGCATCATCATTGGTCCACATCTTGCCAACTCACCAATGAGGTGGCATAAAGTCAAGTCAAACTTGACTCTCATCTTCCTCTCAAGTCAAGTCAAACTTGACTTAATCTCTCTCATGGTTGATCTAATCCAACCATTTAATTCAAGCTAATTTAATATAATGAATCTAATTCATTTAATTAAATTGATTAAATGAGTCATAATCTAAATTAGACTCATTGAACACATGAATTAACTTGAGTCCAACTCAATTAGCCCAATTAGGATTACTCTTAATCCAATTTGATTCATCAAATGAATCTAATCCTCTTGGTTCATCATATGAACCTAATCTCCATCTAATTGTCCTTAGTGTGTGACCCTATAGGTTCTTGTAACGTTGGCAATGCCCCTAAACCCATTTAGGAGCATAAGTAATGAGTGGTATCTAGCAATACATCATTACTACCCAATGTTACAAGAATGTTGAGATCCAACATCACCTTGTGACTACTAATTGTGACTCCTCATAATATATGACAAGTGTCCTTCTATCCTAGACATCTAGATTGATCAATGTGAGGCATAGACCGTGTCATCCTCTGATCAATCTAAATCTTGAACTCCAAGTAGACTCACTCGATCAAATGAGCTCAATATCTCATATTGACTCATTTGGGCATGGCCATGCACTTCGTGGTCTCACTCTATCAAGAATATCGATGTCGCTCCCGTCATATAGGAGGGATAGATACCATCTACATCACTCACATCCCTCTGCATAATTCGTTACATACCCAGTAATCGCCTTTATAGTCCACCCAGTTACGGGTGACGTTTGACGAAACCAAAGTACATAACTCCTTATGTAGGGAACCATAGTGACTTCAGGTCTAAGGACTAGTAGTCATACTAATAGCCACATGAGAAAGTATATGACACTCATATAACGATCCATGATACTTTCTCATGGCGGGTCATTCAGTATACATTATCTAATGCATACTCATGTGTCAACTTGATATCTCTATATCCATGACTTGTGAGATCAAGTCATCGAGTTGACCTACATGCTAGTCTTATTGTATTAATATTGTCCCTGAATGTTAATACTCGACTAGGAATGATTAAGAGTAGTGTTCTCTATATCATCTCACTATCGATTCAACCAATCGATTGATATAGGTGAGAACCTTCTACTAAAGGACGTTATTATACTTAGTTTATTTGGCACCAATACAAGTAAGTATAATAACCAAAAACCAAATGCCTTTATTTATATAGAATATGATATAACAAGTCCAAAATACAATCATCAAATGATTGGCTCTAGGGCTCTAGCTAACAATCTCCCACTAGCACTAGTGCCAATCAGTGTAGGCTCTAAGCCCCAATGACCTAGTGTGACCATCATGCTTCCTCTGTGCCAAAGCCTTGGTCAAGGGATCTGCGATGTTAGCCTCTGTAGGTACTCTGCAAATCTTCACATCTCCTCTCTCAATGATCTCTCGAATGAGATGGAAGCGTCGTAGTATGTGTTTGGTCCACTGGTGTGAGCGAGGTTCGTTCGCCTGTGTTATAGCTCCATTGTTGTCACAATAGAGCTCAATAGGGTCATCAATGTTAGGAACCACCCCAAGATCAGTGATGAACTTGCGAATCCATACTGCCTCTGATGCAGTAATATACTCGGCCTCTGTCGTAGAATCAACTACTGTGTCCTGCTTCGAACTCTTCCAGCTCACAACACCACCATTAATGCAAAACACGAACCCCGACTGTGATCTATAGTCATCCTGGTCGGTCTGGAAGCTAACATCACTGTAACCCTTTACAGCTAGCTCATCATTGCCTCCATATATCAAGAAATATTCTTTAGTCCTTCTTAAGTACTTAAGAATATTCTTGACCGCTATCCAGTGACTTTCACCTGGATCTGACTAGTATCTGCTCGTCATGCTCAAAGCATACGAGACATCAGGTCGAGTACATAGCATGACATACATGATCGATCCTATGGCTGAGGCATAAGGGATCTGATCCATGCGGTCTCTCTCCTCTCTAGAAGAGGGACCTTGAGTCTTCGAAAGACTCACGCCATGTGACATCGGCAGAAATCCCTTCTTGGAGTTCTGCATGGCAAACCGAAGGAGTACCTTGTCAATGTATGTACTTTGACTTAGGCCAAGCAATCTCTTAGATCTATCTCTATAGATCTGTATCCCTAAAATGCGGGATGCTTCACCTAAGTCCTTCATTGAGAAACAAGTCTCTAGCCAAGTCTTGACAGACTGTAGCAAAGGGATGTCTTTCCCAATGAGCAGTATGTCATCCACATACAATATGAGGAAGACAGCTATGTCCCCTACAACCTTCTTGTAGACACAAGGTTCATCTTCGTTCTTGATGATACCAAACTGTTTGATTGCATCATCGAATAAAAAATTCCAGCTCCGAGAAGCTTGCTTTAATCCATAAATGGACCTATGCAGCTTGCATACTCTGCTAGTATGCTGTGGATCTACAAAACCCTCAGGTTGTGTCATGTACACATCCTCGAGTAGGTTTCCATTCAGAAACGCGGTTTTGATGTCCATCTGCCAGATCTCGTAATCGTGGTAAGCTGTAATAGCAAGCATGATCCGAATGGACTTAAACATCGCTACTGGAGAAAAGGTTTCATCATAGTCAATACCATGAATCTGCTTGAAACTTTTAGCTACCAAGCGACCCTTATAGATAAGTTCATCCATGTCAGTCTTTCTCTTAAAGACCCACTTACACCCTATGGGTTTTACCCCTTCAGGTGGATCAACCAAAGTCCATACTTGGTTGGTGTACATGGAATCCATTTTGGATCTCATGGCTTCTAGCCATTTCTCAGAATCTGGTCTCATTACAGCTTCCTGATAGGTGGTAGGCCCATCCTCTATGAGCACAACATCATCATGGTCAAACAAGAGAAATGAGTATCTCTCAGGCTGACGACGTACCCTGCGAAGAGGTATGTCTACTTGAACTGGTTGTTGTTCCTCAACTCCTTGTGGAACAACATCATCCACAACACTTTGTGGTTCCAGTTCAACTTTCATCGAGGCATCAGTGCTATTGTTCGCATCTTGAACTTCTTCAAGATCGAACGTGCTCCCACTAGTCTTTCTAGAAACAAAGTCCCTTTCTAGAAAGACCCCAGTCTTTGCCACAACTACCTTGTGCTGACTGGGAATGTAGAAGTAATATCCCTTAGTTTCCTTGGGATATCCAATAAAGTAGCACTTGTCAGATTTGGGTCCTAATTTGTCTAAGACTTGACGTCTAACGTAAGCCTCACAACCCCAAATCCTCATGAAAGACACCTAGGTATCTCTCCCAGTCCATATCCTATATGGTGTCTTTATCACGGCCTTGGATGGAACTCGGTTGAGTATAAAAGTTGTCGTGTCTAGAGCATAACCCTAAAGGTATGTCGGAAGATCTATGTGACTCATCATAGATTGTTCCATATCTAATAGGGTACGATTCCTCCTTTCGGATACACCATTCCACTGTGATGTTCCAGGAGGAGTGAGTTGGGATAGAATCTCACACTCAGTTAGATAGTCACGAAACTCATGGCTAAGGTATTCTCCACCTCGATCTGATCGAAGTATCTTAATACTCTTGCCAAGCTGGTTCTATACTTCATTCTTGAATTCCTTGAACTTTTCAAAGGATTCAGACTTATGTGTCATCAAGTACACATAACCATATCTACTGAAGTCATCAGTAAATGTGATGAAGTACCTATAACCACCTCTAGTAGCGACATTGAAAGGGCCACATACATCACTATGTATAAGTCCTAACAAGTCAGTCGCTCTTTCGCTGTGCCCACTAAAGGGAGTCTTGGTCATCTTGCCTAGTAGGCATGACTCGCACGTCTCATAAGATTCAAAATCAAATGAGTCCAGCAAACCATCCTTATGGAGC
This sequence comes from Zingiber officinale, assembly GCF_018446385.1. Lineage (NCBI taxonomy): Eukaryota > Viridiplantae > Streptophyta > Magnoliopsida > Zingiberales > Zingiberaceae > Zingiber > Zingiber officinale. Next base: position 27,777,405 of record NC_055987.1, on the reverse strand, counting down.
TGGGATAAGCGCTTGTCATTTATATGACCTAAGCGACAGTGCCAGAGATAGGTTTGGTTCATGTCATTTGACTTGAACCTCTTGGTACTAATGTTATAGATAGGGCTCTCAAGGTCTAGAATATAGAGTCTATTTATCAGAGGTGCACTACAATAGAACAGTTCGTTTAAATAGACAGAACAACATTTGTTCTTTCTTATAAACGAAAAACCTTTCTTGTCCAAACAAGAAATAGATATAATGTTCTTAGTTAAGGCAAACACATAACAACAATCATCTAATTCTAGTACAAGCCCAGAGGACAGAGATAGATGGTAAGTTCCTACAGCAATAGCAGCAACCCGTGCTCTATTACCTACTCGTAGGTCTATCTCACCCTTCGTCAATGCCCTGCTATTTCTCAGCGCTTGTACATTAGTACAAATGTGCGAAGCACATCCAGTATCTAATACCCACGATGAAGAAATGAGAGGTTGACTTCTATAACATGTATACCTGAAGTAGAAATCTTATTTCTCTTCTTCTTAAGATCTTCCAGGTATTATTTGGAGTTCCTCTTCCAGTGCCTTGCTTGTCCTTGATATAGGTGACAAAGATGTTCAACCATATCATAAGCACAAATCAACTCATGTTGCTTCTGAAGCTCAGAGTTCATGGTCGCGAGCATAAGACAGGACACATCTAATGCATCATCTTGATGCTTCTTGTAAGCATCTCGGTCTGCTCACGTGACAGTGGCAGGAGGAGCCTCCGGAATGAGTTGCTCCAGAACGTACAGTTTACGTTCTTGAGTGAGAACTATTCTCAAGTTCCTATACCAGTCTAGGAAATTTGCTCCGTTGAGCTTGTCCTTCTTAAGGACAGACGCAGGGAGAAATTGTTCGTGTTTGACGTCATGGTAATCTACAACAGAAATAAATGCAGAAATAAATATCATATTCTTAATCATTTAATTAGGCCTTTAACTAAATGATGCTCCCACTGAATTCTATAATTCATGTGGGACAAGATCCACATCATACTAACCCTTGAGTTAGCTTTGGCAAATACGCCCAAGATTTAGTATGATCGGTAGGTAACGATTACCAATTACATCTCTATGCAACTCTTGTTTATAGGATCATTATCGGCAATTATATTAAAACTTGAGTTAGCTTTGGCTAATACGCTCAAGAATTAATATAAATGTGATTTATGTCCTATCTTTCCAACCATTGAAAGAATGCCTATAGTTGTACTCGATCCAACCGAGTTAACTAGTTACTCAATCTAATTGAGTTTGACTCACCCATGCGTTGATAGGCGGGACTAAGATTGTCCCTCCGTACCCTACCAAGATAATATGTGTTGCTCTGCTTTGGCAGATTCAACAACGACATGTGATCGAGGTAGTAGTAGGTATCACGGCACGGTAGGCATTTTGAGTTGTCATGATTTAGATCTAATCTAAATGTCGATGTTGTATCATATACTCGATATAGATCTAATCTAATCGATAGAGTGCATCTTGTACACGATGTAGATCTAATCTAATCGTAAGGGTGCATCTTGTGCACGATTTAGATCTAATCTAATTCGTTAGGCACTAATTAATTACTTAATTAAGCATGTATCACATACACAAGTAATCAACTAAATTTTGTGATTATGTCATGACCCTACTACGATCTTCTCAAGCCAATGAGAAGATCAGATGGTCAACCTAAGGTCAACAGCTTCTCAAGCTCCTTCCTTTTGACCACCTTGTGTTGCTCGCGCCTTCCTCGTAACTCCGTCTTGAGTGGACCTTCCACCGCTTCAAAATTTACATTACAATTTTGAAACTCGAGTTACATTCGAGTCTAAATCTAATTTACAACCAGAATATAAATAGGGAGGCACGACGCGCAGGTCGCGTATCAAATACAACACACACAAATACATGACGGCACGCAGGCCGTATTATAAATTACAACACAAATCCAATCATATTGGGTCTTTTTGGGCCATGACTATCACAAAAATAATATATAATTCTAAATTATATATTTTTCATAATTTTCTGTAATTTTTCATATTTTTTTACAATTTTATGAGTAAATTTTTCCCGGCGGTCCCGATTAGCGATTTCGGGCGCAATCGCGGAGCAAATCCCCTTGCGAGGTTAGGGGCAGTACCCCTACCCACGATCTAACCATCGCGAGTTGCTCCTAAGCGATCCTACAGTGCCTTAGCCCGCTGTCCCAAAAAGTTTTGGGTCGAAACATTGTCGTTACGGAAAAATCTTCTCGGTAGTCAAAGCCTACAAGTGTCTAAACACTTGTGCTTCGCTTCTACGAGAAAAATACCCTTTAAAACTATAAAAATCATGAAATTACAGAAATTCACAGAATTTTTATTTTTCATAAAAACCAAAATAAACTCGTACACGCCTTCGCACGTGGCTCTGATACCACTGTTGGGTTTTTCGGGCCACGAAAATCGCTTTTTCGCGTCGCGGAAATCCCGAAACTCCCTAGCCAACGGATCCGTGCGAAGAAAATTTTGAAAAACATACGAGTACGAGTTTCTATCTAGATCTACTCCTAGATCTACATGAAGAGATTTATTACCCTTGATGCGCGCCCTTCGTGTATCCCACTCGTCCAAACGGTGCCGGATCTCTAAGTTGTCAACGTAGACAACTCTCTATATGTATCCACACGAACGCGTAGATGGAAAAAATCACACAAAAAGTGTGCTAGCACCTTTTGATGATTCGGCCAAGTTGAGGAGGAGAGGGAGAGGGAGAGCTAGAGGAAGGAGATGAAGTGAATTGCCTTGAATGAGGAAAAATCAATTTTCTATACTATGTGTGGCCGACCACAATTGTAACTCCTCTACAATTAATGTGGCCGGCCACATTAAATGGAAAGGAGGATTGTAACCTCCATGATGTGGCACACACCTAAGTAACCATGATGATGTGGAGCATCATCATTGGTCCACATCTTGCCAACTCACCAATGAGGTGGCATAAAGTCAAGTCAAACTTGACTCTCATCTTCCTCTCAAGTCAAGTCAAACTTGACTTAATCTCTCTCATGGTTGATCTAATCCAACCATTGAATTCAAGCTAATTTAATATAATGAATCTAATTCATTTAATTAAATTGATTAAATGAGTCATAATCTAAATTAGACTCATTGAACACATGAATTAACTTGAGTCCAACTCAATTAGCCCAATTAGGATTACTCTTAATCCAATTTGATTCATCAAATGAATCTAATCCTCTTGGTTCATCATATGAACCTAATCTCCATCTAATTGTCCTTAGTGTGTGACCCTATAGGTTCTTGTAACGTTGGCAATGCCCCTAAACCCATTTAGGAGCATAAGTAATGAGTGGTATCTAGCAATACATCATTACTACCCAATGTTACAAGAATGTTGAGATCCAACATCACCTTGTGACTACTAATTGTGACTCCTCATAATATATGACAAGTGTCCTTCTATCCTAGACATCTAGATTGATCAATGTGAGGCATAGACCGTGTCATCCTCTGATCAATCTAAATCTTGAACTCCAAGTAGACTCACTCGATCAAATGAGCTCAATATCTCATATTGACTCATTTGGGCATGGACATGCACTTCGTCGTCTCACTCTATCAAGAATATCGATGTCGCTCCCGTCATATAGGAGGGATAGATCCCATCTACAAACAAATGGGTCACTGCAAAAGACAATGCCCAGAAAGAAGACCCAAGAATCCAGAGGGAGAAATCAAGGTAAATAAATTTACTTTATATGAAAATCTAGTTTTTACAACACATGATTGCAGTAGTTCAACTAATCTTGCTTGCTCTAGTATAAATTTTTCTTCAAAATTAGATACGCATGCTAATAATACTATGATTAAATTTGATTCATATCTAAACAAGAGTAACTCAAAATTATTAAGTAAAAATAAGAAATTAACTTTAAAAAAATTAGGAATACAAAATAATATTTTAAAAGATAAAATTGATAAATTAGAGAAGATTGTTAATAATTTAGTCAAATCACAAAATCTAGACTTAGATTATAAGTCTAAAGTAAAACTTAAACACTACATACCAAGCTATAATCAAGTACCTTTTATTTACTAAACTTAATTTAAATATAACTCTAACCTAATTTAAATAAAATTATCAATAATGTAGGGGGAGGCTCCAGAATAACTGGCACCTCCAACTAAATTACCCGACTGGGTAACCCAACTTAATCTACCTGAAATGGATAAACAAGAGTAGACTACCCGGCAGGGTAATTAAGGTTAGATTAAAATGGGCTAGGTTTAACTTGTCCCACGGTACTGGTGAAGTTTTTGGATAATAGTACGTTAGGAAAGCTTGGGCATCGCATGTCTAAGAAGATATGACTTCGACCTGGTGCATTTAGCCAAATGGAACTGACCGAAGCTACCCTTAAATGGATCCTAACTAGTTAAACCAAGGTTTTGTATTAAGTTCAATGAGTAGGACTATTTGGAAAACCTCGAAGGCATAGTTACTTTAATGAGTTCCTTGTGACTCACCATAGCCCAGAAGTTTATCCAAAGAATGTCTACTTGTTGAACCCAAAGCTAAATCTGAATCTAACACAAAGTTAAACTAAACCCTTAAATTGAACCTCAATTCATCTCACAAAAATTATAGGATTTCCTGATTGAAAATTTAGATCGGGTGAGATGACTAAGGAATTTAAAATTCAAATTCAAAATTAAATTTGTAATTAATATTTTTTAAAATAAAAAATATTCAAAATTATTATAAAAACTCAATTTCAAAAATCTTTCAAAATTATTTAAATCTTTTAAAAACTCAATTTCAAAAATCTTTCAAAATTATTTTAATGTTTTAAAAACTCAATTTCAAAAATCTTTCAAAATTATTTTAAAAACTTAATTTCAAAATTATTTTAAAAAACTCAATTTCAAAATTATTTTAAAAACTCAATTTCAAAAATATTTCAAAATTATTTTAAAAAATTAATTTCAAAAATCTTTTAAAATTATTTTAATATTTTAAAATTTTAATTTCAAAAATCCTTCAAAATTATTTTAAAAACTTAATTTCAAAAATCTTTCAAAATTATTTTAATATTTTAAAAACTTAATTTCAAAAATCTTTCAAAATTATTTTAAAACTTAATTTCAAAATTATTTTAAAAATCTTTTAAAAAATCATTTTAAAAATTATTTGAAAAATTCTTTTAAAAATCATTTTAAAAATTAAAAATTATTTGAAAAATTCTTTAAAAATCATTTTAAAAATTATTTGAAAATTATTAAAATTTTAATTCTTTTCAAATCATGATTTCAAACTTAATTAATTGAAAATCTTCAAAACTTCAATGTTTAGTCTTTTGAAACTCTAACTTACTTTAATTAACAACTGCAGAGACAACTCCATCTCACGCTCACTCATATGCTAAACATGCTTGTTAATCTAGAATGAGTGAGATGGAAAGTTAGGAACATAAGTTTTTTTTAACCTCTCATGCTTGGACTCCTGAACTCAAAGAATTTATTAAGGCATTAATTAAGGGGGAGTGATTTTAAGTTGGTCTTAAAGTTAGTTTTTACAAGTTAGTTTTTCATTAAAGTAAGTTTTCTCCAACTAAACTTAGTTAAATTATCTTCTAAACTTAGCTACTTGGCAAGATATTTTCTCAACGCAATCATTTTTAAGCTGAAACATAGTTAAGCATTCAAATTTAGCTAAGTGTTTTTCAAAATAATTCTTTTTGAAAAGCTAAGTCTTTTTAAGACTAAATATGTAACAAAACTATTATTTTCAAAAACCTCTTTAAGCTAAGTACTTAATCAAGTATTCTTTAACTAAACTTAGTTAGATTATACTCTAAACTTAGCTATTTGGCAAGATGTTTTCTCAAGGCAATCATTTTTAAGCTGAATATATAGCTAAGTATTTTCAAATTTAGCTAAATATTTTTCTTCTTTTTCCAAAAACATTTAGCTAAGTACTTTTTAAAGTTAAAAAAAAAAAGGAATTTAGCTAAGTCTCTCAAAGCAATTGTTTTCAAATGCTAAGTTTTGCTGAAATGCTAAGTATTTTCCAAAGCATTCTCAAAATTTCATCAAAACAGTTTTTTTGAAAAAACTAAGTCTTTTTAAGGTTAAATACTTAACAAAACTATTATCTTCATAAGTTTAGCTAAGTCTTTGATAAAAGTATTTTAAAAATCTTAGCTAAACTAAGTCTTGATCAAATTTTTTTTAGCTAAACTCCCTCTTTAAAAACTAAGAATTTAAAGTGTTTAGATATCACAAAAATCTGCTAAGTTACTTTTTAAAGATAAAATAACTTTATCTCATCTAAAAGTATCTCTCAAACTAAAGGAAGAATTTTGCTTTCAAAATTATGATTTCACCTAGCTAAAAGTCTTACAAGAAAAACTAAGTATTTATCAAAAGTATGTTTAACCCTCTATTTTTCTCTTTGAAAGATAAGATAAAAATTATCTTTGAAAGTTAAGCTAAGGCCTAGATTTTCTTCACTCTCTTGGGCATTTTGATATAGGGGGAGAGTAGGAAGAAATTCAAAGAAAATTAATTTTTTTTGTTTTGAATATGCCTATGCTTTATTTATGCCTGTGAGTATTTATACTTATCTTTATTACATTTTTTACTTAACTTTGAATTTTGATTGCCATAATCAAAAAGGGGGAGATTGTTGGTGCGGGAAGCATCCGACGATCGAACCTCAGTTTTGATAATGGCAAAGGGATTCAAAGTTAAGATTCCTTGTTATCTAACGTGGTTAAATAAGGTTTCAGGAAAGTCCTAACTGCGGTTAGGCAGGTGAAAATCCTAAGGGGTGGTAACCTTAGGTCCTAGGGGGTGGTAACCCTAGGTGAAGGAAAATCCTAAGGGGGGTAACCTTAGGTCCTAGGGGGCGGTAACCCTAGGTGGAGGAAAACCCTAAGGAGCGGCAACCTTAGGTCCTAGGGGGCGGTAACCCTAGGTGGAGGAAAATCCTATGGGGCGGCAACCTTAGGTCCTAGGGGGTGGTACCCTAGGTGGAGGAAAATCCTAAGGGGGGGGGGGGGTAACCTTAGGTCCTAGGGGGTGGTAACCCTAGGTGGAGAAAAACCCTAGGGGGCGGTAACCCCAGGTCTTAGGGGGTGGTAACCCTAGGCGGAAAGTCCAGTCGGTCTGGAGGACCGAACTGGCATCAGGTAATCTCTCCTGAGGGGAGTAGGTGAGGACGCGTTCCCCGTAGAGGGAACAATAGGCGTCGGGTCGACTTAGGATTTCCGGTTGGAAACCCGAAGTCAGACTCGGACAGTCCGGAGACTGTCAAACTTTCACTTTTATACTATCACTTATGTGTTATGAGCTAACTTTGTGCTGCAGGGTATTTTTGTGTTTAACATATCTTGAAGAGACCAAAGTGCAAAATTGGCCTCGGATGAACAGTACCGAGGCGCCTCCATGGAGCTTGGAGGCGCCTCGGCTACAAAACCTGAGCTGGCTGCGAAGCAAGCTTGGAGGCGCCTTGAAGGAAGCCAAGGTGCCTTGGACAGCTTGATGAAGGCGCCTTGGAGAGGCTGAAGGCGCCATGAACCTGATAAGGTTCGACCAGTTCAGCCCTTATCTCCGCGGCTGACTCGGCTCATTCAAGGCGCCTTGGTGAACAGTAAAAGGCGCCTTGAACACCCTTTATAAGGGATCTCGACCAGCAGCTCAATACAAGAAATTCCAAGTAATCCCTCTGCGACCAGCTGCTAACGACACGATCCCGAACTGCTGTGACAACCACCCGACGACCCGGAGCTCCGCATCTTCAGTTTTTCTCACTGTCGTCGGTATAATTCAATTGTTTATTGTTAGCTATTGTACTTCATCTTGTAATCGTTTTTATCGAGCTTATAGTTGTTGCCCACGCAAAGCGATCAAGGATCGCGGGCCTTCGAGTAGGAGTCGATCTAGGCTCCGAACGAAGTAAAATCCCCTGTGTCTTTCTATGTGTTTATTCTCTGTTTATTCCGCTGCTTTAACTCTTACGCCTTTATGATTCCGATAATCGAAACAAAATAGCCGCGAGCGCTATTCACCCCCCCCCTCTAGCGCTTCTCGATCCAACAGAAAGGACCTCCAGTGGTCTGTGGAGCTAGTCGTTAACCCGATGGGCAATTCTGGTGGCGTTCTCGGTTCGGTCCGGGTGTGGCCCCCCCCCCCCCGAGTCGGGGCGTTACAGATGGTATCAGAGCGACCTTGCGACTGTGAGTGCGCCTATGGTAGGAGCATCAAGGGTACCACCTAGCGAGAGAGATTCTGGGATTTGTCGGTGGTGTGATTGTGGTTACACAATGAGGACGTTGTGCCTTTAAGTGGGGGTGATTGTAATACCTCGGATCTGAGATTCTGGTTAAATATGACTTAAAAGGGTAGATGGTACTATTCATATCACCAAGGTGCACCTTCCTTTTCGGAAGCCCAAACTTAAGAACTCCAAGATTAAGTTAATTTTCACACCCCCAAAGGAGTCCTTACCAAAAAATTTTGGCAGCATCTCCCCTGTACCGGTGACAATCTGAAGCATAAATAGAAACAAAATACATCAGCCACATGTGGCTGGAATATATACACAACCACGCAGTTATATAATCAACTCACTCGGCTGGTACAAGAATAAGCACAACCACGCAGTTATATATATATTAAACAGCCCACTCGGCTGTACTAAGAGCCAACACAGTGGAAGAACAATAACGAAAAGCTCATGCAAAACAAATCAACATACTGCTAGCCAGCTAGGCTTTATACAACAACCACAACAACACAAATAGAACTACACCACCAAATACACCAAATAAAATAAATACTGAATACAAGTAAAACGTAAGCGAAAACCCGAAACGCTCTTCGGATGTGACATAGGACCGGCAAACAGGATACTCCAAGCGACACACCAACCATGCACCTACTACTTGAAAACATAAAGGTACAAATGCGGTGGTAAGTATAGGTAACTCAACGGGTAATATATAGGATAGTGCATGATCTATAAATAAACATGGAGATCAAAAGTATACATTCTCAGCAGGGAAATAAAGAACATGATCATACTAACATATCCAATAAACACAACTACTAGTACCGGTCTATCTCACATGGTATAACGATCATAACTGACATACAAAAATGCACATACTACAACTGACAAGATGATAAACACATACCCAATCTGGAGACGACACATGGTACAATGATCAGTAAACTCATCGGATCTGCAACAAACTCACTCATAACACCTGTGCAATATAAATACTACTGCATATACATGTAAAATAAATGACATGTATGCAGCATGACAATCATATGCAACAAACATATCTCAAACAAATGCAGCAACCACAATCACATGCATCTAGTATCTACTAGGCATGTATGCAAATATATCTCCAAAGATGCACCGCGTATCATATGCAAAAATGCATATGCATGTTCCATGGTCACCCCCGCCACCTCTCTAGACACCACGACCCCTGTATGGCCGAGAGGCTTGGGTTCGTGACAAACCATACTAGCCTCTAGTACATGCACTGCTATAGGTGGCCGAAGCGGACGGTCAGCTAAGTAGTTATCTAACTACATAGCTAAGGGTCCCTGACCACTCACATCTCTAGCCCTCTGACTACTGTACCCTCAAGACTCACTACTCCAGAGTGGTCGAGGCTGACAGAACACTGAGCGGCTGAGTAAGCGCGACAGGACTAGCTCCAAGCTACCACTCTCCAATAGTGGCCGAATGGATAACTATATAAGACTGACAACCCTCTCAACCACAAGGGAGACGATAATCGTCAGTATGCAATGAATAATGAACATGATATATATATATATATATATATATAATTATGATACGAACATCATCATCATCCATGCAATCTCCAAACCACATGAGTACCCCACAATATGAATATAATCGCAATGATATCTCCGCATATCCTACCAAACACATGTACATAACTACACATGTATAATCAATATGAAACCTCCAGTAAAAACACAATAGACATATGTATATATCTCAAACATACAATCAACACAACTCCTCCAAAAGTACATACCAAATATGTGTGTACATACAACATGCAAATGTACGGTCAACATGATGACTCCTATAATACATACTCACCTATATGTACAATCCACAACATATGCACAATCAGCATGGTAATTCCAACAACCCGACAATCCCTACAAGACATACTCTACACATGTAATCACAACAGAGTAGATATCAAGAGTTGAGACTATATATGAATTAAATAGATCATCTCTAAGCTCAAGCAAAAGTAACAAGTAGGAAAAATAGCAACCAAACACGATATAAGGTAAAGTAACCTAATCCGTCAAATAACAACCATGCACCAAGCTCAAAGAAAATCTACATAGAGGCAAAGGAAGAAATACCTGCCTTTAAAAAGTCTCGTATCTAACAGAACCATCCCACGACACGCGACACATCCTCGATCAAGGCCCTGTATCATATAATGTATCAAAGTATACACATATACTACGATGTATAAATCATGCATCAAAAGAAATAGCTATCCTTAATGCATTAACTAATCCGAATTAATGCCCCCTTCTATTTATTAAATTAAAGCTACTTCTCCTTTTATGATTAAAGTGGAATCACCCTAACATTCCCTAATCAATTAGATTAGGTTCTAGTATAATTCACCTTTAACTTTCCACCCAAACCCATAGTTTCCAATCCAAAATCCCTAATCTAATATCAACAGGGAATACAGCAATACCCACCAATAAATCTAAGCAAGAACAAAACTCAACAACCTATTAGAAAACCTAAACCTAATTTAGCGACATACAAATGAGAAAATACTCAAGGTACATCACTGGAAAAACACTTACCTGGAGATGAAGCAGCCAATCCAGTAGCTCACAACACCATGATCCCTGTCCATAAGCTATAAGCACACACACACCTATCCTTCCAAGAATCAATCCATAATCCAATTATACAACAAAGGATTTGCTGAAACCCTAATTCATTATACAAAACTCACCTCAACCGTCCCTTACCTCCTCACCCGTGACCTCCCCAGCTTCAAGAATTGGAGAAGGTAGTGATTGACTCAAGAGAAGTCCACCTCTACGGCTGATCCGATGCATCCTCTAATCCAAAATAGGAAGAATATCACGAAAATAAATTCATCACACAAAATTCTTGAATCCACTGGATTTCCCAACACTGCCTTACCTCAACCGATCATCTCCAATTGGTCTCGTGCGATCAATTACATCTGGTGGAGATCCGGAATGCACTCCAGAGAACCGATTGAGAAGGAGAATCGGACAGGACTCGATCAGCCAAGGACGATGTGAATTGACTCCTCCCCCCGCCGCCCCTACCCCCTTGCCGAGTCGCTATCGCGCGCGCAAGCCTAGCCGAAGAGAGGATCGCTCCGTCGGAGATGGTCGGAAACGTCAAGATCTGGCGATGCCTTCCCTCCGACGACGCGTGATGACGAGATCCCGTTGGAAGAAGCCTCTCCGTTGTCGTCGGGTCGTTTGCTCGACGGTTGCCTTGCGCCGGCGACACCAAGAGAGGGGAAAAGGAGGAGAATCGCCGGTGGCAGTGGTGAGGATCGGGGACACGCGGGGAAGGGAGAAGAATCGGGGGTTAAGGAGAAACAAGTGGAAATTTTAGGGATTTAAAACTTAAGTTAGGTTAATTAAACTCTAAGTTAATTCCTCAATTAACTCCTACTTAGGGGTATTCCAAACAGACCTCCACTCCTATCCCCACGAAACTAGTCATACAACCTCCGTAAAAATCTAGAAAAATTTCTAAAAATTTCAAAAAATCCAATAAGGTTATTTCTCTAATAACCTTATTATCTAATTATTATTTGGGTGTCATATTTTACATTCTCCTCCACTAAAAAAATTTGGTCCCCAAATTTACTGCTCAACTCAGGGATCCTAATCCAAGGGTAACAACCAAGTAACATACCCATACGCCACTCCATCCAAGTATAATAAACATATCTCCAACCATAGTGGATAACTCAGTGGGTTATGAGCTCACCCTACTTCCGCTCAACAATCTCCAAAATTCATAACACACACTATCAACAGAGCCCCTAACATATGTATAGTACGCTCAAACTATCCATCAGTCTGAAGGTAAAAATCTGTACTAAAGCAAAGTTCCTAACCCAAAGCTTGCTATAACCTCAGTCAAAACCATGATGTGAAATCGCGGATCTCCATCCGATACACTACTCAGAGATATACCATAAGGTCCAGTAATCTCTCCACAGTATAATCCTGCTACTCAATCCAACGAATTCATCACACGGATCGATAAAATGGGAGCAAATATGTCAACTAATCAATGATTACCCAAATCATCATATCCTCTCCATGTCCTGGATGATCCCACAACAAAGTCCATCAAAACATGCTCCCAACTCCACTCCAAAATACGAGTCTACTAAAACAATCTTACTGATCTCCGATGTTCAGCCTCCATTGGCTAACATACTCGACATCAAGCTACAATATTCGCGCTGTCTTTCTTCATGTCATCCCATCAATAAAATGTTCCAAATCTCTATACATCGGGTGTCACCCGAATGTATCACAAATCCAAATCAATGTATTTCCTGCAGTAACTCCTCCCGGATAATAAATGACTCAGAAACACACATAATCTCCCACAAAGATAAAAAAAATTCATTCTTATTACTCGAGAATTCGGTATACTTGCATGAGACTACTCCGCTCATGCTATATCGGAACTGCACCAAACTCCAGGTACGATACATCTATGTAGAGTACAAATCCGTCTATACTAGAAAGTAATACACAAATCCGTCTACACTAGAAAGTAATACTAAGACGGGTGCAGTTATCAGCTTCTCATTTTAACTCTTGAAACTGATCCTGTAAGCATCTAACCAGGAAAGTTCCCTACCCTTCCTAGACAGTCCAGTCAACAACATATCAATGCTAGAGAAATCCTCAGCCACTCTCCAGCAATATCCAACTAGACCAAGGAAACAGAGAGTCTCCTATATAGACTATGACTACTCCCAACTAGTAACAACCTCTATCTCCTGTGGATCCACTACTACCCCTACTAGTGACCACGTGTCACAGAAATCCCACAGAAGACAATCAAATACGCACTACTGAACTTCGCATATAGATGTTCCCGTCGAAACATCTCTAGAACTATGCGAAGATAATGTACGAGATCCACCTAGGATCAGGAATAGATCACAAGATTGTCAACGAAGACAATGAAAACTGATCCAAACACTCTAGAAATACCAAATACATCAAGTCCATAAAAATATCTAGGGCAATATAAACCTAAATGGTGACACCAAAGTCTCATAATATACGTACAATAGACTCACTCAACCATAAGATCACCAACAGCAAGTCTGTAATCTAATCACCAACTACAAATCACTAAATCCATATATATCACAGGCATACTACACTCCATGTCACTATCAATATCAAACACCAAATAATAGATCATCAAAAGACAACATATCACCACACCTGATCTCCCAATAACCATCAATCAAAATCATCCTCAACATCAATCAATCATACTAGATAGTCTCCTAAACAAAGATAGAGTCAAAGGAAAGTATCCAACCTTCAACCCCCACTACCAACAAACTAAACGTATCCAAAAAGGTCTACCAAATCTCATCATCTCATCCCTTCTGATAATCAAATATCCACATTAAAAGGATGTCAATCCAAAGTCAAAGGGTCACACAACCTGTTGACTAAGAGCCTACCCATCAAGAAGATATCTCCACCACCCTCGTAATCATCCTATATATGTCCCTCGACAAATACTGATAAAAGGTCAAACCCTCTAATATGAGATATAGACCACAAGATCTGGTAAAATGATCACGTGGTTAAGGTCTTGAACCACCTGATAGAGACAATGTTAGCTGAGTCGTCTAACCATTGTCTTGTACCCCATCATACTGTGATTGCTCCACCCTGAGGTTCAGCAACCTCTAGTATCGAGCAATGAACACAAAGATAGAGGAACGCTACAACTAAATAGCTGATCAAAATATCTGTCAATCGATGCTCTACCCCTCGAAAATCATCATCTGAAATTATACCTAGTTACGGTCGGACCTCCTAGGTATTACTCAACTAACACCACTTCCTCCGCACTATTGCGAGGTATATATCACTAAGTACATCATTGATATCCAATCATATCCAATAGTTCCATGAGTCAGGATCTCCCATGGAACAACATTAGGCGAGTCGACTGATCATCGCCTTATAAACCATCATGCTACTAAAAGAGGTAAAGAAATACTCTCTCTCCAAACACCTCAAAGAAATCACTAAGTGATGACCTAATCTCCAAAAGCATTCTCTGCTTCTTCCTTCACGTGGTACCGGGTCACGTAAAGGTTAAGCAGCTAACTTCAACTTTCTCACGCCAAAACAAATCATATGTCTGTATGTACTCCCCAAGTTATACCCACTAGTAATGGTTATATCGCTTAAGTGTTAAGCAGGTAGCTATACACTTTTTCACAATGCGGGGTATCCTATTTGAATGTACCTTCTAAGCCCTTCAACCAGGTACAAGCAATCCATAGTCAAAATCCCCATAGAATAGGATACATCAATCCTCTATAGAGTGACTAAGCCGACAATGGTCAAATTTACCAACACCTCAAAACACCGTGAATATTGCATGCCACATTAGTGTGGACGTATACAAATTTAACATTTGTAAGAGGAGGGTGTAACCCATTAATTTTATTATCTAGTCATCCTAATTTTATAACAAATAAAATTAATAGTTGGTTTTCCTTTGGTCACACAAAACAATAGCAGTGACTCCGTTGGGGAGGATACTATTGAATGTGTTTAAGTATATACCATTACTTGATACTTAGTCCATTAAATAGGATTGTGCCCCTTCAGTTGGAGAAGATCACACGCTCCTAAATAATTTCCTATAACCATTCATAAAGGAAGTTTGATCTAGTGATCCGCAACAAACCCATCCGTTGTGGAGGGAGACACTCAGAGCCAACACGCAAGCTTGTTGCATTACTTACAAACTAGTAATGGAGACCGTGGAATTTATTAAAATCCCTCTCCCACTTAGTTATTTAAAAATGAGGATTTTAACCTATGCTAGCATATATCACACACACATCACAGTAAATAAAAGCAATAAATATGGAAATTAATTTTCCAACTATTATGGCATTTTTTGTCACTGTTCTCCGTGTGCTCCAACCCTAGCTGCTGTCATCTTTAGCCACTGCCATCGGGTCGAGTCATCGCATCTATCTTGCTTCTTATTCCGCTGCATCTCTGGTCCTCCAATAGCACCACACCTCACAAAGATACGATCCGCGACAAATATAGAATTTTACATATATCGATCCTATATTCCATAAAGGAATGTACATGTATTCTAGATTGAACAAAAATAAAATTCTAAAAATAATACAGCTCCTGTTGTATTTGATACATACAATCATGCACACAAAATAATGCCCTTGACATGTCCAAGGGTCCAATCACACACAATATCTATATGCTATAATAGTTGGAGCCTACAACCACAAAGTTAGCACATCTTACTATTATCCTGCCTAAATTATGTATGACATGTGCATAATTAATTTGAAAACCAAAACACATAGAGGCAAACCCTAGCTCTATACCAATTGTTGGTTGGTCCTAGGAAGATCGTACCGGTTCCACTATACAAAAATTTTGTACAAGTGTCAAACCTTTCCTAAATAACCTATTGTGTTCTTTAGAAATTAAATTAGGAATCGCAAACAGAACTTAACATCATTGATTCCAAATTTAACTTATCTGTTCTTAATGGTTTAGATTTGGATCGCAAGCGGAACTTAACACTATTGATCCAAATTCACCTACGTTATAAATTCCATTAAATATTAATTTCTAAAATTAGCTTCCAGGACTGCATGGCGAGGCGCATGACCTTCTTGGTTATGGGAGCATCCACCACCACCTAGACAAAGTCTTTTAAGGAAAACTAATATTTAATTTCCTTATATAACTCTAGGTTTAATCAAAAAGAACAATCGAATCACAAATTTGAAAAATAAAGAAAACACAAACACAAATTACTAATTCGAAAAACTAGATCTAATACCTCTTGTGTTTGGAATTCTAACAAAGAAAAATAACTAGCATGATGCGGAAGAAAATTACTAGTTATACCTTTTCTTTGCAAGCTAATGACCTCAAGATCTTCTGTCGTATTCCTCACCTCGTCTTGGACGTCGTGTGGGTGATGATCCTCCAAGATGAACACCACCCAAAAGAGCTTCTTCTCCTTCTAGTATTCGGCCACCACCACCAAGGAGCAAAAGAGAGCAAAGGGAAAAGAGAGGGAGAGAGGGGCCGGCCACCAAGAGGAACTCCACCAAGAGAATAAGAATTAATCTCCCTTGAGGCCTCCTCACCCCTTCTTTTATATTACTTGCCAAAGGCAAATAAGGGAAGAATTTTTACAAAAGTTAAAATCTTCCTCTTGTTTTTCCTTTTCCCTTTTATTTTTCCTTTTCTTTCCTCTTGATTGAATCAATCCTCAAATATTAATGGGATGATGATTTAATTTTATTTATTTTGGCCGACCCCTTGCTTGGGAACCAAGCAAGGGTGGCAGGCCCCTTAAAGAGGAAGAAAAACATTTTTTATAAAATTTTATAAAAGAAGAAAACCTCTTATAAAATTTTACAAGCTCTCTTTCTAAAAGTATATGTTAAAAAAGGAAAGTTTTAAAAATTAAAATCATGTTTTAAAATTTAAAACTTCTCTTCAAAAAATTTCCTTTTTTAACATGCTTACAAAAATAAAAAATTTTAATTTTAAAACTTCTCTTCCTTTTTTCTAAAACCATGAAGATGGTTAAAAAGGGAAAGTTTTAAAACTTTTAAAATTCTCTATTAAACCATATGGCCTAATTCAAATAAGGAAAATTTTTAAAAATTAAAATCTCTCTTTTAAAACTTGTAGTTTTCTACAAAGGGAATATTTTAAAAATTTAAAACACCCCTCCTATTTGAATTAATCATGGTCGGCCCCTACTTGCTTGGTCACCAAGCAATAGGGTCGGCCCCCATAGAGGAGGATGTGGTCGGTCCTTGCTTGGCCACCAAGCATTGGACCGGCCCCCTTCTTGGACACCAAGATAGACTTATATTTGGATGGACTTGGGGCTTTAATGAGGCTATGACAGGGACCTAGAGGAGAAATTAGTTTTGACCTTCCAATGAGCTTGAGTATCCCGTGTTCGTCCCGAACACACAACTCAAGTTCATCAACAATAATTCATTCCACTAGAGAGTTATTGTTGCACTACCGCATCAATCTCAAATTGTATTTATGGGCTCCTTCTTATCATGAGTGTGTTAGTCTCCCTGTGTTTAAGATAACGAATGTCCTCTAATTAAGTAAGTTACTGACAACTCACTTAATTAATATCTAAGTCCAAGAGTAGTACCACTCAACCTCATTGTCATATCGGACTAAGTCCACCTGCAGGGTTTAACATGACAATCCTTATGAGCTCCTCTTGGGGACATTCTCAACCTAGATTACTAGGACACAGTTTCCTTCTATAATCAACAACACACACTATAAGTAATATCATTTACCAACTTATTGGGCCTATTGATTTGTTGAGCTAAATCTCACCCTTTGATAAGTTAAAGAAATAAATACTAAATATATATGCTTGTTATTATATTAGGATTTAGAGCACACACTTCCATAATAACTAAGGTCTAGTTCTTTTATTAAGTCAGTATAAAAAGAACTTACCTAAAATGACCCTACTCAATACACTTAGAGTGTACTAGTGTAATTTATTAGTCAAGATAAACTAATACCTAATTATACTACGACTATATCAATGATTTGTTCCTTTTCATCTTAGTCGTGAGCAACTGTTTATAATTTATAAAGAGTTGATAACATGATCTTCAGTATGTGACACCACACACCATGTTATCTACTTTATAAATTAATTGAACAATATTATTTAACAAATAAATATAGACATTTGACCAATGTGATTCTTTTATTTCAAAAATAAATATTTACAAAAGCTAGGCTTTTAGTATACACTCCAACAATTAGATGGAATGAATTTTGGAGGTCGATAACTGGATCAAATGACCCTTATGAACCCTCTAGAGCTAAGGCATCCCGCATACAAAATTCGACATTTAGATACCTACACCGAGTGATGAGCAAAATGATCTTTGGTCGAGGAGAGAGTTAGGGGTGGTTAGAATGATAGAACTCTATTCTCTTTGGGCAATGTTGAAGAAAGTCGATTTTGATTCCGGATTCCATTTCTTGCAAACTTTAGTAAGGGCAGCTAGGGCATCTTCGGGGACAATAGTGTTTGGTGGATTGATCACTCTAATAGCATGTAATTTAGGTTGTGAGCTTGATGGACTAGAGGTTAGTCATGGTAATGACAAGATCGACATCGATTCTTGTCTTGCAATGAAGATGATTTGTCGGGATGAGAATGGGTTTGCCTTTCTTAGAATTTATGGTCTTCCATTACCCCTTCCTTGTCTCGAGTGCACTTTAGTTCGTAACCCCGTGAATTGGGTGATCACTGATCCAGCTCCCGAGAATGTTCCCTCCATCGTAGACGATATCGATTCCCACCATGAGCCTTCATCATCAGGTTTCCCGCAGTCTTCCGGACATCCGGAACCTCCTAGGCACTCTTTTTCCTATGGCACGGGATCCTCTAGTTTTGATTTTTCTGACTTCCATACCTCTTTAGAGTCACTTCATGAGAAGAATAATACCCAGCAACAATTGTTGGAGGGTCGCTTCAAGTTAACAATTGTTGGAGGGTCGCCTCTTTAGAGTCTTTTACGCATATTTTAACGCACATTCACTTAACTTATGCACATATATTCTTCACATGATCGCATCTTTTATCTTGTATTCATCATATATATTATTTTGTTCGGATATCTGCTCTTTGTTTGGTTTTGTGTTGACAGGGATGATTTTCGGAGCTTGAACAGAGATTATTGATACACTGGAACTAGCCAACAACACGATCGTGCAATCCTGCACGGCCGTGTGGCCAGACAAGAGCGGAAGGGTGCATAGCCGTGCAACCTTGCACGGCCGTGAGGCCAAGACAGAAGTAAGTCAGCACACGGCCGTGCAACCCTGCACGACCGCGCCACCCCAGACAGAGAAGAAGATTTGCACAGCCGTGCAACCCTGCACGATCATGCCTCAGGAGACAGAGCCCAAAGACCACACGGCCATGCGACCCTGCACGAACGTGCAGCCACCCCAAATTCAGAGATGGGCACGGTCGTGCCACCCTTGCACGGCCGTGCCACCGCTGCCAAACCCTAAGCTATATAAGGGGTTTAACCCTTTTTGCGAGGGGGGAGTTGAGCCGTCATTGGAAAAGAGATCTTGGAGTCATTCTACGCTGCATTGGACCTCCGTCCAACGATCTTCCACCACCACATCAACTCTAGAGGCAGAGAACTTGATCCGAAGGCCACTCTTCGACATTTGATAAGCATATTCCTTCTTCTTCTCCCCGTATCTGAAGATTATATGTTTGTCTACACTATGTTTTCGGATATTTCTCTAGCACTCATGGAGTAGATCCCTTGTTCTGGGATTAGGGAGTAGTCATGGTACGAATTGATATAAAACTCGTATTATGTTTACACTTGTTGGATGATTTTTCGTGCTTTGTTTCAATTACTTGTTGTTGATTGTGAAGAACTTGTTAACCTCGTAGAGGATTATCCCTAGATCGTACACCCGAGGGCCCTAGTGACAGGGGTAACCCGTTCACGGACATCTAGGATACTTCCTTGAGAGGAGAGGCAAATTCTCCCCAAGGAAGCGATAGACCAAACTTAGCTTTTACTCACTATTCTTAGTTTACCAACTAGAGTCGTGTCCTCAAGATTTACCGAGGTGCCCTAGTGATAGGGGTAAACCGTGACAAGACTTCATAGGGTCCTTCTCTATTTTGGCACTTAAGAATATCCACTTTACCTTCCGGCAATCGCATGATAAAGGATAGTGAGAGTAGGATAAAACAAGACACATCAATACTACCACGACGAAACCGACCTCCTAGAACTCCTCATCACCAAGTGAACACTTTGACCCTGTGACTCTCGATTCTCTCTCTCGACCTTTCTTCCTTAGATTATTCAAAACCATTGGTGGTCTAGTTAACCCTAAGTGAGCAATTGCTAGTGATTATAACCAGTCCCTGTGGGATCGATACTTTTATTACTGACGATGAATCCGTGCACTTGCGGAATTGTAACATCCTCCTACCCCAATTCATAAGTGGGGGAGCTCAATGCTCTTATCTCCCTGACCTAGTCCAGAGGAGGGATCGCTCGGCTACTATGCTGCGTCACACTACCCATGAGCGGACCAACGAAGCTAAACAGAGCAACCTGCTGCAACACACCCTGCCTGAATAAAAACCACTAACCCAAGAGTGGTTGTGTGTGTAGATCCATGTAATTGGCGATGCGCTCAACAATAATGGAGCTGTCAACCACTCAGCATGCAATCATGTAAGATGTTGCATGACACTAAGCTGAGAAATATAATGATCCTATCCCTCTCCATATAATGTATACCAAAATACGTGGATCAAATAATATGATCTAGGTACACATGTCAGTTATGGTATCTAACTAGTCCATTATATCATAAGGCATGGCATGTCACTACCTCTATAACATAAATAACAAACAAGGGTATAAATGCTAATCAGGTAACAAACAAAACATGCTCAGAAATAAATAGTGACATACCGATGCAGATAAAAACATAATTATTACTACTTGTTAAAATCTACTAAGCATATCAATATGACATTATCTAAAAAATAAGTCAAGGTACCTGCCTCAAATAGAAGATCCAATCAGACAATCCAAAGTCGAGACGCTTGTCGCGAGTCAAAGTCCTGCGTCAAATAATATATATACTTTTATTTAGCTAAAATTCAAAGGAATAGCTAAATAAAATCCTTAAGGCTAAATTAGGGTAAAACCCTAATCAATCTAACCATAAGCCCTACTTAAATTAAATCCAACAGTTGACTAGGGTTAATTGCCTTAACCCTAATCATTTCTCCTTCTAAAAGAATTTATTATAAGCATAATCACTCCAAAACTCACCCAAGTCGGAAACTTCCTTGTTGGCTCACGGCTGGAAAGCGACTATCAGAGAATGGTAACTGAAGGTGCCTGCTGCTGGAGCTTTGTGGCCGGAGCTACTATGAATTTACTGCCCTAAACAATCATTCCTATTAGCACAACTGAAATCAACACCTAATCTCTACAAACCTATACAGAAAATGCAAACTACACTTCCTACCAATCTGATCTCAGCCATAGCTTACCCCAACTCAGTGTCGACAGTTTCCTCTCTGCTGGAGAACTAACAGAACCTCTCTGATAGTGGCAGCTAGGGCACAGGTAGTTCGACTGCGATCAACTCCGTTGTGGTGTCAGCATCGGGGAGACGAGAAGAAAGGTGAAGGCTTGGCACAAAACCTCTCCTTGGCCGAAGGTGACTCCAAGGGAGGAAGAAGCTTGGTCGGCGATAAGAAGAGGGGAAGAGCTCGGCGGTGCGGCTTGAGAAGGAAGAGGAGGTTGCTCGGATGACGAAGGATCAACCGGCGCCGGCGCGACGGGGCGACGTTCGGGCGACGCTCGGGAGAGGGGAAAAATCAGCATGTCAGAAACGGAATCTAGGGCACCACGAGATGAGGGCTGACGTTGGCCCTTCCTTCTGGCGATCGGAGTTGGGCAACGACTTCTCATGGGTAGTTGCGTCGAGATCGCAATGGAGGAGGTGGTGGCTGGTTCAGGAAGAAGGAAAAGGTCAAGAGAAGAAGAACCCGTCTTCTCTTTGGCCACCCTTTTGTACCAGAGGAGGAAGTGAAGGCGTCGCGGCGACGGTTTGGAGAAGAAGAAGGCGTCGGGTTGGCTGGGAGAAGGTAACGACAATGGCGCGGCGCGGGTTCGGCGGGGATCGGGGAAAGGAAACGGGGAAAAGAGGAAAAGGAAATGAAAGAAAAAGAAAAATAAAATAAAAAATTTCAACTTTTCCTCGTTAAAATGGGGTATTCTAAACAGGCTTTCTCGGGCCCAACATTTGATCCCCGTAACCCAAGCCATACGAGCTCCGAAAAATTTCTAAAAATTTTGAAAAATTCCCTTATGGTTATTCACCCTTTTTCAGTATTTTACAATTCTTGTCTTTTAGGGTTTACCTTTGGGCATCAAGGTTCCAACATCAGCGTCACGAGGCATGAGCACAGGAGAGAGAAGTAGAAAAAGGGGTCCTCTGTGAGGGAGAAGGCTGCTGACATCAGGAGCGATCAACATCGAAGGGGTGATGCGGCATGATCGTGCATGAGGCGAAAAAAATGAAGAAGAAGAAGACCTTCTTTTCTCTTTGCTTCATGTTGAAGAAAAACCCAAAAGAAAGAAAACAATGAATTTTCCAAAATACCCTCCCCATCCACGTGTCCTCACATCCACTCACTATATCATAAGCTTCCCCTTTAAGTCTTGTCAAAGGAGATGTAAGTCCAACTAGATAGCCTATCGCAAAGGCTAAATCGCTCTTGACTACATAGCCAGATTGCTAGGCCCATCGTATGATGTTGAGTGAGCCTCTATGGTGAGCAGTCATAGTGAGTGGCGGTAAAGGTGGTACCGTGCGAGTGCCTGTGTCATGACTAAGCAAGCGATCATGATAGTAGTGATGGGTGAGCGGCTGAAGCGATGTCAAGCAAGCGACAGTAGCGGTGCCAAGTGAACGATGGAAACAGTGTCGCATCGAGAAGTGGAGTCCCTAAAATATATGGTCCCTAAAATATAGGCCCATCGTATGATGTCGAGCTAGCCGCTATGGCGGGCAGCCATAGCGAGTGGAGGTGAAGGTGGTAGCGAGCGATTGGCTGTGTCAAGACTGAGCGAGCAATCACGATAGTAGTGATGGGCGAGTGGCTAAAGCGATGTCGAGCAAGCGACAGTAGTGGAGCCAAGTGAGCAATGGAAACACTATCGAACGAGTGGCGGTAGTGGTACCGAACGAGCGGCGAAAGCGATGCCTAGCAAGCGGTGGTAGCGGTGTTGAGTGAGTGACAGAAGCAGTGTTGAGTGAGTGACGAAAGCAGTGTCGAACGAATAGCGAAAATAGTGCCAAGCAAGCGGCAAAAAATGGCACCGAACAGAACACTGAGCATATGCTGAGAAGGCGACCGAGTAGGCGATCGAACGAAGCCAAGTGGATGACCCAGCGGATGCTAAGTGGGCGGGCGACCGGGCGACCGTGCAGATGTCGAGGGGTCGGCAAAGCTAATTCTGAGTAGGTGCCTCTTGGGCGGCCCTTGTGGCGGCCCAACTGGCGGCCCTTATGTCGTCGGTCCATTTGACGACCTCTAATGTCGTCGACCGACGACCCTTTGGCCGTGTCGTTACTCACTAGGACTTTCCACCACTGGCAGTGGATTTTTGCCTTCCCCAGGATTTGAATTCTAGACCTCCAGGCTTAAGTACTAGAGTTTATGAATCCTGGTAGCCAAGTGAGTGGCGCTCATTTTGCTACTAGGATTCATAAACTCTAATACTTAAGCCTGGAGGTCTAGAGTTCGAATCCTGGGGAAGGCAAAAATCCACTGCCAGGGGTGAAGGTCGATCGGACAAGCTCTCAGGTGCCCACTTATCCGCTTCCATTAACTTCAGGGCTTAGCTCCCAGGTATATACGAGCTCAGCTCCCGCTTACATTAGGGCTTACGTGGCTTCCACTTACATACAGGCTTAGCTCCCATTGACAAACGAGCTCAACTCTTGCTTACTTCAGGACTTATCTCCCACTGACTTCAATGACACGACTCCCCGAACAGAGACTGCGAGCTTAGCTCCCCGATCAGAGATTAGGGCTCTAGATCCTCAATGCGAGACTAGGGGCACAACTCCTCGATGCGAGACTAGGGGTAAAACTTCCTGATGTGAAACTAGTAGTACAACTACCCGATCTAGGACTAGAGGCCTACAGAGGCTCAGCTCCTCAATCATATATTTTAGGGACTCCACTTCTTGATCAGATACTCAGGGGTTCTGGTCCTTACGACTCCTAGGGCTCTACTCCCTATGATTCTTAGAACTTTGCTCCATCTAAATGCCCAGGCTTTGACTATTCTCTCCCCTGACTCTAAGGACCTATGGGAGTCACGGATCGAGCACTATCACCACTATAGCCACTGTAACGATCCGGCCCTTTGGCGACCTCTAATGTCGTCGACCGACGACCCTTGGCCGTGCCGTTACTCACTAAGACTTTCCACCCTTGGCAGTGGATTTTTGCCTTCCCAAGGATTCGAACTCTAGGGATTCATAAACTCTACTACTTAGCCTGGAGGTCTAGAGTTCGAATCCTGGGGAAGCCAAAAATCCACTAGCAGAGGTGGAAAGTCCCAGTGAGTAATGGCACGGCCAAGGGTCGTCGGTCGACGACATTAGAGGCCGCCAAATGAGTCGACGACATAAGGGGCCGCCAGTGGACCGCCACAAGGGCCGCCCAAGAGGCCAAAGGGTTGGATCGTTACAGTGGCTATAGTGGTGATAGTGCTCGATCCGTGACTCCCATAGGTCCTTAGAGTCAGGGGAGAGAATAGTCAAAGCCTGGGCATTTAAATGGAGCAAAGTTCTGAGAATCATAGGGAGCAGAGCCCTAGGAGTCGTAAGGACCAGAACCCCTGAGTATCTGATCAAGAAGTGGAGTCCCTAAAATATATGATCGAGGAGCTGAGCCTCTATAGGCCTCTAGTCCTAGATCGGGTAGTTGTACTACTAGTTTCACATCAGGAAGTTTTACCCCTAGTCTCGCATCGAGGAGTTGTGCCCCTAGTCTTGCATTGAGGATCTAGAGCCCTAATCTCTGATCAGGGAGCTAAGCTCTCAGTCTCTGTTCGGGGAGTTGTGTCATTGAAGTCAGTGGGAGATAAGTCCTGAAGTAAGCAAGAGTTGAGCTCGTTTGTCAATGGGAGCTAAGCCTGTATGTCAGTGGAAGCCAAGTCAGCCCTAATGTAAGCGGGAGCTGAGCTCGTATATCACTGGGAGCTAAGCCCTGAAGTTAATGGAAGCGGATAAGTGGGCACCTGAGAGCTTGTCCGATCGACCTTGGCCGATTGAGAATTGATGGGGAGCATAGCCCCATCGCCGTCCGAAAGAGCCGGGAAGTGGATCCCTAAGATTCTGTCCAATTGGCCTTAGCTGCTCAAGAGATAATGGGGAGCTGAGTCCTGTAAACATTCGATCAAGCTGGGAGTGGGTCTCTGAGAATCTGTCCGATCGGGAGATGATGGAGAGCAAAGTCCCGTAAATATTTTGTAAAACCGGGGAGTAGGTCCCGAAGGATTCGTCCGATCAACCTTATCTGATCGAGACAGATGATGATAGGAAATAGAGTTATGTGATCATAAGTGGAAGCAGAGCCCATGCTTATAAGCATGAGCGAAGTCTTCAAGAATCGAAATCTTTTGCAGTATTGAAACACTCGGTCTCTCACCGTGCGAAAACACACACGGTAACGATACCCGATAAAAACATTGATTATCATAATAAATTTAAAAGCCAAGTGATAGTTAATACATTAACTCAACTATTCCCATCCAAATTACGGAAGTTAATACATAAACCCAACTATTCTCGCACCACTGCGCCCCACCACATCGTAACCTTTAGTTGGTGCTGGAGTATAGAGGTAGATAATTGGTGGACAATGCCGTAATGGAGGTAATGAATAAAATAACACTGCGAACAAGAACATGAAATGAAATGAAATGAAAAAGGACACTGCAAGAAGAGGAAATAGACAAGACCGCTGACTAAGTGGTAACGACTTTTGTTTTTTAAGCTGGAAATAGAGAAGAACAGAAGAAGCCTAGGAAAAATAAATAAGTTGTTGGAATCAGAAAAGGGAGGTTTGATTTGAGGGAAGAAGATGTTTGGTTCGTTGTTTTCATTGAAGGCCTTGTAAGAAAAATAAGAGAAAATTAGAATCGAAACAGGAAAGAAAATGAAATCCATATAAGGTGTAATGTTTGTATACCCAATAACGAACACTTTTAACCTAATGAGAAACATGTCGAATTAAGATTTCTATTGGGAAAAAGACATGTCATTCCCTCCAGCTAGACGTGGTACAAAGCCAGCAGAGGTAATCAATCACACTTTAATGTCCACTCCAAGTGGCTTTATAGTCTAGTTTTTAACATATTTTTTTTTTTTTTTTAATTTTTTTGATGATATCAAGCGAAGTTAGTGATTTTTGGAGGCATTGGCATGTGAGAGCGCAGGATGCACCTCGATCTATGTTTACTGATATTAATTTCATACCTAACAATTGAACTAGGGGTGTTTTGATTATGATGTCATTATCCATTGACTGAGATGTCAGGTTCGAACCTCCGTTTACGCATGCTCTTATCAATTTAAGTCCCTATTTTGGACACTGTTGACTGAGGTGTCGTTCTCGAGTCCTCTTATGAACTCATCCAGTCACATTAAAAAATTTATCCTACCTTAGTTTTGACCCCACGGGTCATCAAGGCAGTCGGGGCGTAAATCCCTGGTCCTTGTGCACCTCACCCCCACCACTTACTCTCTCGGTTGTCATAATTTACTTCACTCGAGATGGCCTAGGGTCGGGTGCGATGAGACGCTGAGGGCGAGCGATTTTATCTTTTTACCCCATGATATTAATTTCATACCTCATTCTACATTTATATTTAAAAAATAATATAATTCCCACAAGGATGATACCTTCGCATTTTACGGCCTACAAATACGGAAGAAGAGGGATCCATCAAACATCACCAAGATTTAATTGGAGATTAGTAAGATATCTTTGATGGAGAGGAGGTCTTTAGTTACTTTTAATCTGTTAAATTTTGTGTGTGTTTTCTGTCGCCTTAGTTAATCGATCCATTGTATGGTTGATTAATTGATTCATCAGGCTCGAAGGCAAGGTCGCCGTCATCACCGGCGGCGCTAGCGGCATCGGCGAGGCCACTGTTAAGTTGTTCGTCCGCCACGGTGCTCGTGTCATCGTCGCCGACGTCCAAGACGAGAAGGGGAAGACCCTCTGCGCCGGCCTCGGCTCCGACGACGTCGCCTCCTACGTCCACTGCGACGTCCGCCTCGAGTCCGACGTGATGCGCGCCGTGGACACCGCCATCTCCCTCCACGGCAAGCTCGACATCATGTTCAACAACGCCGGCATCATCGACCCCTCCGGCAGCAGCATCCTCGGCGAGGACGACACGACTGCGGTGTTCGATCGGGTGATGGGGGTTAACGTGCTGGGAGCGCTGCTGGGAACGAAGCACGCGGGGCGGGCCATGGTGGCGGCGGGGCGGGGCGGAAGCATCATAATCACGGCGAGCTTGGCGTCGGTGGTGGGAGCGCTGGGTCACCCGGTGTACTCGTGCTCGAAGCACGCGGTGTTGGGTCTAGCGCGGAGCGCGGCCGCGGAGCTGGGCAAGAACGGGGTGCGTGTGAACTGCGTGTCGCCGTCTGTGGTGGCGACGCAGATGACTGTGTCACTGTTTCAGGCGAACGAGGAGGAGCTGGAGGCATTGGGAGAGATGATCTCAGCTCTGAAGGGCGTAACGCTGAAGGCGGAGGACATAGCGGAGGCGGCGTTGTTCTTGGCCAGCGACGAGTCAAGGTTCGTGAGCGGCCACAATCTCATAGTCGACGGAGCCTCCAGCGTCACCAAAATATTCTAAATCCTTATCTTCTTCTTCAATAAAGTTTAAGTTTGAAATAAAGGATCGATCTCTCATCAGCTCCATTGATGTTCCATGAGTGATATTCTCATAGAATTTGCATGCGTAAACAGTCTTTTGTTCTAGTTCGTAATAAAGAACATTGTTGTAGACTTGCAGGTAAATGCAAAAATATACAATCTTCATCATTAAAAGAACGACTTTAACAAATCTTTTAAGTAAAAGATCAATTTGAAGAATTAAAGATTTGTCCAGTTTTGGAGTAAAGTTTGAGGAAAAAAAGCTTGCTTAAAAAAAAGTACGAAATTGCAATATCGGTGTTGAAAAAGAATGCACACATAACCGATTTATTATAGACATTAATGTTTCTTATATTTTAAATTGGTATTAATAAATTTTAAATCAGCTGCATCACTGTATGACAATGGGTATACACATCAATTTCTTTTAATATCTTCATATTACAATTGAAAGTCCCGGGGATATGGTGCATTGGAAGGACATCTAATTATCACCCCAAATATTCTTAGTTCAATTTTTATTAAGTTTTATAATAACACACCAGAAAAATATAATAATTTAGATAAAATAATAATTAGTAGTATACATCAATAATAATTATACAGACGGCAAAAATAAGTAACTTGATCAAATATTTGCATAGTCTTATTTTTTTTTCCTATAAAAAATCTAATCTTTCATCTATCCTTAGCTTCTTCATATCCATCTCGACTAGTTTTCTCCTATGTCGTCCGCCTTGTCATTTCATCAAACAACTATTGAATAAAAAAATAGAACTATCTAATGTAATATCCCGGTTCTGAAATTCTAGTTACGTATGGCTTAAAAGGTTAGATGGTGCTATCCATATCATCAAGGTGCATCTTCTTTTTCGGAAGCCCAAACTTAAAAACTCCAAAGTTAAGCGTGCTTGGCTTGGAGAAATCTGAGGATTGGTGACCTCCTGGAAAGTTTTCCAGGGTGCGTGCGAGTGAGGACAAAGCACGCTGAAAGAACCTCCAGTGGTCTGTGGAGCTAGTCGTTAATCCGATGGGCAATTCTGGTGGCGTTTCCGATTCGGTCCGGGTGGGGCCCACCCGGGCCGGGGCATTACAGATAGTATCAGAATGACCTTGCGACCGTGAGTGCACTTGTGGCAGAAGCACCAAGGGCACCACCTAGCGAGGGAGATTCTGGGATTTGTTTGTGGTGTGATTTGTGGTTACACAACGAGGACGTTTTGTCTTTAAGTGGGGGTTTGATTGTAATACCCCGGTTCTGAGATTCTAGTTAAGTATGGCTTAAAAGGGTAGATGGTACTATCCATATCATCAAGGTGCACCTTTCTTTTCGGAAGCCCAAACTTAAAAACTCAAAAGTTAAGTGTGCTTGGCTTGGAGAAGTCTGAGGATGGGTGACCTCCTGGGAAGTTTTCTAAGGTGCGTGCGAGTGAGGACAAAGCACGCTGAAAGTGTTGGTGCGGGAAGCATCCGACGATCGAACCTCAGTTTTGATAATGGCAAAGGGATTCAAAGTTAAGATTCTTTGTTATCTAATGTGGTTAAATAAGGTTTCAGGAAAGTCCTAACTGCGGTTAGGCAGGTGAAAATCCTAAGGGATGGGAACCTTAGGTTCTAGGGGGTTGTAACCCTAGGTGAAGGAAAATCCTAAGGGAGGGTAACCTTAGGTCCTAGGGGGCGGTAACCCTAGGTGGAGGAAACCCTAAGGGGCGGTAACCTTAGGGGGAGGAAAACCCTAAGGGGCGGCAACCTTAGGTCCTAGGGGGTGGTAACCCTAGGTGGAAGAAAACCCTAAGGGGGGTAACCTTAGGTCCTAGGGGGTGGTAATCCTAGGTGGAGAAAAACCCTAGGGGGCGGTAACCCTAGGTCCTAGGGGGCGATAACCCTAGGCGGAAAGTCCAGTCGGTCTGGAGAGCCAGACTGGCATAAGGTAATCTCTCCTGAGGGGAGTAGTTGAGGACGCGCTCCCCGTAGAGGGAACAATAGGCGTCGGGTCAACCTAGGGTTTCCGGTTGAAAACCCGAAGTCAGACTCGGACAGTTCAGAGACTGTCAAACTTTCACTTTTATACTATCAGTTATGTTTTATGAGCTAACTTTGTGCTACAGGGTATTTTTGAGTTTAACATATCTTGCAGGGACCAAAGTGTAAAATTGACCTCGGATGAACAGTGCCGAGGCGCCTCCATGGAGCTTAGAGGCGTCTCGGGTACAAAACCTGAGCTGGTTGTGAAGCAAGCTTGGAGGCGCCTTGAAGGAAGCCAAGGCGCCTTGGACAGCTTGATGAAGGCGCCTTGGAGAGGCTGAAGGCGCCTTGAACCTGATAAGGTTCGACCAGTTCAGCCCTTATCTTCGCAGCTGACTCGGCTCATTCAAGGCGCCTTGGTGAACAGTAGAAGGCGCCTTGAACACCCTTTATAAGGGATCTCGACCAGCAGCTCAATACAAGAAATTCCAAGTAATCCCTCTGCGACCAACTGCTAACGACACGATCCCGAACTGCTGTGACAACCACCCGACGACCCGGAGCTCCACAACTTCAGTTTTTCTCACTGTCGTCGGTATAATTCAATTATTTATTGTTAGCTATTGTACTTCATCTTGTAATCGTTTTTATCGAGCTTATAGTTGTTGCCCACGCAAAGCGATCAAGGATCGCGGGCCTTCGAGTAGGAGTCGATCTAGGCTCCGAACGAAGTAAAATCCCCTGCGTCTTTCTGTGTGTTTATTCTTTGTTTATTCCGCTGCTTTAACTCTTACGCCTTTACGATTCCGATAATCGAAACAAAATAGCCGCGAGCGCTATTCAACCCCCCCTCCCCTCTAGCGCTTCTCGATCCAACAATTGGTATCAGAGCCAAGTTGCTCTGAATTGGTGAAACCACCAATCAAAGCAGGGGGGTTACTTTTTGAAAACAAAATTAGATATCGTTTGCATTAAAAATAAAACCTTACGCCTTTCATTTTTTTCCCTCCAAAAATGTTTTCGAAAAATTAATTTTCATCTTTTCACAGTTGGTTGAAATTAATAAAATATCACGTTTAGCAAAATTCGAGATAATATTTTTTTAATATTTTTTTAATAATATTTTATTATTTTTTCTTGATATTCGTGAAGTCCTATTTCCATCTTTTTCCCGCACTACTAATCCAAGACCAAGTCTTGGAACAAGTTTTATTGTGTTTATTTTGCGAGATTCCTTCTTAATGGCCTATGAAGATGGGTACGGCTCCACATGCCTACCTGTAATGCCCCGCCTCCTACTGACTAGGCTGTGGGGCTGAGCGTCACATTATGCTGTGCTAACTGTGCGGAAAACTGATCTAATTTAAATTTTAGTTGCTAACTGATAACTATTCTTGATTCTACATGTGCTGAAGGGTATAATCTAAAGGTTACAAGGTGTATCCTACATTCCCTATGGACTAGAAACTGATCTGCTAAGTTTCTTGGTCGAAACTGAACTTCCCAATCGATCCAGACTGAACTGGATCGATTGCTCTCTGTTGGATCGATCCAGACTGCTACTGTGCTCGGGTGATAATCTGGACCGATCGGCTGATCGATCCAGGCTCATCGATCCAGCGTGCTTCTGTGCACGGGACTATATTTGGATCGATCGGCTGATCAATCCAACATAAGTCAATCGATCCAATGATCGATCAAAAACCTTTCTGTTCGCGAGGAATAGCTTGGATCGATCGACCGATCGATCCAGAGGCCTTCTGTTCGCGACAGAATGTGTCTGGATCAATCGGCTGATCGATCCAGAAGCCTTCTGTTCGCAGAATCAGCCCCCAATCGATCCATGGATCGATCGGAGTTTCTGATTTCGCACTGAAACTCTGATTTCAGTACTAGTTCGTGCCAAAATCTCACACAACAATTATACAATGCATGGAAAACATTCTAATATCTACTAACTAGCATTCTAACATGCCATAGTGCAAGGTTCATTAATTCATAGCATTTAAACCACTAGAAATGCATAAAAATGTCTTAAGAAAAGAAACTAAGTTCTTAATTTGCTAAACTCCCTAAGGATCTTCATTCCAGGTCCCTGCCACACACACCATCTCTGCATTGACCACCGGCTTCCTCTAGTCCATCTTCCCTTTACCTTTATCTGCAGTATAAGGGAAAGAAAGTATCTATAAGCTTTCGCTTAGTAAGAAACCATCTACCTCACAAAAACATGCATACAATGCATTTATGCTTTTAAAACATACCATTTGAAATATGTACTGATTAAACTAAAACATGGCATGCTATCAAACAGAACATGGAAATCAAGAGCTAAACATGGCATACTATCATCTAAAGCATATGTAACCAAAAGCTGAGCTTAGTGTTATCATACATAACCATAAAAGAAATGAGCTGAACTGAAGCATAAACTGAGCTAATTCTAGCAAATGCTTAAGCTATACTGATCTCACTTAACTGTTTTGTGAGAGTTTAAAACTACATACATAATAGATGAAAATACATATACATGCTGCTGTTTGGGCCCGGCAACTAGACCCGGTTTGCAAGTCCCGAATTTAGTAGGGTTTACTAGGTTATCTAAACCTAGGGACCGACTATGGGAGCCCAACCAATGGATATCTAATCCAGTACAGTACCAACCTGAATATAACTAATTATTGCTTGCCTTGCTCTTTCTAGGTTATCTGAACCTAGAGTTAGGTTATCTAAACCTAGAGGCGACTATGGGAGCCCACCCATTGGACATCTAGTCCTGTAAAAGCTGAAGCAAAGCTAAATAATCTATAAAAATACTTCTATTGCATTTATTTAAGCTACTAAAATGCCTAAGTTGCATTTTACTGCGATAAACAATTTAATCGAACACTTAATGTGCGCTAATTCACATCCCTTGTGTCGAAAGTCTATGTACTGCTAAACGAAAACATAAAATTCACACGAAAGCTACTTGTACTGCAAGTGAGGGGTTTCTTACCTCGTACGCTAGTTTCCTTACGGTTCTAGTCGCTAGGTTTCCGGAGAAGACGATCCTTTCGATAGTCTTCTTGCGCCAACACGTTCCTCTCGCGAAGGGGAGCGTCCTTGTGTCGGAGCCGCTGCCGGAAGATGTCCCTGGGGCCCTAGGCTTGGTGCGCCGAGAGAGAAAGAGGAGGGAGAAGGGGCGTCGGCGGTGAGGGTTGGAGAGGAGGAGAAGTTGCCGAACCAAACAAAATAAACCAAACCCCACTTAACTTTTCTATTTATATTAAGTGGAAATTTCGGCCCAACTCTAACTTAAATAAAATTGTCTCCCTTTCCTTTCAGCACGGCCCTGCTGGGTTCAACTGGTTACTAGAATTATCCGTAAACCATAGGTCTCGGGTTCAATTCCCGCTTAGACCGTTTTCGTTTTCTATTTGTTTTTGCTACTTCCGCTACTCTAAAAATTCCGGAAAAATATCTAAAATTCCAGAAAAATCATAGAATATTTCTAAAGAAATTTCGAGAATTTTCGGGCGTTACAATCCCCCATACCTTATAAAAAGTTCGTCCTCGAACTTAGAATAATTCTGGGTACTTCTGTCTCCCAAGTTGCCTCTTCTGTGGTGCAAATAACCTTGAATAATGGTACTTCCTTGTTCCATTTCTTAACCGCCGGTCTATTATCCGAATAGCCGATCATAGCCGAGGTCTTCGGATCTGCTGATCGCTCAATCACCGGTGACATCTGGATATGCTTCTTCAGATAGAGATGAAATACATTATGGACGGTGACATTTCGGTAGCTCTAGCTCATATGCTACCTTGCTACCTTGCCACTTCTCATCGATGTATGGTCCCACATATCTGGGACTTAGCTTGCCCTTCTTCCCAAAGCATTACTGCTACATGAACACAACTCAATCAAAAACTAAAGGTTGCATCAAAGCTTTTATAGATCCCTCGGCTGCCTCAAGTAGCTGGATCCGTCTACGCTAGTGGCATGCCTCACTCGGTCTCAAGTTCTAGCTCTTCTGTTCACCACTCATACGCATTGGAGATCTACACCTCGCCCATAGAGAGCCTCATAAGGTGCCATACCGATGGTGGATCGATAGCGTGTTGTATCAATTCTAGACTCGGATATTTGTACCAACTTCCTTTGAAATCTAGGACACATGCTCGGAGCATATCTTCGGTAGTACATTTACTCATTCCATCCCATCTGTCTGAGGGTGGAAAGCTGTGCTGAACTTTAACTTCGTGCCCAAAGCTGACTGTACACACTCCCAGAAGTGTGATGTGAATCTACTGTCTCTATCTGAAATAATGGTTCGTGGGACTCCATGTAATCTAACGATCTCCTTGAGATACAATTGAGCTAACTGTTCCATGGAGTAGGATATCCTGATAGCTAAGAAGTGGGCTGATTTAGTCAATCTGTCAACTATTACCCAGACGGTATCAAAACCATTCGTAGTTCTGGGTAAACCCACTATAAAATCCATAGAAATGTCTTCCCACTTCCATTCTGGGATCTGGATGGGCTGCAAGACTCCTCCTGGTCTCTGGTGTTCTGTCTTAACCCTCTGACAGGTTAGGCAGGTGCTAACATATCGAGCGATGTCTCTCTTCATTCCAGGCCACCAAAAACGTTTCTTCAAGTCCTGATACATTTTGGTGGAGCCAGGATGCATCACATAGGGAGTCTTGTGAGCCTCGTCTAGGATTTTCCTCTGTAGTTCCTCCTGATCCGGAACACATAGCCTGTCACCAAAATACAACACCCCGCTATCTGATATTCTGAACTCTCCACTTTCTGATTCTGCTAAACCTTGCTTGATTCTTTGAATTTCAGGATCCTGCTCCTGAGCTGTCTGGATGTCACCAAGCAAGGTAGACTCTAATGTCATGGCAGAGAGCTGTCCGACTATGAGTTCGAGACCGAAATCTGTGATCTCTTTCTGTAGAGGCGGTGACATAGCTACTAGAGATAATAGGGCGGCGCTGGACTTTCTGCTGAGAGCGTCCGCTACCCTATTTGCTTTTCCTGGGTGGTAGAGGATGTCTATATCGTAGTCTTTGACCAGCTCTAGCCATCTGCGCTGTCGCATATTCAGATCCTTCTGAGTGAAGAAGTACTTCAGACTCTGATGATCTGTATACACTCTGCACTGAGCTCCATACAAGTAATGTCTCCAAATCTTGAGAGCGAACACCACTGCCACAAGCTCAAGGTCATGAGTGGGGTAATTCCTCTCATAATCCTTGAGTTGTCTGGAGGCGTAGGCGATTACCTTGCCGTCTTGCATCAGCACTGCTCCTAGTCCCAACTTCGAGGAATCACTATATATATCGGGCTATCTCGCATTTTGTAGAGTCGTGATAGGTGCATCGTCAATCTTCTTTTCACGAAACTATTCTCACAGACCTCCGTCCATCGAAATTTTCTCTCTTTTCCGTAAGAGTGCAATTGGGAAGCTATCCCGAGAAATCCTCACGAACTTTCTTAATAACCCGCTAATCCCGAAAGCTTCGATCTCACTAGCGTTCGGGTCTTTTCCAGCTTGCACAGCTTCTATCTTCTGGGTCTACCATGATACCATCCTTTGAGATGATGTGACCTGTGAAGGACACCCGATCTAACCAAAATTCACATTTCATGAACTTGGCATACATGGTTCTCGTGAAGGGTCTCCGTCGCTGTGTGCTGCGTGTTCTTCCTGAGTTCCTGAATAGATAAGAATGTCATCGATGAATACGATAACAAATTTATCTAAGTATTCTCTGAATACCCTGTTCATAAGGTCCATGAAAGTAGCTAGAGCATTTGTCACGCCAAAGGGCATGACTACGAACTCGTAATGTCCGTATCTAGTCCTAAATGCTGTCTTGGGTATATCCCCTTCCTTGACTTTCACTTGATGATAACCTGATCTGAGGTCTATCTTAGAGAGCACTGCTGCTCCGTTTAGCTGGTCTAATAGGTCATCAATTCTGGGAAGAGGATACATGTTCTTGATTGTGACTTGGTTCAGTGCCCGGTAATCTATACACAGGCGCATGCTCCCGTCCTTCTTCTTCACGAACAATACAGGTGCTCCCCATGGTGAGTGACTAGGGCCTTTGTCACGCCTCTGAGTTGATGTTCTTTAGTTCTGTCTGGAGCCATGCGGTAAGGTGCTTGGAGATAGGATTTGTACCGGGATGAGCTCTATCTCAAATTCGATCTCCCCGTCGTGCTAGGCCCGTAACTCTTGGGAAGATCTGGTAGTCACATACGACTGCAGACCTCTGCTAGTTGTTGGTCCTTGTCCGACGGTGCAATCGACTATGTGTGCTAAGAACCCGTACATCCCGAATCCATCAACCTCTGGCCTTCATAGCCGAGAGAAACTTCTTGGCCTTTCTCCCGGTTCTCCGACGACCAAGGCTTCCGCGCCGGTTGAATATGACTTTCTCTGCTTACAAAGACTCGATGGAGGCACCGATTTGACCAAGAAGTCAATCCCAAGATAACGCCGTAGTCGGTCATATTAATCACTATCGATCGCAAAAGAGCTCGTCTCGCTATAGTAACCCGACCGCTCGAGCGCGGCGTAGACGCCATGATTTCTCCCGAGGTAACATCGTAAGGCTGCTACCGAGTACCTCCGGAGGTACCGCTAACTTCTCAACAAATGCCACGGATATGTATGAATGGGTTGCCCGATCAATAAGACAGTTGTACTTTGTCAGTAAAATACTAATCGACCGAATAACGCCGAGGCATTTGCAACCCTCTCCGTGAGTGAGTAGATCCTCGCATTGGTCGAAGGAGGGGCTTCTAATCACCTCGCCGATATGTGGACCATCTAAAGCAGCTGCATCTGATGTAAATCGAGCTGTGGCCCCATATTGAATCGGCTATGGCCGAGGAAGATCGATCTTGTTTGACATCGCTGCCATATGCCCTTCTGTCGCATTCAAAGCATCCTCGTGTGCCCTTACGACAAACTCAGATGGAATTTCCCACAAGTAGCACACTTTGGATAAGGGCCGGGCTATGGCGGCCCTCCTTTGGGTAACTCCCCGTTCGCTTGTTCGGAGTTCCTTCCGCTAGAGCCATGGGAGCTGTGGCCTCTTTGCTTCGAGTGCCCGAGCCTCCTTGGCCCTTAGTTTCGAGAGGACTTGCTTCACGCTAATGCTATTCCGTAATGCTCATTGATTAGAGCACCGCTCACTAGCTTCTGTTCAGGCGTGAACGCCACCACCACGTTCATTGCTATTTCCGGCCTCAACATCTTGAGCATCAACCGGACTCGTTCCTTTCAGTGTTGACTAATTCAGGCATAGACGAGCCAATCTATTGAATTGCTTCACGGCTTCCTCAACTGATAGGTTGCCTCGACGAAACTTAGTGAACTCGTCGTAGTGGCGGTTGGTGACCCGCGTGAAAGAACTCCTCAAAGAATTCCTTCAAGTCAGCCCATGTCATCTGGTTCACTAGGCGCTTCACCGATTCTCTCCCACTACATGCGTGCATCCTGTCAGACGAGAAAAAGAGGCGTCACCTTCTCCAGCGTCATAGCTCCATCGTACTTTCGTGTTTTGAACCATGCCCGTGCCTCCCATGGTTCACCGCTGCTGAGAAATTCTCCGCTTGACTCTCGCCACCGGATCGATAGGCTTCTCTCGCTTCCCTACCGTCTTGGGCTACTGCACCGAGGGTCGGATCGGTGGAACCTCTAAACCACCGTGTCGCTAAGTTAGGTTCGGGGTGACGGTGGGAGTGTTCACCGACTAGCCTTTAAGGTGGCTATTTCCTGTCGCTCACCACTGCAGTCAGAATCGAGCCACTAGTCTTTAAGGTGCGGGAGGCATCGAACTGCCCGCCTCTATGTCAGCTCTGTCAGTGCCATTCTAGTCGGGCCCTCGTGCCATTTCTAAAGACATAGAGGACATACATAAATAATACAATCATGTTTATGTAACTACAATCACTAACATGTTAAGTACTATCATCAATCAATATGCTACAGTGTCTACAAACATGAAAGAAAGGACATAATAAAGTGAGAGACGTTTCTTACTTGGAAGCTGCAGGTTCAATGCTGATGTGTGTGTAGGAAGCTTATGTAACGCCCGCCTCCTACTAACTAGGGTGGGGCTGAGCATCACATTATGCTGTGCTAGCGTGTGGAAAACTGATCTAATTTAAATTTTAGTTGCTAACTGATAACTATTCTTGGTTCTACATGTACTGAAGGGTATAATCTAAAGGTTACAAGGTGTATCCTACATTCCTATGGACTAGAAACTGATCTGCTAAGTTTCTTGGTCGAATCGAACTTCCCAATCGATCGAATCGATCGATTGCCTCGCTGGATCGATCCGCATCGCCATCGTGTCGGGTGATAACGACCGACACCGATGATCGATCCAGCTCACCGATCGATCCAGGATCGATCGGCGGCTTCGCGGGACATATATGGATTGGATTGATCGATCGATCAATCCAATAAGTCAATCGATCCAATGATCGATCAAAACCTTCGTTAGAGGAATAGCTTGGATCGATCGACCGATCGATTCGAGGCCTCACGCGTGCCGATCTACCGATCAACCGATCGATCGATCCAAGCTTACGTCGATCCGCCCCAATCGATCCATGGATCGATCGAGATCCCGATCGATCCATGGATCGATGGAGTTCCATGAATTTCAGCACTAGTTCGTGCCAAAATCTCACACAACAATTATACAATGCATGGAAAACATTCTAATATCTACTAACTAGCATTCTAACATGCCATAGTGCAAGGTTCATTAATTCATAGCATTTAAACCACTAGAAATGCATAAAATGTCTTAAGAAAAGAAACTAAGTTCTTAATTTGCTAAACTCCCTAAGGATCTTCATGCCACACACACCATCTCTGCATTGACCACCGGCTTCCTCTAGTCCATCTTCCCTTTACCTTTATCTGCAGTATAAGGGAAAGAAAGTATCTATAAGCTTTCGCTTAGTAAGAAACCATCTACCTCACAAAAACATGCATACGATGCATTTATGCTTTTAAAACATACCATTTGAAATATGTACTGATTAAACTAAAACATGGCATGCTATCAAACAGTACATGGAAATCAAGAGCTAAACATGGCATACTATCATCTAAAGCATATGTAACCAAAAGCTGAGCATAGTGTTATCATACATAACCATAAAAGAAATGAGCTGAACTGAAGCATAAAGCGATAGCAAATGCTTAAGCTATACTGATCTCACCTAACTGTTTTGTGAGAGTTTAAAACTACATACATAATAGATGAAAATACATATACATTGGCTTCGTTTATTAATTCGTATAAGTCCTATGTGCAATTCAACTAGACCCGGTTTGCAAGTCCAATTTAGTAGGGTTTACTAGGTTATCTAAACCCAGAGACCGACTATAGAGCCCAACAATGGATATCTAATCCTCGTGCCAGCGAAAAGTAAAATCTGAATATAACTAATTATTGCTTGCCTTGCTCTTTCTAGGTTATCTGAACCTAGAGTTAGGTTATCTAAACCTAGAGGCGACTATGGAGCCCACCCATTGGACATCTAGTCTTTGAAGCAAAGCTAAATAATCTATAAAAATATATTGCATTTATGCTACTAAAATGCCTAAGTTGCATTTTTTCCTAAATAATTTAATCGAACACTTAATGTGCGCTAATTCACATCCCTTGTGTCGAAAGTCTATGTCTGCTAAACTAAAACATAAAATTCACCCAAGCTACTTGTACCAAGTGAGGGGTTTTTACCAGACGCTAGTTTCCTTACGTTCTAGTCGCTAGGTTTCCGGAGAAGACGATCCTTTCGATAGTCTTGCGCCAAAACGCTCTCAAGGGGAGGCCTTGTGTCGGCCCGGAAGATGTCCTCCCTAGGCTTGGTGCTTGCGCCGAGAGAAAGAGGAAGGGGAGAAGGCTGAGGGTGGAGAGGAGGAGAAGTTGCAACCAAACAAAATAAACCAAACCCCACTTAACTTTTCTATTTATATTAAGTGGAAATTTTCCCAACTCTAACTTAAATAAAATTGTCTCTCTTCACGGCCCTGCTGGGTTCAACTGGTTACTAGAATTATCCGTAAACCATAGGTCTCGGGTTCAATTCCCGCTTAGGCCGTTTTCATTTTCTATTTGTTTTTGCTACTTCCGCTACTCTAAAAATTCCGGAAAAATATCTAAAATTCCAGAAAAATCATAGAATATTTCTAAAGAAATTTCGAGAATTTTCGGGCGCTACACTACCACTTCTGTCCGGCGAAAATTTTAGACACTGGAAAGACCAGATGAAGCACCAATTGAAGACCGAAGCAGATATATAGACCATAGTCCATATTGGATTTATTTACCCACCGAAGAAGGTGTACCCATCACCGGTGATAAGTGGGATACACAAACAATAAGAACATTCGAGGCAAATGCAAAAGCAACATGGACTCTCCTATGCGGACTATCAAATTCAGAGATTGATCGAGTTGGAAGGTTCGACACTGCTAAAGAGCTTTGGGAGAAACTACTCAAACTTCATGAGATTCCTTCAAAGTCAGAAATTGAACGATTTCATAGCACTAATGGCCAGAGAGGAAATTGCTGAATCTGAGTCTGAACTCGAGGTGGCAACAGTCAAGGGGGAGGATCCTGTCATGAATTTGAGAGGTAAGATTGTAAATTCAAAATACAAATGTCACATAACTTGTTTTAAGTGTAGGGAGAGAGGGCACTATAAAAATGAGTGTCCTACTCATAAGACTCGGCCGGTACAATCGAAGGAGAAGGAGAAAATGATCAAAAGAGGGAAGGAACAAATTAAATGCTCCAAATGCAAACAATGTTGGGTTTTTCGGGCCGCGAAAACCGCTTTTTCGCGTCGTGAAAACTCCGAAACTCTAGATCTACTCCTAGATCTACATGAAGAGATTTATTACCCTTGATGCGCGCCCTTCGTGTATCTCACTCGTCCAAACGGTGCCGGATCTCTAAGTTGTCAACGTAGACAACTCTCTATATGTATCCACACGAACGCGTAGATGGAAAAATCACACAAAAAGTGTGCTAGCACCTTTTGATGATTCGGCCAAGTTGAGGAGGAGAGGGAGAGGGAGAGCTAGAGGAAGGAGATGAAGTGAATTGCCTTGAATGAGGAAAAATCAATTTTCTATACTATGTGTGGCCGACCACAATTGTAACTCCTCTACAATTAATGTGGCCGGCCACATTAAATGGAAAGGAGGATTGTAACCTCCATGATGTGGCACACACCTAAGTAACCATGATGATGTGGAGCATCATCATTGGTCCACATCTTGCCAACTCACCAATGAGGTGGCATAAAGTCAAGTCAAACTTGACTCTTCATCTTCCTCTCAAGTCAAGTCAAACTTGACTTAATCTCTCTCATGGTTGATCTAATCCAACCATTTAATTCAAGCCAATTTAATATAATGAATCTAATTCATTTAATTAAATTGATTCAATGAGTCATAATCTAAATTAGACTCATTGAACACATGAATTAACTTGAGTCCAACTCAATTAGCCCAATTAGGATTACTCTTAATCCAATTTGATTCATCAAATGAATCTAATCCTCTTGGTTCATCATATGAACCTAATCTCCATCTAATTGTCCTTAGTGTGTGACCCTATAGGTTCTTGTAACGTTGGCAATGCCCCTAAACCCATTTAGGAGCATAAGTAATGAGCGGTATCTAGCAATACATCATTACTACCCAATGTTACAAGAATGTTGAGATCCAACATCACCTTGTGACTACTAATTGTGACTCCTCACAATATATGACAAGTGTCCTTCTATCCTAGACATCTAGATTGATCAATGTGAGGCATAGACGGTGTCATCCTCTGATCAATCTAAATCTTGAACTCCAAGTAGACTCACTCGATCAAATGAGCTCAATATCTCATATTGACTCATTTGGGCATGGCCATGCACTTCGTGGTCTCACTCTATCAAGAATATCGATGTCGCTCCCGTCATATAGGAGGGATAGATACCATCTACATCACTCACATCCCTCTGCATAATTCGTTACATACCCAGTAATCGCCTTTATAGTCCACCCAGTTACGGGTGACGTTTGACGAAACCAAAGTACATAACTCCTTATGTAGGGAACCATAGTGACTTCAGGTCTAAGGACTAGTAGTCATACTAATAGCCACATGAGAAAGTATATGACACTCATATAACGATCCATGATACTTTCTCATGGCGAGTCATTCAGTATACATTATCTAATGCATACTCATGTGTCAACTTGATATCTCTATATCCATGACTTGTGAGATCAAGTCATCGAGTTGACCTACATGCTAGTCTTATTGTATTAACATTGTCCCTGAATGTTAATACTCGACTAGGAATGATTAAGAGTAGTGTTCTCTATATCATCTCACTATCGATTCAACCAATCGATTGATATAGGTGAGAACCTTCTACTAAAGGACGTTATTATACTTAGTTTATTTGGCACCAATACAAGTAAGTATAATAACCAAAAACCAAATGCCTTTATTTATATAGAATATGATACAACAAGTCCAAAATACAATCATCAAATGATTGGCTCTAGGGCTCTAGCTAACAATCTCCCACTAGCACTAGTGCCAATCAGTGTAGGCTCTAAGCCCCAATGACCTAGTGTGACCATCATGCTTCCTCTGTGCCAAAGCCTTGGTCAAGGGATCTGCGATGTTAGCCTCTGTAGGTACTCTACAAATCTTCACATCTCCTCTCTCAATGATCTCTCGAATGAGATGGAAGCGTCGTAGTATGTGTTTGGTCCGCTGGTGTGAGCGAGGTTCCTTCGCCTGTGTTATAGCTCCATTGTTGTCACAATAGAGCTCAATAGGGTCATCAATGTTAGGAACCACCCCAAGATCAGTGATGAACTTGTGAATCCATACTGCCTCTGATGCAGTAATATACTCGGCCTCTGTCGTAGAATCAACTACTGTGTCCTGCTTCAAACTCTTCCAGCTCACAGCACCACCATTAATGCAAAACACGAACCCCGACTGCGATCTATAGTCATCCTGGTCGGTCTGGAAGCTAACATCACTGTAACCCTTTACAGCTAGCTCATCATTGCCTCCATATATCAAGAAATATTCTTTAGTCCTTCTTAAGTACTTAAGAATATTCTTGACCGCTATCCAGTGACTTTCACCTGGATCTGACTAGTATCTGCTCGTCATGCTCAAAGCATACGAGACATCAGGTCGAGTACATAGCATGACATACATGATCGATCCTATGGCTGAGGCATAAGGGATCTGATCCATGCGGTCTCTCTCCTCTCTAGAAGAGGGACCTTGAGTCTTCGAAAGACTCACGCCATGTGACATCGGCAGAAATCCCTTCTTGGAGTTCTGCATGGCAAACCGAAGGAGTACCTTGTCAATGTATGTACTTTGACTTAGGCCAAGCAATCTCTTAGATCTATCTCTATAGATCTGTATCCCTAAAATGCGGGATGCTTCACCTAAGTCCTTCATTGAGAAACAAGTCCCTAGCCAAGTCTTGACAGACTGTAGCAAAGGGATGTCTTTCCCAATGAGCAGTATGTCATCCACATACAATATGAGGAAGACAACTATGTCCCCTACAACCTTCTTGTAGACACAAGGTTCATCTTCGTTCTTGATGATACCAAACTGTTTGATTGCATCATCGAATCGAAAATTCCAGCTCCGAGAAGCTTGCTTTAGTCCATAAATGGACCTATGCAGCTTGCATACTCTGCTAGTATGATGTGGATCTACAAAACCCTCAGGTTGTGTCATGTACACATCCTCGAGTAGGTTTC
The DNA here is from genome assembly GCF_018446385.1 of Zingiber officinale. NCBI lineage: Eukaryota > Viridiplantae > Streptophyta > Magnoliopsida > Zingiberales > Zingiberaceae > Zingiber > Zingiber officinale. Next base: position 27,733,653 of record NC_055987.1, on the reverse strand, counting down.
CATTCAGAAACGCGGTTTTGATGTCCATCTGCCAGATCTCGTAATCGTGGTAAGCTGTAATAGCAAGCATGATCCGAATGGACTTAAACATCGCTACTGGAGAAAAGGTTTCATCATAGTCAATACCATGAATCTGCTTAAAACTTTTAGCTACCAAGCGACCCTTATAGATAAGTTCATCCATGTCAGTCTTTCTCTTAAAGACCCACTTACACCCTATGGGTTTTACCCCTTCAGGTGGATCAACCAAAGTCCATACTTGGTTGGTGTACATGGAATCCATTTTGGATCTCATGGCTTCTAGCCATTTCTCAGAATCTGGTCTCATTACAGCTTCCTGATAGGTGGTAGGCTCATCCTCTATGAGCACAACATCATCATGGTCAAACAAGAGAAATGAGTATCTCTCAGGCTGACGACGTACCCTATCAGACCTGCGAAGAGGTATGTCTACTTGAACTGGTTGTTGTTCCTCAACTCCTTGTGGAACAACATCATCCACAACACTTTGTGGTTCCAGTTCAACTTTCATCGAGGCATCAGTGCTATTGTTCGCATCTTGAACTTCTTCAAGATCGAACGTGCTCCCAATAGTCTTTCTAGAAACAAAGTCCCTTTCTAGAAAGACCCCAGTCTTTGCCACAACTACCTTGTGCTGACTGGGAATGTAGAAGTAATATCCCTTAGTTTCCTTGGGATATCCAATAAAGTAGCACTTGTCAGATTTGGGTCCTAATTTGTCTAAGACTTGACGTCTAACGTAAGCCTCACAACCCCAAATCCTCATGAAAGACACCTAGGCATCTCTCCCAGTCCATATCCTATATGGTGTCTTTATCACGGCCTTGGATGGAACTCGGTTGAGTATAAAAGCTGTCGTGTCTAGAGTATAACCCTAAAGGTATGTCGGAAGATCTATGTGACTCATCATAGATTGTTCCATATCTAATAGGGTACGATTTCTCCTTTCGGATACACCATTCCACTGTGATGTTCCAGGAGGAGTGAGTTGGGATAGAATCCCACACTCAGTTAGATAGTCACGAAACTCATGGCTAAGGTATTCTCCACCTCGATCTGATCGAAGTATCTTAATACTCTTGCCAAGCTGGTTCTATACTTCATTCTTGAATTCCTTGAACTTTTCAAAGGATTCAGACTTATGTGTCATCAAGTACACATAACCATATCTACTGAAGTCATCAGTAAATGTGATGAAGTACCTATAACCACCTCTAGTAGCGACATTGAAAGGGCCACATACATCACTATGTATAAGTCCTAACAAGTCGATCGCTCTTTCATTGTGCCCACTAAAGGGAGTCTTGGTCATCTTGCCTAGTAGGCATGACTCGCACGTCTCATAAGATTCAAAATCAAATGAGTCCAGCAAACCATCCTTATGGAGCTGGGATAAGCGCTTGTCATTTATATGACCTAAGCGACAGTGCCAGAGATAGGTTTGGTTCATGTCATTTGACTTGAACCTCTTGGTACTAATGTTATAGATAGGGCTCTCAAGGTCTAGAATATAGAGTCTGTTTATCAGAGGTGCACTACAATAGAACAGTTCGTTTAAATAGACAGAACAACATTTGTTCTTTCTTATAAACGAAAAACCTTTCTTGTCCAAACAAGAAATAGATATAATGTTCTTAGTTAAGGCAAACACATAACAACAATCATCTAATTCTAGTACAAGCCCAGAGGGCAGAGATAGATGGTAAGTTCCTACAGCAATAGCAGCAACCCGTGCTCTATTACCTACTCGTAGGTCTATCTCACCCTTCGTCAATGCCCTGCTATTTCTCAGCGCTTGTACATTAGTACAAATGTGCGAAGCACATCCAGTATCTAATACCCACGATGAAGAAATGAGAGGTTGACTTCTATAACATGTATACCTGAAGTAGAAATCTTATTTCTCTTCTTCTTAAGATCTTCCAGGTATTATTTGGAGTTCCTCTTCCAGTGCCTTGCTTGTCCTTGATATAGGTGACAAAGATGTTCAACCATATCATAAGCACCCATCAACTCATGTTGCTTCTGAAGCTCAGAGTTCATGGTCGCGAGCATAAGACAGGACACATCTAATGCATCATCTTGATGCTTCTTGTAAGCATCTCGGTCTGCTCGTGTGGCGAGTTCCAGAACGTACAGTTTACGTTCTTGAGTGAGAACTATTCTCAAGTTCCTATACCAGTCCAGGAAATTTGCTCCGTTGAGCTTGTCCTTCTTAAGGACAGACGCAGGGAGAAATTGTTCGTGTTTGACGTCATGGTAATCTACAACAGAAATAAATGCAGAAATAAATATCATATTCTTAATCATTTAATTAGGCCTTTAACTAAATGATGCTCCCACTGAATTCTATAATTCATGTGGGACAAGATCCACATCATACTAACCCTTGAGTTAGCTTTGGCTAATACGCCCAAGATTTAGTATGATCGGTAGGTAACGATTACCAATTACATCTCTATGCAACTCTTGTTTATAGGATCATTATCGGCAATTATATTAAAACTTGAGTTAGCTTTGGCTAATACGCTCAAGAATTAATATAAATGTGATTTATGTCCTATCTTTCCAACCATTGGAAGAATGCCTATAGTTGTACTCGATCCAACCGAGTTAACTAGTTACTCAATCTAATTGAGTTTGACTCACCCATGCGTTGATAGGCGGGACTAAGATTGTCCCTCCGTACCCTACCAAGATAATATGTGTTGCTCTGCTTTGGCAGATTCAACAACGACATGTGATCGAGGTAGTAGTAGGTATCACGGCACGGTAGGCATTTTGAGTTGTCATGATTTAGATCTAATCTAAATGTTGATGTTGTATCATATACTCGATATAGATCTAATCTAATCGATAGAGTGCATCTTGTACACGATGTAGATCTAATCTAATCGTAAGGGTGCATCTTGTGCACGATTTAGATCTAATCTAATTCGTTAGGCACTAATTAATTACTTAATTAAGCATGTATCACATACACAAGTAATCAACTAAATTTTGTGATTATGTCATGACCCTACTACGATCTTCTCAAGCCAATGAGAAGATCGGATGGTCAACCTAAGGTCAACAGCTTCTCAAGCTCCTTCCTTTTGACCACCTTGTGTTGCTCGCGCCTTCCTCGTAACTCCGTCTTGAGTGGACCTTCCACCGCTTCAAAATTTACATTACAATTTTGAAACTCGAGTTACATTTGAGTCTAAATCTAATTTACAACCAGAATATAAATAGGGAGGCACAACGCGCAGGTCGCGTATCAAATACAACACACACAAACACATGACGGCACGCAGGCCGTATTATAAATTACAACACAAATCCAATCATATTGGGTCTTTTTGGGCCATGACTATCACAAAAATAATATATAATTCTAAATTATATATTTTTCATAATTTTCTGTAATTTTTCATATTTTTTTACAATTTTATGAGTAAATTTTTCCCGGCGGTCCCGATTAGCGATTTCGAGCGCAATCGCGGAGCAAATCCCCTTGCGAGGTTAGGGGCAGTACCCCTACCCACGATCTAACCATCGCGAGTTGCTCCTAAGCAATCCTACAATGCCTTAGCCCGCTGTCCCAAAAAGTTTTGGGTCGAAACATTGTCGTTACGGAAAAATCTTCTCGGTAGTCGAAGCCTACAAGTGTCTAAACACTTGTGCTTCGCTTCTACGAGAAAAATACCCTTTAAAACTATAAAAATCATGAAATTACAGAAATTCACAGAATGTTTATTTTTCATAAAAACCAAAATAAACTCGTACACGCCTTCGCACGTGGCTCTGATACCACTGTTGGGTTTTTCGGGCCACGAAAATCGCTTTTTCGCGTCGCGGAAATCCCGAAACTCCCTAGCCAACGGATCCGTGCGAAGAAAATTTTGAAAAACATACGAGTACGAGTTTCTGCCTAGATTTACTCCTAGATCTACATGAAGAGATTTATTACCCTTGATGTGCGCCCTTCGCGTATCCCGCTCGTCTAAACGGTGCCGGATCTCTAAGTTGTCAACGTAGACAACTCTCTATACATATCCACACGAACACGTAGATGGAAAAATCACACAAAAGGTGTGCTAGCACCTTTTGATGATTCGGCCAAGTTGAGGAGGAGAGGGAGAGGGAGAGCTAGAGGAAGGAGATGAAGTGAATTGCCTTGAATGAGGAAAAATCAATTTTCTACACTATGTGTGGCCGGCCACAATTGTAACTCCTCTACAATTAATGTGGTCGGCCACATTAAATGGAAAGGAGGCTTGTAACCTCCATGATGTGGCACACACCTAAGTAACCATGATGATGTGGAGCATCATCATTGGTCCACATCTTGCCAACTCACCAATGAGGTGGCATAAAGTCAAGTCAAACTTGACTCTTCATCTTCCTCTCAAGTCAAGTCAAACTTGACTTAATCTCTCTCATGGTTGATCTAATCCAACCATTTAATTCAAGCCAATTTAATATAATGAATCTAATTCATTTAATTAAATTGATTCAATGAGTCATAATCTAAATTAGACTCATTGAACACATGAATTAACTTGAGTCCAACTCAATTAGCCCAATTAGGATTACTCTTAATCCAATTTGATTCATCAAATGAATCTAATCCTCTTGGTTCATCATATGAACCTAATCTCCATCTAATTGTCCTTAGTGTGTGACCCTATAGGTTCTTGTAACGTTGGCAATGCCCCTAAACCCATTTAGGAGCATAAGTAATGAGCGGTATCTAGCAACACATCATTACTACCCAATGTTACAAGAATGTTGAGATCAACATCACCTTGTGACTACTAATTATGACTCCTCACAATATATGACAAGTGTCCTTCTATCCTAGACATCTAGATTGATCAATGTGAGGCATAGACCGTGTCATCCTCTGATCAATCTAAATCTTGAACTCCAAGTAGACTCACTCGATCAAATGAGCTCAATATCTCATATTGACTCATTTGGGCATGGACATGCACTTCGTCGTCTCACTCTATCAAGAATATCGATGTCGCTCCCGTCATATAGGAGGGATAGATCCCATCTACAAACAAATGGGTCACTGCAAAAGACAATGCCCAGAAAGAAGACCCAAGAATCCAGAGGGAGAAATCAAGGTAAATAAATTTACTTTATATGAAAATCTAGTTTTTACAACACATGATTGCAGTAGTTCAACTAATCTTGCTTGCTCTAGTATAAATTTTTCTTCAAAATTAGATACGCATGCTAATAATACTATGATTAAATTTGATTCATATCTAAACAAGAGTAACTCAAAATTATTAAGTAAAAATAAGAAATTAACTTTAAAAAAATTAGGAATACAAAATAATATTTTAAAAGATAAAATTGATAAATTAGAGAAGATTGTTAATAATTTAGTCAAATCACAAAATCTAGACTTAGATTATAAGTCTAAAGTAAAACTTAAACACTACATACCAAGCTATAATCAAGTACCTTTTATTTACTAAACTTAATTTAAATATAACTCTAACCTAATTTAAATAAAATTATCAATAATGTAGGGGGAGGCTCCAGAATAACTGGCACCTCCAACTAAATTACCCGACTGGGTAACCCAACTTAATCTACCTGAAATGGATAAACAAGAGTAGACTACCCGGCAGGGTAATTAAGGTTAGATTAAAATGGGCTAGGTTTAACTTGTCCCACGGTACTGGTGAAGTTTTTGGATGATAGTACGTTAGGAAAGCTTGGGCATCGCATGTCTAAGAAGATATGACTTCGACCTGGTGCATTTAGCCAAATGGAACTGACCGAAGCTACCCTTAAATGGATCCTAACTAGTTAAACCAAGGTTTTGTATTAAGTTCAATGAGTAGGACTATTTGGAAAACCTCGAAGGCATAGTTACTTTAATGAGTTCCTTGTGACTCACCATAGCCCAGAAGTTTATCCAAAGAATGTCTACTTGTTGAACCCAAAGCTAAATCTGAATCTAACACAAAGTTAAACTAAACCCTTAAATTGAACCTCAATTCATCTCACAAAAATTATAGGATTTCCTGATTGAAAATTTAGATCGGGTGAGATGACTAAGGAATTTAAAATTCAAATTCAAAATTAAATTTGTAATTAATATTTTTTAAAATAAAAAATATTCAAAATTATTATAAAAACTCAATTTCAAAAATCTTTCAAAATTATTTAAATCTTTTAAAAACTCAATTTCAAAAATCTTTCAAAATTATTTTAATGTTTTAAAAACTCAATTTCAAAAATCTTTCAAAATTATTTTAAAAACTTAATTTCAAAATTATTTTAAAAAACTCAATTTCAAAAATCTATCAAAATTATTTTAAAAACTCAATTTCAAAAATATTTCAAAATTATTTTAAAAAATTAATTTCAAAAATCTTTTAAAATTATTTTAATATTTTAAAATTTTAATTTCAAAAATCCTTCAAAATTATTTTAAAAACTTAATTTCAAAAATCTTTCAAAATTATTTTAATATTTTAAAAACTTAATTTCAAAAATCTTTCAAAATTATTTTAAAACTTAATTTCAAAATTATTTTAAAAATCTTTTAAAAAATCATTTTAAAAATTATTTGAAAAATTCTTTTAAAAATCATTTTAAAAATTAAAAATTATTTGAAAAATTCTTTAAAAATCATTTTAAAAATTATTTGAAAATTATTAAAATTTTAATTCTTTTCAAATCATGATTTCAAACTTAATTAATTGAAAATCTTCAAAACTTCAATGTTTAGTCTTTTGAAACTCTAACTTACTTTAATTAACAACTGCAGAGACAACTCCATCTCACGCTCACTCATATGCTAAACATGCTTGTTAATATAGAATGAGTGAGATGGAAAGTTAGGAACATAAGTTTTTTTTAACCTCTCATGCTTGGACTCCTGAACTCAAAGAATTTATTAAGGCATTAATTAAGGGGGAGTGATTTTAAGTTGGTCTTAAAGTTAGTTTTTACAAGTTAGTTTTTCATTAAAGTAAGTTTTCTCCAACTAAACTTAGTTAAATTATCTTCTAAACTTAGCTACTTGGCAAGATATTTTCTCAACGCAATCATTTTTAAGCTGAAACATAGTTAAGCATTCAAATTTAGCTAAATGTTTTTCAAAATAATTCTTTTTGAAAAGCTAAGTCTTTTTAAGACTAAATATGTAACAAAACTATTATTTTCAAAAACCTCTTTAAGCTAAGTACTTAATCAAGTATTCTTTAACTAAACTTAGTTAGATTATACTCTAAACTTAGCTATTTGGCAAGATGTTTTCTCAAGGCAATCATTTTTAAGCTGAATATATAGCTAAGTATTTTCAAATTTAGCTAAATATTTTTCTTCTTTTTCCAAAAACATTTAGCTAAGTACTTTTTAAAGTTAAAAAAAAAAAAAAGGAATTTAGCTAAGTCTCTCAAAGCAATTGTTTTCAAATGCTAAGTTTTGTTGAAAATGCTAAGTATTTTCCAAAGCATTCTCAAAATTTCATCAAAACAGTTTTTTTGAAAAGACTAAGTCTTTTTAAGGTTAAATACTTAACAAAACTATTATCTTCATAAGTTTAGCTAAGTCTTTGATAAAAGTATTTTAAAAATCTTAGCTAAACTAAGTCTTGATCAAATTTTTTTTAGCTAAACTCCCTCTTTAAAAACTAAGAATTTAAAGTGTTTAGATATCACAAAAATCTGCTAAGTTACTTTTTAAAGATAAAATAACTTTATCTCATCTAAAAGTATCTCTCAAACTAAAGGAAGAATTTTGCTTTCAAAATTATGATTTCACCTAGCTAAAAGTCTTACAAGAAAAACTAAGTATTTATCAAAAGTATGTTTAACCCTCTATTTTTCTCTTTGAAAGATAAGATAAAAATTATCTTTGAAAGTTAAGCTAAGGCCTAGATTTTCTTCACTCTCTTGGGCATTTTGATATAGGGGGAGAGTAGGAAGAAATTCAAAGAAAATTAATTTTTTTTGTTTTGAATATGCCTATGCTTTATTTATGCCTGTGAGTATTTATGCTTATCTTTATTACATTTTTTACTTAACTTTGAATTTTGATTGCCATAATCAAAAAGGGGGAGATTGTTGGTGCGGGAAGCATCCGACGATCGAACCTCAGTTTTAATAATGGCAAAGGGATTCAAAGTTAAGATTCCTTGTTATCTAACGTGGTTAAATAAGGTTTCAGGAAAGTCCTAACTGCGGTTAGGCAGGTGAAAATCCTAAGGGGTGGTAACCTTAGGTCCTAGGGGGTGGTAACCCTAGGTGAAGGAAAATCCTAAGGGGGGTAACCTTAGGTCCTAGGGGGCGGTAACCCTAGGTGGAGGAAAACCCTAAGGAGCGGCAACCTTAGGTCCTAGGGGGCGGTAACCCTAGGTGGAGGAAAATCCTATGGGGCAGCAACCTTAGGTCCTAGGGGGTGGTACCCTAGGTGGAGGAAAATCCTAAGGGGGTAACCTTAGGTCCTAGGGTGGTAACCCTAGGTGGAAAAAACCCTAGGGGCGGTAACCCTGTGTCTTAGGGGTGGTAACCCTAGGCGGAAAGTCCAGCCGGTGAGGACCGACTGGCATCGTAATCTCTCCCGAGGGGAGTAGGTGACGTGCCCCGTAGAGGGAACAATAGGCGTCGGTTCGACTTAGGATTTCGGTTGAAACCTGAACGATCACTGTCAAACTTTCACTTTTATACTATCACTTATGTGTTATGAGCTAACTTTGTCTGCAGGTATTTTGTGTTTAACATATCTTGAAGAGACCAAAGTGCAAAATTGGCCTCGGATAGACGAGGCGCCCATGGAGCTTGAGGCGCCTACAAAACCGGCAAAAGCAAGCTTGAGGCGCTGAAGGAAGCCAAGGCGCCTTGATGCTGATGAAGGCGCCTGAGAGGTCAAGGCGCCATGAACCGATAAGGTTCACCCTTATCTCCATGACATTCAAGGCGCCTTGGTGAACAGATGAAGGCGCTTGAACACCTTTATAAGGGATCTCGACCAGCAGCTCAATACAAGAAATTCCAAGTAATCCCTCTGCGACCAGCTGCTAACGACACGATCCCGAACTGCTGTGACAACCACCCGACGACCCGGAGCTCCGCATCTTCAGTTTTTCTCACTGTCGTCGGTATAATTCAATTGTTTATTGTTAGCTATTGTACTTCATCTTGTAATCATTTTTATCGAGCTTATAGTTGTTGCCCATGCAAAGCGATCAAGGATCGCGGGCCTTCGAGTAGGAGTCGATCTAGGCTCCGAACGAAGTAAAATCCCCTGTGTCTTTCTATGTGTTTATTCTCTGTTTATTCCGCTGCTTTAACTCTTACGCCTTTATGATTCCGATAATCGAAACAAAATAGCCGCGAGCGCTATTCGCCCCCCCCCCCCTCTAGCGCTTCTCGATCCAACAGAAAGGACCTCCGGTGGTCTGTGGAGCTAGTCGTTAACCCGATGGGCAATTCTGGTGGCGTTCTCGGTTCGGTCCGGGTGTGGCCCCCCCCCCCCCGAGTCGGGGCGTTACAGATGGTATCAGAGCGACCTTGCGACTGTGAGTGCGCCTGTGGTAGGAGCACCAAGGGCACCACCTAGCGAGAGAGATTCTGGGATTTGTCGGTGGTGTGATTGTGGTTACACAATGAGGACGTTGTGCCTTTAAGTGGGGGTGATTGTAATACCCCGGATCTGAGATTCTGGTTAAGTATGACTTAAAAGGGTAGATGGTACTATTCATATCACCAAGGTGCACCTTCCTTTTCGGAAGCCCAAACTTAAGAACTCCAAGATTAAGTTAATTTTCACACCCCCAAAGGAGTCCTTACCAAAAAATTTTGACAGCATCTCCCCTGTACCGGTGACAATCTGAAGCATAAATAGAAACAAAATACATCAGCCACATGTGGCTGGAATATATACACAACCACGCAGTTATATAATCAACTCACTCGGCTGGTACAAGAATAAGCACAACCACGCAGTTATATATATATTAAACAGCCCACTCGGCTGTACTAAGAGCCAACACAGTGGAAGAACGATAACGAAAAGCTCATGCAAAACAAATCAACATACTGCTAGCCAGCTAGGCTTTATACAACAACCACAACAACACAAATAGAACTACACCACCAAATACACCAAATAAAATAAATACTGAATACAAGTAAAACGTAAGCGAAAACCCGAAACGCTCTTCGGATGTGACGTAGGACCGGCAAACAGGATACTGCAAGCGACACACCAACCATGCACCTACTACTTGAAAACATAAAGGTACAAATGCGGTGGTAAGTATAGGTAACTCAACGGGTAATATATAGGATAGTGCATGATCTATAAATAAACATGGAGATCAAAAGTATACATTCTCAGCAGGGAAATAAAGAACATGATCATACTAACATATCCAATAAACACAACTACTAGTACCGGTCTATCTCACATGGTATAATGATCATAACTGACATACAAAAATGCACATACTACAACTGACAAGATGATAAACACATACCCAATCTGGAGACGACACATGGTACAATGATCAGTAAACTCATCGGATCTGCAACAAACTCACTCATGACACCTGTGCAATATAAATACTACTGCATATACATGTAAAATAAATGACATGTATGCAGCATGACAACCATATGCAACAAACATATCTCAAACAAATGCAGCAACCACAATCACATGCATCTAGTATCTACTAGGCATGTATGCAAATATATCTCCAAAGATACACCGCGCATCATATGCAAAAATGCATATGCATGTTCCATGGTCACCCCCGCCACCTCTCTAGACACCACGACCCCTGTATGGCCGAGAGGCTTGGGTTCGTGACAAACCATACTAGCCTCCAGTACATGCACTGCTATAGGTGGCCGAAGCGGACGGTCAGCTAAGTAGTTATCTAACTACATAGCTAAGGGTCCCTGACCACTCACATCTCTAGCCCTCTGACTACTGTACCCTCAAGACTCACTACTCCAGAGTGGTCGAGGCTGACAGAACACTGAGCGGCTGAGTAAGCGCGACAGGACTAGCTCCAAGCTACCACTCTCCAATAGTGGCCGAATGGATAACTATATAAGACTGACAACCCTCTCAACCACAAGGGAGACGATAATCGTCAGTATGCAATGAATAATGAACATGATATATATATATATATATATATATAATTATGATACGAACATCATCATCATCCATGCAATCTCCAAACCACATGAGTACCCCACAATATGAATATAATCGCAATGATATCTCCGCATATCCTACCAAACACATGTACATAACTACACATGTATAATCAATATGAAACCTCCAGTAAAAATACAATAGACATATGTATATACCTCAAACATACAATCAACACAACTCCTCCAAAAGTACATACCAAATATGTGTGTACATACAACATGCAAATGTACGGTCAACATGATGACTCCTATAATACATACTCACCTATATGTACAATCCACAACATATGCACAATCAGCATGGTAATTCCAACAACCCGACAATCCCTACAAGACATACTCTACACGTGTAATCACAACAGAGTAGATATCAAGAGTTGAGACTATATATGAATTAAATAGATCATCTCTAAGCTCAAGCAAAAGTAACAAGTAGGAAAAATAGCAACCAAACACGATATAAGGTAAAGTAACCTAATCCGTCAAATAACAACCATGCACCAAGCTCAAAGAAAATCTACATAGAGGCAAAGGAAGAAATACCTGCCTTTAAAAAGTCTCGTATCTAACAGAACCATCCCACGACACGCGGCACATCCTCGATCAAGGCCCTGTATCATATAATGTATCAAAGTATACACATATACTACGATGTATAAATCATGCATCAAAAGAAATAGCTATCCTTAATGCATTAACTAATCCGAATTAATGCCCCCTTCTATTTATTAAATTAAAGCTACTTCTCCTTTTATGATTAAAGTGGAATCACCCTAACATTCCCTAATCAATTAGATTAGGTTCTAGTATAATTCACCTTTAACTTTCCACCCAAACCCATAGTTTCCAATCCAAAATCCCTAATCTAATATCAACAGGGAATACAGCAATACCCACCAATAAATCTAAGCAAGAACAAAACTCAACAACCTATTAGAAAACCTAAACCTAATTTAGCGACATACAAATGAGAAAATACTCAAGGTACATCACTGGAAAAACACTTACCTGGAGATGAAGCAACCAATCCAGTAGCTCACAACACCATGATCCCTGTCCATAAGCTATAAGCACACACACACCTATCCTTCCAAGAATCAATCCATAATCCAATTATACAACAAAGGATTTGCTGAAACCCTAATTCATTGTACAAAACTCACCTCAACCGTCCCTTACCTCCTCACCCGTGACCTCCCCAGCTTCAAGAATTGGAGAAGGTAGTGATTGACTCAAGAGAAGTCCACCTCTACGGCTGATCCGATGCATCCTCTAATCCAAAATAGGAAGAATATCACGAAAATAAATTCATCACACAAAATTCTTGAATCCACTGGATTTCCCAACACTGCCTTACCTCAACCGATCATCTCCAATTGGTCTCGTGCGATCAATTACATCTGGTGGAGATCCGGAATGCACTCCAGAGAACCGATTGAGAAGGAGAATCGGACAGGACTCGATCAGCCAAGGACGATGTGAATTGACTCCTCCCCCCCCCCCCCTAGCCCGTGCCCTAGCCCCCCCCCCCTTGCCGAGTCGCTATCGCGCGCGCAAGCCTAGCCGAAGAGAGGATCGCTCCGTCGGAGATGGTCGGAAACGTCAAGATCTGGCGATGCCTTCCCTCCGACGACGCGTGATGACGAGATCCCGTTGGAAGAAGCCTCTCCGTTGTCGTCGGGTCGTTTGCTCGACGGTTGCCTTGCGCCGGCGACACCAAGAGAGGGGAAAAGGAGGAGAATCGCCGGTGGCAGTGGTGAGGATCGGGGACACGCGGGGAAGGGAGAAGAATCGGGGGTTAAGGAGAAACAAGTGGAAATTTTAGGGATTTAAAACTTAAGTTAGGTTAATTAAACTCTAAGTTAATTCCTCAATTAACTCCTACTTAGGGGTATTCCAAACAGACCTCCACTCCTATCCCCACGAAACTAGTCATACAACCTCCGTAAAAATCTAGAAAAATTTCTAAAAATTTCAAAAAATCCAATAAGGTTATTTCTCTAATAACCTTATTATCTAATTATTATTTGGGTGTCATATTTTACATTCTCCTCCACTAAAAAAATTTGGTCCCCAAATTTACTGCTCAACTCAGGGATCCTAATCCAAGGGTAACAACCAAGTAACATACCCATACGCCACTCCATCCAAGTATAATAAACATATCTCCAACCATAGTGGATAACTCAGTGGGTTATGAGCTCACCCTACTTCCGCTCAACAATCTCCAAAATTCATAACACACACTATCAACAGAGCCCCTAACATATGTATAGTACGCTCAAACTATCCATCAGTCTGAAGGTAAAAATCTGTACTAAAGCAAAGTTCCTAACCCAAAGCTTGCTATAACCTCAGTCAAAACCATGATGTGACATCGCGGATCTCCATCCGATACACTACTCAGAGATATACCATAAGGTCCAGTAATCTCTCCACAGTATAATCCTGCTACTCAATCCAACGAATTCATCACACGGATCGATAAAATGGGAGCAAATATGTCAACTAATCAATGATTACCCAAATCATCATATCCTCTCCATGTCCTGGATGATCCCACAAAAAGTCCATCAAAACATGCTCCCAACTCCACTCCAAAATACGAGTCTACTAAAACAATCTTACTGATCTCCGATGTTCAGCCTCCATTGGCTAACATACTCGACATCAAGCTACAATATTCGCGTTGTCTTTCTTCATGTCATCCCATCAATAAAATGTTCCAAATCTCTATACATCGGGTGTCACCCGAATGTATCACAAATCCAAATCAATGTATTTCCTGCAGTAACTCCTCCCGGATAAGAAATGACTCAGAAACACACATAATCTCCCACAAAGATAAAAAAAATTCATTCTTATTACTCGAGAATTCGGTATACTTGCATGAGACTACTCCGCTCATGCTATATCGGAACTGCACCAAACTCCAGGTACGATACATCTATGTAGAGTACAAATCCGTCTACACTAGAAAGTAATACACAAATCCGTCTACAATAGAAAGTAATACTAAGATGGGTGCAGTTATCAGCTTCTCATTTTAACTCTTGAAACTGATCCTGTAAGCATCTAACCAGGAAAGTTCCCTACCCTTCCTAGACAGTCCAGTCAACAACATATCAATGCTAGAGAAATCCTCAGCCACTCTCCAGCAATATCCAACTAGACCAAGGAAACAGAGAGTCTCCTATATAGACTATGACTACTCCCAACTGGTAACAACCTCTATCTCCTGTGGATCCACTACTACCCCTACTAGTGACCACGTGTCACAGAAATCCCACAGAAGACAATCAAATACGCACTACTGAACTTCGCATATAGATGTTCCCGTCGAAACATCTCTAGAACTATGCGAAGATAATGTACGAGATCCACCTAGGATCAGGAATAGATCACAAGATTGTCAACGAAGACAATGAAAACTGATCCAAACACTCTAGAAATACCAAATACATCAAGTCCATAAAAATATCTAGGGCAATATAAACCTAAATGGTGACACCAAAGTCTCATAATATACGTACAATAGACTCACTCAACCATAAGATCACCAACAGCAAGTCTGTAATCTAATCACCAACTACAAATCACTAAATCCATATATATCACAGGCATACTACACTCCATGTCACTATCAATATCAAACACCAAATAATAGATCATCAAAAGACAACATATCACCACACCTGATCTCCCAATAACCATCAATCAAAATCATCCTCAACATCAATCAATCATACTAGATAGTCTCCTAAACAAAGATAGAGTCAAAGGAAAGTATCCAACCTTCAACCCCCACTACCAACAAACTAAACGTATCCAAAAAGGTCTACCAAATCTCATCATCTCATCCTTTCTGATAATCAAATATCCACAGTAAAAGGATGTCAATCCAAAGTCAAAGGGTCACACAACCTGTTGACTAAGAGCCTACCCATCAAGAAGATATCTCCACCACCCTCGTAATCATCCTATATATGTCCCTCGACAAATACTGATAAAAGGTCAAACCCTCTAATATGAGATATAGACCACAAGATCTAGTAAAATGATCACGTGGTTAAGGTCTTGAACCACCTGATAGAGACAATGTTAGCTGAGTCGTCTAACCATTGTCTTGTACCCCATCATACTGTGATTGCTCCACCCTGAGGTTCAGCAACCTCTAGTATCGAGCAATGAACACAAAGATAGAGGAACGCTACAACTAAATAGCTGATCAAAATATCTGTCAATCGATGCTCTACCCCTCGAAAATCATCATCTGAAATTATACCTAGTTACGGTCGGACCTCCTAGGTATTACTCAACTAACACCACTTCCTCCGCACCATTGCGAGGTATATATCACTAAGTACATCATGGATATCCAATCATATCCAATAGTTCCATGAGTCAGGATCTCCCATGGAACAACATTAGGCGAGTCGACTGATCATCGCCTTATAAACCATCATGCTACTAAAAGAGGTAAAGAAATACTCTCTCTCCAAACACCTCAAAGAAATCACTAAGTGATGACCTAATCTCCAAAAGCATTCTCTGCTTCTTCCTTCACGTGGTACCGGGTCACGTAAAGGTTAAGCAGCTAACTTCAACTTTCTCACGCCAAAACAAATCATATGTCCGTATGTACTCCCCAAGTTATACCCACTAGTAATGGTTATATCGCTTAAGTGTTAAGCAGGTAGCTATACACTTTTTCACAATGCGGGGTATCCTATTTGAATGTACCTTCTAAGCCCTTCAACCAGGTACAAGCAATCCATAGTCAAAGTCCCCATAGAATAGGATACATCAATCCTCTATAGAGTGACTAAGCCGACAATGGTCAAATTTACCAACACCTCAAAACACCGTGAATATTGCATGCCACATTAGTGTGGACGTATACAAATTTAACATTTGTAAGAGGAGGGTGTAACCCATTAATTTTATTATCTAGTCATCCTAATTTTATAACAAATAAAATTAATAGTTGGTTTTCCTTTGGTCACACAAAACAATAGCAGTGACTCCGTTGGGGAGGATACTATTGAATGTGTTTAAGTATATACCATTACTTGATACTTAGTCCATTAAATAGGATTGTGCCCCTTCAGTTGGAGAAGATCACACGCTCCTAAATAATTTCTTATAACCATTCATAAAGGAAGTTTGATCTAGTGATCCGCAACAAACCCATCCGTTGTGGAGGGAGACACTCAGAGCCAACACGCAAGCTTGTTGCATTACTTACAAACTAATAATGGAGACCGTGGAATTTATTAAAATCCCTCTCCCACTTAGTTATTTAAAAATGAGGATTTTAACCTATGCTAGCATATATCACACACACATCACAGTAAATAAAAGCAATAAATATGAAAATTAATTTTCCAACTATTATGGCATTTTTTGTCACTGTTCTCCGTGTGCTCCAACCCTAGCTGCTGTCATCTTTAGCTACTGCCATCGGGTCGAGTCATCGCATCTATCTTGCTTCTTATTCCGCTGCATCTCTGGTCCTCCAATAGCACCACACCTCACAAAGATACGATCCGCGACAAATATAGAATTTTACATATATCGATCCTATATTCCATAAAGGAATGTACATGTATTCTAGATTGAACAAAAATAAAATTCTAAAAATAATACAGCTCCTGCTGTATTTGATACATACAATCATGCACACAAAATAATGCCCTTGACATGTCCAAGGGTCCAATCACACACAATATCTATATGCTATAATAGTTGGAGCCTACAACCACAAAGTTAGCACATTTTACTATTATCCTGCCTAAATTATGTATGACATGTGCATAATTAATTTGAAAACCAAAACACATAGAGGCAAACCCTAGCTCTGATACCAATTGTTGGTTGGTCCTAGGAAGATCGTACCGGTTCCACTATACAAAAATTTTGTACAAGTGTCAAACCTTTCCTAAATAACCTATTGTGTTCTTTAGAAATTAAATTAGGAATCGCAAACAGAACTTAACATCATTGATTCCAAATTTAACTTATCTGTTCTTAATGGTTTAGATTTGGATCGCAAGCGGAACTTAACACTATTGATCCAAATTCACCTACGTTATAAATTTCATTAAATATTAATTTCTAAAATTAGCTTCCAGGACTGCATGGCGAGGCGCATGACCTTCTTGGTTATGGGAGCATCCACCACCACCTAGACAAAGTCTTTTAAGGAAAACTAATATTTAATTTCCTTATATAACTCTAGGTTTAATAAAAAAGAACAATTGAATCACAAATTTGAAAAATAAAGAAAACACAAACACAAATTACTAATTCGAAAAACTAGATCTAATGCCTCTTGTGTTTGGAATTCTAACAAAGAAAAATAACTAGCATGATGCGGAAGAAAATTACTAGTTATACCTTTTCTTTGCAAGCTAATGACCTCAAGATCTTCTGTCGTATTCCTCACCTCGTCTTGGACATCGTGTGGGTGATGATCCTCCAAGATGAACACCACCCAAAAGAGCTTCTTCTCCTTCTAGTATTCGGCCACCACCACCAAGGAGCAAAAGAGAGCAAAGGGAAAAGAGAGGGAGAGAGGGGCCGGCCACCAAGAGGAACTCCACCAAGAGAATAAGAATTAATCTCCCTTGAGGCCTCCTCACCCCTTCTTTTATATTACTTGCCAAAGGCAAATAAGGGAAGAATTTTTACAAAAGTTAAAATCTTCCTCTTGTTTTTCCTTTTCCCTTTTATTTTTCCTTTTCTTTCCTCTTGATTGAATCAATCCTCAAATATTAATGGGATGATGATTTAATTTTATTTATTTTGGCCGACCCCTTGCTTGGGAACCAAGCAAGGGTGGCAGGCCCCTTAAAGAGGAAGAAAAACATTTTTTATAAAATTTTATAAAAGAAGAAAACCTCTTATAAAATTTTACAAGCTCTCTTTCTAAAAGTATATGTTAAAAAAGGAAAGTTTTAAAAATTAAAATCATGTTTTAAAATTTAAAACTTCTCTTCAAAAAATTTCCTTTTTTAACATGCTTACAAAAATAAAAAATTTTAATTTTAAAACTTCTCTTCCTTTTTTCTAAAACCATGAAGATGGTTAAAAAGAGAAAGTTTTAAAACTTTTAAAATTCTCTATTAAACCATATGGCCTAATTCAAATAAGGAAAATTTTTAAAAATTAAAATCTCTCTTTTAAAACTTGTAGTTTTCTACAAAGGGAATATTTTAAAAATTTAAAACACCCCTCCTATTTGAATTAATCATGGTCGGCCCCTACTTGCTTGGTCACCAAGCAATAGGGCCGGCCCCCATAGAGGAGGATGTGGTCGGTCCTTGCTTGGCCACCAAGCATTGGACCGGCCCCCTTCTTGGACACCAAGATAGACTTATATTTGGATGGACTTGGGGCTTTAATGAGGCTATGACAGGGACCTAGAGGAGAAATTAGTTTTGACCTTCCAATGAGCTTGAGTATCCCGTGTTCGTCCCGAACACACAACTCAAGTTCATCAACAATAATTCATTCCACTAGAGAGTTATTGTTGCACTACCGCATCAATCTCAAATTGTATTTATGGGCTCCTTCTTATCATGAGTGTGTTAGTCTCCCTGTGTTTAAGATAACGAATGTCCTCTAATTAAGTAAGTTACTGACAACTCACTTAATTAATATCTAAGTCCAAGAGTAGTACCACTCAACCTCATTGTCATATCGGACTAAGTCCACCTGCAGGGTTTAACATGACAATCCTTATGAGCTCCTCTTGGGGACATTCTCAACCTAGATTACTAGGACACAGTTTCCTTCTATAATCAACAACACACACTATAAGTAATATCATTTACCAACTTATTGGGCCTATTGATTTGTTGAGCTAAATCTCACCCTTTGATAAGTTAAAGAAATAAATACTAAATATATATGCTTGTTATTATATTAGGATTTAGAGCACACACTTCCATAATAACTAAGGTCTAGTTCTTTTATTAAGTCAGTATAAAAAGAACTTACCTAAAATGACCCTACTCAATACACTTAGAGTGTACTAGTGTAATTTATTAGTCAAGATAAACTAATACCTAATTATACTACGACTATATCAATGATTTGTTCCTTTTCATCTTAGTCGTGAGCAACTGTTTATAATTTATAAAGAGTTGATAACATGATCTTCAGTATGTGACACCACACACCATGTTATCTACTTTATAAATTAATTGAACAATATTATTTAACAAATAAATATAGACATTTGACCAATGTGATTCTTTTATTTCAAAAATAAATATTTACAAAAGCTAGGCTTTTAGTATACACTCCAACAATTAGATGGAATGAATTTTGGAGGTCGATAACTGGATCAAATGACCCTTATGAACCCTCTAGAGCTAAGGCATCCCGCATACAAAATTCGACATTTAGATACCTACACCGAGTGATGAGCAAAATGATCTTTGGTCGAGAAGAGAGTTAGGGGTGGTTAGAAAGATAGAACTCTATTCTCTTTGGGCAATGTTGAAGAAAGTCGATTTTGATTCCGGATTTCATTTCTTGCAAACTTTAGTAAGGGCAGCTAGGGCATCTTCGGGGACAATAGTGTTTGGTGGATTGATCACTCTAATAGCATGTAATTTAGGTTGTGAGCTTGATGGACTAGAGGTTAGTCATGGTAATGACAAGATCGACATCGATTCTTGTCTTGCAATGAAGATGATTTGTCGGGATGAGAATGGGTTTGCCTTTCTTAGAATTTATGGTCTTCCATTACCCCTTCCTTGTCTCGAGTGCACTTTAGTTCGTAACCCCGTGAATTGGGTGATCACTGATCCAGCTCCCGAGAATGTTCCCTCCATCGTAGACGATATCGATTCCCACCATGAGCCTTCATCATCAGGTTTCCCGCAGTCTTCCGGACATCCGGAACCTCCTAGGCACTCTTTTTCCTATGGCACGGGATCCTCTAGTTTTGATTTTTCTGACTTCCATACCTCTTTAGAGTCACTTCATGAGAAGAATAATACCCAGCAACAATTGTTGGAGGGTCGCTTCAAGTTAACAATTGTTGGAGGGTCGCCTCTTTAGAGTCTTTTACGCATATTTTAACGCACATTCACTTAACTTATGCACATATATTCTTCACATGATCGCATCTTTTATCTTGTATTCATCATATATATTATTTTGTTCGGATATCTGCTCTTTGTTTGGTTTTGTGTTGACAGGGATGATTTTCGGAGCTTGAACAGAGATTATTGATACACCGGAACTAGCCAACAACACGATCGTGCAATCCTGCACGGCCGTGTGGCCAGACAAGAGCGGAAGGGTGCATAGCCGTGCAACCTTGCACGGCCGTGAGGCCAAGACAGAAGTAAGTCAGCACACGGTCGTGCAACCCTGCACGACCGCGCCACCCCAGACAGAGAAGAAGATTTGCACAGCCGTGCAACCCTGCACGATCATGCCTCAGGAGACAGAGCCCAAAGACCACACGGCCATGCGACCCTGCACGAACGTGCAGCCACCCCAAATTTAGAGATGGGCACGGTCGTGCCACCCTTGCACGGCCATGCCACCGCTGCCAAACCCTAAGCTATATAAGGGGTTTAACCCTTTTTGCGAGGGGGGAGTTGAGCCGTCATTGGAAAAGAGATCTTGGAGTCATTCTACGCTGCCTTGGACCTCCGTCCAACGATCTTCCACCACCACATCAACTCTAGAGGCAGAGAACTTGATCCGAAGGCCACTCTTCGACATTTGATAAGCATATTCCTTCTTCTTCTCCCCGTATCTGAAGATTGTATGTTTGTCTACACTATGTTTTCGGATATTTCTCTAGCACTCATGGAGTAGATCCCTTGTTCTGGGATTAGGGAGTAGTCATGGTACGAATTGATATAAAACTCGTATTATGTTTACACTTGTTGGATGATTTTTCGTGCTTTGTTTCAATTACTTGTTGTTGATTGTGAAGAACTTGTTAACCTCGTAGAGGATTATCCCTAGATCGTACACCCGAGGGCCCTAGTGACAGGGGTAACCCGTTCACGGACATCTAGGATACTTCCTTGAGAGGAGAGGCAAATTCTCCCCAAGGAAGCGATAGACCAAACTTAGCTTTTACTCACTATTCTTAGTTTACCAACTAGAGTCGTGTCCTCAAGATTTACCGAGGTGCCCTAGTGATAGGGGTAAACCGTGACAAGACTTCATAGGGTCCTTCTCTATTTTGGCACTTAAGAATATCCACTTTACCTTCTGGCAATCGCATGATAAAGGATAGTGAGAGTAGGATAAAACAAGACACATCAATACTACCACGACGAAACCGACCTCCTAGAACTCCTCATCACCAAGTGAACACTTTGACCCTGTGACTCTCGATTCTCTCTCTCGACCTTTCTTCCTTAGATTATTCAAAACCATTGGTGGTCTAGTTAACCCTAAGTGAGCAATTGCTAGTGATTATAACCAGTCCCTGTGGGATCGATACTTTTATTACTGACGATGAATCCGTGCACTTGCGGAATTGTAACATCCTCCTACCCCAATTTATAAGTGGGGGAGCTCAATGCTCTTATCTCCCTGACCTAGTCCAGAGGAGGGATCGCTCGGCTACTATGCTGCGTCACACTACCCATGAGCGGACCAACGGAGCTAAACAGAGCAACCTGCTGCAACACACCCTGCCTGAATAAAAACCACTAACCCAAGAGTGGTTGTGTGTGTAGATCCATGTAATTGGCGATGCGCTCAACAATAATGGAGCTGTCAACCACTCAGCATGCAATCATGTAAGATGTTGCATGACACTAAGCTGAGAAATATAATGATCCTATCCCTCTCCATATAATGTATACCAAAATACGTGGATCAAATAATATGATCTAGGTACACATGTCAGTTATGGTATCTAACTAGTCCATTATATCATAAGGCATGGCATGTCACTACCTCTATAACATAAATAACAAACAAGGGCATAAATGCTAATCAGGTAACAAACAAAACATGCTCAGAAATAAATAGTGACATACCGATGCAAATAAAAACATAATTATTACTACTTGTTAAAATCTACTAAGCATATCAATATGGCATTATCTAAAAAATAAGTCAAGGTACCTGCCTCAAATAGAAGATCCAATCAGACAATCCAAAGTCGAGACGCTTGTCGCGAGTCAAAGTCCTGCGTCAAATAATATATATACTTTTATTTAGCTAAAATTCAAAGGAATAGCTAAATAAAATCCTTAAGGCTAAATTAGGGTAAAACCCTAATCAATCTAACCATAAGCCCTACTTAAATTAAATCCAACAGTTGACTAGGGTTAATTGCCTTAACCCTAATCATTTCTCCTTCTAAAAGAATTTATTATAAGCATAATCACTCCAAAACTCACCCAAGTCGGAAACTTCCTTGTTGGCTCACGGATGGAAAGCGACTATCAGAGAATGGTAACTGAAGGTGCCTGCTGCTGGAGCTTTGTGGCCGGAGCTACTATGAATTTACTGCCCTAAACAATCATTCCTATTAGCACAACTGAAATCAACACCTAATCTCTACAAACCTATACAGAAAATGCAAACTACACTTCCTACCAATCTGATCTCAGCCATAGCTTACCCCAACTCAGTGTCGACAGCTTCCTCTCTGCTGGAGAACTAACAGAACCTCTCTGATAGTGGCAGCTAGGGCACAGGTAGTTCGACTGCGATCAACTCCGTTGTGGTGTCAGCATCGGGGAGACGAGAAGAAAGGTGAAGGCTTGGCACAAAACCTCTCCTTGGCCGAAGGTGACTCCGAGGGAGGAAGAAGCTTGGTCGGCGATAAGAAGAGGGGAAGAGCTCGGCGGTGCGGCTTGAGAAGGAAGAGGAGGTTGCTCGGATGACGATGGATCAACCGGCGCCGGCGCGACGGGGCGACGTTCGGGCGACGCTCGGGAGAGGGGAAAAATCAGCATGTCAGAAACGGAATCTAGGGCACCACGAGATGAGGGCTGACGTTGGCCCTTCCTTCTGGCGATCGGAGTTGGGCAACGACTTCTCATGGGTAGTTGCGTCGAGATCGCAATGGAGGAGGTGGTGGCTGGTTCAGGAAGAAGGAAAAGGTCAAGAGAAGAAGAACCCGTCTTCTCTTTGGCCACCCTTTTGTACCGGAGGAGGAAGTGAAGGCGTCGCGGCGACGGTTTGGAGAAGAAGAAGGCGTCGGGTTGGCTGGGAGAAGGTAACGACAATGGCGCGGCGCGGGTTCGGCGGGGATCGGGGAAAGGAAACGGGGAAAAGAGGAAAAGGAAATGAAAGAAAAAGAAAAATAAAATAAAAAATTTAACTTTTCCTCGTTAAAATGGAGTATTCTAAACAGGCTTTCTCGGGCCCAACATTTGATCCCCGTAACCCGAGCCATACGAGCTCCGAAAAATTTCTAAAAATTTTGAAAAATTCCCTTATGGTTATTCACCCTTTTTCAGTATTTTACAATTCTTGTCTTTTAGGGTTTACCTTTGGGCATCAAGGTTCCAACATCAGCGTCACCAGGCATGAGCACAGGAGAGAGAAGTAGAAAAAGGGGTCCTCTGTGAGGGAGAAGGCTGCTGACATCAGGAGCGATCAACATCGAAGGGGTGATGCGGCATGATCGTGCATGAGGCGAAAAAAATGAAGAAGAAGAAGACCTTCTTTTCTCTTTGCTCCATGTTGAAGAAAAACCCAAAAGAAAGAAAACAATGAATTTTCCAAAATACCCTCCCCATCCACGTGTCCTCACATCCACTCACTATATCATAAGCTTCCCCTTTAAGTCTTGTCAAAGGAGATGTAAGTCCAACTAGATAGCCTATCACAAAGGCTAAATCGCTCTTGACTACATAGCCAGATTGCTAGGCCCATCGTATGATGTTGAGTGAGCCGCTATGGTGAGCAGTCATAGTGAGTGGCGGTAAAGGTGGTACCGTGCGAGTGCCTGTGTCATGACTAAGCAAGCGATCATGATAGTAGTGATGGGTGAGCGGCTGAAGCGATGTCAAGCAAGCGACAGTAGCGGTGCCAAGTGAACGATGGAAATAGTGTCGCATCGAGAAGTGGAGTCCCTAAAATATATGGTCCCTAAAATATAGGCCCATCGTATGATGTCGAGCTAGCCGCTATGGCGGGCAGCCATAGCGAGTGGAGGTGAAGGTGGTACCGAGCGATTGGCTGTGTCAAGACTGAGCGAGCAATCACGATAGTAGTGATGGGCGAGTGGCTAAAGCGATGTCGAGCAAGCGACAGTAGTGGAGCCAAGTGAGCAATGGAAACACTATCGAACGAGTGGCGGTAGTGGTACCGAACGAGCGGCGAAAGCGATGCCTAGCAAGCGGTGGTAGCGGTGTTGAGTGAGCGACAGAAGCAGTGTTGAGTGAGTGACGAAAGCAGTGTCGAACGAATAGCGAAAATAGTGCCAAGCAAGCGGCAAAAAATGGCACCGAACAGAACACTGAGCATATGCTGAGAAGGCGACCGAGTAGGCGATCGAACGAAGCCAAGTGGATGACCCAGCGGATGCTAAGTGGGCGGGCGACCGGGCGACCGTGCAGATGTCGAGGGGTCGGCAAAGCTAATTCTGAGTAGGTGCCTGTAACGACCCGACCCTTTGGCCTCTTGGGCGGCCCTTGCGGCGGCCCACTGGCAGCCCCTTATGTCGTCGGCCCATTTGGCGACCTCTAATGTCGTCGACCGACGACCCTTTGGCCGTGCCGTTACTCACTAGGACTTTCCACCCCTGGCAGTGGATTTTTGCCTTCCCCAGGATTCGAACTCTAGACCTCCAGGCTTAAGTACTAGAGTTTATGAATCCTAGTAGCCAAGTGAGTGGCGCTCATTTTGCTACTAGGATTCATAAACTCTAATACTTAAGCCTGGAGGTCTAGAGTTCGAATCCTGGGGACGGTCGACGACATTAGAGGTCGCCAAATGGGCCGACGACATAAGGGGCCGCCAGTGGGCCGCTGCAAGGGCCGCCCAAGAGGCCAAAGGGTCGGGTCGTTACAATAAAAAGATGCCTTTTTATTGTAACAACCCGGCCCTTTGGCCTCTTGGGCAGTCCTTGCGGTGGCCCTTATGTTGTCGGCCCATTTGGCGACCTCTAATGTTGTCGACCGACGACCTTTTGGCCGTGCCGTTACTCACTAGGACTTTCCACCTCTGGCAGTGGATTTTTGCCTCCCCCAGGATTCGAATTCTAGACCTCCAGGCTTAAGTACTAGAGTTTATAAATCCTGGTAGCCAAGTGAGCGCCCGGCTCCAAGTGAGCGCCTGACTTCAATGACACAGCTCCCCGAACAGAGACTGAGAGCTTAGCTCCCCGATCAGAGATTAGGGCTCTAGATCCTCAATGCGAGACTAGGGGCACAACTCCTCGATGCGAGACTAGGGGTAAAACTTCCTGATGTGAAACTAGTAGTACAACTACCCGATCTAGGACTAGAGGCCTACAGAGGCTCAGCTCCTCAATCATATATTTTAGGGACTCCACTTCTTGATCAGATACTCAGGGGTTCTGGTCCTTACGACTCCTAGGGCTCTACTCCCTATGATTCTTAGAACTTTGCTCCATCTAAATGCCCAGGCTTTGACTATTCTCTCCCCTGACTCTAAGGACCTATGGGAGTCACGGATCGAGCACTATCACCACTATAGCCACTGTAACGATCCGGCCCTTTGGCCTCTTGGGCGGCCCTTGTGGCGGTCCACTGGCGGCCCCTTATGTCCTCGACCCATTTGGCGACCTCTAATGTCGTCGACCGACGACCCTTGGCCGTGCCGTTACTCACTAGGACTTTCCACCCTTGGCAGTGGATTTTTGCCTTCCCAAGGATTCGAACTCTAGGGATTCATAAACTCTACTACTTAGCCTGGAGGTCTAGAATTCGAATCCTGGGGAAGCCAAAAATCCACTGGCAGAGGTGGAAAGTCCCAGTGAGTAATGGCACGGCCAAGGGTCGTCGGTCGACGACATTAGAGGTCGCCAAATGAGTCGACGACATAAGGGGCCGCCAGTGGACCACCACAAGGGCCGCCCAAGAGGCCAAAGGGTTGGATCGTTACAGTGGCTATAGTGGTGATAGTGCTCGATCCGTGACTCCCATAGGTCCTTAGAGTCAGGGGAGAGAATAGTCAAAGCCTGGGCATTTAAATGGAGCAAAGTTCTGAGAATCATAGGGAGCAGAGCCCTAGGAGTCGTAAGGACCAGAACCCCTGAGTATCTGATCAAGAAGTGGAGTCCCTAAAATATATGATCGAGGAGCTGAGCCTCTGTAGGCCTCTAGTCCTAGATCGGGTAGTTGTACTACTAGTTTCACATCAGGAAGTTTTACCCCTAGTCTCGCATCGAGGAGTTGTGCCCCTAGTCTTGCATTGAGGATCTAGAGCCCTAATCTCTGATCGGGGAGCTAAGCTCTCAGTCTCTGTTCGGGGAGTTGTGTCATTGAAGTCAGTGGGAGATAAGTCCTGAAGTAAGCAAGAGTTGAGCGCGTTTGTCAATGGGAGCTAAGCCTGTATGTCAGTGGAAGCCAAGTCAGCCCTAATGTAAGCGGGAGCTGAGCTCGTATATCACTGGGAGCTAAGCCCTGAAGTTAATGGAAGCGGATAAGTGGGCACCTGAGAGCTTGTCCGATCAACCTTGGCCGATTGAGAATTGATGGGGAGCATAGCCCCATCGCCGTCCGAAAGAGCCGGGAAGTGGATCCCTAAGATTCTGTCCAATTGGCCTTAGCTGCTCAAGAGATAATGGGGAGCTGAGTCCTGTAAACATTCGATCAAGCTGGGAGTGGGTCTCTGAGAATCTGTCCGATCGGGAGATGATGGAGAGCAAAGTCCCGTAAATATTTTGTAAAACCGGGGAGTAGGTCCCGAAGGATTCGTCCGATCAACCTTATCTGATCGAGACAGATGATGATAGGAAATAGAGTTATGTGATCATAAGTGGAAGCAGAGCCCATGCTTATAATCATGAGCGAAGTCTTCAAGAATCGAAATCTTTTGCAGTATTGAAACACTCGGTCTCTCACCGTGCGAAAACACACACGGTAACGATACCCGATAAAAACATTGATTATCATAATAAATTTAAAAGCCAAGTGATAGTTAATACATTAACTCAACTATTCCCATCCAAATTACGGAAGTTAATACATAAACCCAACTATTCTCGCACCACTGCGCCCCACCACATCGTAACCTTTAGTTGGTGCTGGAGTATAGAGGTAGATAATTGGTGGACAATGCCGTAATGGAGGTAATGAATAAAATAACACTGCGAACAAGAACATGAAATGAAATGAAAAGAAAAAGGACACTGCAAGAAGAGGAAATAGACAAGACCGCTGACTAAGTGGTAACGACTTTTGTTTTTTAAGCTGGAAATAGAGAAGAACAGAAGAAGCCTAGGAAAAATAAATAAGTTGTTGGAATCAGAAAAGGGAGGTTTGATTTGAGGGAAGAAGATGTTTGGTTCGTTGTTTTCATTGAAGGCCTTGTAAGAAAAATAAGAGAAAATTAGAATCGAAACAGGAAAGAAAATGAAATCCGTATAAGGTGTAATGTTTGTATACCCAATAACGAACACTTTTAACCTATTGAGAAACATGTCGAATTAAGATTTCTATTGGGAAAAAGACATGTCATTCCCTCCAGCTAGACGTGGTACAAAGCCAGCAGAGGTAATCAATCACACTTTAATGTCCACTCCAAGTGGCTTTATAGTCTAGTTTTTAACATTTTTTTTTTTTTTGATGATATCAAGCGAAGTTAGTGATTTTTGGAGGCATTGGCATGTGAGAGCGCAGGATGCACCTCGATATATGTTTACTGATATTAATTTCATACCTAACAATTGAACTAGGGATGTTTTGATTATGACATCATTATCCATTGATTGAGGTGTTAGGTTCGAACTTCCGCCTACGCATGTTCTTATCAATTTAAGTTCCTATTTTGGACACTGTTGACTGAGGTGCCGTTCTCGAGTCCTCTTATGAACTCATCCAGTCACATTAAAAAATTTACCCTACCTTAGTTTTGACTCCACGGGTCATCAGGGCAGTCGGGGCGTAAATCCCCGGTCCCTGTGCACCTCACTCCCACCACTTACTCTCTCGGTTGTCATGATTTACTTCACTCGAGATGACCTGGGGTCGGGTGCGACGGGACGCTGAGGACGAGTGATTTTATCTTTTTACCCCATGATATTAATTTCATACCTCATTCTACATTTATATTTAAAAAATAATATAATTCCCACAAGGATGATACCTTCGCATTTTACGGCCTACAAATACGGAAGAAGGGGGATCCATCAAACATCACCAAGATTTAATTGGAGATTAGTAAGATATCTTTGATGGAGAGGAGGTCTTTAGTTACTTTTAATCTGTTAAATTTTGTGTGTGTTTTCTGTCGCCTTAGTTAATCGATCCATTGTATGGTTGATTAATTGATTCATCAGGCTCGAAGGCAAGGTCGCCGTCATCACCGGCGGCGCTAGCGGCATCGGCGAGGCCACTGTTAAGTTGTTCGTCCGCCACGGTGCTCGTGTCATCGTCGCCGACGTCCAAGACGAGAAGGGGAAGACCCTCTGCGCCGGCCTCGGCTCCGACGACGTCGCCTCCTACGTCCACTGCGACGTCCGCCTCGAGTCCGACGTGATGCGCGCCGTGGACACCGCCATCTCCCTCCACGGCAAGCT
Source organism: Zingiber officinale (assembly GCF_018446385.1). Classification (NCBI taxonomy): domain Eukaryota; kingdom Viridiplantae; phylum Streptophyta; class Magnoliopsida; order Zingiberales; family Zingiberaceae; genus Zingiber; species Zingiber officinale. Next base: position 27,704,727 of record NC_055987.1, on the reverse strand, counting down.
CGACATCATGTTCAACAACGCCGGCATCATCGACCCCTCCGGCAGCAGCATCCTCGGCGAGGACGACACGACTGCGGTGTTCGATCGGGTGATGGGGGTTAACGTGCTGGGAGCGCTGCTGGGAACGAAGCACGCGGGGCGGGCCATGGTGGCGGCGGGGCGGGGCGGAAGCATCATAATCACGGCGAGCTTGGCGTCGGTGGTGGGAGCGCTGGGTCACCCGGTGTACTCGTGCTCGAAGCACGCGGTGTTGGGTCTAGCGCGGAGCGCGGCCGCGGAGCTGGGCAAGAACGGGGTGCGTGTGAACTGCGTGTCGCCGTCTGTGGTGGCGACGCAGATGACTGTGTCACTGTTTCAGGCGAACGAGGAGGAGCTGGAGGCATTGGGAGAGATGATCTCAGCTCTGAAGGGCGTAACGTTGAAGGCGGAGGACATAGCGGAGGCGGCGTTGTTCTTGGCCAGCGACGAGTCAAGGTTCGTGAGCGGCCACAATCTCATAGTCGACGGAGCCTCCAGCGTCACCAAAATATTCTAAATCCTTATCTTCTTCTTCAATAAAGTTTAAGTTTGAAATAAAGGATCGATCTCTCATCAGCTCCATGGATGTTCCATGAGTGATATTCTCATAGAATTTGCATGCGTAAACAGTCGTTTGTTCTAGTTCGTAATAAAGAACATTGTTGTAGACTTGTAGGTAAATGCAAAAAAATATACAATCTTCATCATTAAAAGAACGACTTTAACAAATCTTTTGAGTAAAAGGCCAATTTGAAGAATTAAAGATTTGTCCAGTTTTGGAGTAAAGTTATGAGGAAAAAAAACTTGCTAAAAAAAGTACGAAATTAAAATATCGGTGTTGAAAAAAGAATGCACACATAACCGATTTATTATAGACATTAATGTTTCTTATATTTTAAATTGGTATTAATAAATTTTAAATCAGCTGCATCACTGTATGACAATGGGCAGACACATCAATTTCTTTTAATATCTTCATATTACAATTGGAAGTTCCGGGGATATGGTGCATTGGAAGGGCATCCAATTATCACCTCAAATATTCTTGGTTCAATTTTTATTAAGTTTTATAATAACACACAAGAAAAATATAATAATTTAGATAAAATAATAATTAATAGTATGCATCAATAATAATTATGCAGATGACAATAATAAGTAACTTGATCAAATATTTACATATCCTCCGTGTTGGTCCTGGGACGGATTGACGGAGGCGCTGGGAGCGAATGTATTCGCCTTTTGCCACAATTGATCAAGTATTTGCATAGCCTTATTTCTTTCCTATAAAAAATCTAATCTTTCATCTATCCTTAGCTTCTTCATATCCATTTCGACGAGTTTTCTCCAATGTGGCCCGCATTGTCATTCCATCAAACAACTACTGAATAAAAAAATAGAACTATCTAAAACATATAAAGTTCATATCTGATCCTATCAGAAAGCGGTGAGAGATGGAATGTCGGTGAGCTAGCTAGAATGCAGATCAAGTCGCCATAATCCAAAGGGAAAGGAGGAGGTGACATGCCTTCTAGGCTGACTGAATCTTTGGATCTCCAAAAAGACCAAGAGCAAGAGACCAAAGGTGCCAAAAAGTCTCCCGTCAATGGTGCCTGCAAAGCTGCTATAAGACAAGAAAGGTAGATGGAGCATTAGAGGGAGGTCGGGTTGCCCCAACCTTCCACTCTGATGATTAAGTCAGATCTCCAATAAAGTATATCAAGCAAATAGAAAGTACTATAATGAAGTACATAAAAACTGAATGTAACAGTATACTAGGCCTACAAGAGTAGGTCGGAGGTGCTGGCATGGAGCCGGAGGCTGCACGAAATTAAGAGGCCAGAGGTGACATGGAGCTGGAGGTAGGTGCGGAGCTGGGGGCTAGAGAGATCTAGTGACAAGAGCGTAACAATGGCTCAAAGGTCAAAAGACCAGAGGGTCGGAACATAACAGCAACTAGCGGTCTAAATGTATGATAGCGGTTCCTAGTCCAAAACACAGCCATAGCTTGAAGGCCAGATGGCTACAATGCCAGAACATAGCAGTGGCTCAAAGGTTGGAACACAACAGTGGCTTATAGGCTGGATGACACAAAGGTCGGGACACAACAGTGGCGCGAAGGTTGTGTCCCGAAGGCTGGAACATAGTAAAGGAGGAACACAGTCAAATCAGTGACAGCGAGGTCTGCGATGGCAGTGGCTTGATCTGTACTAGGGGCGGTGGTGGCAGTGGCAACAGCAATGGTTGGATCTCTGCCGATGGAGGTGGCAGCCGTCAGATGCCGAATCAGCATGGAGCACCACAGGGGGTGCACGACAATTGCGGTCTAGGGATTGTATAGGCCGCAATGGCATGAGACATGAGGGAGAAGAGATGGTGAAAGGGTTGTGGATGGTGTCAAGCCAAAGGTGGCAGAGCCTTGCTCGTAAGAGATATGGGGTGCTGTCAGCATCCGAGAAAGAAGAGGGTGAGGGACGCTTAGAGGAGGCAGTGTGCGTTCAACAAGAGGAAGTGATGGCTGGTCGACAATATGAGCAGAAAGGGCGTACCCTCACCTGTTGCTGACTAGTGAGGTGGTGTGAGGGGAGATTCGGCGGAGCCGGCTTCACCGGACAAGCGTTGTCGTAGGCGAAAGAACATCTGAGAGGATAGAGGAGAGGTGGCATCAGTCTCAGCTGTTAGAGCAATCTGTGTGACCCTAGGTTTTGATGTTTGGACAAAGGTTTAAGTTAGGATTATTATTGTATTTGATATGCATTGTGAATATGCAGGATATAAGTATAATAAGGAAAGACCAAGTGTGATCTTAGTAAAAGCAAAGTCCAAGTTGGATCTTGGCAAAGGTGAAAGTCTAAGTGGAGACTTAGCGGTGTAAGTCCAAGTATGTAGTCTTGGCAACTTAAATCCAACTGTGACTGCAAAGGATGAAGTCTCAAAGGTGAGGAGCCTCTTAGCAATGGAAGAACTGACGACAAGGATAAGGCCGAAAGAAACTCTTGAAGGCAAACCATGAAGGATGGGGAAGCATCTGAGGGACACAAGGTTGATAGATGAGGCTAGTGTTGGTGCAATTTGTACTAATGATCTAACACATATTTTGATGAATGATAAGGGGATTAAAGTTAAAGTATTTTGTGATCTAATTGCTTTACCAAGTGTGTAGGAGTCGATGGGTCTGAATGACCTAACATCGGGCTAAAATCTAGCTAAGTCCACTAGACCCGATAGTTGGTGCGAAGTTTAGATAGGTCTACAGGACCCGATATTTGGTAGGAAGTCTACTTAGGTCCACAGGACTTGACAACCGGTCGAAGTCTAGTTGGGTTGCGGGACCTAACAACTAGCAGGAAGATCTGATAGATCAAAGGCAAGTCAAGCGACTACAGTTGGTAAGTGAAGGTTAGTAACTGGAGAAGAGATCCAATAAGGACGTATTCCGAGTTAAGGGAACAGTAGACCTCAGTCCAGCTTAGGTCTATTTGGAAAGTCAAAGCTGAGACATTGACTACATTCTTGTCTCGTGGAGACAGGATCTAGTTAGTACTACTATCCTGCTGAATTGTGCTTACTTTATTTTGCAGGAAAAATATATTTTTTGTTGTCTGGATTAACTTAATTTTGCAGGAACGAAAAGCTGTAAAAAGAGTGTCTGGGCACCTGGAGTTGGTCCGGGCATCCGAAGTTCTAGCGCCTGGACCAGCTGCGACCAGCGAGTGCCTGGCCAGGCACCCGGATGGTCCGGTTGCCCGGAATTGATCTAGGCACCTAGACCAAAAAAGTTATCCAGGAGCTTGTTAGTATTAGCCCTAGTACAATTATGAGATGATTATAAATGACTCATTTTATATCATATATCATTATTAATAAAAGGTAAAATTGGTTATTATATTTATTGCAGTTCAGTGCTAATTGAATAAATATAATAATGTCCTTGGGTAGTAGGTTCTTATCTACAGTATATTAATTGGTTGAATTGATAGTGAAATATTATAGAGAACACTACTCTTAACTATTCCTAGTCGAGCATTAATATATAAGGAAAATATTAATGCATTGAGACTAGCATGTAAGTCAACGGATGACTTGATCTCACAAGTCATGGATATGAGATATCAGGTTGACACATGGGTATATATTAGAGAATATATACTGAATGACCCGCCATGAGAATGTTTCATGGATCTGTTGGAACCCCAAGGTTGTTTTGGTGTAATCAACAAGTTAAGGTAGGTCATGTTTGTTTTAACCTTGTGTCTAAGTGTGCAGGAGCTTAGGAACACAGGTAGTCGAGCGGAAGACGCAGTTAGCGAAAAGGACGGCAGTCCGAGGGACGAGGTGCTGCGGAAGAGTACACCGGCGGACGAGAAGGAAGCGTGCGGTGGTTCCGAGGGACGAATGCTGGAGCGGAAAATTGCTCGGGGAGCAAGAGACGCAGCTAGCGAGAAGGACGGCACGCGGTGCGTCCGAGGGACGAAGACTGCGGATGAGTACGCCGGCGGACGAGAAGGAAACACGCAGCAATTCCGAGGGGCGAGAAGCCGGAGGGAAGCTCGCTAGAGAAGACCGGAAGTTGGGTTCGGGTGAGCCCTTTTCCGGATGGCAGAGATCACCCAAGCGAGCGGATCCGGAGGAGAAGAACCGGACCGAGGAGGGATTGAACCAGAGAAGAGGTCCCGGACAAAAAAGTCAACACTGTTGACTTTGGGCTCCGGGGCGCCCAGAACCCTTCCGGGCGCCCGGACCCTGATTTTGACCAGGATCGCGATTTACGCGATCTGAACGTTGGGGGATAAAGTTTTATCCCCCCAGGGCTCCCGGAACCCTTCCAGGCGCCCCAACCAAGGCTATAAATATAGCCTTGGTCCAGAAGCTTTTCATCAACTCAGTAATTAGCATTCCAAACACTTGTGCACTCACTGTTCTAGTTTAGCTTCTGTTTTTGTGCTTTCATCGGTGTAAGAGGCTTCTCCGTGAAGGAGTTTTAGTGCGATCACTTTCCTTGGATTAACAACCTCCCTTAGCTAATTTTATGCAAGTGTTAGTTTAAGAGTTCGAGAAGGGTTGTTCTGTTTTTTATATTACAGGGCTATTCAACCCCCCTTCTAGCCGGCCCAACGGTCCTACAAGTGGTATCAGAGTCGAGACGCTTCAGGAGGACTAACCGCCGAACGAAGCAACGAGATGGCCGGACCAAGCATCCACCCGCCGAAATATGAAGGGGACTTCGCTACCTGGAAAAAACTGATGCAGTTATTTCTTACAACAGATATTGAATTATTTTTAACAATGAAATTTGGCTTTGAAGCTCCAGAGGACAAGGAAATAGATAAATGGACAAAAAAGGAGCAGGCCGACTTCGTGGCAAACGGCAAAGCAGAGTACCATCTGCTAAGCATTCTTCCGCCTCAAGAAGTCAACAGGATCGGTAAATACAACTCCGCAAAGGAACTTTGGGAGAAGTTCCTCGAGTTGCATGAAGGTACGTCCGAAGCCAAGCTCGCTAGACGAGATCTGCTTCGCAATCAGCTCACCAGCCTGCGACTTGGGGAAGACGAGACAGTCGCACATCTGCACTCCAGAATAAAAGAAATCATCACCGGACTCACGAATCTCGGAGAAAAGGTAAGTAACCGAGATTCGCTCAGGTACGCGTTAAATTCATTTCCGAGAAATTCAAAATGGGCATCACTAGTAGATGATTTTTACATTTCTAAGGACTTAGAAAAAATTTCATTAGAAGAATTTTTTTCAACATTTGAAGTCCATGAGTCAAGATGTGCAGGAATGAAGGAGCCCAAGAACAACATCGCCCTCAAAGCTTCGAGAGACGAACCTGAGTCGGAATCCTCTCTCGACGACGAGGAAATGGTAATGATGGTAAGAAGATTCAAGAAACTTTATAAATCTAGATCTACTAACCATCTGCAGGGGAAAAAGAAAAGGACAATCCGCTGCTACCACTGCGACGAAGAAGGGCATGTCAAGGACAACTGCCCCAAGCTGAAGAACAAAGACAAGGATAAGGGTAAGAAGTCTATCCAGAAACGAAAGGCCCTGAAGGCGACGTGGGACGATACTTCGTCCGAATCGGAAGTCGAAGCATTCTCCAGACTCGCACTAATGGCGAGTCATCAAGACGACGACTGCGATTCAAGCTCTTCCGAAATGAGCATCGAGAGCATCGATGAAGGGGGAGACACGTCAGAAGAAAGCAGCAGCTCAGGGGGAGAAACGGACAACGAGATCGACAAGGTAAGTCAAGTACGATCTCTTCCTCCCGATAAAATATTTAAGTTTGTTAAACTTTTAACAAAAGACTGCTGTAAATTAGAAAGTGAAAATAAAAATTTAAAAGTAATTCTAGCTAAGTCTTGTCCCTTAGAAGAATTAGATAAATTAAAATTAAAAAATGAGAAATTAGAATTAGAAAATCAAAATTTGAAAATTCAAATAGATAACTTAAACAATTATACATGTTCACCTAAAACCAATGTTAGAAGATTTAATAATTTAAATTGGTACTTTAAATATCACCCGGGACAAATTAGGAACATTTCAAGAAAATATGTCCCTAAAAACTTTTTAGTTAATCCAGTAGGTTGGAACCTATATTGGGTTCCTAAATCATGCTTAAATTAATTTTAAAAGTAAAATTAGCGCTTTAAGTGAGAAAATTAAACAAAGAATTTCTTTATGAGGCTTTGTCTAAGGAAGTGGTTGTTGCTCCAATAACCAAGAAGGCCTAGTGCCTCGCCACGACCTGGAAGCCAAAATATTGAAATAAATGTTTAATTAACTTACTAATGAAGCATTAATACAAGAATTAATTAGTGCTTGAAAAAGGTTATTCAAAACATTTTATTTCAAATTAGAAATTTACCTACTTAGAAATTTTTTTTGCCTAAGTCATTTAAAAAATTATTTTTTCCTAAGTTAAGAACTTTTTTCTTGAAACTAGAAATCTCAGCTTTAATTACTTAGAAAATTTTTCTAAATTTCTTAAAAACTTAGATTTTTTTTAGAAATACTTTTTCTTGGATTATTTTTCTTGGAACCCCATTTTTTTGTGATCAAAGGGGGAGAAGGGAAAGTATAAGTCTAGGGGGAGGTAGATAGATTTAATTTTTTCTATCTTTTTGCACTTAAATTGTAATTTAAGTTAATTTACTTAATTCAATTTTATGTCTATTTTAACCCTAGCTTAACTTGGGTTGATCACACCAAAAAGGGGGAGATTGTTGGAACCCCAAGGTTGTTTTGGTGTGATCAACAAGTTAAGGTAGGTCCTGTTTGTTTTAACCTTGTGTCTAAGTGTGCAGGAGCTTAGGAACAAAGGTAGTCGAGCGGAAGACGCAGCTAGCGAGAAGGACGGCAGTCCGAGGGACGAGGTGCTGCGGAAGAGTACACCGGCGGACGAGAAGGAAGCGTGCGGTGGTTCCGAGGGACGAAAGCTGGAGCGGAAGATTGCTCGGGGAGCAAGAGACGCAGCTAGCGAGAAGGACGGCACACGGTGCGTCCGAGGGACGAAGACTGCGGATGAGTACGCCGGCGGACGAGAAGGAAACACGCAGTGATTCCGAGGGACGAGAAGCCGGAGGGAAGCTCGCTCGAGAAGATCGGAAGTTGGGTTCGGGTGAGCTCTTTTCCTGATGGCAGAGATCACCCAAGTGAGTGGATCCGGAGGAGAAGAACCGGACCGAGGAGGTACTGAACCAGAGAAGAGGTCCCGGACGAAAAAGTCAACGCTGTTGACTTTGGGCTCCGGGGCGCCCGGAGCCATCCGGGGCGCCCGGAGCCATCCGGGGCGCCCGGACCCTGATTTTGACCAGGATCGTGATTTACGCGATCTGAACATTGGGGGATAAAGTTTTATCTCCCCAGGGTGCCCGGAACCCTTCCAGGCGCCCCGACCAAGGCTATAAATATAGCCTTGGTCCAGAAGCTTTTCATCTACTCAGTAATTAGCATTCCAAACACTTGTGCGCTCACTGTTCTAGTTTAGCTTCTGTTTTTGTGCTTTCATCGGTGTAAGAGGCTTCTCCGCCCGAAGGAGTTTTTAGTGCGATCACTTTCCTTGGATTAACAACCTCCCCGGTTGTAACCAAGTCAAACACGGTGCCTTGTTTCTTTCTTGTATTTCTGCTTAGCTAATTTTATACAAGTGTTAGTTTAAGAGTTCGAGAAGGGTTGCTTTTGTTTTTTTTTTACAGGGCTATTTAACCCCCCCCCCCTTCTAGCCGGCCCAACGGTCCTACAGGATCGTCGTATGAGTGTCATAAACATTCTCATGTGACTATTGGTATAAATAGTCCTTAGACATGAAGTCACTACGGTTCCCTACATAAGGAGTTATATACTTTGGTATCATCAAACGTCATCCGTAACAGGGTGGACTATAAAGTCGATCACTGGGTATATAATGAATTATGCGGAGGGATGTGAGTAATGTAGATGGGATATATCCCTTCCATATGAAGGAAGCGATATTTGTGGGCCCCTTGATTAGTAGGACACAAGAAAGCATGGTCATGCGTAAATAAGTCAATATGAGATATTAAGCCTATTTGATAAGTGTGTCTACTTGGAGATCAAGAAACACAAAAATTGATAAGAGGATGACACGGTCTATGCCTCATTGATCAATCTAGATATCAAGGATAGAGGGGCCAAATCATACATGATGATAGTCACGGACAGGTTAGGTCGAATCTCGACTTTCTCGTCACTTGGGTAGCAATGATGTCTTGCTAGATGTCACTCATTGTTTATGTATCACAAATGTTGATTTAGGTATATTTCCAATGTTACGAGAGCCTATAGGGTCACACACAAAGAACAAGTTGATATGGAGATGAGTTTATGTGATGAATCAATGGATTAAGTGTAATCCGAATTTGACTCACTGAGTTAGACTCAAAGGGATCCAATTGTTGGATTGAGTTCAATTGCATGGGAATTAATGGGTTAGACTCATTGGGTGAACTTGAGTTCATAAAAGAAGTTGAATGGTCAAAATTGAACCATTGGATTGAATGGTTAATTTTAAGTCATTAGATTAGAAGATGAAAGGGTGATTAGAAGATGAAAGGGTGGAGACTCTTGGTATACCATGAGATGATTATAAATATCATTTGAATGATATTTTTTATAAGTTTTCTTTGCTTGAGAAGGTGAAAAGTCCCCTTGATCTTCTTCTTCCTCCTTCCCTTTTCTTGGCCGAGACACACATATAGGTTGCTAGCACAAGTTTGGACAAGTTTGTAATCATCTTCATAGACGATATCCTTATATACTCCAGAACTCAGGAAGAACATGTTGAACATCTGAGGATAGTATTACAGATTCTTCAACAGAGCCAGTTGTATGCAAAGTTCTCCAAGTGCGAGTTTTGGCTCTATCAAGTGTCCTTCCTAGATCACATTATTTCCAAGGATGGGGTTATGGTGGACCCGACAAAAATAGAAACTGTGAGTAACTGGAATAGACCCAAGAATGCCAGTGAAATTAGGAGTTTCCTTGGGTTAGCAGGTTACTACCAAAAATTTGTAGGGAACTTCTCAAGGATCGCCTCTCCATTGACAGTACTTACCAGAAAGAACAGAAAATTTAAGTGGACAGAGAATTGTGAGAAGAGTTTCACTGAACTGAAAAGGAGACTGACCAGTGCTTCAATCCTGACTCTTCCATAGAATAGCGAAAGCTTCGATATTTACAGTGATGCTTTTAAATTAGGACTCGGGGTTGTACTGATGCAGAATGACAAAGTCATTGCCTATGCCTCGAGACAACTCAAGTATTATGAGAAGAACTATCCTACTCATGACCTTGAGTTAGCAGCAGTAGTCTTCGCTCTCAAAATTTGGAGGCATTACTTATACGGAGCACAGTGTAAGATTTACACAGATCACCAGAGTCTTAGGTATTTCTTCACTCAGAAAGACCTGAACATGAGACAGCGGAGATGGCTTGAACTGGTCAAAGACTATGACTATAAAATCCTCTACTGTAACGAACCATCCTTCTTACTACTACTCTCTAAGGGCGACCATTACCTAACTATTACTCTACTCACTAGTGTTACTTGTGCTATTATAGCAACACTTAGATTTATCACGGCCCCAGAGGAAATCCTACCGAAAAATTTCGGCAAAGTCTCCCCTATACCTGTGACTAAATCAACCATACAAACACTATATACACAGCCACAGGCGGCTGGAACATACTTTTTCACAACCACGCAGTATAATAACACAAAAAGAAAAAGAAACTACCCTAGCAATAGCAAACAACTATATCACTCCAACATTAGGACGTATCAAACTACAAGTGTGGAATAAACTTAATTACAATCTCAACTCATAATAATATTTAAAGAAAACTAAAAGAACTCTAAACAAGTAGGTCCTTTAAATTTGCTAGCAAACTCTGGATCTCTCCATAGTCCAGTCATCTCACACCTTCATCACCACCACCTTGTCGCCTTCCTTTCATACTTTAGCTTTTCCTTTATCTGCAGTAGGAGGAAAAATAGATCTATAAGCGAAACGCTTAGTAAGTACTATACTATCTCACAAAAACTCGAAGTGCATAAAAATACAAACGATACTGAAACTGAAATGCTAAAAGAAAAGCTACATGTACTCATCTAATAGCAAGGTACTCAAATAAACTGCATACTCATGATATACCAGAATAAAGCTGAATACTGGAAATAAAACTAATCATGCTCACTAAACTGATAAGAAAAGTAATGAAACTCATGTTGTATGCTTAGAATTAAAGGAACTAAACTTCTGCAAATTCTAAACATAGGTGATATTTGTTTCATTTACTTATAGCTTTATACTTGAAATTAATCTTTTAATTTCTTTTACTTTTACTTTTCTTTCTTCTTGTTTTTCTTTCTTCTTCTTTTTCTTTAGGCACAGGCTTAGTACCATCTTATGCGCGCTCCCTAATAGAGACTGATGTAGTCTCACAGGGTAAAGACCTCGGTCGTACCAAGGCCGAGACCTCGGAAATAGTCACCTGGATTTGTTTAACGACAACCTCAGAAGTCGGGTACTAGCCTCTTACTTTAATTTACTTGTTATCTCTTTTTAACTAGACCTTGGTCTTGTTCTTACTTATAGCTGCTCATTATAGCAAGGAAAGTCCAAACTAAATGCTATGTGCATACATGTATATGCTAAAATATGTTCATGCATATCTTAAAGCAAAGGGAAACAAAAATCAGCATACTACTATATGTTATAATCTGTTCATGCACATCTTAAAGCAAAGGGAAACAAAAATCAGCATGCTACTATATGCTAAAATCTGTTTATGAATACTAAAAATCTGCACATGTGAATAACAAAAATCTCCACACGTGAATCATTAAAAATCTGCAAATGAAACAGAATAAAAAACTAATACGGCTCATGCTATTCTAATACTGCATACTTTAAATAAAGGCTGCCCTTCTAACTAAATAAGGGTTGTTCTTGCCCTTTGAGTTGTAAGGAAAATGCTAAACCATTCTAACTAATTAAAGGGATGTTCTTGCCATTTTGAGTAGCAAGGAAAATGCTAAACCATTCTAACTAATTAAAGAGTTGTTCTTGCCTTTTTAAGTAGCAAGGAAAAAGCTAAACCATTCTAACTAATTAAAGGAAAACAAATCCGAACTCTCTAAGCATGCTACAATAAACATAAATCAAGGAAAGCAAGTCTGAACTCTCTAAGCATGTTGTACTAAACATAAATCAAGGAAAACGAATCTAAATTCTCTAAGCATACTGTACCAAACATAAATCAAGGAAAACGAATCTGAATTCTCTAAGCATGCTGTACTAAACATAAATCAAGGAAAGCAAGTCACACTAGCTGTTCAAACTAAAGATCTGCTGAACTAAAACCCCCTGCAAACATGTTCATAACATAAGGCAACACAAATACCTAAACTGCCTATAAAAACTTATTCACAGCTCCTATTTTCATAGAGTAAAAGAAAACCTTTAAGCATGCTTCAAACAAACTGAAACCAAGCAATGACAACGAACCAACTACATGTTAAAAATTAATCTAACACATTCTATGTTCATTACTTAGCACAAAATCCGAAATTAAGGAATCAAGCTTGCTGAATTGAAGCATAATAAATCAAGCCTAACCCAAAGAAACCTAATCCACTCAAAACCCCTTCTTTCTTCTTTGATTCACGGCAGCAAGCACAACCCACCGGCTGTTCCATATGATCCGAAAGTGGAGAAAGCAAGAAAATTCATGCAAGCTTCGGAAATGAGAAGAGGAACAAAGAATAAACCTCGGAGCTACTCCTACCACAGGTGAGTAGTACTTACCTAGCTTTTAGAACTTACAACCGGAGAAGAAAAGAGGCTTCTAGGGTTCGTGTAACTCAATCTTCCCGCGACTCCTTGCGTCCCCGTGCTCTCCTCGACGAAGAACTCGTGAAGATGGACAGAACTCCTTGGGTTGGACCTTGGCCGGTCACCGGAAAACAATCCCGAGCTCCCTTTTGCCTTCCGCCCGAGCCCGCCGTCGCACACGCAGAAGAGGAAGAAGAAACGGGATTTTTAGGTCACGAGATAGAACTTAGGTTCTCTTCTTATAACTAGGGTTTCCTATTACTAACTATACCTTAAATATCTATCTCTACTTATTTGGTTAACAAAACCTGCGTAGCTCAGCTGGTTGGATGCGCCCGGTTAGGTCGGGTTCGACCCGAGGTCATGGGTTCGAGTCTCACCTTCAACGATTTTTTTGTCAAAACTTCTTTCTTTTTGTAAACATACTAAACGACCTCCAAAAATTACGTAAAAATACTCTAAAAATTCCTAAAAATCTCTAGAATATTTTAAAAGTATTTCCAAATATTTTTATGAACTTTTAGAACTTGAAATAGGGAAAATTGGATCGTTACATCTACCATCCAGGAAAGGCGAACAAAGTGGCAGATGCACTAAGAGGGTGTTTGGCTGAGCTTATAAGCTCTCTAAAACAACTTATAAGCTGTTTTGGAGCTTATAAGCTCTTCAAATTTATTTGGTAAATTTTTTTTCAAACAGCTTATAAGCTATCAAAATAAGTTATTTTGGAGCTTATAAGCTGTTTTTAAAAAAGTATGGAAGACCCTACTTTTTTTAAAAAGATCTTATTTTAATATTTTATTTCTCTAAAATATCCTTATATAATTTCATAAATCTCCATCTTATCCTCCATAAATTTTTATAAGCCTAATATCTTTTTATCTCCGCCGACTTTTCTTCCAACGTTGTGTCATCTTTTCCGCCAACGCCTCTTTCTAATTTTCTCTCCCTCGGTGCAGAAATTCGCCCAAAACCATCTATTAATAAAAATCTCAAAACCCTTTATTAATAGTATTATACCCTTTTTGGTAATTTTATTAATAAAAAGATCTTATAATGCCAAACACATCAATATCTTTAAGTTGATTGTAATAAGTTCACCCAAACACTTTAACAACTTATTTTTAAAATAAGACCTAACAACTTATAAGCTCCTAAAACAACTTATAAGCTGTACAAGCTTATAAGCTATTTTTAATAAGTTTAGCCAAACACCCTCTAAGTAGGAAATCTTACGTAGCTTTATTGTACTTATATGCTATGTCTCATCCCTACAGAAAGAAATAGTAAATTTTGGGCTTGAAATTATTACTGGGCAGTTCTCTACTTTGACATTAGTGTCAACCCTGCTTGAAGATATACAAAAAGGGCAGGATGAAGATCCTAATATTCAGAAAATCAAGCAGGGAATACAGGAAGGAGAAAATGGAGAGTTCCGAGTATCAGACTGTGGGATACTATATTATGGTGATCGCCTCTGTGTCCCTAATCCGGAAGAACTACGACAGACAATTTAAATGAAGCCCATAGAACACCCTACGCTATGCATCCTGGTTCCACCAAGATGTAAAGGGACACTTCTGGTGGTCTGGAATGAAAAGAGACATTGCAAGATATGTCAGTACTTGTCTGATATGTCAACGGGTTAAAGCAGAACATCAGAGACTGGGCGTAGATCTACAGTCTATCCAGATCCCAAAGTGGAAGTGGGAGGATATATCTATAGGCTTCATAGTAGGACTACCCAGAACCACGAATGGTTACGATGCTATATGGGTAATAATGGACAGATTGACCAAGTCTGCTCATTTTCTAGTTATTAGAATATCCTACTCTATTGAACAGCTAGCGCAAATATATGTTAAAGAGGTTATCAGATTACATGGAGTTCCCAAAATCATAATTTCTGATAGAGATGGTCATTTTACTTCACACTTCTGAGAGTGCGTTTAAAGAGCTCTTGGCACTAAGCTGCGGTTTAGCATTGCATTTCATCCTCAAACTGACGGGCAAATAGAATGAGTAAATCAAGTTCTGGAGGATATGCTACGGGCTTGTGCCTTAGATTTCAAAGAGAGCTGATGTCGATACCTATGCTTAGTAGAATTCGCATACAATAATATCTATCAAGCTACTATCAGAATGACACCCTACGAGGCTCTATATGGGAGGAGATGTTGATCTCCTATCTGTTGGTATGAAGGTGGTGAAAAGAAAGAAATGGGACTCCAGACAAATATTATCGAGGACACCACCAAAGCCATTCAGAACATTCGCCAGAGAATAGAAACTGCTCAAAGCCGACAGAAGAGCTAGCGGATGTGCTTCGTAGACCACTGGAATTTGAGGTTGGGGACTCAGTGTTCCTCAAAGTAGCTCCTATGAAATGAGTGATGAGGTTTGGAAAGAAAGGAAAGTTGAGTCCGCGTTATGTGGGGTCATACCTAATCACTAGAAGGATTGGCAAGGTGGCTTATGAGCTGGAACTACCTTTGGAAATGTCAGCCATCCATAATGTATTCCGTGTCTCAATGCTAAAGAAGCATGTTCCCGATGTAAACCAAGTGATTGAGTCACAAACGGTACTAGTTCAAGAGGATCTCAGTTATGAAAGTCGACCTATTCAGATAATAGATCGAGAAGTTAAGAAGCTGAGGAACAAAGAGATACTATTAGTAAAAGTATTGTGGCAAAGTCAACAGTATGAAGAGACAACATGGGAATGCGAGGATGATATGAGACAGAAGTATCCACAATTATTCTAAGTACTAGGATGAACTTTTTATAAGGTATGGGGGATTGTAACACCCTTAAATTTCCTCTCTTCCAAAAGAGTAAAAAGAAATAGAAGAAGAGAAAAGAAATAAAAATATATACATAAATGACCCGGGCTAGGATTTGAACCCTAGACCATTGATCTAAGATTGGTTTAAGTAACCATTAGGGTGGTGGTAAAGCATCACATTGGAAATAGGAAACTATTCATTATATGTTGATTATGTGTGAAGAGATGCTTCAACTTTCACTTAGTATAAAAGGGGAAGGGAAGAGAAGAAAACCTAACTTTTCATTTCCTCTTCTCCTCTCTAGACGAAACCTCCTCTTCCCTCTTTTTAGTTTTCAGCTAAGAATCCTAGGGTCCCAAGATTCTAAGTTCTTCAAGAGAAGAATGTAAGAGGAGAGTTTTCACAAGGATTAGTACGCGCAGGAATAATGACTTGGAGATTAAGGCATATAAGAGAGGATTGTTTTCCTGCACCCTATAATAGTAAGATATAGCGAAAGGATATAAGTACTACTCACCTGCAATATGAGTTGCTTCGATGATGCATGTTGTGATATGTTTTATGCATGTTAAAGAAGATGCATGTGTGATATGTTCTATGCATGTTAAAGAAGATACATGTTATAATTGTAAAAGATCCTCTAAAGTTTTGGGATTAAGAGCATGTTTGGAGTATCTTGATTTGCTTCCCATTTAGTTTGGGGGCTAAGAAGCATATTCAAGTGCCCTAAAGTGCTTCCCTATAAGTATGGGGGATTAAGCACACATAAGGTGATTGTTTAAATGACAAGTAAGTGTAAAAGAAAGTATTTTACTTTAAAGTGGCATGTACTGGACACAAGGTCCATGGGTGGGCTCCTAGATCGCTCCTAGACCCTAGATCGCCTAGTAGTACCTTAATAGGTTCGGGATTAGCTACCCCGGATCTTATTAAGGATGTGCACAAAGTGGTACAATGCCGGGCCCAAACAAGTTTATTATTATTTTCACTAGTTATGTAATATAAAATTTTCAACATTCATTGTTTGTCTTAGTGGAAACTTCCTAAGTTTGAGAACTTGAGGTATAAAGTGTGGCATTGATGAACTCTATAGAATGGCAAGACTTATGTTTCCATTACATGTTTACATTGTTAGCATGGTTTTAAGTGGATGTTTTACATGATAAACCTATTTAAAAATGCATGTCATGTACATATTCCCGATTTAGGCATTTTAGCGTGAATTACTGTCAAGTGCAAGTTTTGTGTTTTTCCCAAGCAGTTTTGAAAAGCATGTTCCCTTTTTAATACTTTTTTTGTGAGTAGATGGTACTTACTAAGCATTCGCTTATAGATTTGCATTTCCTTATACTACAGATAAAGGTAAAGGAAAGCTTGAGTAAGAAGAGGCAGCAGGAGCAGTGTTTTGTGTATGTGTGTGACGAAACAGTGGAAAAAGATCTTGGAACTTGCTAATGCATGGAATGTGTTAGGTCTTGATGTTGATGTATTTTCTTATCTTTGCTCTACAATAAAACAATACTACCAAGAGTTGTTTATGATGAATTTACTAGTTTGGCAGTAATTAGAGTGGCGAAGAGGGAGGATCTAGGGTCTCCCCAAAAGGGGAGGACCCCTCTTCAAGCAATGGAAGAGAACCCTAACCCAAGGATGAGTACAAAGGGGAGAACAACCCCTTTTGTAAAGCAGGGTGTGACCCCCACATGGCCCGTGGCATGACCGTGTGGATTTGTTGGGTTTTTCGGGCCGTGAAAATCGCGTTTTCGCGTCGCGGAAACCCCGAAAGCCCCAAAGGCAACGGATCCGTGCAAAGAAAAATTTCTAAAACTATGAATACGAGTTTCACACTCCAGATCTACAGTAGATAAGAGTTATACCTTGAAGCGTGCCCTCGGAAATCCCGCTCGTCCAACGGTACACCGGATCTCGAAGTTGTCAACGTAGACAACTCTCTAGTGATATCCACACGAACAAGAAGTGTTCTCTAACACTCAAGGATGGAGAAGAGAGCACCACAAGTGTGCTAGCACTTCTTGGGCTCTCGGGTAGGATTTGAAAGGAAGAAAAAGAGAGGATGCAAAAAGAATCTCATACACTCAAGAACTAGTATCCTCCTTTGTGACCTTCACTCTTCCTTATTCTCTTGGAACTCACTCAACCACCTTCACCCTTGCTTAGAACTCACGGCAACAGCAGCAAGGAGGAAGAAAGACCAAGGAAGAAGATGATAGAATGAATGCACACATCAATACACAAAACCAAAACCTCCACACTACATTAGTGTGGTCGGCCACACCTTGTAACCTCCCCATTTAATGTGGCCGGCCACATTAAATGGAATGGAATGTGTAACCTCCATGAGGTGGCACACCATGATGAGGTGGAGATGATGTGGCAAGGTTAGTCATGCCATGTAGGATGAGTCAACCTTCATGATGTGGCAATATCAAGTCAAACTTGATGTTTCAACTTCCATTTGGTCAAGTCAAAATTGACCAATTTTCTTCCTTGTTGAGTTAAATCCAACCTTTGATTCAAGTCAATTTCAATTTAATGAATCTCAATTCATTAATATAAATTGACTCAATGAATCAAATTTAAATTAGACTCATTCAACAATTGAATCTAATTGAGTCTAACTCAATAAGTCTAATTTGAATTAATTCGAATCCAATCCTTGGTGCATCATATGAACCTAATCCAATTGATTCATCATATGAACCTAATCTCCATCCACTTGTTCTTTGTGTGTGACCCAATAGTTTCTTGTAACGTTGGTAATGTTTCTAAACTCCTTTAGAAACATAAACAATGAGCGGCATCTAGCAATACATCATTGCTACCCAAGTTACAAGAATGTTGAGATCCAACATCACCTTGTGACTACTAATTGTGACTCCTCACAATATGTGACATTGTCCTTCTATCCTAGACATCTAGATTGATCAATGTGAGGCATAGACCGTGTCATCCTCTAATCAATCTAAATCTTGAACTCCAAGTAGACTCACTCGATCAAATGAGCTCAACATCTCATGTTGACTCATTTGGGCATGGTCATGCACTTCGTGGTCTAACTCTATCAAGAATACCGATGTCGCCCCCGTCATATGGGAGGGATAGATCTCATCTACATCACTCACATCCCTCTGCATAATTTGTTATATACCCAGTAATCGCCTGTATAGTCCACCCAGTTACGGGTGACGTTTGACGAAACCAAAGTACATAACTCCTTATGTAGGGAACCATGGTGACTTCAGGTCTAAGGACCAATAGTTATACTAATAGTCATATGAGAAAGTATATGACACTCATATAACGATCTATGATACTTTTTCATAACGGGTCATTCAGTATACATTCTCCAATACATACCCATGTGTCAACTTGATATCTCCATATCCATGACTTGTGAGATCAAGTCATCGAGTTGACCTACATGCTAGTCTTATTGCATAAACATTGTCCCTGAATGTTAATACTCGACTAGGAATGATTAAGAGTAGTATTCCCTATATCATCTCACTATCGATTCAACCAATTGATTGATATAGGTAAGAACCTTCTACTCAAGGACGTTATTATACTTAGTTTATTTGACACCAATACAAGTAAGTATAATAACCAAAAACCAAATGCCTTTATTTATATAGAATATGATACAGCAAGTCCAAAATACAATCATCAAATGATTGACTCTAGGGCTCTAGCTAACAATCTCCCACTAGCACTAGTGCCAATCAGTGTAGGCTCTTAGCCCCAATGACCTAGTGTGACCATCAAGCTTCCTCTGTGCCAAAGCCTTGGTCAAGGGATCTGCGATGTTAGCCTCTGTAGGTACTCTGTAAATCTTCACATCTCCTCTCTCGATGATCTCTCGAATGAGATGGAAGCGCCGTAGTATGTGTTTGGTCCGCTGGTGTGAGCGAGGTTCCTTCGCCTGTGCTATAGCTCCATTGTTGTCACAATAAAGCTCAATGGGGTCAGCAATGCTAGGAATCACCCCAAGTTCAGTGATGAACTTGCGGATCCAAACTGCCTCCTTTGTTGCCTCTGATGCAGCAATGTACTCGGCCTCTGTTGTAGAATCAGCTACTGTGTCCTGCTTCGAACTCTTCCAGCTGACAGCACCACCATTAATGCAAAATACGAACCCCGACTGCGATCGGTAATCATCCTGATTGGTTTGGAAGCTGGCATCACTGTAACCCTTTACAGCTAACTCATCATTGCCTCCATATATCAAGAAATATTCTTTAGTCCTTCTTAAGTACTTAAGAATATTCTTAACCGCTATCCAGTAACTTTCACCTGGATCTGACTGGTATCTGCTCGTCATGCTCAAAGCATACGAGACATCAGGTCGAGTACATAGCATGACGTACATGATCAATCCTATGGCTAAGGCATAAGGGATCTGATCCATGCGGTCTCTCTCCTCTCTAGAAGAGGGACCTTGAGTCTTCGAAAGACTCATGCCATGTGACATCGGCAGAAATCCCTTCTTGGAGTTCTGCATGGCAAACCGAATGAGTGCCTTGTCAATATATGTACTCTGACTTAGGCCAAGCAATCTCTTAGATCTATCTCTATAGATCTGTATCCCTAGAATGCGGGATGCTTCACCTAAGTCCTTCATTAAGAAACAAGTCCCTAGCCAAGTCTTGACAGACTGTAGCATAAGGATATCCTTCCCAAGGAGCAGTATGTCATCCACATACAATATGAGGAAGACAACTATGTCCCCTACAACCTTCTTGTAGACACAAGGCTCATCTTCGTTCTTGATGAAACCAAACTGTTTGATCGCATCATCGAATCGAAGATTCTAGCTTCGAGAAGCTTGTTTTAGTCCATAAATGGACCTATGCAGCTTGCATACTCTGCTAGTATGCTTTGGATCTACAAAACCCTCAGGTTGTGTCATGTACACATCCTCGAGTAGGTTTCCATTCAGAAACGCGGTTTTGACGTCCATCTGCCAGATCTCGTAATCGTGGTAAGCTGCAATAGCAAGCATGATCCGAATGGACTTAAACATCGCTACTGGAGAAAAGGTTTCATCATAGTCAATACCATGAATCTGCTTGAAACCTTTAGCTACCAAGCGACCCTTATAGATAAGTTCATCCATGTCAGTCTTTCTCTTAAAGACCCACTTGCACCCAATGGGTTTTACCCCTTCAGGTGGATCAACCAAAGTCCATACTTGGTTGGTGTACATGGATTCCATCTCGGATCTCATGGCCTCTAGCCATTTCTCGAAATCTGGTCTCATCACAGCTTCCTGATAGGTGGTAGGCTCATCATCTATGAGCACAACGTCATCATGGTCAGACAAGAGAAATGAGTATCTCTCAGGCTGACGACGTACCCTATCAGACCTGCAAAGAGGTATGTCTACTTGAACTGGTTGTTGTTCCTCAACTCTTTGTGGAACAACATCATCCACAACACTTTGTGGTTCCAGTTCAATTTTCATCGAGGCATCAGTGCTATTGTTCGCATCTTAAACTTCATCAAGATCAAACGCGCTCCCACTAGTCTTTCTAAAAACAAAGTCCCTTTCTAGAAAGACCCCAGTCTTTACCACAATTACCTTGTGCTGACTGGGAATGTAGAAGTAATATCCCTTAGTTTCCTTGGGAAATCCAATAAAGTAGCACTTGTCGGATTTGGGTCCTAACTTGTCTGAGACTTGACGTCGAACGTAAACCTCACAACCCCAAATCCTCATGAAAGACACCTGGGCATCTCTCCCAGTCCATATCCTATATGGTGTCTTTATCACGGCCTTTGATGGAACTCGGTTGAGTATAAAAGCTATCGTGTCTAGAGCATAGCCCCAAAGGAATGTCGGAAGATCTGTGTGACTCATCATAGATTGTACCATATCTAATAGGGTACGATTCCTCCTTTCAGATACATCATTCCACTATGGTGTTCCAGGAGGAGTAAGTTGGGATAGGATCCCACACTCTGCTAGATAGTCACGAAACTCATGGCTAAGGTATTCTCCACCTCAATCGGATCGAAGTATTTTAATACTCTTGCCTAGCTGGTTCTGTACTTCATTCTTGAATTCTTTGAACTTTTCAAAGGATTCAGACTTATGTGTCATCAAGTACACATAACCATATCTACTGAAGTCATCAGTAAATGTGATGAAGTACCTATAACCACCTCTAGCAGCGACATTGAAAGGGCCACATACATCACTATGTATGAGTCCTAACAAATCAGTCGCTCTCTCGCTGTGCCCACTAAAGGGAGTCTTGGTCATCTTGCCTCGTAGGCATGACTCGCATATCTCATATGATTCTAAATCAAATGAGTCCAGCAAACCATCCTTATGGAGCTGGGATAAGCGCTTGTCATTTATATGATCTAAGCGACAGTGCCAAAGGTAGGTTTGGTTCATGTCATTTGACTTGAACCTCTTGGTATTTATGTTATAGATAGGGCTCTCAAGGTCTAGAATATAGAGTCTGTTCATCAGAGGTGCACTACAATAGAACATATCGTTTAAATAGACAGAACAACATTTGTTCTTTATTGTAAACGAAAATCCTTTCTTGTCCAAACAAGAAACTGAAATTATGTTCTTAGTCAAGGCAGGCACATAACAACAATCATCTAATTCTAGTACAAGCTCAGAGGGTAGAGATAGATAGTAAGTTCCTACAGCAATAGCAGCAACCCGTGCTCCATTGCCTACTCGTAGGTCTACCTCACCCTTCGTCAATGCCCTGCTATTTCTCAACGCTTGTACATTAGTACAAATGTGCAAAGCACATCCGGTATCTAATACCCACGATGAAGAAATAGAGAGGTTGACTTCTATAACATGTATACTTGAAGTAGAAATCTTATTTCTCTTCTTCTTAAGGTCTTCCAGGTATTCTTTGGAGTTCCTCTTCCAGTGCCTTGCTTATCCTTGATATAGGTGACAAAGATGTTCAACCATATCGTAAGCGCCCATCAACTCATGTTGCTTCTGAAGCTCAGAGTTCATGGTCGCGAGCATAAGACAGGACACATCTAATGCATCATCTTGATGCTTCTTGTAAGCATCTTGGTCTGCTCGTGTGGCAGTGGCAGGAGGAGCCTCCGGAATGGGCTGCTCCAGAACGTATAGTTTACGTTCTTAGGTAAGAACTATTCTCAGGTTCCTGTACCAGTCCAGGAAATTTGCTCCGTTGAGCTTGTCCTTCTTAAGGACGGATCGCAGGGAGAAGATGTTCGCATTCGACGTCATGGTAATCTACAACAAAAATAAATGCAAAAATAAATATCATATTCTTAATCATTTAATTAGGCCTTTAACTAAATGATGCTCCCACTGAATTCTATAATTCATGTGGGGACAAGATCCACATCATACTAACCCTTGAGTTAGCTTTGGCTAATACGCCCAAGACTTAGTATGATCGGTAGGTAACGATTACCAATTACATCTCTATGCAACTCTTGTTTATAGGATCAAAATCCGTATTTTTATTAAAACTCGAGTTAGCTTTGGCTAATACGCCCAAAAGTTAATATAAACGTGATTTTGACCTATCTACCAACCATTGGATAATGCCTATAGTTAAACTCGATCCAATTGAGTTAACTAGTTACTCAATCTAATTGAGTTGCACTCACCCATGCGTTGATAGGCGGGACCAAGATTGTCCCTCCGTACCCTACCAAAATAGTATGTGTTGCTCTACTTTGGCAGATTCAACAACAACATGCGATCAAGGTAGTGGTAGGTATCACGACATGGTAGGCATTACGAGTTGTCACGATTTAGATCTAATCTAAACGATGATGTGTATCATATACTCGATAGATCTAATCTAATCAAAGGGTGCATCATGTGCACGACTTAGATCTAATCTAATCGTTATGCACTAATTAATTACTTAATTAACTAGCATGCATCACATACACACAAAAGCAATTAATTAAATAATTTTGTGATTATGTCATGGCCCTACTACAATCTTCTCAAGCCAATGAGAAGATCGGATGGTCAACCTAAGGTCAACAACTTCTCAAACTCCTTCCTTTGACCACCTCGTGTTGCTCGCGCCCTCCTCGTAACTCCGTCTCGAGTGGACCTTCCACCGCTTCAAAATTTACATTACATTTTGAAACTCAAGTTACATTCGAGTCTAAATCTAATTTACAACAAGAATAAAAGAGAGAGGCACGACGCGCAGGTCGCGAAAAATAAAAACATACAACACACACATCACATCACGGCACGCAGGCCATATTATGAATTACAACATAAATTATCCAATCAAATTGGGTCTTTGGGCCATGACTATCACAAAAATAATATATAATTCAAAATTATATATTTCTATAATTTTCTTTAATTTTTCTATAATTTTTTACAATTTTTACGAGTACAATTTCCTAGCGGTTCCGTTTAGCGGTTTTCGGGCGCAATCACGGAACGAATCCCCTTGCGGGGCCAGGGGCAGCGCCCCTACCCGTGATCTAACCATCGCGAGGGTTCCATTGCGATCTAACAGCGCCTTAGCCCGCTATCCCAAAAGGTTTTGGGGCGAAACTTGGCCGTTTGGAAAAATCTTCCCGGTAGCGGAAGCCTACAAGCGCCGAAACACTTGTGCTTCGCTTCTACGAGAAAATTACCCATAAAAACTATAAAAAAACCTAAATTTACAGAATATTACAGAACTGAAAAGTTTTCATAAAACACAAAATAAACTCGTATTCGTCTTTGCACATGGCTCTGATACCACTGTTGGGTTTTTCGGGCCGCGAAAATCACATTTTCGCGTCGCGGAAACCCCGAAAGCCCCAAAGCCAACGGATTCGTGCAAAGAAAAATTTCTAAAACTATGAATACGAGTTTCACACTCCAGATCTACAGTAGATAAGAGTTATACCTTGAAGCGTGCCCTCGGAAATCCCGCTCGTCCAACGGTACGCCGGATCTCGAAGTTGTCAACGTAGACAACTCTCTAGTGATATCCACACGAACAAGAAGTATTCTCTAACACTCAAGGATGGAGAAGAGAGCACCACAAGTGTGCTAGCACTTCTTGGGCTCTCGGGTAGGATTTGAAAGGAAGAAAAAGAGAGGATGCAAAAAGAATCTCATACACTCAAGAAGTAGTATCCTCCTTTGTGACCTTCACTCTTCCTTA
Organism: Zingiber officinale; assembly: GCF_018446385.1. Taxonomy (NCBI): domain Eukaryota; kingdom Viridiplantae; phylum Streptophyta; class Magnoliopsida; order Zingiberales; family Zingiberaceae; genus Zingiber; species Zingiber officinale. The sequence continues at coordinate 27,680,379 of NC_055987.1, read as the reverse complement.
TTCTCTTGGAACTCACTCAACCACCTTCACCCTTGCTTAGAACTCACGGCAACAGCAGCAAGGAGGAAGAAAGACCAAGGAAGAAGATGATAGAATGAATGCACACATCAATACACAAAACCAAAACCTCCACACTACATTAGTGTGGTCGGCCACACCTTGTAACCTCCCCATTTAATGTGGCCGGCCACATTAAATGGAATGGAATGTGTAACCTCCATGAGGTGGCACACCATGATGAGGTGGAGATGATGTGGCAAGGTTAGTCATGCCATGTAGGATGAGTCAACCTTCATGATGTGGCAATATCAAGTCAAACTTGATGTTTCAACTTCCATTTGGTTAAGTCAAAATTGACCAATTTTCTTCCTTGTTGAGTTAAATCCAACCTTTGATTCAAGTCAATTTCAATTTAATGAATCTCAATTCATTAATATAAATTGACTCAATGAATCAAATTTAAATTAGACTCATTCAACAATTGAATCTAATTGAGTCAACTCAATAAGTCTAATTTGAATTAATCTGAATCCAATCCTTGGTGCATCATATGAACCTAATCCAATTGGTTCATCATATGAACCTAATCTCCATCCACTTGTTCTTTGTGTGTGACCCAATAGGTTCTTGTAACGTTGGCAATATTTCTAAACTCCTTTAGAAACATAAACAATGAGCGGCATCTAGCAATACATCATTGCTACCCAAGTTACAAGAATGTTGAGATCCAACATCACCTTGTGACTACTAATTGTGACTCCTCACAATATGTGGCATTGTCCTTCTATCCTAGACATCATCAATGTGAGGCATAGACCGTGTCATCCTCTAATCAATCTAAATCTTGAACTCCAAGTAGACTCACTCGATCAAATGAGCTCAACATTTCATGTTGACTCATTTGGGCATGGCCATGCACTTCGTGGTCTAACTCTATCAAGAATACCGATGTCGCTCCCGTCATATGGGAGGGATAGATCCCATCTACATCACTCACATCCCTCTGCATAATTCATTATATACCCAGTAATCGCCTTTATAGTTCACCCAGTTACGGGTTACGTTTGACGAAACCAAAGTATATAACCCCTTATGTAGGGAACCATGGTGAATTCAGGTCTAAGGACCAATAGTCATACTAATAGTCACATGAGAAAGTATATGATACTCATATAATGATCCATGATACTTTCTCATGGTGGGTCATTCAGTATACATTCTCCAATGCATACCCTTGTGTCAACTTGATATCTCCATATCCATGACTTGTGAGATCAAGTCATCGAGTTGACCTACATGCTAGTCTTATTGCATTAACATTGTCCCTGAATGTTAATACTCGACTAGGAATGATTAAGAGTAGTGTTCCCTATATCATCTCACTATCGATTCAACCAATCGATTGATATAGGTAAGAACCTTCTGCTCAAGGACGTTATTATACTTAGTTTATTTGGCACCAATACAAGTAAGTATAATAACCAAAAACTAAATGCCTTTATTTATATAGAATATGATACAACAAGTCCAAAATGCAATCATCAAATGATTGGATCTAGGGCTCTAGCTAACAAGATTCACACGGCCTGGACCCCTTCCTCTCGGCCAAGGTGTCACAGTCGTGTGGATTCACACGGCCTCGGACCTCTTCCTCTCGGTTAAGGTGACACGACCGTGTGAACCTCACACGGTCGTGCCCTGCACAGTAGGGAATGCCTTACATGGTCGTGTGGCACACATGGTCGTGCCCAATGTTGGGCTCGGCAAGGCTACACGGTCGGTCATCACCACACGGCCATATCATGCTCCTTCTTGGGTAAGACTACACGGTCGGTCATCACCACACGGTTAGGTCATGCTCCTACTCAGGTAAGACTACACGGTCGGTCATCACCACACGACCATGTCATGCTCCCTCTCGGGTAAGGATACACAGCCGGTCAGAGCCACACGACCCAGATCCTCTAGAAGCTTTGGACTCCCTCCCAACTCTGCTTTGCTCCAAATCACGTCCTATCAGTCGAAACAAGTTCAGAGTAGATCTATGAACTAAGCACTGTATAATGTAAATATAAAAATTTAGAAATGAAAGAGTAACGTCTGCCCAGTAAGGTAAGGTCAGAAGGTCGGGCGTTACAGATTTGATAGAAGAAATCAGAGACAAGGCACTAGCTTAGCTAATAGCGTACCACCAAAGAATGAAGCAGAACTATAATAAAAGGGTTATTCTAAGGTCTTTTCAGGTGGGATATTTGGTCTGGAAGCATATCAAGTCGGTCAGAGATGTGAACAAATTAGAGTCATAATAGGGCGAACCATAAAAGGTGGCGTAAAAGCTCACCTCGGACTCCTACTATCTCTAGGATACAGATGGAAAGAATTTAGAGCGGCCGTGAAGCGCAAACCATCTGCAGCCTTATCGGGCTTGAGAGTACGCATGTAACCAACACATGTATTATGTTAAACTTTTACACTTAATAAGAATGCAAGCGAATTTATCTCAAAAGATATACAAGTCCCAGACTCCTTAGTGTCAGGCCGAATTATAAGCAAGCATACTCTCGAGCCAAGTCCCAGACTCCTGAGCACCAGGCTTGATTATAAGCGAACATGCTCTCGCACCAAGTCCCAAACTCTTGACCACTAGGCTAGGTTATAAGTGAGCATACTCTCATGCATATATGAATCCTAGACTCCCGAGCGCCACACCAGATTATAAGCGAGTATTCTCTTACGCTTCTATAAGTCCCAGACTCCCGAGCGTCAGTCTAGGTTATAAGCAAGCATACTCTCATGCCTCTATAAGTCCCAGACTCCCGAGTGTCAGGCTGGGTTATAAGCGAGTATGCTCTCATACCTCTATAAGTCCCAGACTCTCGAGAGTTAGGCCAAGTTATAAGCGAGCATGCTCTAGCATCTCTATAAGTCCCAGACTCCCAAGCGCCAAGCAGAATTATAAGCAAACATGCTCCCGAGCGCCAACCTATTTTAGGTCATTTTTAGTTGTTACCACCATGCAGTCTCTCTCCCACATAATTTGATTACAATCAAAAGCACACGCTTGTCTTCCGGCACCTTTTTAAAATCCAAAATTTCCTCTATAATGACTAGCCAGTCCAGAACTCATCATGTTGTAGGTTGCCATGAAACTCAAGAATATCATTTCTCATCTCGTCTCCCAATGCCTACAATCATCTTCTACTACTGTTCTGCGTCACCTGTGGGGAACCTCCTCTTCATAAGTGTCCTCCTTTCCATTGTCACTCATCTCCATATCCGAGTTTCCACGGTAGTGGCATTTGACTAGATTTCTTCTATTTAGGTTTCACAACATCATCGTCATCCTCTGGGTAATTTGTTTTACAACCAATTAAAATTGTTCATCAATCATCTCTCAAACCCGCTACTTCATATCATATTCAGGAGCATTATCAACATGTTATTGTCTTCTTGGCGACATGATTTTATAAGATTATTTTGGCTCTGATACCAACTAATGCAGCGAAAGTAATTGATTCTATTGATTCGAACATGAATATTGGAAATAATGTTTTAAATCCTATTAATTTAGCAAAATACCAGTAAATAGACAATCAAACTCATCATTTGCGAAAAGAGAACGGCGTGGCCAAAACTTTATTATTGATTACAAACTAACTAAAAATCAATTAAATATATGTTTAAATAGACGCAAGCCCTAAATCTACAAAAGATGAAAATACCTCCAAATTGTAACTCGACAAAAGATAACAAAAGAATTAAAATTCTTTTGAGCCTCCCAAAAGGTAAACGACATTTTTTGGGCCTTAAATCATACTGTTACGAATTCCATCCGATAACTAATTGTAGATCATTGAAAAAGTTTCGATTTGATATATTGTATAAGTTATAGTTCAACTCAAATTAAAAACTATGGCCTTTATAAATTTGCTCTATTGTCCCCTATCATTTATTATCACATCCAGTCTTGTGGCGTTCTATATAATCTTGATCATTAAAAAGAAGCTCTCACGGGCATAACTGAGATGATAAGTGGTTAGAGATTTGGAACTTGAGGTCAAAAGATTGAACCTTAGGACCAATGAAGTGTAAATTTCTACATCCCGTATAATTCACTTCCCTCTTTATCGACTTACCTTTTCAATCACTATGAAAGATCAATTTGAAGAATTAAAGATTTGTCCTGAAAAAGAATAGAGCGCTGATGTTCTAACATATTTATTATAAACTTATAACATTGATGTTTCTTATATTTTAAATCGGTGTTAATAATTTTTAATTCAACTACATCACTGCATGACTATGGACAGACACATCAATTTCTGTTAATATCTTTATGTTAAAATTGAAAGTAGAAAGGTAATAAATAATTGATTACTGCTATTTTAAAATATAAAATAGCTGATATTTGGATTATATGGTGAGGAAATAGTTAATGAACACTTTTTTAACAGAATTTATTATAGCTCTAGCATTATCTTTCAATCTTATCTTAAAATCTAAATCACATGAATCAAACATAACTATAAACAAACAAACTGTGTCATTGACGTCCGGCCCAAACTGGGCCTCGCATGAATCTAAATCACATGAATTATATGAGAGGCTTCCTCCGTTTGCTCTTGTCAAATTCAATGACGTCCGGCCAAAACTGGTCAGATTCCGTTGAGATGCAACCAAAAGGTTGTTTTTTTTTTTTTTTTTTTTTTTTCTCCCGGAGACGACGAGGCTGCAACTGGGCCTCGTAACAGACCCGGGAAATTACCATAACAAGTTACAAGGAAAACTCCCTTTGAATTTCTCATCTTCGGTCTCCAATTGTAATGAATTAGAGCGCCAAATAAGCTTATGTACAGTGAAAATCATCTAATTCCTCTAAGAAATTTATTCGAAGAGAAAGAAAAATATACTAAGTTTTTTAAAAGAGTATGAAAAAGGTTATATCTTTGATGCATGCACACGGACTCCAGACAATTTGGATCATAGTATGATCACACGTTTGCGCCTTTATGATGTCCACACGAACAAGTTTTACCTTCGTTTGTCTCATAAACTCACAAGTAGGAGAAGGAAAACATTTAAGGTTGTGCTAGCAACCTAGTGTAGGTGTTTCGGCCAAGAAGAGAGAAGAGAAAGGAGAGAATGGAAATCTATCCAAAAATGAAGAGAAAAATATTTAAATATTTTCATCAAATGAAAACACTTAATGAACATTAATTCAATTAATCAGCTGATCCTGTCCGAGCGCTGAGTCGACGGACGCTGGGGACGTGACGCACTCCACTGTCTCCGACTGTTGGTGTAGATCTCCGGCGAACCTGCAAAGAAGCCGAGCCGGGAGGGATTTCCCGGCGACGGTCCTCCGATGCTCAAGTCAGGCAACGAGAATGAGAGAGGCAGCGTAACTGTGGCTACAGTGAAGATCGTGTATACGTTCGTCGACGTCTAGGGGCCCTTATATAGGACCCGGGGAGGCGCGGGAATGCTTCTTGATGCGTGCTCGCTTCCCCAAACATACCTTAACGAGCCCATGTCAGAAAAGCACCTCTGACGCCATTTCGCAATCGTCTGAGCATATCCCGGATGTGACGGTGGAAGCTTCCACCGTACGATCCTGCGTACGGCTCAGCCGCCCACCCTGCTCCTTGTCGGCGGCAGATGTCTCGAGGATGATGTTATCCCCTGTCTCCTTTGTCCTCTTGCGTTCCCTGTCTGTTCCAGGGCCGAGCGGGTCATCCGCTCGGCAGACGTATCACTTCTGCCGTCGGTTGTAGGTATCGGTCCGACCGGGAGGACTTTCGGTCGTATGCTCGGATGAGATTGCTCCTGTCTGTCTTTGTTGCCTTGTGCCCCGGCCGAACGGACATCCCCGCTCGGCCCTGAAACCTTTTTACCTTGAGCATCGGAAACCCGACCCCTAGTCGGGTTGTCTTTCATTCGGCTCGGGGGATCCACAGCCGGTCAGCCTGCTTCGTCCGGTCGGTCGGGCCTGCTTCGTCCGGTCGGTCGGGTCTCAGGGTTGAATCTCTTGACCTTTGACCTCCACGTGTCGTTGACCTTCTGCCAACGAGGGTCCCCCGTCCTTATCACCGGATCACATGCCTCCTCTTCAAGTCTAGTCGAAGGAGGCGCTAAGTCCGACTGACTGGACTGCCGATCGGTTGGAGTGACACCGCTTTGCCACTTTCTGGAATATTCCTCCTCACGGTCGTTCGGCTTCTCACTGCTACTGGCTTTGCAACCGTGTCGACGGTCAACGCTGACGCCCTTCGAATCTCCTCAGAATTCGTGCAATCCTCTCCATTAAGACTGAGCACACGCGTTGCGCGCCGTAATGGCGCTCATTAAATGCGCCCCTGTGGCATGGTGCCACGTGGCGCCTCCGCTGGCGTTATCGTACGGCTCGGCGATGTGTCCGAGGGGACATCGGCGGTTTGAAATGAACGGCCTGATGTGGGCCTCGGTTCCTGTGACCTACATCCGACGGTCGAGGTCGATCGGGTCTGACCTTATAAAGCCTTCACCTTCTTCCTCCGCCACACCCTTGCCTTCACGTGTCCCGCAGCCTTCTTCGGTGCTTCAGCGTTCTGGCGATTCTGATTTTTCATTCTCCGACGATTCCCCGCCTCCTTCCTTCGATCCTCAGCTTCTTTGTAAGGTTCCTCCGCCTTTCTTCCTTTGATTCCTGTGTTTTCTTCGCGCTCTTCGTCCTTTGGTTACTGTTTTGCTCCTTTTCTTGCTTGCGCATTTGCTTTCCCTTTCGATTCTTGCTTCCTCCATTGCTCTAGCGATGGCAAGTTCCTCTCAGCCTGCGGACCCGGCTCTCGGCCCATGGTATACCACCATGGAGTCGGGTGTTCGATCGGCGCGATGCCGAGAACCTGTTTAACGCTTTTGATATCCCTTCCGACTTTGAACTAATTTTACCTTCACCTTCCGCTCGACCGCACAAACCGCCAAGCGGCGCCTTTTGTCTTTTTCGCGACCAATTCGTAGCCAGTCTGCGGTTTCCCCTCCACCCCTTCATTGTTGAAGTTTGCAACTTTTTTGGCATTCCGCTCGCCCAATTGGTTCCCAACACCTTTCGCCTCCTGTGCGGGGTTGTGGTCTTATTTAAGATACACAACATTCCCCTCCGCCCGGAGGTCTTTTATTTTTTTTATTACCCCAAGCAGTCTGAGCCGGGCACTTATCTGTTTCAAGCTTGGCCGGGCTTAGTCTTTTTTGATAAGTTGTCTCTTCCAACAAACATTGGAAAGAGAACTTTTTCTACCTTCGTGTTCCCGGGCGGCTCCCCTTCCGTACGAAATGGCAGGTCGGACCGCTCATATCTCCCGAACTAAAGAAGTTTAAGACCCGACCGGACTATCTTCAAGCAGTGAATCTGCTAGCCGATCTGAAGCTCGACATCAACAAGCTCCTACCTGAAGGAGTGATGTACATATTTGGTTTGAGTCCGAGTCGGACTCCCCTCCCGAGCAGCTTCGGTAAGAACTTCACTTGTACATTTGCCTTGAGTTCTAACTGATTTCCTTCTCTTTTCTTTGCAGTGAATATCGTAATGGAGTCGGTGCTGTTCGGGATTTTGAAAAAGAAAGTGGCCGCGCTCGAAGCGGCAGCGGCCAAGGAAATGGAGCAATTGGGCATCGCTCCGGTCGGCTCGCACGAGGACGAGAGTGAAGCGCAGGCAGGCGAGTCGGCCGCTCAGGCTTCGCCTATGGATGCCGCTGGCGGTGCAACTTCTAGCAAAGAACCAGCCGTTCGGGAGGAAAGTTCCGATCCGGAGGACGAACTCCCGCTCGACAGGAAAAGACGACGAGTTGAGAAGCCCCTCCGTTTGGCAACCTCCGCAGTGCAAGCGTCCAAGCGGACGGGCACTGTCTCTCAACGCGGCAAAGCACCATCGGTTGAGGCTCTCTCCTCCGACCGGACTCCCTCTCAATTGGAGGCGCCTGCGGCTCCCATCGAAGCGGTTCCGGTTGCCTCCCTTCGTCCTGCACCACGCCGAGTCCTCCGCTCGGGCATTTTGTCCACGTTGTCCAGCCCGGCCTCTGATCCTTTGGCGTCCGCTCAGACGACTCCGGGCCAGCGCCGCACTATTAGGGCTACCTTGCACCTCCCTACTGAGGCGTTCATGGCCGAGTCCGATCGGCCTACGGCCCCCGAGCATATGATCACTATGAAGGGGCCTCTCGTTGAGATGTGGGTGGACGCTCGGGCCCGTGTGGCCATGATACCACTCGATAAGTTGGCTGACAGCCACATGCAGCAGTCCACATGGGTAAGCTCTATTTCCTCTTCTTTATATAGCCTTCCCGATCGACCTTTTAATCTTTCTGTGTACATCAGCGATGGGTGGAAGAGATTGCTGTCTCCAATCGTTTGGCAATGGTGGAGGAGGAGCTGAAGAGGCTGAAGAGTCAGGGCGGCCCGTCTTCTTCTCGAGGCCCTTCTTATGCCGAGCTACAGAAGGAGCTCGACAAAACCAAGGATCTGTTAGAGGCCGAGAGGAAGAAGACTGCCGACCAGGCCTACATGTTGGACCGGCTAGACAAAAAAGTCAAATCCTATGACCGCAAGATTGAGCTAGCCACCACTTGGAAGAACACCGCCATCACTGATCTGGAAAAAAAGAATGTAGAAGCCCGAGCTCTGGAGCAGCGTGTGAATGAGCTAGCCGAGCTACTAGAAGGCGAGCAGAAAGGCCGCTCGAAGGAGGTGACTAAGCTCAAGGATGATTTGAAGGACCAGCAGGGGGCTCTTGATGCTTCCCGTGCTGCCTTCAAGGAGTACCAAGAGGCGGAGCCGAGCCGCGTTGCCGCCTTGAGGTAAAACTACATCCGCTCGGTGGAATTTGTGGAGAAGGTGTGCGACCGGCTGGTGATCGCCTTCGAGTTGGCCATCACCGCCACGGCGGACTATTTGAAGTCTAAGGGTCAGCTCCCCGACTCCGTGGTTATCCCCGCTACAGAGCATGCGGCGCTTCTCACCACCATCCCAAAGCATATTTTGACTACCTCAAATGAAGTATCTTCTGTAATTTTACCGATCAACTAGACTTTTATTTTCATGTGGCATCTGTAACTTTTAAACGCTATCTTTAAATGAACGTCCGCTCTTGCTGTGTTAACCTTTCATTTCGAGTGTTTCTTTTAATTGTGTCGACCGGTCGCTCAACCTTTTTCCCGCAGGGAATTTTTAAATTTCGTCGATCGGTTAAACGACCTTCCACTCTGCCTGGGATTTCTATGAGCTTTTCGCATAGTGTTTTTCTTCATTATGCCAATCGGTCAAATGACTTTCCATCTTTCATGGACTTCTGCTAGTGTCTCGCTGAAGTGTCTCAACGCGACGCTGGCCCAGCTGGTGGGTTTATAGTCGCCAGTCCGACTCTAGAGTTTAACGTCGTCGCTCGACGGTCTTCCGGCTGGAGGGTTTATAGTCACTGGTTCGACTCTAAGATTTAACGTCGCTGCTCGACGGTCTTCAGGCCGGAGGGTTTATAGTCGCCGGTTCGACTCTAAGATTTAACGTCACTACTCGACGATCTTCAAGTCGGGGGGTTTATAGTCGCCGGTTCGACTCTAAGATTTAATGTCGCTGCTCGACGGTCTTCAGGCCGGGGGGTTTATAGTCTCCGGTTCGACTCTAAGATTTAACGTCGCTGCTCGACGGTCTTCCGGACGGAGGGTTTATAGTCGCCGGTTCGACTCTAAGATTTAACGTCGCTGCTCGACGGTCTTCAGGCCGGGGGGTTTATAGTCACCGGTTCTACTCTAAGATTTAACATCGCTGCTCGACGGTCTTCCGGCCGGAGGGTTTATAGTCGCCGGTTCGACTTTAAGATTTAACGTCGCTGCTCGACGGTCTTCCGGTCGGAGGGTTTATAGTCGTCGGTTTGACTCTAAGATTTAACGTCGCTGCTCGACGGTCTTCAGGCCGGAGGGTTTATAGTCGCCGGTTCGACTCTAAGATTTAACGTCGCTGCTCGACGGTCTTCAGGCCGGAGGGTTTATAGTCGCCGGTTCGACTCTAAGATTTAACGTCGTTGCTCGACGGTCTTCAGGCCGGAGGGTTTATAGTCGCCGGTTCGACTCTAAGATTTAACGTCGCTGCTCGACGGTCTTCTCGGTTCGACTCTAAGATTTAACGTCGCTGCTCGACGGTCTTCCGGTCGGAGGGTTTATAGTCGCCGGTTTGACTCTAAGATTTAACGTCGCTTCTCGACGGTCTTCAGGCCGGGGAGTTTATAGTCGCCGGTTCGACTCTAAGATTTAACGTCGCTGCTCGACGGTCTTCAACAATGAGCTTTTAGCTTGAATAATATACGCCCGGCCGAATGACACGGGGTCTTCGCCATCGAGCCTGCGGCTCGGATAATATACACCCGGCCGAACGGCACGGGGTCTTCGCCATCGAGCCTGTGGCTCGGATAATATATGCCCGGCCGAACGGCACGGGGTCTTCGCCATCGAGCCTATGGCTCGGATAATACACGCCCGGCCGAACAGTACGGGGTCTTCGCCATCGAACCTGTGGCTCGGATAATATACACCCGGCCGAACGGCACGGGGTCTTCCCATCGAGCCTGTGGCTTGGATAATATACACCCGGCCGAACGGCACGGGGTCTTCGCCATTGAGCCTGTGGCTCGGATAATATACACCCGGCCGAACGGCACGAGGTCTTCCCATCGAGCCTGTGGCTCGGATAATACACACCCGGTCGAACGGCACGAGGTCTTCGCCATCGAGCCTGTGGCTCGGATAATACACACTCGGTCGAACGGCACGGGGTTTTTGCCACGCCTTCATACAGCTACCCGCTTGGCGCACAATGCTCATGTCTTTGCTTTGTTCTTATAACTTTCCTTCCTGTAGCCAAATGATAAATCCGAACGAAATATTCATGAAATATATTACATCGGCACACCTTTCATCCGGCCCGATAGGGTTGGAGGTGGTTTGCGCTCCATGGTCTCTCTAGCCGTCGTCCATCCTCATCCTCTAAGTAGTAGGCTCCCGATTGGAGCTTCTCGACGACTTTGAAGGGTCCTGCCCAGGGAGCCTCCGGCTTGCCTACGTCCCCGACCGGCTTCACTTTCTTCCAGACCAAGTCACCCACCTGGAATGCTCGGGGAATCACGCGGCGATTGTAGTTCTGCTTCATTCTTTGCCTGTAGGCCATCAGCCGGACGGACGCTTTGGCTCGCTCCTCATCGATCAAGTCCAATTCTAGCTGTCTCCGCTCAGAATTTGTCTCGTCATAGTTCTGGATCCGGACGGACTCTACTCCGACTTCGACTGGGACGACCGCCTCGCCTCCATACACCAGGTGGAATGGTGTTACTCCCGTTCCCTCCTTAGGGGTCATGCGGATGGCCCATAGGACTCCCGGCAGCTCGTCCACCAAGCTTCCTCCCATGTGGTCGAGTCGAGCCCGAAGAATTCGGAGGATCTCTCGGTTGGCTACTTCGGCTTGACCGTTACTTTGGGGATACGCCACAGACGTGAAGTGATGCTCAATGTCATATCCCTTGCACCATTTCTCGAGCTGCTTTCCGACGAACTATCGCCCGTTGTCCAACACGAGCCGACGCGGAATGCCGAATCGATATATGATGTGTTGCCAGATGAATTTTTTGACCATCTGCTCGGTTATCTTGGCCAATGGCTCAGCCTCCACCCACTTGGAGAAGTAATCGACTGCCACCAATAGGAACTTCCATTGTCCGGTCGCCATAGGGAAAGGTCCTACGATGTCCATGCCCCACTGGTCGAATGGGCAGGACACTGTGGACGCTTTCATTTCCTCCGTCGGCTTATGAGAGAAACTATGGTACTTCTAACAAGAAAGGCATGTTGCGACGGCCCGCGCGGCGTCCACGTGTAGAGTTGGCCAGAAGTATCCGGCCAGCAGGATCTTCCTAGCCAAAGACCGGCTGCCCGGATGACCTCTGCAAGATCCTTGGTGTACCTCTTGGAGAATGTACTCTGCGTCCTCCGAGCTGACGCACTTTAGCAGCGGTCGGGAGAATGCCTTTTTGTAAAGCTGATCTCCGATGAGCGTGAACCGACCAGCTCTCCTCCTCAGTAGCTGGGCTTCATCCCTATCGGACGGCGTGGCAACTGAGCATAAAAACTCAATGATGGTTGTTCGCCAATCGCTCGGGAATGTGAGGCCTTCCATCCGATCCACATGTGCTACCAAGGATACTTGCTCGATTGGTTGTTGGATGACGACCGGCGATATCGAGCTTGCGAGCTTGGCTAATTCATTTGTCGCCTGGTTCTCCGTTCGGGGTATCTTCTGGACCACCACCTCGGTGAAGCTGGTCTTGAGTTTTTCAAAGGCCTCCGCGTACAACCTGAGTCTTGCATTGTTTATCTCAAAGGTGCCCATGAGTTGTTGAGCGGCTAACTGGGAATCCGAGTGGATCACCACCCAACTGGCTCCAACATGCCGCGCGGCCTGCAGTCCGGCTATGAGGGCTTCGTATTCTGCCTCATTATTTGTTACCCGATAGTCCAGCCGGACGGACAAATGCATCCGGTCTCCCTGAGGCGAAAGTATCAGGATCCCAATTCCGCTTCTGAGCCGAGTGGACGATCCGTCCACATATACTTTCCATGTAGCTTCGGGCTCGGGCTTTTGTACCTCCATCACGAAATCTGCCAAGGACTATGCCTTGATCGTCGGGCGGGGTTGGTATTGGGTGTCGAATTCGCTTAGCTCCATCGTCCACTTGATGAGTCGTCCGGATGCTTCAGGGTTTAGGAGTACCCTTCCCAACGGGCTGTTCGTCATCACAATAAGGGTGTGCGCCAAAAAGTAAGGGCACAACCTCTAAGCGGCAAGGACCAAGGCGAAGGCCAACTTCTCGAGACCGGTGTAGCGAGATTCAGCATCCTTTAAGATATGGCTTAAGAAGTATATAGGCTGTTCTTCGTCGTTCGGCCTTACTAATGTCGAGCCCACAGCATGCTCGGTTGAAGATAAATAAATGCGGAGTGGCTCGCCTACGGCCGGTTTTGCCAACACGGGTAAGGAATTCAGGTAAGTCTTCAGTTCCTCGAATGCCCGATCGCATTTCTCATCCCATTGAAACTTGGTAGCTTTACGCAGAATCTTGAAGAACGGCAGGCTCCGGTCGGCGGTCTTAGAGATATACCTTGACAGCGCCGTTATCCGACCGGTGAGACGTTGTACCTCTCGAAGATTTCTGGGAGGCGGCAAGTCTTGCAATGCCTTGATCTTGCTGGGGTGCGCCTCTATGCCCCTCTCGGTCACGATGTAGCCCAGGAAGCGCCCGCCTTTTGCTCCGAACAGGCACTTCTGAGGGTTAAGCTTGATTATGTATCTTCTCAATGTTTGGAAATTTTCCTCCATATCCGCATAGAGATCTGCCGCCCGGAAGGACTTGATAAGTATGTCATCCACGTACACTTCCAAGTTGCGTCCGATCTTGTCCCTGAATACCTTGTTCATCATATGCTGGTAGGTAGCTCCTGCATTCTTCAGCCCGAACGGCATTACGTTGTAGCAGTAGGTGTCATCCGCCGTGACGAAGCTGACCTTCTCCTGGTCTTCTTGGGCGAGCGGCACTTGATGGTAGCCTTGGTATGCATCCAGCATGCATATCAGCTCGCACCCGGCCGTGGAGTCTACCAGTTGATCGATCTGGGGCAAGGGGTAGAAGTCCTTCGGGCATGCCTTGTTCAGGTCCCGGAAATCGATGCAGACTCTCCACTTGTTGCCCGGCTTGGAGACTAGTACCACATTTGCGAGCCAACTCGGGAATTGCACTTCCCTTATGTGGCCGGCCTCCAGAAGTTTCTCTACCTCCGCCCGGATAGTTACATTCTGCTCAGCGCTAAAGTCCCTCTTCCTTTGCTTCACCGGCCGAGCGTCTGGTCCCCTATTCGAGCCATAGGATGCGTTGCCCCTATTCTCCTCCTCCCGAGCGGATGGTCGAGGTCGTTCATGTGACGCCCGATGATGGGCTACGGGCTGCTGACGATGTTGCCGCTCAAGGGATCTCCTTTCTATTCTTTGGACAGGGCTCCGTTGTCGATGTCGCCGGTCTGGTGAAGGTGATCTGCGGCGGTAGCTCCTTGGCGCAGGATGAGTGATGGGAGGGAGGCTCCGACAGTCGCGGGTGTTGTGAGTAGCTGACTGATGAAGTGAACAAAACATCGGGGTCCATACCTTCCCCTTGGGCTCGGGCCGATCAGCCGCGACTTACTGAACGACGTGCGGCCAAGTGTGCTGATGAGGACGGGCGGCTTCGACTCTCGGTCCTCTGGGGGGCTAGTGACTGACGGGTTGCTTCCGCTCGGCGGAAGCTAGTTGGTCCGTCTGGGCTTCCTTTCTTCTCGCCGCCTGGGCTTCCTCCACATTGATGTATTCGTTGGCCTTATGCAACATATGGTCGTAGTCCCGGGGCAGCTTCCAGATGAGTGAGCGGAAGAAGTCACCGTCCACGAGCCCTTGCGTGAACGCGTTCATCATTGTTTCCGAAGTGACCGTTGGAATATCCATGGCCACCTGGTTGAAGCGTTGGATGTAAGCTCGGAGCGACTCCCTCGCTGGTGATGCCAGTTGATCTTTGAGTCTTGGCGGCGCTCGCTCTCACAAAATGATGGAGGAATGTTGTTGAATTCCTTGAAACTTGTGATAGATCCGTCCTTCGAACCACCCCGTCGCCGATCCGCGAGGGTGGTGAGAATACTCGGCACTTCACACCATCGATGTATTGATGTAAGGTGGCGATCTTGTCAAACTTACCATTGTCGTCGGGTGGCCCGTTGCCAGTTCGCCCGATCGCAAGGGCATAATGCTTACGTGGATCACGCAGATGGCATCGAGAGTCGGTTGATCCGTTCGGGCGCTTTTCCTTTGATGTCCCGAGCGGGTGCTTGGATGAAGATCCTTTGTCACGATTAGCTTGCGACGACGGCGGAACCTCAGGGTATCGTAGGCCCGCGCCCCAGTGTCGGTCCCTTATTTTACCCCTATATATTGTGCCCATTGCGTTCTTGGTGTCGCCCTCGATGCGTGTGACACCGCTCGCCGACTGGGCCCTCACTCCATGATTTTCTTGCCGCGCTTGAGCTTGTCGTTCTTCTAGAAGGCGTTACCGAGAATTGCCTAACTTCTTCCATCTTCTAGGCTCTGATCAAGTGTTCATTCCACAGGTCCGTGATTTGATCAGGCCATTGGACGTGACGGGGACGAAGGTGGCGCTCCGTCCGGTGTAGATCTCCGAACTCTGCGGGGACGAGGGTTTCCGCGATGGCCTCGATGCTCAAGTCGTGCAACGAGAATGAGAGCGCCAGAACAGGTCTCTACTGAAAGATCGCGCATGCCGTCGGCGTGGGGCCCGTATATAGGACCCGGGAGGCGCACGCTTGATGCGTGCCCGCCTCCAAACATTAACGAGCCCATGTCGGAAAAGCACCTCGGCATTCCGCAATCATCCGACATATCACGGATGTGGCGGTGGAAGCTTCCACCGTCACGATCCGACTGACGCAGCCCGCCCACCTCTCTGTCCTCGCCGGCAGATGTCTCGAGATGATGCTATCCGCTCTCTCTTGTCCTCTCCCGTTCCGCTCTGTCAGCCGGCGGGTCATCCGCTTCGAAAGGATCATTTCTACCGCGGTTGTAGGTATCGGCCCAGAGGACTCCAGATTAATGCCTCGGAGGTTGCTCTCTGGTCTTTGTTGCCCACGGACATCCCCGGCCTCGAAACCTTTTACCTTGAGCCAGGAAACTCAACCCTAGTCGGTTGTCTTTCATTCGGCTCGGGATCCACAAATGGTCAGCCTGTCGTCCCGTCGGCCGCCGCCTGGCTTCCAGTTGATCGGCTGCGTCATGAATCTCTTGACCTTTGACCTCCACGTGTCGTTGACCTTCCGCCAACGAGGGTGCCCCGTCCTTATCACCGAATCATCAGCATTAATGAGTATTTACACTCCATTAAGGATCACACTTGAAACTCCTCATTTCAAATTCAATTTCGAAAATTGGATGAAATGATTCATTGAATTTCGAAATTCAATGAATATCTCCATTAATCCTCACTTGAGTCTAACTCAAGTCTAATTCAATCGAGTTTTACTCAATTAATCTCATGCAATTTCAAATTCAATGAATCACATTTCATTAATTTGAATTGACTCCTTGAGTCTAGTTTGAATTGGACTTAATCCAATAATTAGATCCAATTAAGTTTAACTCAATAAGTCCAATTCGAATTAGACTTAATCCAATAATTCATCATATGAACTCATCTCCAAATCTACTTGTTCTTTGTGTGTGACATAGATTCTCGTAACGTTGGGAATGTACCCAAATCAACATTTAGATACATGAGCAATAAGTGATATCTAGTAAGACATCATTGCTACCCAAGTGACGAGAAAGCAATAACGTTGGGATAATAAGTTTCAGTAATGCTCAGTGTATGGATGAATGCAAAGAATTTGAAAATATAAAAGATATATTCCTTGAAATAGAGATATTTGACCGGATACATAGGTTTGTTTTATATAAATGTAGGAGCTGTGTAACTGGTAGTGTTTGCTGTGTCACAAGTAGAAATATGAAAGTAGTGTACCTTTTTTATTAAAAGAATATGGAAGAAGAAAAGTTGTGCAACTGGAAGAGTAGCAACCATGGCTAATAAAGTGCACACAGCCTGCATTATAGAGACATTATCAAATTAGTATCAGAACCTTGAAAAATCCTCATTATGATGTGTGATTTTCATTCATTTTCTCTTCTGAGTACTCACCACCACAATGATAAAGGGTGCCAAGGAAAAGCTACTACCCAGCTTTGAAACAATTTCAGCAGAAAATCTCCTTCTCTCAACAAAACACAGTATCAGCACAAGCATCCCAACAGCCCACTGCAGAATAAGCTGGCCCAAGGTGCACAAAGCATGGAGACCAATCAATAGTCAATCAGAATGAAAAGGACCTGACATAAAATGCATTCTATGTATCAGGTCCTTCACGTACTAAGAAAATAGTATCTTCTAAGTTGATGCACACAGATGATAAATCTACACTAAGAAAATAGTGTCAATCACTATGATTAATGAATACAACTATTGGAATGGTAGGAAATATTTGTGCTTACCAAGAGAAGAGCAAACACCATGAGGATGAAGAACCTTTTGTAATTTTTTCTTCCTATGCAGTTATTGATCCACTACTAGGAAAGATGAATACTGCATATTACTACAAGATAACAAAACATATAAGGTTGTGAATGGAGAAAACCCTCACCCTGCAATGATGATCAAAGCCATCAACGCATTTGTCACAGACTCTACAATGCTTACTATATTTTAGAACCTGCAATACAAACAGATAGAAATCATTAGAGAAAAACCAAGTTAATATAAAGCACATAAGAACTTTATTTTCTTGAAAAGATTGTGTGGCTCATCGTAAATGAGATCTCTATCACCTTTCTCCCTAATAACCAATATTCTGAATTATCCATCTTTTATGGTTATGCATTTGTCCAAAGGCCATCTGATCAAGCAATCAAAAAAAGTAAATTACTCATCTTACTGTCCTATTCTTTTTAAGACATCCTACCACACCACATGAGAAGCACCCACATTGTTTTGGTTAGCCTAGAAATTTGCAACTTATCACCTCAAATCCCAACGGTGGCATCACTCTGAATTATTGCACAACTTCTCCATCCATAGCAATCCAAACACCAGAACACGAAATGGCGAAGAAATATTACCTTAGTTAAGATGGAAGATTAAAAGTATTGATCAGGAAGAGACCAACAACTTTAGAAGCCTCGAAGTTTTAAATTTTGTCCATGCTGGTTGGCACAGGGAAAAAAAATTCATTCCATCCGCCAACCGGCACACGAAAAAGAACAAAACTACTGGTATGCTCCTATGAACTGCACCACCGCTTGCCGCCTTAACACCTCATGTGTTCCTCTTTGTCGGTTGAAACCTACTATGTCACCTCATTGCCAATTGAAACCCACTGCATCCCCTCACGAGCAGTCTTCTGAACAGCCACCCACCGGATGAGGCCAATAGCTTTGAATGCCTTAAACACATGGTTTTAGATCTTGTTTGTGTCACTTAACATGGCCAATATATATGCTTGGAGAAGATGACTTGTTTCAGAAGCTTTTTAGATCAAAGATACGAAGTGCATTGTTATAAAACTAGATGCACGAACACTTGCTTATACGGTTCTTGAAATAAAATACATTCGTAACCGTCACTAGCCCAAGCTCAATAAGGAAAATTCACGGTAAATGTGCATAGTATACCTCAGATACTGCAGATGATAGGGAAGGTCAGAAGACAGTTTGACGCAAATATTGAGATTGCCCAAGCCAATCCATGGTACTAATCCTGACAGCTCCTCCAAATCGCACTGACTTGATTGTGTCCACCCATCCTTGTTCATCAGCTTGGAACCTTTGAAATGAAAGCTGCATTGGGTACATGGAAAAAACAACAAAAAGGGAGGATAAATGATAGCCACCAACCTAATTGTTCACAAATATCTGTATAAGTTATTAAGGGTGTTCATAGAAGTTGATCCTTTAGCCGTGTCTGTTAGATGGTCAAATCTAGGCGCCAACTCAAAAATGTTGGCGTCCAAGTGTTAGTGTTCAACTACTTCTGATTTTCTTCATCTTTGAATTGTTAAATACATAGGGTATTTATAGGGAATACTCAAGATGTATCTAAATAAATACATGAACCAATATTAAATGACATACATTCATCATCCGAAGAGTCATTCATGAATCCTCCAATATTCATGCTCCAGATGACCATACATTAGATTATAAGTCCAATTAATTTGATTGCAAGGTTGTAAACAGTCCTTGAGGGCTATTGATAGTGATTCCAGTACGTACTGGAAAATAATGGAACAAACCTATGAAACAGCTATCAAGGGATTCACTTCAACTTTCCTAAACCAAAGAAGAAACAGATGGATTACAAAAGAAAACAATTTGCACCATCAAACTGAAACTTATAATAAGCCTTAATAAATTAATGAAAAAAGAATTGTTTAGAAGTTCACTGAGAAACATATGAAAATACAACAAATGCAACTGCAAAAAAAAAATAAAAAACTAGTATCCAATTAACATTTTTTTATACTTTCAGATCAAAAGGTCAAATTTATATACTTTGGTTCATGTTCAAGCAAGAGGATAACAATCTCATCGACAGTTAGTATTTCCTTTTAATATAGAACACTAAAAAGAAGGAATATCAATGATGAAACAAACCTGAAAATGCGAGCTACTGAGGCAGCGAGCAATCTGCTTGAACAAGGTAATCATGCAGCGTTGGAACTCTGTCGTGAGCATCAAAGACCAAATATTACCAAATATTAAGATCACTGACAAACCAAATAATACCTTATTTTTAACAGCTATCTAGAGGATCTGACTTTTTGACTTGAAGCTGGTTCAAAGAAGACAAATCAAATATACAAATACTAAGATGAAAGCATAATGAAGTAGTTAACTTTTTCTACTTTACCTGATTATAAGATCTACAGCTTCTTGCTCAGTATTTTGCTGCACGAGTAATTATTAGAAAAACAAACCCAATAGTGGAACAAAAGCTAGATAAAGAAACTAGATAATTTACACTGACGAACTTTACTGAATAACATATAATATGGTGCTTTGTACTTGCATATTAATCCAGAAAACATCCTTTCACCTAAGTGACAATTTTTCCAAAACATCATCATTCACAAAACATCATCATTCACTAAAAATTTTCACAAGTTTTTAAACTTCAGTGACAACTTTTCTTTGGGGTCAACTGCTCAAGGTCGATCTGGTAACTATGCACTGCATCAAAAAAATTGGCATTAACTATGATTCCACCAAAAAAAACCACCATTCCATGAACTTAAATCTAAATAGAATTATGGCAACTATTATTCCATACCTATTCATAAATATGATCTTGTATGCACTCCGCCAACTCGGACCGAACCTCATCAATTTGTTCACAAGAGTACCCTATTTTTGTGAACTGTGAGCATACACAATTTATGTTAATGGAAAAAATAATCAACACTGATCACTTTGCAATTTTAAATAGTTTATGTCAAATAATTTGAGATAAGCTAAATAATGTTACTATTGATTGCAGCGAATCTCTCTCAATAGTCTCAACTTCTTCAATAATTTCTCTCATAAATCGCATCACAAAAAAACCACATTGTTTCACATCCGGTTGTTGAGGAGCCTATATATAGTAATTAGAGTCAAATTGTTAATGAAAATTATACACATTACAATATATGTTAAACAAAAGTACACATACCTTAACTACTTCCCACTTAACATTTTTCCTACCTTTCCTTCCCTTGGTTGAATTAAACAATTTTAAGGCTCTTCATACGTTAAGAATATTTGTTAAATAAGATTTTTATTATAATAAATATTTACTAAAAGAAATCTGAACTCACATTTCCATTACGTATTTTGAATCATCATCGCGAATGCGGCAACTTAGGGAATCCAGTAGGTAAATAGCATCCTTGTAAGGTTCAATAACACTAAGATTCCAATGGAAACTAGGCAAATACATAGGATTAGATCATAAAATTGAATAAATTATCGAAAGGAAGCAATTGAAAGTGATGTTTTACTTCTTGCTTACCCGACATTACATGGCACTAACACTAGTTGATCTGTTGATGCACTTGTCAGCTTATCTGCTAAAAGAGTTGCCCTTTGATTCAGGGTTTCAAGCTTAACTGATTTGTCTTGTGCCGTTTTTGCCAGATATGGGAGTTTGTGAGGATTCATAAATCTGAATTTCTTTGTCTTGGTATCTTTCACCATCTTTTTATACAGACACCTATCATTGCAAAGAAAAAAAATATTTAGATATTAAATAATAAAATTTAGATACAAAACACTCATAATAAGTTGGAAAAAATAATGATCACTCATAACACTAAGTTATGGATGATGATAGTAACATCCATACATGAGAACTTACTATGAACAGTCTTGCATATTAAACATACCAGAAATGTATACATGCAAATTCTTTTATTTCTTGAGGACAAGCACATTTAAGATACTTAAAAATATACAAGAAAAAAGATATGAGCAAAGTACTTCCTGTCTAGAAGAACAAATGGCAGAAGGCAAACATTAAGGGCCGGTTGAAAATGAATGAGCTATATTTATGTAAAGTGTACCACATCAATTGATATTAGTAAACCTCTCAATAGAAATGATGAACTATTAACTTAATGAGAATAACATGGTATGAGAAAATTACTAGAAGTTGAATTTTTCAAGAGTAAACTTGTTCACACAACAATATTAGTAAACTTCTTGCAGTTCAAATCAGGGATTTTCTGTCTTGCTAGATATTAGAATTTCCCAGCAAACATAAAGCAATGCAATAATTTCCCAGCATAAGTAAAGCAATGCAGTTGCAACTGAGAAAATAATATTTAGATACTAAATAATAAAATTTAGATACAAAACAATCATGTGGATTAAAAAATAATGATCACTCATAATAAGTTGGTGAAATTGTAACAATAAACCATAATAAGTTGCTAAAATTGGGAAGCAAACATGTGATGAAAAAGTTGTTGAAATTGCTTAAATAAACTTACTTACCATATGTAGGCAACGATCAAATTTCCTGAAATTGACTCCAAATGATACAAAGAATTGATGTCCTCAAGGTCAAGAAAAAGTTCACAATCTTCATCAAACACTTCATTATCTAAGCACATTGATATACATTTTCCTCCATCTAGAGCATGCTTCCTGTAACAATATAACATATGTAATGCTCTTGGGACACTTGTTGACAAAGTAGGTTTTGATTTTTTTCGTTCAAACTTCTTCCTTCTAGGCTTCTAATAATTTCAAATATAAACAAGTTAGATAGCTAGGTTGAATAATAATAAAGTGGCAATATAATTAGAAATATAATAATAAAGTGACAATATAATTAGAAATATAATATCTCATATACCTCATCTTGCTTCACAATCTGCTGTTCAGGCCAAGCCACAACAGTTCCTATGGCATCACCAATTACTTCACATTCACTTGGAATTGGATATGGCAAAGGAGCAGATTTGTCCACTGCTTGATCAATGGAGACTCGAATGCAATTCTTGGGAAATGGAATACCATGAAGCATTTTTTCCATGCCATTGAAACAAACAATTGTACCATATGCAGCAATATTTGAGCAAGATTCCAATGTCAATGCAACTGATTGACCCTAAAATATTAAAAAAAAACATGTTGATTATATTTAGTTTATAATGCCCTACTTGGTTCCTCACGAACATATTCATTTGGCCCTACTTGGTCACTTTCATTTTGTGAAATCCCTATCGTAGATCTTTCGCCGTGCCATATCCATGTATGATATGTCATATCTATACCGTTACAATACAGATGTGCCCTGATAGTTTGTATATTTTTCTTCTTTAGATTGCCACATTTTGCACATGGGCAAGATATTCCCATATTCGGATCATTAGTGTTTTCCATTGCAAATTGCAAGAAAGACTCAACTCCATTCTCATATTCACGTGATAGTCTATCCTTTGACATCCAATCTTTGTCCATTCTTTATAACTAATCAATCAACAATGAGCTAATACCTAAAAATATTAACACAAACAATAGTGTGAAACTATAACAAAATATTTAAACAATTAATCAAAATTGTATTTCTACCTGAAAATTTTTGACCATACAGGTTTCTCATCAAAATGCAATCCCAATAGCAAATTTCTCACTTGGGGAGATAACCTAGTTATCTATATTATCCATATGTACATGTTTGTTAGAGTCTACGTATAGGTAGTTAGGTACTTTTGCCTTGGTATAAATTGTAGAGTCATATAATATTGGAGCATTCACCAAAACATATTCTCTATTGAAACATGTTAACCTTTAGTTGAAAAATGAAACCATTCCAGGAAAATGCTTGAATTATAACTTATAATAAGCAACTTTGTTTCTTTAGCACTTGAGAATGTGCAACTTCCTCAAAGGGACATCAACATAAGCAACTCAATGCAATAGTGCATGATGTATTAAATCATACTTAAGCCATTAAGCTCTTAGAAGGCAAGTGACATAAATATAACAATAGTAGTTGATATAAATTCAACAAACTGAGTAGGCACAAGTCACTGCCCAGAATTAAGATGAGATAATGCAGAACACAAGTTTTAGATACAATAAAAATGAGAGATATTCTCTGCGCATTAAGGGTACACAATAAAAATAATAGTAGAATAACACTAGAGATTGATTAATTTCAAGCTGCACATTATACCTGACGACAAAGAAAGGCTGGAATGTGAATAATATCTGCAACTTGGCCAACAGCTTCACACTGAATTTGAGAAAAAAGGATAGCATGTTATATGCTTCATGCTATTTTTAAGGATTAATACCTACTGCCAAAGTCTATAGCTAAACGTTTAAAAATTCCAAATTAAATCATGAGAAAATACAATCGGGGAAAATTGATGTATTAATGAACAAAAAATTAGGCTAGTTCAAAATCTAATTTTCAAAATCTTATTCTAGAGATTGAAAGAAATTGAAGACCTTTCTTTCTTTCCTCTGACTCTCGACTCATTCGAGAGAAGGAAAAAATCGAAGGGTTTCGAGGAGTTGGAGAATAGAGATTAGGAAGAGATTGAGAAAATGTTTAGGGACCCTCTAATGCGTGGAGGAGATTGTCATGAGGGTTTGGAGGAGTTGGTAGAGAGGAGAAGTTCAGCGAGAAGTGTGGAGAGTTGGAGGAGAGAGGCGCTCAGGAGAGAGAGGAGAGAGAGGAGAAGGCACTCGTGGAGAGTGGAGAGAGTTAGGGAGTGGGTTGAGGGTTTAGAGTTTAGCAAAGCGAGGGCTGCGAATTTATTTTAAGTGAGTTTAGGGGAAACATACACAACACTTTAAAAAACGTTTTTTAAAAAAATGTTGTCTTTGACCATAAACAACAATACTAAAGACAACACTTCATTAAAAACCGTTGTCTTTAGTAAAAAGTAAATACCATAGACAACGCTTTTCACTAAAAGCGTTGTAAAACAAAGAACGACAACGTTTTTATTAAAAAGCGTTGTCTATTGGGTGTTGTTGAATGTAAAAATTCTTGTAGTGTATCTTGTATGACTTACTCCTTATTTCCTTGATATCTAGATTGATCAATGAGGCATAGACCGTGTCATCCTCTTATCAACCTTTATGTTTCTTGATCTCTAAGTAGACACACTCAATCAAATAAGCTCAATATCTCATATTGACTTATTTGAGCGTGGTCATGTTTTCTTGTGTCCTACTAATTAAGGGGTCAATAGATATCGCTTCCATCATATGCAAGGGATAGATCCCATCTACATCACTCATATCCCTCCGCATAATTCATTGTATACCCAGTGATCGATTTTATTGTCCATCTTGTTACAAGTGACGTTTGCCGATACCAAAGTATACAACTTCTTATGTAGGGAACTGTAGTGACTTCAGGTTTAAGGACTATTCATACCAATAGTCACATGAGAATGTTTATGACACTCATATAATGATCCATGAAATATTCTCATAGCGGGGCATTCAATATATATTCTCTAATATATACCTATGTGTCAACCTGATATCTCATACTCATGACTTGTGAGATTAAGTCATCCGTTAACATACATGCTAGTCTCAACGCATTAATATTGTCCTTGTAATTAATGTTTGACTAGAAATAGTTAAGAGTAGTATTCCATGTATATGTATAATATCTCACTATCAATTCAACCAATTAATATATTGTAGATAAAAATTTACTATCCAAGGACGTTATTATACCTATTCAATCGGCACTGAATTTAAACAAATATAATAATCAATTTTATCTTTTATTAATAATGAAATAAGATTAAAAATGGAATCTTTTATAATTATTAGTACTAATCCTAACACCAATGTTCTAAGCTAGTAAGTTAAGCTAGTAAGTTGGAGTGTCTGTTGAGGCGTCCAGGTGATCTTCTATTCTTTGAAGATGTGCCCTTTTTTTCTTAGAGTAATTCAAGTGTTCGACTTCTTTAAGATATTAGTTAACTCTTTCCCTCTTCATGAGTTGACACTTGGATGCACAGTTGGTTCGACTCCCTTCTTTGTCACGCACCTCTTAATCCGAAGTACAGGAAGCTCTTTCTTCCACGCTCGTTACTTTCGGACTAATTAATCGAACGATGCTTTAGGATAGGGCGACACAGTGCCATTGAGAGGTACAGACCTTGACCGAGTCCCAGTTGATCCATTCACTCTGCGAAACGTGCATTTTGGAAAAACTAAAATGGTGAAAAGTAGGTTAACATCGGCTCTGCGCCGTCCATCCAGTTCTTATCCATCGCCTCTTTAAACCAACCCAGCGACTGATGGCTCTCGTGTCTTGACCTACGTTAGTTTCCACCGTGCAAACGTCTTACAGTTTGACTTTTAGATCAAATCGTGCTCTAGCTCCAGTTTAGTTGCCTGGATTTCCAACGCACTTTAGTTCTGAACCACTGAATTGGACTTTTCTCAGCGGAGTCAACTAATTTATTAAGAGCATCCTTCAAATATTGACACGTGATTGAATTGCACTTTAGTTCTGGTTCTCACGAATTGGAACAGTTTGTATCTGCATAAATTTATTGTAATACGGCTTGAAATTAATTCTCAATCGTTAACCAGCGCATATACTTCAAAAGCTTTGGAACATCCCTTCAACCTCACGCTCCAAGAACCCCAGGTTTCTTTGTTCTTACCCTCTTTCTTGATCTCAAACGAGTTACAATAAAAAAAACAACACTTCTTTTAATCTGCTTCACTCGTTCCTACGATTATGCCGCCATAAAAGAAATTGTGATTCTTCTGCAGACGCTTCGTCTCTTTGATTCCATAAAAATCAAACCTTTGTGCATTGTCGTTGAATGTTATAAGGTTCTCCTGCTTTAGATTATGGAACACACTTCTCGGCATGAATTGTTTTATCTTTGTTTTTCCAAACTAGCTACTACATCCTTTGCGTTGTTTATGGGAAGGATATCTCATCTGAGGAATGTGCTATATTTGTTTTATTCTGGCCTCTTATATTTATATGGAGCGGCACTCGATTCATTATTCTGTGGCCTGACAGCCGTTCTTTTGAAAAAGCTGTGTTAACTAATCAGATGGAAGTTATTCTTTGAATTGGATTGAGAGCTGGGCTCTTTATATATTGATGCATTGTATAGTTGTGTTCTCAGTCTGTTTCTTCTTCACAGATGAGGATAAGTAGCTCCAGGCCATCCCAATTTATCACGAGCAATGAAAATGGTGGTATATCTCGCGGTAATAGCTTGCCTCTCATCGAGAACATTGAGGTGGATCAGATCATTGTTCCTGAGGTATAGCTTTGTTTACTGAGAGAAATTATTTCAATTAGTTTGTTCAAGTATCTCCTCGTCACTAGTTCTTATCTTCATATAGTTCAACAAAGAATAAGATGCATCTACCCGACCCCGACATACAATTGGGACTAACATGGGTGTTGATATCGTTTAATTTTGGAGAATTTCAGTTGATTTCACTAGGCTTGTTTGATAATACTTTTTAGTTTATGAATCAAGTCTTTGTATATTTAAATACCACCTTTCATCAAATCACTACAATTAAGAATGAACGGGTAAAGAAGAAAAGTCATGGTTCTAGCATAGTGCCCTTATTGAAAACCTTCACAAAATAGTCCTCTGTTTATAGAAGTTTTTCCCTTTTCGATCAAACTATGATTATGGATGATTGGTGTAACTTCTGCATGGTCGTTTTCTAGAGGAAAGATTGGAAAGTTCTGTTTGCGTATATGGGCCCAGGATTCCTTGTTTCTATTGCATATATTGATCCTGGAAACTGTAAGTTCTTTCGGTTTTGTTTGTTACTATTTTCTCTATAGTCTTTGCAGTCCATCATATTCCAGGCTGACATATTTACAGTTGTTTTGTGATATATAGTTGAGACAGATTTACAGGCAGGTGCACAGTTCAAGTATGAGGTGCATATATTCCCCAGTTGATATAACTTATTGCTATTTTTCAGTGATTAGTAACTTTGTTGATTCACTGAAGTAAGTCTTTTTCATCTATTGTCCAGTTACTTTGGATCATACTTTTGGCTTCCTGTTCTGCCTTAGTCATTCAGTCACTTGCAGCCAAGCTAGGAGTTGTGACAGGTCTATCTCTTACAGATAGACATAGTTTCCTTGTTGTTCTTGCCTCAATATCTCTCAAATTTCAAAGAAACCTCCACTTGCAGGGAAACATTTAGCTGAGCATTGTAGAGCTGAATACACGAGGGTTCCTAACTTTATCCTGTGGCTTCTGGCTGAAATCGCAGTTGTTGCATGTGATATTCCTGAAGGTATCAACACTTCCAGCCTAATTCTCTGTTTTTACCTCAAGTATCATGCAACTAAAGTAATCTTATAGATCATCTTATAGAAGGAACAGGCCTCACTCCATTGTTCTTTGCAGTTATTGGAACAGCTTTTGCTTTGAATATGCTCTTCAAAATACCTGTATGGTGTGGTGTTCTTATCACAGGGTTGAGTACTTTGCTGCTGCTATATTTACAACAATATGGGGTAAGATGAGCTTCGCAATTGCACTAATATTCTTTAGCAGTTGTTTTACTCATAATTACGAACCTAATTGTTATAATCAGTGGATTGTCTACTGTTCACCTCAAAAATTTTATAAGAAAAACTTCTTAATGATGATTATAGTCAATTAGTGTTGTCATTTTGATTTTAGAAAGCAGCAGAATAACTACACTTACAAATGAACATGTATTTCCCTTGAACTTGTACTTTCACACTTTTACTCTATATACCTCAAAAACATTTTGCAGGTAAGGAAACTCGAATTATTTATAGCTTTTCTGGTACTCACGATGGCTGGTTGTTTCTTTTCTGAACTTGCCTATGCAAAGCCAAATTCTTCAGAAGTTTTTAAGGGACTCTTTGTCCCCCAGCTTAAAGGAAATGGTTCCACAGGTCTAGCTATCTCATTACTTGGTGCAATGGTGATGCCGTAAGTTTCTCTTTTACTAAACAAGAAGGTTTATCATATATGTTTGAGGTCTCATCATATGTGATTCAATGCAGGCACAACCTCTTCCTTCATTCAGCATTGGTGCTCTCCAGGAAAATACCACGCTCAGCTCGGGGCATCAAGGTGAATACTGTCTTTGTCTTCAATCTATTATTCTTCTATTTCCATCGACTATTCTTTTAGTTTCACATTTTGTACAAGTAGTAGAAGAAACTTCATTTTTCAAGGAATTGTTGTTTTAGCTATCATAGATATTTATCAGAATTCTCAAGTATGTCGTCAACCACTTATCATGTTTCTCTTCTATAGGAGGCATGCAGGTTTTACACCATTGAAAGTGCATTTGCTCTTGCAGTGGCCTTTCTCATTAATGTGTCTGTTATATCTGTGAGCGGTGCTGTTTGTAGCTCTGATAATCTAAACCCTGAAGATCAGCAAAACTGCAGTGACCTTGACCTCAATAAAGCATCATTTCTCCTGAAGGTATACATGACTAGCACGGTTTTAGAATGTGTAATGAGCACCAGTTCTTTGTTATTCTGAGCATAAAGATGCATATTTGTCCATTGAATTGGAATATCTCAAGCTTGAATTGTGACCTAGTGTTGTCTGCCTCATGCTAGAGGTGATTCTTTAGCTGTGATTTTTGCACGATAAGCTGACTACAGATTTACTTTTTCTCATCAAGAATGTTCTCGGAAACTGGAGTTCCAAGCTGTTTGCAATAGCTTTATTAGCATCAGGCCAGAGTTCGACTATAACAGGAACATATGCTGGACAATATGTTATGCAGGTTATCACTCTCGTATTATTTATCTTTTTGAAGAAAATTTTTTACTCTCAGTTTCCTTTCATCAGAATGAAGGGAAAACAAAGATCTCAAGGAGTATTTTTGTTGAATTTCTCTGCTACAATCTTCCTGAATAGTTTGTTCTCCTGGCACACAACTTATTGGCATTACATTTTCCCCTCTTCTGTTTTACTTAAAGAAATTCATGATCATATGTCTCCAATTTTCAGTTGGTGTTTTCCATATGCCTATGAATTCTAGCTATGTATCTGATTAGTATTGAAGCATTAAATGGAATTTGTTTTCCTTTTCCAGGGATTTCTTGATCTGCGGATCTCACCATGGTTAAGGAACCTTTTGACCCGATCCTTAGCGATTGTGCCAAGTCTCATAGTTGCATTAATTGGTGGATCTGCAGCAGCTGGAAAGCTGATTATTATATCGTCGGTATATGAACTACTTACTATCTTTTCCATGATGATTAAACTTAACAAAATCTTTATGCAACTACAAAATCCCTTTCTGGAGTTAAAATGTTGCCTCCTGTAACCTTGATCTTTCTGTTAGATCATTTAACTTATGTCCTGATCAAGCTAACAGTCATTTTTATGCAGATGATTTTATCATTTGAGCTTCCTTTTGCTCTCGTCCCACTTCTGAAGTTCACGAGCAGTAAGACCAAGATGGGTTCATATTCCAATTCTATTGCGGTAGGTTTTCACAGAATTCCTTACCGAGACAATTGTCAACCGAGATGGTGATCGTAGTTCTAGTAAAACCTTGTTCATCTACAAGATTAATTAGATTTTGTGTCCAAAGAAAAACTCTTCTAGATACTTGGACAATCCCTGCTCATCTATAAGATTACTCTCGTACACTGTTCCTGCAGGTTGCATCCGTGACATGGCTAATAAGCTCACTGATTGTAGTCATCAATAGCTACTATCTCGTCACTGGCTTTGTCAGTTTGCTTTTGCACAGCGGCCTGCCAACAGCATCCATTGTATTTGCCGGAGTTTTTGGGTTCTCAGGCATGCTCGTTTACATGGCCGCAATATTGTACTTGGTATTCAGGAGAAATCGGAACTCGACTCAGCCATTGTTGCAAGACGATTCTGAATTCGGTCGAAGCTGCGATGCCAACAGCTCGTTGTATGATTTGCCGCGGGAGGACATCGCAAGTATGCAACTCCCACAGGAGAGATCCACACAGGAACATGCCTAGTCGACTTCCAGTTCCTGCCATTAAGCAGCAAATTAACAGCAGGGAGGAAACATATTTGTAGTTTGTCTGCTCGAGTCTATCAAGTGATAGTTTATTAAGAGTAATAATGCATTGACATGGTCAGTAATTGCAAACTTTTACAATATTCTTATGAAAAAATTAGGCGGTTGCACTTAGTAATGCTTGTGTGATCGTGATCTTGTTTGCTTGTGAATTTCTTGATCAACAGCACAGGCCTTACGAAGGAGGCGACAGACATGGCTCATAGTTGACGACGATGCGTCGGCAGCGGCTTCTAATGCAACGCTGATGATCTGTCTGATTTGCTCAAGCGCAGTAGCTGTAGGCTTCATCTTCTCGTCGATCAGTTTCTTCACCTGCGCAGGGAACTGCACCTTCACCCATTCGATCAACCCTGTTTCCCCTGCTTCAAAAATTTCCCGAGGCCGCTTGTTGGCTATCAACTCCAAAACAAACAATCCGAGCCTCCGCACCTCTGAAATCACTCGATCGGTTGTTAATCAGATACTAAAGAAATCAGGATTATGTTGCAATAACTTAGCGGACTTACTCTTTGATTCAGAATCTGAATTCCCAACTCTGACTTTAGAGATGAGAGGCTCGATCTCCCTTGTCAGCGATATGCTTCTGGTTCTAATATCGTACCCAACACGAGGCCAGTGCTCTTCCAGGAAGCAGACGCCATCGACGACGCCCATCAACACCTTGAGTCTCTGCTTCCACGGCGGCGATTGCAGAAGCAGCCATTCGTCAACGCTGCAAATGTGGGCCATTTGGACGACAACGGCGAGTAACTCCCTCTCATTGCACCACCCGATCACCTTTGCCAAGTTCCGGTGCCTCAGCCGCAGGAGACTCCTGCAGTCTTCCTCGAATGCTTTGCGAAAAGCCTTGGAAAATCTGCCTCTCTGCACGTGAACCTCGATCTGAAGTCCGTTCCTCAGTCTCCCGACGTACAGATCCTCCTTCTCTCCCTTTCGAATCAAATTGCTCTCCCCGAATCCACGAGTCGCTTCCCACAGCGCCTCCGTGGTGAATTGATAGCGATCGCCTTTGCGTCGACGGACGAGTACGCAAACGATGCAGAGCAGGAAGAAAATACAGGCCAGAACTCCTGTGAGTAGCAGGACAGTGGCGGTGATCTCGGAGCTATGGCGGTGGTCTTCCTGCCGGAGCCCGGAATGAATGAAGCTGGAAGAATTAAACAGTCGGAAAAACGGGGCGCAGTCCGAACCGCACTCGGAGAAGTGATTGTAGGAGAGGTTGAGAGAGGAGAGATTGTGGAGGTTGGATAATAAGTCGACCGGGACGTCGCCGGCGAGTGTGTTGTCGCTGAGGTCGAGGGAGAGGATATGCGTGCATAGAAGGATGGCGGATGGGAAGGCGCCAGCGAGGGAGTTGTTGGCGAGGTCGATGGCGAGGACAGAGGAAGGGCAATAGGCCCAGAAGAAGGCGAAGGAGAGGTAGAGTGGCGCGAGGTTGGGGCGGGAGCGGAGGTCGATTCTGGGGAAGGAGCGATTGCAGTCAGGATTGCGGGACTCGACGCAGAGGTGACGTGCGACGACGGTGGACTTGTAGATGTTGGGAAGGTCGGCAGAGTGGTTGCAGTAGCGGAGGGAGGGGTCGCGGGCGCAGTTGGCAGCGACGGTGGCAGCGAAGTCCGGCGGCGGAGGGCGGTTGAGTTCTTCGATGAGGGAGGAAGGGGAAGTTGTGAGGATGGTGAACGAGAGGAGGAGGAAGCAAAAGAAGGTTAGCAGAAGAGGAGACGCGGAAGCCATGGCCGGAGACAGCGAGAGAGAGTAGCGGTTGTTTAGTTCACATTGAAACAGATTGAGTATTTGCGGTTGCATGCGGCGGTTATTATTATTATTATTATTATTATTATTATTATTATTATTATTATTTGAATTTGTAGTATTTGAAAATAATAACTCTAAATTTTTGTTCTATCAAATAAATTAATAAGTCGTCATCAAAGAAATAAAAATAATTTAAATTAAAAGTATTTGGTGCCGGCCAGCCGTAATAATGGCTGAGTCAAAGTCCAACCAATATTGCTATCATATATTATTTAATTAACTCGGAAATAATCCAATGAAACACAACCATTGCGGACTCATTAATAATTGACTCCTCGAGGATTTAATACCTCAACTTGCATGAGAATTTAAATATCATCCATGTCACTACGGATGCTGAATTAATTAAAAATGATAAATTTATGAAAATAGTATGTGATATATACTTTTGGAGAAAAAATTTTCAATCCGATGATTTATTTTTTTAATCTAATTTAAGGGAAGGACTACGAAGAACGTCGGCTACAATTAAATATTATTCGAATGATCACGTACGACAACGTAATGAAGCATTGACTGGGGATGTGTCCGTTAGGAACGGTACAGTAAGTAATACATGAGATATTGTTGTCATAAAATTTGAGTTTGAATTTTAGCAAAATAAAGGTAATGTCTCTCTTATATATTAGTCATTATTCTAAAGATTAATAGCCCTTGTAATTTATCTTTTCTGTGTTGATCCTGAGACAGGTTGGCGGGGGGTACTAGGAGTGAGTGTATTTATCTTTTGCCACCATATTTACTATTGCTTTCCCCTTAGGACAGTCTAGTGACTAGCGCATGAGGTGTTACCACCATGAGGTCTGGGTTTGAATATTGGCAAAGCTGAGATAAATGTCTCCTTTTTGTGTTAGTTGTTATTCGAAAGGCTAGTAGCCGTCCGTGATTTGCCTCCTCCATATTGGCCCTGGAATGGGTTGGCGGGGGGCGCTGGAGACGAGTGTATTCGTCTTTTGCCACCATGTTTACTATTGCTCTCCCCTCGGGACAATCTAGTGGTTAGCACATGAGGTGTTGTCACCATAAGGTCTGGGATTCGAATCTCAAGAAAGCTGAGGTAAATACCTCCCTTATGTACTAGTCACTATTCCAAAGGCTAGTAGTTGCCCATGATTTACCTCTTCCGTGTTGGCCCTGGTATTGGAATATATATTAAAAGTCTAGTTTTTTGTATAAACATTTATTTAGAAATAAGAATCACATTGGTCAAATGTCTACATTTATAAGATGTAGATGTTCATTTAATTTATATTGTAGATAACATAGTGTGTGATGTTACACAGAATATCATGTTGTCAGTTCCTTATAAATTATAAATAGTAGCTCACGACCAAGATAGATAGGGACAAACCATTGGAACGGTCGTAGTGTAATTTGGTATTAGTTTATCTTGACTATAAAATTACACTAGTACATTATGAGTGTATTAAGCAGAATCATTTGAGGTTGTTCTTTTTATACTAACTGTATAAAAGAACAAGACCTCTGTTATTATGGAAGTGTGTGCTCTTAATCCCGATATAATAACAAGTATATATACTTAGTATTTATTTTTTTAATTTATCAATGGGTGAGATTTAGTTCGTTAAATCAAAAGCCCGATAAGTTGGGAAATAATATTATTTATATGTTATGCTGTTGATTATAGAAGGAAACTGTGTCCTAGTAATCTAGGATGATGATGCCCCCTTGAGGAGCTTATAAGGATTGTCATGTAAACCCTGCAGGTGGACCTAGTCCGGCATGACAATAAAGTTGAGTGGTACTACTCTTGGAGCTAGATATTAATAAGTGAATTGTTAGTAACTCATTCAATTAATGGGCATTCAATATCTTAAACACAGGGAGATTAACGCACTTATGATAAGAAGGAGCTCATAATGTAATATGAGATTGTTGCGGTAGTTCAATAATAACTCTTTAGTGGTATGAGTTATTATTGATGAATTTGAGTTGGGTGTTCGGGTCAAACACGGGAAGTTCAAACTCATCGGGAGACCAAAACCAATTCCTCCTCTTGGTCCCTATTGTAGCCTCTTATATGAAGTCTTATATTCACCTCTAGCCCACTTCTTACCCAAGTAATGGGTCGGCCAAGCCTTACTTACAAGGGGTCGCCCAAGCATTATTTGGAGCCAAGAGGTAGTCGACCCAAGCATATCTTGGTGTCCAAGATGTGGCCGACCACATAGGAATAGAAAAGGAAGTTTTAATTTTATTTAAAATATTTCCTTTATAGTCATCTATAAAAGGATTTAAAAGAAAGATTTTAATCATAAAACTTTCCTTTTTTAGTTTGGTCACAAAAGGAAATAAAAAGAGAATTTTAATTTTGTTAAAAACTTTCCTTTTATGATGTTTCCGTTTTAAAAGAAAGTTTTAAATTTTAAAATCTTTCCTTTTATAGTTTTCTACAAAAGATTAAAAGAGATATTTGAAATATTTCTTTTTTTAGTTATCTATGATATTTAAAAGAAAATTTTTATTTTTAAACTTTCATTTTTTTGTAACGATGATATAAAAGAAGTTTTATTTTAAATCTTTTCTTTTATAGACATCCACAAAAGGATTTAAAAGAGAAGATTTTAATTTTATAAAACATGTCATTTATAGCTAACCACAAAAGGGATTTTAAAAGAGAGATTTTAATTTTTTGTTTAAAATCTTTACTTGTTTGATGCACAAGTGGTGGCCGACCATGTAAAGGAATAAAAGGAAGTTTTAATTTTTTATTTTAAAACTTTCATTTTTTGGATTCACCAAGGATTATAAAAGAGAGGGAGAGGGTGCCTCATTGAGAACAACCTAAGCCTTGCATCCTCTCTATTGTGGTCGAAACTCCTCTCTTCTATTCCCTTGGTGGTTGGTCTTCTTCTTTCTCTCTTCTCCTTTTGTTTTCTCTCTTAGAGGTCGGCGACATCAAGTTTGGTTTTCTTTTAGTGACCAGTTGCTTGAAGGAGAAGAAGAAGAGAAGGAAATTCTCTTGTCTAGCATCCCTTGGAGTTTGGTTGGTGGTCGAAACTTGGAAGCAAAAGGAAAGGCTTTGATGGATTTCATCTTGGTAGACCGTCGCCTACACGACGTCCAAGAGAAGGAGAAGAATACAATAGAAGATCAAGAGGTCTATAAGTTACAAAAGGTATAACTAATTATTTGTTTCCGCATCATAACTAGTTTATCCTTTTGTATAGATCTTGAAAAACCAAACACAAGAAGCTATCGGTTTTAGGTTATTGTTTTGTTATCGATTTTATTTTTCGATTTCATGTTTCGATGTTGTGCTTCTATTGAGATCTCTGTAGTTAAACCTAGTTTACTGTAAGAAGTTAAATATCTGATTTCTTTGAAAGGCTTTGTCTAGGAAGTGGTGGATGATCTCATACCCAAGAAGGTCTAGTATCTTGCCATGTTTAACCTGGAAGCCGATCTTTGAAATAGATATTTAATTAACTTCTGTAATATGGTTTAACTTATGAAGAACACATCGGTTAAACTTGGAGTAAAAATGTTAAGTATCGTTTCCAATCCAAGTTTACTTCTGAAGGATAATTTGGATTAATAATGTTAAGTATCGTTTGCAATCCAAATTTAACTTCAGTAGAACACATGAGTAACTAGGATAGTGTTATACTTGTACAAATTTTTATACAGGCGAATTAGAACGGTATTCCGAGTAGCAACCAACACCTGGGACGGGGGAACGTTGGGTGCGAGCGTATTCGCTTTTGCCAACATGTTTACTCTAGAGGTCATCCCCTTGGGATGGTCTAGTGGCTAGCACATAATGTGTTGCCATCATTAGTTCTGGGGTTTAAGTTTCGACAAAGTCGAGGTTATTCCAAATGCTAGTAATCGCCCCGTGATTTATCTCCTTCGTGTTAGTCCTAGGATGTGTTGATGGGGACACTAGGGGCGAGCGTATTCGCCTTTTGTCACATGTTTATTTTAGAGGTGTTTTCTTGAGCGGTGTGGTAGTTCAGGCTGGGGTGTTACCATATGAGATCTTGGGGTTAAAATTGGATATGTCTGATCATGTGCTCTCTCATATCTTGACCACTTACACTAATGGCTAGTAGCCATATGTGATTTTTATATTGGCCTAGGGATGGATTAGCAGAGGTGCTGGGTGGGCGAATCGTCTTTTGCCCCATGTTTACTTGTGGCAAGATGGTTACTTGTGGCAAGATGGGAGGGAAGGGGAAGAGAGGAAGGGAGTGGTCTGCACTGACCGGATGATGTGTCAGTAATTGAAAATTGAGGAAAATTAACGGAGTAAATTGTAAAAATATTTTCAAACAAATAATTCGCACTCTTTCCCAATTTATTAAAATTATAGGTAAAATGGATTTCTCCCAAGACCCAAGTGCGATATATATCGTTTTATCTCACTCCCATTTCTTCATCTCCTTTAGTCTGTCCTCTTCCTTTCGGCTGCAGAGGACGGTCTTTCTGGTTTCCGGAGAGAGAAATCGTACTGTCGAGGTGGTGGAGATGGTGGCGGAGGTGAGCTCCTTGGCACGGATGGTCGATGGCTACAAGGAGGAAGGAGAGGGGAAGTCGGAGCTCGTCACTCTCGACTTGCTCGGTGGCTGCTGCGGCGACGGTGGTGCCGCCACCGCCGCCGAAGTGAATCTCGAGTTCCAGATCCGGACCGCCGGCGGTGAGATGCGCCTCGCTCCGTCGGTACGTCTCGTTGTCCGTACCTTAATCGACGGCGCTTTTCTTTCCCTTGAGCTCTCCGTTTGCTGGGGTTCGATCCGCCGGGCTCCTCGTATGTTTCCGTAGAATTGGATCTTTCCTTGTTGCGATAAAAGGGACAAATGAAAATTTTCTAATCTCCGGTAGTGTTTATTAGGAAACATAAATATCGATCGTGTTCTTCGATTCTACGCAACGATATTCCCCGCCGATACGTTGCGACGAACCCCTGTACATCGTACCACGATCGAAGCAATTTACCTGCAGTTCATCTCGTACTTGTTTGATGGTGATGAATCAACAAGTTTTTCTTTTAGAATTTATCTATACGAATTAATAATCGTAAACCTTCGATTCCCATTCTATACTCAGATCTCTCATTCTTCCAAAAATTCCCAAATCCTGTACTTTTTTTATTCGTTAAATCATCCATTTTTATTTTTATTTTTTGGTAAAAGAACGTTTTATGGTCGTAATTTCAGAAAGTTTCCATTTAATTTCATGGTGGCAGTCAGCGAAGTTGTGCCATCAACAGACGAAGAAGCCCAGTCCGGCCTCTCCTCATCTTCACGATCTCAGTCTCTCGCCTCCGTGGCTCTCTGCTGCATCCGTCGGCCGGAAGCATCCTCCGGCGGCGACCTCCGTCGCGTACAACAGCGTCTGCACCCTGGAGAAGGTTAAATCAGCACTGGAGAGGGAGTCGCGCCTGGCCGCCGACGCCCGGGTCCCAGTAGCACACCTGGGCTCCGCCTCCTCGCCCTCCTCCTCCCGGTCCTCCTTGTCCTCAGCCCCCACCACCACCATCACCACCAATTCCTCGTCCGCCAAGCGGCGGCCGAACGAACCCGACGAATTAAACGGCGAGCCGGCGATGGCGGTGGTGGCGTGCCCGGAGTGCCTTCTCTACGTGCTCGTCTGCAAGGTGGAGCCGCGGTGCCCGAGGTGTGCGGCTCACGTACCGGTCAACGACGCCAACAAGAAGCCCCGCCGCATCGACCTCAACTTCTCATTCCAAACGGGAAGCAATGAATGATTCAAACTGAGGACCGCAAATTTTGTGATTTGGTGATGGATCGATGAAGTGCTTCAGTTTTTTACAGGTTTAATTTCTGTATAATACGTCATCAATATGCTAGATGGTGCTGCCAAACTTGCTCATAAATACGTATATATGCTAACTAGTTCTTGGCATTGTTTAATCACCAATTTGTGAGCGATTCATCTCACTTTTCGCTCTGTTCGTTTTAAAGCTGATGCCATTTTTCCGCCGATGAGCCGATAAGTGATTTTGTAGTGACGTGCATGAAACATGCGCAAAAAAGGGTAATATTCCCGATGACAAGCCGACTGACACCATGCACAATTTAATTTCATTAATCACATTCATTCTCCAACTTCATTAACTCTGTCTTCTTTAGATAATTTACCAAATTAAGCCTTCAAATTCACAGAAGAGCTGCCTCTGTTTTTTTTTGTTGAATAGTTCTCTGGCAACAGTAAATATGAAATCGGCTTATAAAATTAATTGTTTAGTTTGGGACGGATGGTCAAGAGGGATGGCGTCGTTGTCCGTCGCTCTTGTTTTATGGCGTCGTCCCTTCCCTGTGTCCATATATATGCGGCTCGCAGGGCATTAATGGCCCTCTGCATCGAGCATTAATGCGGCGTGTCGATTTCCGGCATTCAATGCGATAGCTGTAGGCCGAGTCGTCAATATGTACATGGGATGTGGAGGAGCATTGATTGCCCATTTGCCCGCTTTTGTTTGGTTCCCACGCCGCCACGCGTGAACCATTTCACGGAATCAAACGGGTCGGATCCTCCCCAGACAACGACAAGTAAAAGTAGGCCCAATTAAGACGGCAACTGTACCCCTCTCTCTTCTCTTTCCCTTTTAATTGCTTAGGTGCTTCGCTCCTTTGGACCCCTTTGGCACGATGCAGTTGATAATTGGAGTGGTAAATTGGTGTCGCAGAGTAAAGCTTGAATCCTTTGGGATTCATTACAATAAATTCCTCCTATTTCAGTAACTTCTGTTTTCATAAGGCCTTTGGACGGATAATAGAGGACGCCTGGGTGAATGCGTTATCATTTTTTTTTATTATTTTATATTTTTTGCATCACACAGGGCAAGAGTAAAATGTTGGATGAATTCATAAAATACTACAGTTTAAAATCTAGCGAGAACCAGACAGAATTTATAATAGATTTTCAATTGCCACAGTAAGTTTGAATTTATCCCATGGACAAATCGAGAGAAAGGTCCTTTATTTTCAAGATTAATCAGAATTGTTAAGGTCCGGATATAATAATATTTGAATTTAAAAAAAAAAATAACAACATAGGATTAGACCCGACCACCCCCTCCCAAACCACCAATCGACGGTTAGCGCTAGCTCGAATTGGTAGTCGCTGGTTCAAATAGGTTGTTCAATTGTTGTTTTTTTTTATTGGACTGTTAGTTGGCGTTTTGACGTTGGAATCCTTAGTCTAGTCAATGGAGAAAAAAGCAATGGTTAAAAATTATTTTATTTTTGATTAGTAACTATACTTTAGTATTTATTATTTTCAAAATTATATAAATAGAGAGGTCATTTAATTATTTTCATATATATATTTTCTCTATTCTTATTTTTAATTCTGTAATCTTTACACGTTTTCGGATCTAATTCTATACACTTTTGACTCCTTTTCTAAGTTCCGACTATAATGGAAGCTGACCGAGGGCAAGGAGGAGGTTGTGGGCGAGGAGGTTCATCATCTCGATTTCGAAGGGACAAGGAAATATCAATATAATTACTTCTAAGTTTGGGAAGTTCCTCCTTTAAAACCTTCTATTTTTACTAAACATTTTGATAAGGTTACTATTTCGTTAGGAGAATTACGTGCAAAATATAAGTATTGCAATGTTTCCTACAAATTGCAAGCTGAAGGTGACTATGGGTCGTTGAAATAGCACATAAAAGTAAAGCACCCGACGGAATATTGAATTGATTGTACTCATACATAATTATCTAGATTTACCACTAGCAGAAGTAGTGATTGTTAGGCATTTTGGGAGCTAGAGGGGGATAATTAGCTCCAATCGTTCCGTTGATGATAACTTGCAGCGGAAACTTGAAGCAACGCTAACACCCTTGATTTTACTATTAGTTGCTATTCGGAACACCGTTCTGTTTCCCCTGTACAAAGATTTGTACTAGCACAGAACTTAACCTAGCTACCCATGTGCTCTACTGAAGTTAAACTTGGATTGCAAACGATGCTTAACATTATTAATCCAAGTTGCTCTTCAGAAGTTAAACTTAGATTGGAAACGATACTTAACATTTTACTCCAAGTTTAACCGATGTGATCTTCCTAAGTTAAACCACATTACAGAAGTTGATTAAATATCTATTTCAAAAATTGACTTCCAGGTTAAGCATGGTGAGACACTAGGCCTTCTTGGTTATGAGATCATCCATCACTTCCTAGACAAAGTCTTTCAAAGAAATTGGATATTTAACTTCTTACAATAACCCTAGGTTTAACTACAGAAACCACAATAGAAACACAAGATCGAAACGCAAAATCAAAATACAAAATCGATAGCACGAAATTGAAACATAAAATCACTAGTCTCTTATGTTGGTGTTTCAGAATTCATGCAAAGAAAACTAACTAATTAATTCGAAGTGGAAACCATTAATTAGTTATACCTTTCTTTGTAGCTAAAGACCTCTTGATCTTCTGTTGTATTCCTCTCCTCCTCTTGGACATTGTGTGGGCAACGATCTACTAAGATGGAATCCACCCGAACCACGTCTTCTCCTCCAAGACTCTCGAGTCACCAAGAGATGCCAAAATAGGAAACTCCTTTTCTTCTTCTTCCCCTCCAAGCAACCGGCCACCTAGGTACTTCTTGTCTTCTCCTTCTTCTTCTTCAAGCTCCGGCCTTAGAAGGAAGAAAAGGAGGAAGAAAGGAATATAGATGTCGCCGGCCTTAAGGGAAGAGAGAAGGAGAGGGCCGCCCACAAGCAAGGAGAAGAGGAGAATAATAATATGTGTTACACCATAAGAAATCACCTTCTCTTCTTTTATAATCCTTGCTCATGACAAAAAAGGAAAGTTTTAAACATAATTAAAACTTCCTTATTTGTGACCTCCCTTTAAAAAATGAAATTTTAACAATAATTAAAATATCTCTCTTTTAAATTTCTTATTGTACATGGCAACAAAGGAAAGTTTTAAAATTAATCTCTTTCTTTTAAAACATGTAGACAACTACAAAAAAAGGAAAGATTAACTAAAACTTCTCTTTTTAAATCATAGTTACAAAAAAGGAAAGTTTTATCAAAAATTAAAATCTCTCTTTTAAACATTATAGATAACTACAAATAAGGAAAGATTTTAACAAAATTAAAATATCTTTTTAATCTTTTGTAGATAGCTATAAAAGGAAAGATTTTAAAATTTTAAAACTCTCTTTTAAAACCATGAGCATGGCTATAAAAGAAAATTTTAAAATTAAAATTTCTCTTTTAAATCCCTTCATGAATGGTTACATAAGGAAAGATTTTAACAAAAATTAAAATCCCTTTTATTCTTCATGTGGTCGACCCTTAGCTTGGGCACCAAGCTTTGGCCGACCACCTCTTGGCTCCAAATTAATGCTTGGCCAGCCCCCATTGCTCAAAGCAAGGATGTGTCCAACCCATTACTTGGGTAAGAAGTGGACTTTATGGATACAAGGCTTTATAGAGGCTACAACAGCGACCGAGAGGAGAAATTGATTTTGGTCTCCCGATGAGCTTGAGCTTCCTGTGTTTGCCCCGAACACCCAACTCAAGTTCATCAATAATAACTCATATCACTAAAGAGTTATTATTGAACTACCGCACCAATCTCAAATTACATTATGGGCTCCTTCTTATCATGAGTGCATTAATCTCCCTGTGTCTAAGATATCGAATGTCTATTAATTAAATAAGTTACTAACAACTCACTTAATTAATATTTAACTCGAAGAGTAGTACCACTCAACTTCATTGTCGTGTCGAACTAAGTCTACCTACATGGTTTACATGACAATCCTTATGAGCTTCTCAAGGGGACATCATCAACCTAAATTACTAGGACACAGTTTCCTTCTATAATCAACAACACTCCATATAAATAATATTATTTCTTAACATATCGGGCCTATTGATTTATCGAATTAAATTTCACCCATTGATAAATTAAAGAAATACATACTAAGTATATGTGCTTGTTATTATATCGGGATTAAGAGTACGCACACTCAAACCAAATAATTTAAAAGTATTTAATGATGTAACCAAATAATTTTCTAATTTATATTATCCTACTTCTCATTCAGTTTTAGAAAAGTTTTGTAATATAATATTATTTTAAATGAAAATAGTACCAATTAATTTTTATTTTCTTGTATATTAGCAATGAAAATAAAATGAATTTTTTTTCATATTCCTTAAATTTATTTAGTTACATTTGCTTTAGATCCTAGATATAATTAGAAGTTTTATAAGAAATATTAGGTGTGTATTACGATGATTTAATTCTATTTAAAAATTCTTCGTCTCCTTATTCTAATAATATTATATATAATATTAGAAATTATTCATATGATATTTGTACAAAATACATATAAAATATGGAATACAACCTAATATTTCTAAAGCACAAAATACTAATAATATTAATTTACAACTAACAAAAGCACAAATTTTATTAAAAAAATTGACGAAACGTCCACGAGGATCCTCAAGTTCCACACTAGAACTTGAGAATTATTTTACAACTTCTTTTGATTTTAATGAAGCAGATAGCGAAGTAGATTTCAATATCCAAAAGTAGTGGTCACAAAAGGCTCAAAGCTTTCTCATCCTATCCATGATCGTCAAAGAAATTTTAGCTTGTCTAGTATCCACAATTGTTGAGGAATAGATTGTCAAGCCCAGAGGAGTCTTTACCAGACGAAAATCTGACAGCATCTCCCCTGTACCGATGACAATCTGAAGTATACATACAACTACAAGTATACATCAGCCACACACGACTGGAAAATATAGACAACCACGCAGTTATATATAAATGTATAGTAGATACGAATATAGGCATACTATAAGTGTAGGACTGTTGCGGCCGGCTAGAAGGAGGGTTGAATAGCCCTGAAAAATAAAAACAAAAACGCCCTTCTCGAACTCTTAAACTAACACTTATAAATTAAAGTAGGCAGAAAGTAAATCAGAAAAACGAGGCACCGGATTTGACTTGGTTACAACCAAGGAGGTTGTTAATCCAAGGAATGTCGCACTAATGTCTCTTTCGGACGGAGAAGCCTCTTACAGCAGTGAAAGCGCAAAATAAAGAAGCTAATATAAAACTGAAGTGTACAAGCGTTGGAAATGAATTGCTCTGAGTTGTTGAAAAGCTTCTGGACCAATACTATATTTATAACCTTGGTCGGGGTGCCTAGAGGGTTCCGGACGCCCTAGGGGGATAAATTTTATCCCCCAATGTTCAGATCGAGTTTTGACTCGATCTGGTCAAATATCAACTTCCGGACACCCCGGTACGTTCCGGACGCCTCGGAGGGGTCCGGGCGCCCCGGTACGTTCCGGGCGCCCCGGACCTGCTTGGGTGATTTATGCCATCCGGAATAGGGCTCACCCGAACCCAACTTCCGGTCTTCTCGAGTGGGCTTCCGCTCCGGCTTCTCCTCCCTCGGAATCGCTACGTGCTTCCTTCTCGTCCGCCAGCGTACTCATCCACAGTCTTCGTCTCTCGTCCGCACCTCGTGCCGACCTTCTCGCTAGCTGCGTCTCTTGCTCCTCGAGCAATCTTCCGCTCCAGGTTTTGTCCCTCGGAACCACCGCACGCTTCCTTCTCGTCCGCCGATGTACTCTTCCACAGCGCCTCGCCCCTCGAATGCACCGCGTGCCGTCCTTCTCGCTAGCTACGTCTTCCGCTCGACTACCTATGCTCCTAAGCTCCTGCATACTTAGACACAAGGTTAGAAACACACAAGACCTAACTTAACTTGTTGATCACATCAAAATAACCTTCGGGTTCCAACAATCTCCTCCTTTTTGGTGTGAGCAACCCAAGTTAAGTTAGGGAAAAAAATAGACATAAAATAAACTTAACAAAATTTGCAATTAAGTGCAAAAATAAAACAAGTTAAATTTTGGTGTACCTCCCCCTAGGCTTATACTTTTCCTTCTCCTCCTTTGATCACATCAAAAAATGGGGTTTGTAAAAAAAATCTAAGAGTAAAAACTTAGAAAATTTTGAGATCCTTAAAAAAATTTTGCAATAATAAACAGTCTTTGAAAAAAAAAATTATGTAAAAATTTAAGAAAATTTTCTAAGTGAAATTATAAAAAAAATTCTAACTTAGACAGCTTTTAAAAAAAAACTTAAGCAGAAATTTTCAATTTCAGAATAGCTTTTAACTTAGATAAAAAAAAATATCTTCTGAATTTTTTTTTAAGTATAAAGGAGAATTTTTCTAATAGAAAAATTTTCTAAGTAAAAAAATATTTTTGAAAAGAAATTTTAGTTAGAAAAAATATTTTTGAAAAAAAAAATTAAGTCTTTGAAAAAAATTATTTTTGAAAGAAAAAATCCTAACTTAAGATTTTTCTAAGTGTAAAAATATTTTGAAAAAAAATGTTTGAAAAACTTTAAAAGCATTAATTAATTCTAATTTTAATGGTTTGACCGAAAGTTAATTAAATATTTATTTCAATATTTTGGCTTTCAGGTCGTGGCGAGACACTAGACCTTCTTGGTTATTGAAGCAACAACTATTTCCTTAGACAAAGTCTCATAAAGAAATTCACTATTTAATTTTCTCACTGAAAGCATTAATTTCGTTTAAGATTTAGACTAAGCAAGATTTAGGAACCCAATATAGGTTCCAACCTACTGGATTAATTAAATATTTCTTAGGTACACATTTTCTTGAAATATTCCTAATTTGTCCCTGGTGATATCTATAATACCAATTTAAATTTTTAAATTTTCTAAAATTAGATGAGCATGCATGGTTTTTCAAATTATCTACTTGAATTTTCAGATCTTTATTTTCTGAGTTCAATTTCTCATTTTCTAATTTTGATTTGTCTAATTCTTCTAAGGGACAAGATTTAGCCAAAATTATTT
This sequence comes from Zingiber officinale, assembly GCF_018446385.1. Classification (NCBI taxonomy): domain Eukaryota; kingdom Viridiplantae; phylum Streptophyta; class Magnoliopsida; order Zingiberales; family Zingiberaceae; genus Zingiber; species Zingiber officinale. Next base: position 27,635,448 of record NC_055987.1, on the reverse strand, counting down.
TTAAGTTTTTAATCTCCTTTTCTAATTTGCAGCAGTCTTTGGTTAATAGTTTAATAAACTTAAAGAGTTTATCAGGAGGAAGTGATCGTACCTCACTTACCTTGTCAATCTCGTTGTCCGTTTCTCCCCCTGAACTGGTACTTTCTTCCGACATGGCTCCCCCTTCATCGATGCTCTCGATGCTCATTTCGGAAGAGCTTGACTCGCAGTCGTCGTTTTGATGACTTGCCATTAGAGCAAGTCCGGAGAATGCCTCGACTTCCGACTCCGACGACGTATCATCCCACGTCGCCTTTAGGGTTTTTCGCTTTTGGATAGACTTCTTACCCTTCTCCTTGTCCTTGTTCTTCAGCTTGGGGCAGTTGTCCTTGACGTGCCCTTCTTTGTCGCAGTGGTAGCAGCGGATCGTCCTTTTCTTTATACCTTGTGGATGATTAGTTTTTCTATAATTACATAACTTCTTAAATCGCCTTACCATCATTATCATTTCCTCGTCGTCGAGAGAAGACTCCGACTCAGGTTCATCTCTCGATGCTTTGAGGGCGACGTTGTTCTTGGACTCCTTCATTCCTGCACATCTTAACTCATGCACTTCAAATGTTGAAAAGAATTATTCTAATAAATTTTTTTCTAAATCTTTAGAAATGTAAAATGCATCTACTAATGATGCTCATTTGGTATTTCTAGGAAAGGAATTTAAAGCGTACCTTAACGAATCTCGGTTATTTACCTTTTCTCTGAGATTCGAGAGTCTGGTGATGATCTCCTTGATTCTCGAGTGGAAGTGCGCAACTGTCTCGTCTTCCCCAAGTCGCATGCTGGTGAGCTGATTGCCAAGTAGATTTCTTCTGGTGAGCTTGGCTTCGGACGTCCCTTCATGCAGCTCGAGGAACTTCTCCCAAAGTTCCTTTGCCGAGTCGTAGTTCCCGATCTTGTTGACTTCTTGAGGCGGAAGAGCGCTTAACAGATGGTATTCTGCTTTGCTGTTCGCCATAAAGTCGGCTTGGTCCTTTTTTGTCCAATTGGATTTCTCCTTACCTTCCGGTGCTGTAAAATCAAATTCCATTGTTAACATTAATTCAAAATCGGTGGTAAAGAATACTTGCATCAGCTTTTTCCAAGAGGCGAAATCCCCTTCGAATTTCGATGGGTGGATGCTTGGTACAACCATCTCGTTGCTTCATTCGGCGGTTAGTCCTCCTGAAGCGCCTCGGCTCTTATACCACTTGTAGGACCGTTGTGACCGGCTAGAAGGGGGGGTTGAATAACCCTGAAAAACAAAAACACCCTTCTCGAACTCTTAAACTAACACTTGTAAATTAAAGTAGGCAGAAAGTAAATCAGAAAAATGAGGCACCGGATTTGACTTGGTTACAACCAAGGAGGTTGTTAATCCAAGGAATGTCACACTAGTGTCTCCTTCGGGCAGAGAAACCTCTTACAGCAGTGAAAGCGCAAAATAAAGAAGTTAATCTAAAACTGAAGCGTACAAGCGTTGGAAATGAATTGCTTTTAGTTGTTGAAAAGCTTCTGAACCAAGGCTATATTTATAGCCTTGGTCGGGGCACCTGGAAGGTTTCGAGTGCCCTAGGGGGGGGGTAAATTTTATCCCCCAACGTTCAGATCGAGTTTTAACTCGATATGGTCAAATATCAACTTCCGGGCCCCCCGGACCCAAAAGTCAACTCTAGTTGACTTTTTCAGTCCGGGTATTCTGCTCCGGCTCTGGTCGCCTCGGTCCGGGTCTTCAACTCCGGATCCGCTCGCTTGGGTGATTTCTGTTATCCGGAATAGGGCTCACCCGAACCTAACTTCCAGTCTTCTCGAGCGGGCTTCCGCTCCGGCTTCTCGTCCCTCAGAATCGTTGCGTGCTTCCTTCTCGTCCGCCAGCGTACTCATCCGCAGTCTTCGTCCCTTGGCCGCACCTCGTGCGAACTTCTCACTAGCTGCGTCTCTTGCTTCCCAAGCAATCTTCCGCTCCGGCTTTCGTCCATCAGAACCACCGCACACTTCCTTCTTGTCCGCCGGTGTACTCTTCCGCAGCTCCTCGTCCCTCAGACGCACCGCATGTCGTCGTTCTCGTTAGCTACGTCTTCCGCTCGACTACCTGTGCTCCTAAGCTCTTGCATACTTAGACACAAGGTTAGAAACACACAGGACCTAACTTAACTTGTTGATCACACCAAAATAACCTTGGGGTTCCAACAATAAGAACTAAATAGTGACATACCAAAGTAAATGCAAGCATAATCATTGCTACTAGTTATATACTATTATGCATATCGAAAATGACTATATCAAAGAGATAAGTCAAAAGTACCCGCCTTTAACTGTAGATAGCGCTGAACAATCTAACGTCGAGACACTCGTCTCGAATCGAAGTCCTGCAAATCAAACGTATAATTTAGCTACTCCAACATGTATCTAATAGTTAAACCAAATTCCTAATTCAATTAGGAAACTCTAATTATCTTAACTCAATCCATCCATTATCTCTTAACACCTTAATTTATTAAGCATCATGAATCATTCACCAAATCCAAAGCAAGAATAAAATCAACTCTAAAACTCACCCAATTCCAGTGCACACTACTGTTGTCTCGTGACCGAAGCATCCTCCTATCAATAACAGTGGTCGGGACCAAGTGAAGCTACTGTCCAACTAATCCAATGCCCCAAAATCAACATTAACCATAGATCTACATCCAAATCATCTACTAGTAATAAGTGGTTACCTCCAATGTGATCGTTGGTAGCAGGTTATTCCGCTGATGACTCACAACTAGAAAAGCTTATTGTTGGGAACTTTGTCTGGAGGTTCTTACTGCTGATAATGATAACCGGAGAAGACAAAATCATTGTCCTTTCAAATTAACACCTCAATCCACAATTAATGCATCCACAAATCTCCAAATTCATATTCTACATGCTTAAATCATCTGCATGAAATAACTTAGATAGGGCAAAGTCGTTACCCCTCATCTCCGATGGTGGTAGTTCTTCGGCAATGGAAAAAGACTAGTGGTGACCCCAACAATGATGTAATTAGCATATGCACAATCGTGTGTGTTGTGCCCCGAGAACAGAAAGTCACAGCTAGGATCCGACCTCGGTAGTAGTCGATGGCTTGACAGCCGAAAGGAGCTCGCTGGGGTTGGCTGCTTGCAAAGGCCACCGATCCAGACGGCGGCTTCAAGCGGAGATGCCTAGAGAAGGATCAACGCTAGGGCACGAGTGGCTGCGGTGGAGTCAGGGTGCGTCCGTGCGGAGATGGCCGAGGAAGGAAGAGGAAACCGACGGCTGGATCAAGAGGAGCTCGACGCTGGTGAGATCAGAGGAGGAAGATTCGCGGAGAAGAAGAAAAGAGAGGAGAAGTTGTCAGCGATGGTGCGAGGAAGGATGGCTAGGGCACGGTGAGGAGAGGGTCGGCGCGCGAGAGGAGTCAGGGGGAGAGGAAGAGAAGTCGACGAAGATGAGGAAGAGAAAAGGGATCGGGAGAAATATGAGAGGAATTAGCGAATAAAACTTAGGGTTTGATCAATTAAATCCTAAGTTTATTCCTCAATTAACTCCCACTTTAATTAGATATTCTAAACAAGTATCCTCTAAGCTTAACCGATTTATCCTCATAATTTGTCATACATACTCCGTTTAAATCTAGAAAAATTTCTAAAAAATTCTTGAAAATTCCTAAAAATTTCGGTAAGGTTATTCATCCATTAAACCTTATTATTTAATTATTATTTGAATACCGTATTTTACATAGATGTTCAATGTTAGCGGTAACATATTGGATGAATGATGATCGATATTATCTTTCAACTTGTTGGAAGCCCAAGTATTACTTGACAATTGAAACAGAACAAAAAAAATCTAAAAAAAATATAACTTTCAGATGACAAAGTCGAAGAATTTGATACGGAACAAATATGAGAATGGAAAATAAAAGTGAGTAGTCACATCGTTTCATAAGATAAAAAGGTAAAAAAATCAAAAAGTTAGAGAACTATTTGGATTTTCAATCCCCTGTATCGTAAGGGAAGTGCAAGTCATTTTTTATGAATTTAAAATTTTTAATTTTTTAAATATAATAATTTTAAATCATGATGAATTATGCACGAAGCATGAATTGTCAATTCCGAACTATGAACTGTGATCATGGACGATTAAGATTAAAGATCAACCTCTCAAAAACTATCAAATTGATGATTTTAAACTATCAAATGATCGATTCCGAACTAAGTCGAGTCTACATACGATTGACCAAGTCAGTGAATTATATTAGTTACTCGTTTTTCTTGTTTGTTTTTTTTTTTCTCTCCCTTTCTTTTATAGGTACTATCCATTCAGCTTCATCATGTGAGTTTTTCAATAGCATTCTCATCTCATATATGAGGCCCGTTAGCCCCTACCAATCCAAAACAGTTCGCACTTTAAAAATAATAGCAAAACTATGCTCCACATTTGCCCATATATAGTAAGAAAAGCAATTTATGCTATTATTGTATCCAACTTTTTAAAAAATATTTAAAATATACATCTCCCTTTTATATAAGATTTTATAAAAAAAAATTGCACTTGTTTTTTAAAATATCTTTTTCCTTTTTTATTAAAAAATAATTAACAAAAATGTGACAAAAATTTAAAAAAAATTCTTATGAACCCAATTACGTAAATTTACATAATGAGATGCTCTAGACTACCTTTTGCCACATCATTTACTTTTAGGAGGTCCTCTCGGATGGATCTAGTGGTTAGCACATGAGGTGTTGCCATTAATAAGGTATAGGGTTAGAATCTCGATAAAGTCGAGGTAAATGTCTCCCTTATGTGTTAGTCACTATTCTAAATACTAGTAGCCGCTCGTGATTTACCTCCTCCGTGTTGATCCTGGGACAGATTAGCGGGGACGGTGGAGACGAATGTATTTACCTTTTGCCACCAATGATCTACTTTTAGGAGTGATGACCTTGGATCGGATACGACGAGGGTGCTGACCACAATGATCCACACTTAGGCATCATTATCTCCCACTAATACAAATACTGATCCCTTCCCTAAATTTACGGCCACCTAACGAGAATTCCCGCAGTCTCAAAAAGTCGTTGGTACCAATTTTACTACTCAGTCACTCAATTTTAACAGATTCAGGCATTTACACCTATAAAATTAAACCTTACATATGCTTTAATATACTAAAACGTTAGGGGGGGATTTGAGAAGCTGCTAAGTCTGTATGCATCAAGAGATTATTCCGTCGATAATTGTTTCTCTTGTGCAATTCATAATTAAAGCTTGATCTTATCTGCTAATTTATGCAAAACCAGTTAACCACGGATACATTGCACAAGTGCGTACACACATATAGCTAGGTTGATCCTTACAAAAGTTTCCGTCCCAAAATCTCCCTGGATCACTCAGAAAGTTTTGGGGACAGAAAATTCTGTAGAAATTTATACGACGAGTCCTATATATTCTACAAACAGATGATCAGCTAGGAACTGCAAGGCAACGAGATGGTCAATTCTAAACTCAACTCATGGTGCTGCTTCACTACTACTGCTCCATTGTTCCCGCCCTCGGACGTTGCATAGCTCCTCAAACCCCAGCACTGGCCACGCCCGCTAGCATTTGACACAGGCACTGTGATGCTCTTGGCATCTCTCAGCGACGCTTCCAATGGCGCTCTACGGAGGAGCAGAGAAGGATTTGGGTTTGCGCGAGGGAAAGCGATAAGTTCTTGCGGAGGAAGTTCCAGTTGCAGCTGTCGTCGTCGTCTCCAAGGATTCTCTTTAGGAAGCAGCTGGTGGACGTTGTGGAGGCTCGACCCGCTCCTGTACATCTGTCGATTGAAAGAGTACTTCATCGATCAGTTACAGAGTGCAGTTCCAAAGCGTGAGAATTGCTTCGGCAGATCCCCGCTCTTTTCATTTTTTGAATTTAAATATTTTTTTTATTATTATATTTTTATATTATTAAATACAACAACAATAAGTAAATCTTTTCCCACTAGATGGGGTCAGCTGTATGAATTCTTTTACGTTATTGAACTCTATCTCCTATTATATCATCATCTATATTTAAATAAATTTTATCTTGTTTTATTGTTACTAATCAAGTCTTTTTTTATCTTCCTCTTTCTTGGTTGATATGCATATTTATCATAATTTTACATCATCTAACTAACTGAAGCATTTATTGATCATCTAAATATATATCCGTACCATCTTATATTATTAAATACTTTATGAAATTAAAAATATATATTAGTGTATGTAGAGGTACCTGAAGATGACTTTTAACTTGAGACATGCCTATTCCTTTAACGCCCATGGCTTCCAAAATTCTCTTTGGCGTAGCTCCTGCAAAGAGGAGAGGAGGGTATTTCAATGATCTTACGATAATTAATGAATTTATTAAGTTTTGTTATTCAAAGCGTGGACTAACATCTAAAGCGACTGAATCCATAAAAGTCAAAAATCTATGTATGATGAAAAGCTTTGACTTCGTCGTCGCACATTTCTCTCTCTCTCAATCTTCATTTCTTGTTCAAGAAGTAAGCTTTCAAATTGCACAGGCAAGTAATCAACAGATCCTTCTGATTCATTTTGTTTAAGCAATCGATCAAAAAAAAAAAAAAAAAGCAGCAGGAACTTACTAGTTTCACCTCCGAGGAACTCGACTGCTGCGACGAAGCTGCGGTGGAGCTCCTCCGTCCATCGCATCCGCGGAGCGTCCGATTTCTTGTACTGCCTCACCTTCCTCCTCGCCATCAACGACCTCTGCATCTTGATCAATTCCTCTTCCATCTTCTTCTTCTTCTTGTTCTTATTTAGGGTCTACGAGAGAAGACTTAGCTTGTTCCTATATATATATATATATATTTCTGCATTGTGTGTGTTATATATAAGGCACATGTGGTTGGAGAAAAGTAGAGCAGCTGAAACTGAAAAGCTTCATGACCTTAAATTCTGTGTTTGATCAATTCTTTAAATCAATTAGCATCACAATTGACCTACATGATTTTTTAATTTCTTTGAAGAAGGGCCTACATGAAATTTTCCATCGAGACTCGCTCTTCCAAGTCGTCGTCTGATTGAGAGAGTTGAGAGCATTGGAGTTGAACTGCTAACTAAATTAGCATTGTGAGATTTGATTAACACTTAAATGGTCAAAGCCTGCCTTCTCACCTAAGTTCCGTTCTTAATTATTGAGGGGAATTTCTACCAAGGTTCTCCACACAGACCGCTACGTACACGAATTTGACTCATAAAAATAAATAAATCATGAAACAGATAAATCTGAGGCAGGCGATCCCAGTATCATATAATTACGCACTTCATTTAGAAAAAAAAATCCCTATAAATATATTGTAATTGGATATGAATCATAGATACTTAAGTGATACTTAAGGGTCTTCTACTATGTATAGTAACGTAGTCTTGGGGTTGATTTGACTCATAAAACACTAATTGATACATTGTAATTCTTTTAGTTTTTAGTAAGCAATGAAATAAGATTTATCTCAGTCAAAATGACCCTCAGTGTGACAAAAGACGATTCGTTCGTCTCAATATCCTCGTCCCTAGGTCAACACAGAAGAGATAAATCATTGTGACTACTAGTCATTCGTACAAGTGACAAAGCATGGGGGGAGGCATGTTCAGACATTCCGAGTTTTGACCCCAAGACTTAATGTGATAACACTTCATATTTTAACCACTGTACCACCCCAAGGGAACCAAAATGACCCTCAGTGACAATATGAATGGTCATCCCTAATAATATGAATAAGAGTTAAGTTAGGTGTTTGATCTTCTTCATGTAAAAGATCATTATGTTATGATAAAATATCCGTGAAGATCTATTTACTTATATTTAGCCGGCTATGGATGAGTGTTATAATCTTTTATTCTAATAAATGAGAGTTATTAATCCATTGAGAGATCATGAGATAAACATAATTACCTTTTTACTTAATAACATAACCCATCAATTAAATCAAAATCAAATAAATTATATTTTTGTTAGATAAATTGAACCATCAAACTTTATCTAAACGAAATAAAAGAAAATCTAATCTATGTAAATTGATCAATTTCATTGGATCCTTTTTAACACTGGATTGTTATTGGACAATCAATTAGAAATCGAGATTTTAAAGATTTTTCTTAAACATCGATCCAGTCGACTGCAATATAGTATTCCATTTAATCAATTATTAAATTTTAAAATCGAGATCTAATTGAATAAATTAAAAGAATTGAGATTTTTATGATTTAATTCATTTATTTTGATTTAATTAAGTTTTTGTCCACTCCATTCTAAATCACACGCAAATATGTATCCCGAATCCCCAAAGATGGTATCTTGACTTCATGTTATTTTGACATCGTACCGTTGTGAAAGCTCACAACTGACTAATGGTTTTGTTTAAATCATTGCAGAGTTAAATATAATTGTGCTAAAATCAAAATACTTCTCTCTTTTCTTTCTTTGCTCACCTTAAATCCATCACTTTATAAAACCCCACCAAATATTCAAGATACGACGACTTTAGCAAAAGCATTAAATTTCCTCCTTCCTAATGAATTTCATTTGCATTCCATTGTCACAATGAGGCACACTTCTAATTGGCCAACCATTTTTTGGCTACTTTTCTTGGAATTTACTCACTCTTTGATCGCATCGAAGGAGAAGGAAATAACTAAAAGGACTTCAACACGTCTATCAATCTTCAAAGAACCAAGAATGAGACATTCAACCATATAGCTGGAAAAGAATAAGTCAATAATGTGAGGCATATGAATTAATTTGCATGAAGAAAATTTGTGTGGATGTTATACGTTCCATTACATCAAATATGAATATTTTTGCAAAATGCCGTGTAAGATCATGTGAATTAATGTATCAAAGTCCATATGGGATATTAGTTCGGAGTGGTATACAACAGAGAGTGACTAAGGGTTATTAGTAGATATTCGGATTTAGTTAGAGCTGAGCCAACATGTTAAAGGGTTGAGTAGTGGTACTTGGGTCTAACTTTAAAATGATTTGGGGTTAGTTTGGATAATCGAGTTGGACTCGATTTGGGGTGAGTTTTCAGTATTTGCACACAATTTGACTTGCTGGTTAGGTTTGATTGGGACTTTGGTTCAATTTTACTGAATTGAATGTGAATTTGAACTAAATAAAAGGATCTAAATGTAAGTTTGTAGACAAGATTAGACCAGTTTAATGAAACTTACTGACTGGATTTCAATGTTTTAATTAGATAAGTTGCGGTAAAAGGGTTTACCATGTTCAAATTCTGTGTCCATTGTGTAAGGATGCCACGCCTTAACCAGTTGATCCAGCCCGCAGGGGCTCAAATTCTGTGTCCATGGCATTACTGGAGGGCATGGCCCATTACTTCCTTAAAGATGCAAGGGTTGAAAGCTGATGTAGTTACATGGACTTCAAAGAAATGCTTGGAGATTTTTGAAGAGATGATAGATGCTGGTTGTTATCCAGATGGAGGAATACCACTGATGAACAGGTGGAACAGATTACCACTGTAATTAGATCAATGCATAAAGAAACAACGAATATATTTGCTAAATGAATAGTTTATTGAGAATATCATGAAGTGATCACAAACCATTTAGACAAGCATAGTAGCAAACACTTTCATGGAACATAGTTTATCATCCAGGAAAGTAAACAGAGAAACTAATTGGTACATGATCTCTCTTTGACAGCAACAGAACAATGTTCTCGCAGTGGCTTGCCTAAATTTTGATGATACTGGCAATAAAAATACTGTGAAAAGAGTAACAAAAAGGTCCAAATAGCATGCCTCTAAGATATATGATGAACAAGGTGGCCGATATAACAGTTATCCAGGAGGCCATTTGAGTTGTCTTCCACCGAGCACATGCAGGTGTAGATGATAGACTGATTGACCTTATAACAAAAAACATCAAAAAAGATTACAAGGCTGCTGACTAGAAACCGAGGAGAACATCGACAATAAAGAGGCTTACATGCTTGAGGACCACTGTTAATAACAACGCGGAAACCATCTACGATGCCTTCCTTCTCAGCCACTACCTTCGCAGCATAAAGAAGATGACCCAATATCTCAGCATGCCTTGGTTCAGCCTAGGAGTAACAAGAACATCTTCACACTTGCACTTGAAACACAATCTCTTGGTACAACAACTATATGATTGTTTTTCACATGCAAGACTTGACATATGAAGCAAGACAATGCTCTACTTTCTCTCGACCAAAGTATCGTAGAGTTATCGAAGAAAATATCCTGATTCTCAAGTGCGAGCTCAATACAGCATTGCCATTTCCTATCTACTACTATGCATGAATTGATGATATAATCCTCGTTCAGTTGGATGCTTACTATGCTCTTGTTAAAGCAAAGACAAAAAACAGTTCGTCCTCAATCCATCTGTATTAATCACTCAAAGCTTTATTTTATGATAAATAAATGCATCAAAGGATAAGAAAAGTATCATAGAGAAGGCACCTTTCCAAGTTGGGTCAATCCATCCTTTATCTTTGGTATTACCAGAACGTGGACTGGTGCTTGAGGATTAACATCACGGAATGCCAATACTTTCTCGTCTTCATACACGATTGTTGAAGGAATCTCCTTTGCTATTATCTTATCAAATCTAAGAAAACGAGGTGCACTCATGGGTTATTCTTCAATTGTTTTAATTATCAATTGTATCAAAAGATTGTGACACCATGCCTCACTCAGCAAAAAAATGCAGGGTAAAATTAACCAGCGAAGTAACGGAAAAAGAGGAATATCGAATCATACATGGTGGGAGCTCCACTACCTGCAACCTTTGCGGCCGCTATGGCGGCAGCCTCTTCATCAGCATTACGGCAAATAAACCTAACTCGTATTGTGATCGAAAAAATTAAGGTGAGAATGATCAGCGCCGAGAAACAGTGATTGTAGGCCAAGATCTACATCAAACTTGACAACTTGGCCGATGTAAACATCAAACAATCAACTAACGATTCGGTTAAAAAGACAAAATACAGCGTGCAAATCCAAATCAAACAAGAAGTATGCCAAATTGTAAACCTGCAAGAGCGAAGAAGGGCGGGCGATTGGCCGGGGAGACGGGCGAAGGACAGATTTGGGAGGGATTTGGCGACCGCGTGGCCTCGAAATGAACGATAACGCCTGCTCGTATGGAGAAGCAGAAAACCATAAACGATGGGAACAAAGATACGAGAGGAGAAGAGAAGAAGAAAGAGAGGGATTCGTGTACCGAAGCAGGGAGAAGGAGGTGGTTAGCGTGGTGGAGGCCATGGCGCAGCTACCAAGCGGAGATATCAGTCTCAAGAGCTGATTGCTTTGCGTTGCGGATCAGAGATGACCTAATATATATTTATTTTATGACATTTCATTTTACTGCCTACAATTTTAAAATGCTAAGATTTATTTATTTATTTTTAGTCCGGGACTTTTGCTGGATTTACCCTAGAGGGCGGATGAAGAAGGAAAAGTAATCTATAATAGAAAATTATTTTTGGATGAAGAAAAGTAAAAGGATAAAGTAATCTTTTTTTTAATTTATTTTGATAGTGGTAAATAAAAAAAAGATATATACGTCATTTTTTAATATACATGGTGTAATTTTATGAGTTAAAAATGATATATGCGTCATATTATTTTAGTATATGGTGTAATTTTGTAAATAAAAAAGGGTATATGTGTTATTTTTTTCATCAGCTGTTTTCCGTCCGATTTTGAGGTGATTAATTTTGACTCCAAAATTATTCGTTGATGGATTACATTTCTCTTCCATCTAAAAATTTTAATGAAATAAATGATGAAAACTTTTCTACTACGGAAACTTTTCCTTAGTTTTAATTTCTGTTCTCTCATGTAAACTGATCATTAGTGCAATGATGAACCCTCCAATAATTAATCGGGATGATAAATCTAAAAATATTAATCAAATGAATTAAAAAATTGGATATTTGAATTATTATAAATTTTTGAAGATATAATTTTATATTTTATAATGAAGAAATATTTGCATTTGCTCGTTACATGCACTACTTAGTTACTCAATTGAGTGCCACCAAACATTTTGAAAGAAAGCTGACTCCTAGCGGGCCCAATTTGCTGGGCCTAATTCTAAGAAATTTTACATTGACTAATTGGAAACTGGTCGACAAAAAAAAAATTAGAAGTTGTGGTTTATCTTTGCGTTCGCCCAACAATAGAAGTCATTAGTCTTAATCATCTTTAATTGTGGAGTTTATGCTAGAATTTGCATGGTAATAACACTAATGTTTAACAATACGGTATCGTGTGGGTCCTGCCCCCATCTTCCAATCGCATCGCAGCTTGCGTCAGTGTTGCCACTTCGCCGCCGCCGCCGCCTGCTCGGGTCAACGCCGCAACGGTAACGCCAGACGAAGACGATCCCACGTGCCCAATCGTGCCATCGGTAAAATACTCCGCCGGAGCATCATAAATGCCACTCGTCCGCTTCATTCGATGTCCGATCGTGACAGGTCCGAGGTCTGGTGCGGTTCCAACTCGGTGTCTCGCATTTGCGGATCCGTTTGCGCAGATTAGGATCCGATAAGCTTCCCGAGGGGTGGGTGCCGTGCTAAGGTGGTAGGTGTCAGTGTGTCACGTTTGAAGGGATATAAAACGGGCGCCGCTCGAGCGGGCGGAGAGAACTAGAGGAAAAAGTCTCGAGTCGCCGCCAACCTCGCTCCTTTATTGCCTCCCTTTCCCCCTCGTCTGCCGGCAGATTGGGGTCTCTTGATACAGATAGAAAAGAGAATAGGAGAAAGAGGGCAATCTCGTCGATGGCCTTATCGTCTCTTCTCAGATCGGCGACTCCGGCGCTTCATGGATCCCACGATCGCTTACCCTCTCTCTCGGGAGCTCCTGGAAAACCTTCTTTCAAGGTCGGATCCCGGAATTCCTCCCTTCGCTTGTACCCGTTTTGTGTCTTTTTTTTTTTAAAAAAAAAAATAATAATCTCTCCTCATTTTGTAGGTTTTGTTATATTCACTTTATGAGATGAATTCGCGAGTCGATTTTCTTTTCGATAGAATCGCATATTTACTTGATTTTTCATTGCTTTTGTAAGATCTAAATATGTCGTCTTTTTTTTTCTTTGGCTGAGAGGCCATTTCTTTTATTTTTTTTTCGTTATGTTTTTCTTTTGATTACCGATATTTGCTTCATGTTCTCCCAGGTATCTTATATACAGAGTTCTAAATCGACAAACAACAGTTTAAGTATTATTGGATCTTCACTTCCTTCAGGGAAGGTGTGCTCCTTAAAGTAAGTTCCACTGCAGATTTGCGTTCCTTCTGTAGAATTGAATGATCTTTGATCCCTTTTAGCTTATGTTTTCAGGAGATCTGATGCAAGAAGAAATCAGCCTATCAGGGCCACTGCCACTGAGGCCCCTCCTTATGTTAAAAGTGAGTTTTGTCGCCTTCTTGTTAAAGAGATTTGTAGTTCCGGTACATTTATGTGACTTTATTTGTAGGTTCTTCGGGCGGTTGCAAGACAAAAGTTGGCATCAATGGTTAGTTCAGTTTTAAGCTTTAGCTTTTTAGGCAGATTATTTGTTCTGTCTCCATTCAGCTTTATAGTGATCAATTGCTGAAGTCCTGTATCTGAGAAAGAATTTACTTTCATTATAAAAATATGAAGACTGGATATAGCAATCCATTTTAACTTACATTTATCCTCTGCTTTGTGATTTCATTAAGTTTGTCAATGAAAATAGTTATTGCATGCAGTTTTTCATTGAATCTATACTGCATACGTACTAAATCTTTGATTTGTTTTATTACCACATAGTGGGGAATAAGGAACATGATATGACTAGTGTAAAGTTCAATTTCTTTATTACCCATGAATAATATGAGATAGCTGCTCCTAATAAAGAGTGGTTTCCATGGGATGGACATTTCCAAGGATGTTAAGCATTAGATGCTAATTAGTGGATGGATGGACAGCAAGCATAAAATAGTTCCTTATTGGGTTGATATGTTCATATCCTTTACAAAAAAAAGAACTTATTAGCACTATGCTATATCCTTGTTAAGAATCCAGTGTAGTTTGGTTTCATTCCTAATACCTCAAACTTTTGGAACAATAAGAGTGGATATTACTCGTCTTCAAATGGTAACCATGTGTTAGGCGTGTGCTTGTATGCTTACATGTGAAGGGACTAGGTGGTGTGGAAATGTGTAGATCAGTCCTCCGAATAAGTTAGGCTTTCACGTAAATAGCTGTAACTCTAACATAAACCTCTTTGTCATTAGTGCACTACGGAGTTTTTGAGTGGACAAGTAGGCATCAACGATCCTTACCAAATAATTATTTCCCATGCCTGTTACAACCGCAGATAGATGTGCATCTTCTGTATTCTATCAGCAATGTTTGACTAAACAACTTTGAGCCTTGGAACTTTAATGAATCTTTCTTTTGATCTATTTTTAATATTGTTGCAATCAGTTCATCACATTAACCATCTGAAGTGTATTGTCAGGCTTTGGACGAATTGGAAGACTTGTATTGCGTATTGCCACTACTAGAGATGATATTGAAGTAGTAGCTGTAAATGATCCATTCATTGATGCTAAGTATATGGTAAGGAAACACTATATTTCATCTTGTTGGATTGATAAAATTATTTAAAATGGCGAAGTGCCATTGATTTCTTGAAGTGCAACTGCATAAACAAATATATGATATATTTCCAATTGTTCCTTCACTCTCCATAACTTTCTCCTATGTATATTCTTGATCTTGCAGTTAATTTCATGTGTGTGTATTTTCCTTTTAATTGGACATGGTCTTTTTGTTGGACTGGTTATATTATATGCATGAGAATATCTCTATGGATGCTTGTTTTTGCTTAATTCTATAACTTGAGAGGACAGAGATAAATGCTAGACTACACCAAAAAGATGTATAGAGAATACTGACAGATTTATCACTAATTAGGTATCCATAGCTTGTCATGGAAAGAACAGGTGCTATTAATTGTATCTGTCTTAGTAAGCCAGAAATAGAGAAGTTAGAAGGGATTCAGAGGTCATTGCTATGTCATGATTTAATTCATTCCAAGGAACTTAGTGAAATCATACTCGTAACTGATTTCTTTTATTTATGTTTGCCAAGTAGCAAGGGTGCAATATATTGCCAAAGAAAGATATTTAAAAAAAAAACCCAAAACTCACAGAATCACTATTAAATATCAATGAACTTCTTCAAACACCGTTGATATATATATATATATATATATATATATATATATATAAAACACCAAAAGCAACAATTATGCTTAGCAAAATGCATCATCATCATCATCATTTTATCAGTATTAACAATTATGCAATCTACCTTATGTGAATCCATCCAAAACTTCATCTTTCACCTGTTATAAAAAAAACTATATCTGAAAATAAATCTCAGCAGAAGTTTCTTCCCTCCGTCAGTATTTGTATGCGTATTTTTTATACATATTTTAGAATGTATGCATTATTAATTAACAGAAGTGAACTTTGTTTTTCAGGCATATATGTTTAAGTATGACTCAACACATGGCATATTCAAGGGAACAATTAAGGTTGTGGATGCATCCACCTTAGAAATCAATGGGAAAACAATTGTGGTTACAAACAATAGGTATTGCATTTGTTATATTTGGGATCAGTTTGTTTGAAATCATGCCAGGTTTTGTAATTCTTTAAACAGTTTCTTCTTGTTGACAAATATTTTCTGTTAAAAAGTTCTAATATATGTAAGTGAAACTGTGAAATGAGCCAATGAAAGTGAGCCACATTCTTTATGGCTGGCTGAAACCTGAATAACCAATAAATGAAATGGGTACATGATAATAAGATTTGGGAGGTGCCAAGGCAGAAATATCGAGGTAGAAGCTTCATACCTTGATAGCATTCTAAAATGTAGAGTAAAGCAACAAAAGAAATGGTATCTTCCATGTATTCCTTCTTTTAATAAAGTTGAGATGCATTTTTTCTGTCGAACAATTTGCATTTAATAAATTGAAAATTATACATTTGTTCTCTATCCAATTTAACAAGTTTGACCACTTTGTATCTTAAACCCACTTGACGATAGAGAACTTTTGTTTTTATGTCCAGTATTATTAAACCTCTTAGACAAATTTATTTTGTTCTGAAGGACAATTATTCTTTTTATTTTAGGACTTGAAAGTAGTTGCAGGAAATGGTTATAATTCTATGCGTCTGCTAATGCATATATAAAATGCTTAAGGAGAATTTTTATTAGAACAGTTAGTATTTTGTTGATTTCCCTATGATGAGTAGTGTAGGCTGAATTTTAACATTGACCAAACACTTTTTTCACCAGAGACCCTGCTGATATTCCATGGGGCGATTTTGGTGTCCAATTTGTTGTCGAAGCTTCTGGTGTGTTTACAACAACAGATAAGGCATCGGCTCACCTGAAGGTATGCCTGATTTGGTTTTTTTCACACAGCATTCCATGTACAAATTTAACCAAACTATTGTCCTGATGGTTTCCCTGTAGGCTGGTGCTAATAAAGTAGTTATATCAGCTCCATCTGCTGATGCTCCTATGTTTGTTGTTGGAGTAAACGAGAAGAATTACATGCCAAACATGGATATTGTTTCTAATGCAAGCTGCACAACAAATTGTCTTGCTCCTCTTGCAAAGGTATGCTCAATCTAGTAAATTGGTCCATTTATTTTTTCCCTACTCAGTAGAAAACTGACCATGTCCTTTACAACAAAATAAAATTGCAAAGGTAATGTTAGCTGTTGCAGTTTGTAAGGCTTGATAATCATCTTTGTTGATGTGATTCCATTACAGATTCTATAATGTGATGTGTGTTCACTATTCCCTTGATAAATCAGTTCCATCCATTTCCATTTTTTACAGGTGGTGCATGAGGAGTTTGGCATTGTGGAAGGTCTTATGACAACTGTTCATGCAACCACAGGTTTCTTTTCTTCAGATACTGTGGAGAGATCATGACTATCAGAATATGCTTCACAGAATGGAATCCATTTTATTCTACTTATTTTTGCCTTTCACCTCTGTTTTGCAGCAACACAGAAGACCGTTGACGGCCCTTCAAAAAAAGACTGGCGAGGGGGGCGTGGTGCTGGTCAAAACATTATCCCTAGCTCAACTGGTGCAGCAAAGGTATGATTGAATGTTTGTTGGGATATTGTTTTGCAACCTCCACTTTTGATAACTTCCATCTTTGTTTTCAGGCTGTTGGAAAAGTGCTTCCAGAGTTAAATGGGAGGTTGACTGGAATGGCCTTTAGAGTGCCTACACCAAATGTTTCTGTTGTGGATTTAACTTGCCGGCTTGAGAAAAGCGCTTCATATGATGATGTGAAGGCAGCAATTAAGTATGTGACTGGTAGAACTAGATAAATTTCAGTCATTAACTTTTGCTTATGTTATGTTATTGTTTCTTATTAAACAAGTATCACTATCTTATGTCCTGTTTCAATTGAAAGTTGGATGAGGCATTCTATTAACTATTATTAACTTTCTTAAAAGATAATTGCTTTTTCAGCTATTTTACATCTCATATACTCTTTGGTTGTCTGACAAATGAAGGCCGAATCCATTGCTTTTATGTCATGCATTTTCCTATATTATATTATCTTGTAATTTTTTTATTTCTGAACTTGGCATTGTATACTAGATCATGATATTATTGTTATGTACCTTTGATTTAACAATTTTGAATGGTAATTTTCCTTGACATCAACTGTGAACAACCATTGTTGAGCAAGGGCCAAATTGGGTTATTAACTAGTTACCTAATAATTTGCTCCTTTAGAAAAAGTTGCTCCCAGTGTCTGGAGATACAAATAGAAGACAATGGAAACTGGTTGCTGGTGTTTGAATTTTTACCAAAAGTTGACTAGAATTTCAGCTATTGAAGGATTTTTTTTACTAGGAACAGTGAACTTGTCATGTGTAGTTGGCGGGATAAAAATTTCAGCCATTGGCTTTGTGGTGGGACATGCACATGCACATGCACATTCACAAAAAAAGTAATGGAGTAACAATACAGGCATTCCCGATGCTTTTTTTAAAGTAGTTCCTTAACCAGCTTGAGCATTGTCTGGGTTACTCTTCTGTGCAAACTAATGTATAGAACATACATTGTATATAAAGTATAAATTTGTTTCTTTTCTTTTGTAACTATATTTTGTGAATACATGTTTCCGTCTTCCTCTTTTCTGCAATGAGATGCACATGCTGATGTGCGAGAATGTCTCAGGTATGCATCAGAAGGTTCGCTTAAAGGCATACTTGGATACACAGATGAGGATGTGGTTTCTAATGATTTTGTGGGCGATTCAAGGTAAAAGTCTGTTTCTTTGTGTTCTGCACTTTGACACTCCCTACCAATGATATGAATTCCATTTATTTATTTGTTTATTTTTAGGTCAAGTATTTTTGATGCCAAGGCTGGCATTGGACTGAGTGAGTCTTTTATGAAACTTGTCTCATGGTATGACAACGAATGGGGCTACAGGTTAGGACTACGATGAGTCTCCATAACTTAAATCTAAAGTCTGATTTAATCTCAAAATTTTACAACAGAAACCTAAACCTGATGTTTTGTTTCAGCAACCGAGTGCTGGACCTCATTGAGCATATGGTCTTGGTGAATGCAAAAGCAAATTACTAAATGTGCTCTCCAACTGAAAGGGGCATAGAGATGCTGCTTCTATCTGACCAGTTGGAGTCTTTCAGATCGTATTTGTTCTAAGCTGCGACTTTAATTGGTTGCCGTGTTGTTTTTTTTCTGTAGCTTGAAATAAAAGTTACATAGGATGAATTCATTTTTACAAGATATGTGCGACTAAGCACCTTATTCATTTGCGTTGATGCTAAATGCTCAAGCAAATTCTTTCTGATTCTACTTAAAAGTATTCTTGTAATGTCAGTTTTCTATGTTTAAAATAACTTTTGATATAGTTAGACTTGCTGACGGGCCGAGTCCGAATTGAGGTATTTTAATGCTCTTAATATTATAATTCAATATAAATTAGTTTATTTATTTTAAATTTACTAATGTAAAATTATCACTTTTTCATTTGAATTAATTTTGAACTAATTCAATTTGTTCATTTTATTTAGTTTACCCTTGTTCTATTTTTTTTATCCATCTAGACCACTTATATGATATGTTCATATATAAATTATTTAATAATAAGCTTTTACATATATTGAGGACTAATATGAACATACAAAATCAATAAAATTATAATTTGTATGAAGTTAATATTTATAAATAGTCAAATTGATGCCATGAACGAAACTGTAATGGACAGTTTAGAATTATGAATCATAATCAACTTTGAAGGTTAAATGTATAAATTTTTCAAACCACCTCGAATTGAACTAAAGCCTATTCTATATATGGCAACATCACAAATGGAATTGATAGTAATATATATATATATATGGGTAACATATCCTTTCTTAGAAAAATACTTTAATAATTTATCTCTAGAAACAATTAAATTAAATTTATAAACAAAATAGTTTTTATAGAAAGTAATTGTGGCCGTATTAAAGTATGATATAATTAATGCTCCCAAGAAAGTAAAATTAAACAATTTTAATCCCATTTTTGTAATCTAATTGCTTATAAATTATATAAGCAACCTTGCAACTCTTTATTGCATTTTCATTATTACAGCTTTAAACAGTTCAAATATGCTTAGAATAATAAAGGAATTTATTCATTTTAGAAATTGCATGCCATATGAATATAATATTGCAATACCTCATTAAAATCATTTTTGTGATAGTAAGTAAGGAGAAATTTCATTTCCCACTCAAAAATTCCAAAATCCTCAAAACACACTCCTTAAAATTTTCACACCGTTTTTTTTATTAATTTACTTACACCAAAACTTCACCTAATTTAAAATTATAAAAAAAGAGGGTAAATTACAGGGTTGAAATATGATTGTTCTAAATTCAACAAACCATTTGAAATTCCAAGCAAAATATATAAATGAAGGGCATAAATCCTTTGGACCACTTTAGAAAAAGAAATTCTTCTGATCAATTAGTATTATGCAGGCATAATCCCATACCATAATCTCAAAAACCAGGCAATAACAATGCTTCTTAATTTACACTCTAATTCACTCTATAAGTATGGCAATCGTTCTGCTACCATGTTGCAGAGTGCAGAGCCCAACGAAGGAGTTGCCAAGGTGGTCTTAATTAAGAAGATGGCCAAAAATGGTGTGAGTACTATTAGTTTGGTGTTCTTGTTCTTCCTCCTCCTTGCTTCTTCAGGTGACGAAATATATATTCAGCCTCCTTCTTCTGATTTTATTCCCCCTTTAACTTTAAAATCAAAATCAATTATATATATGATCTATATTTTTTTTTCTGACAATCATGAATCTCCAATGATAATTAACAACAGTTACTGAAGTTGGTGCCAAAGTCTGCTCCAGTAAGAGCAAGAGCTACTGGGGAGTTTGCTTCCAAGGCCATTGCAACAGCGTGTGCAAGACAGAGGGATTTGAGGGTGGCAAATGCCATGGCATACTCATAACCTGCAAATGCTACAAGACTTGTACTTGATAATGCTTTTTTGTCTTGCTTCTGTCGATGGAGACAATGCTTTTTGTCTAAGCATATGAAATAAAAACATTTATATCAATAATTCAATGGACTCTGTCACCGCTTAAAATTAAATACCTAACCTGTTTATTATTCTTTGTTTTTTTCCCTGGTATTGTCTTCGTTGTCAACAAAACCACGTTGTCTTCCAGAAGGTTGGTAAATTGACCAACTCCATCAAAACCAAAACCAAAACCTTGAGCGCGGAGATCGGCGGTTAGTTCCGGGGTTAAATGCTCCCCCTTGCGATTGGATTTCGGGTACCGTTTTTTTTTCCTCTTTGTTTCTTCTACGAGTACCAAAGTTACGATCTTTGTCGACTCTCCTCCCGGCTCCTTTTGATTCCTTCTCAATTTCAGCAGGTAAACGCTTCTTTCTCTTTCTGATCTTATGTTGTATTTTCCAACCTAGGGTTACTAAATCGATTGTTCTACTTGGTTTATGTGAGAGGGTTCCACTGGAAACTGTTCGAGTAGATTTTTTTTTTTCTTTTTCCTTTAGTTTTTCTCATAGTATTCAGTTAGATTGGGAGTTCAAGATCGGAGCTTTCAGTCCATTGAGGTCGATCTTGAATTTTCTCTTACACTTCTTGTTTAAAATTTTTTACTGCTCCTTTCTTGGTATATGTGTCCGTGTCGTGTAACTATCTTTTGTCTTCTATGTTCTATCCTGCTATTTTCTTTCGTTCTATTGAAATATTTTTCAATGATGTTTCGTAATAGATTATTGGATCAACAAAGAAAATTGTATGGCATTGTTCTGTAAAGCTGCAGATGTATTGGATCACGGTGCATTTGCTTGAAAACTGTTTGGTGCTTGTGTAATTCTATTATGGTCAGTGTCTTAAGAATAGGCAGTTTGTTGCCCCTAAACCCTCTGTGCATTGCATACCTGATCTCTTTTCCTTTATGGACATTTGTGAGTAAGATTTTCTCGTAGACTCCATATTTTTTGCTTCTGTGCTTATTTTGACCCTTTTACTAATTTTAATTTGTTCGTTAAGAAACAGCATGAAGAACTTAGGAACTAAATTTACCTCCACTTTCTTAGCACAGTGAAAGTTCTTAACTAGAATTGAAATTTTGGGACAATTTTCAACTCACTGTAATTTATCCGGCTGATACATTTGCATGCATCATTATACTAGTTTTGATTTAGCGATTCTAAATTGGCCTCATTTAAGTAATTTTTTAATTCTGATAATACTTCTCTTGATATATATATCTATATTTATAAAGAGAAATAGAGAATAAACTCATTTTATGACCCTTTTTTTTCCAGTTTTTGCTGTAATGTCATGTAATCATATGAAAAATACTATTATTGGCGTTTGTCATCACTTAAACAAGCAATACGTGTTTTGTGAAGCCTTTATTGTTTGCAGAAACAGATTGCATTGTTTGAAGCTGTTTGACAGATTACTGACCAAGTGTTTGTTGCAGAAACTGAAGGATTCTAGGTATAGCCATTATGTCACTGTTGTCAAATCTACAATGTATAACCATAGATGTCACTGGCACTCTAATAGCTTACAAAGGAGAACTTGGAGATTACTACTGCATGGCAGCTAAATCAGTAGGATTGCCCAGTCCTGACTACAAACGCATGCACGAAAGCTTCAAGGCTGCATATACAGCAACAGCAAAACAGTATCCATGTTTTGGACATGCAACCAAAATGGCAAATATAGACTGGTGGAGATTATGTGTACACGACTCATTTATCAGGGTATGCAGGTTTCTTAGTTTAAGTGAAGCAAATTTTCTTAAAGCTGTGCCACATTGTCAAGTGCTCATTATGTTTTTGGTTAGTTTTTGTTACCACTTGACTAAATTAAGGATTAGCATTTTGGAACTCATGATGCGCACACTTTTATGTACTGGCCGAGTAGGTCAAGCATTTTTTTCTCTTAAAAATGTACTATATTATTTTAACTGTCTATTCTGTTTTTCTGTTAGTTCTAGTTGCAGTTACCCTTTGAACTCTATGATACACTGGTTGATCCTTGTAAGATGTGTTGATTGGGTGACTGAACATGGAAGTTGACATGCCAAGATTTTCAGTATTCTAAAATGAACATTGCTGTTGACTGTTGCAGGCAGGCTACAAATATGACGATGAGACACTAGAGAAGGTGTTTTGGCGCATATACTCGTCCTTCGGGTCTTCTGCACCCTATTCTTTATTTCCTGATTCTCAACCCTTCCTTAGATGGGCACGAAAAAAGGGCCTTAAAGTTGGAATTGTCAGCAATGAATCGTATCGATATCAAGATGTTATTCTTCCTGCCATGGGGCTCAATCAGGTACCACCACCTCCCCTTGCACTCACATATGTTCTATTCATTTCTTTTGATTCATGAAATGCAAACTCTAGACTTAGTGTGAATAGACTTGATCCATTTCACTGGATTAACGAAGTTAGATTTCCCAGGGCTCAGAATGGGACTTCAGTGTATTCTCAGGCATAGTGGGTGTGGAGAAACCTGACCCAAGGATCTATGAGATTGCACTGGAGAAGGCAGGAAATATCGCTCCAGAAAAAGCACTGCACATCGGGGATAGCATTCGCAAGGATTACATCCCCTCCCAGAGCACAGGCATGCATGCTATGTTGTTGGATAGGTTTAAGACGCCTGATGCTGAAAGCTGGAGGCAGACTGGAGCTCTTGTGCTTCCCGATCTAGTTGCGGCTCACAAATGGCTCATCAAGGAAGAAACTGATGCAGCAACAGGAGAAGCTCAAAGCTTGCAAAAGGACATCTCCTGAACACAAAGTGAAAACTAAGAGCAAAAAGAAATTCCCTTCGTTAATATATCCATTGTGTGTGTATTTTTTTTTTTTGTTACTTCTTACTGCCAGTTGACAAAATTCATCACGCTCTATTATGATGTTATTTACGGTGATGAGTTTTTAACATTGATAGGGAAACACAAGTTATAGAGCAAGTTGATCTTGTGTGCTATTGTCACATAATATCTGATACAGAGAATAAATAAAACACTCGGAATATTTTATTATCAATACTTTCTGGATGTATGGGATCACAGTCCTTTTGGCAATCCTGCACCTGGCACCATGATAATGTAGGGCAAATAGCAAGTTTGATGTCCTGGAAGAAAAGTTAAGCTGAAACAATCTTTTCAAACATGGATACACGAGATTCACATGGAGCTGTGCATTTACAGAGAAGTGAGGAACTACACTGACTGAACCTGAAATTGCTGGTAAGAAGTTAAAGAGAAGAAACTTTTGACTTAACAAGGCAAAGAAGCTTCAGCAATTTGTTTGGATGGATGCTGCTCCATGAAAAGTCGAAGATGTAAACTAAGTGAATTGCTCAAAAATGAATGGGAAGCTGTAGAGTGCGTAGGTTATTAAAATTAACGAAACAAACTTCAACCTTCATTTATGTTTCAATTCCAGTAACTCTAGGATTGTAGATTACCACAGTTATGACGTGAAAGGGATGGGAAGAATAGTTGGCCAATCTTTACGAAGAAACTACTCTCGAGATTGGAGAAGTTGTTTTCATTATATGTTTAATGCATTAATATTATTAATTTAATCCGATACTTCAACGGGGGTGTAGCTCATATGGTAGAGTGCTCGCTTCGCATGCGAGAGGCACGGGGTTCGATTCCCCGCACCTCCATTATTTTTGAGTTATCCTTTAAACCCGTCACTCGACTCGACTATTCTTTAAAATATAAGAAACAAAATAGTACGTATTAAAATAATTTATCGATTACACGCTTTACCATTTTTAAATATTTTCAATGTGCTTTTAAAATAATTAAGTTAACATCATGAATCATTTTTATAATAAGCAAAATGGCGGGGAGTCAAGAATGCAGACAATTTATTAATTTGTTAACAAATGTTTAATAACAATGTAACAGATGGGATTACGTCTATAGATTAATATAGACTATTTAAAAGCATATGATCAATTTATTAAAAATTATAAATCGTATAACAGATTTATCAATTCGCTATATTTTAATAATAAATTTAACAAAATCGATTTAAATTGAAAATTGAATTAACCAAATTGATTAATTTAAAAAAAAAACAAAACAAACTGATCGTTTAAATATAATTCCGTTTTCAATCAAAATAATTAAAATTTTCAATTTGATTTAGTTTCGATTTAATTTGATTCAACTCACAATATCAATTATCCCATTCAATTTAATTTGATTTAACTCTAATATCAATTTATTAATTAAACTTTCACTTATCTTTAGACCATCCACAATGCTGTAGTTAATAGGATGTTATAAGACTCTTTAAATATTAAAAGAATTGTAAAGGGATATTATAACACCCCTTCTTACAAAAAGTGAAATCATCACCTTAGCGGTTCTCTAGGTCCGGCACCATAGATATCCAGAGGAGATAAATTACGGTTAAGCTGGGGAGGAGGGGTGACTGGGGGTCGAGTGAAATTTAAAGCACAGCAAACCGAGATTTTACGTCCGTGTGCAACTGACGACCCTCGACCCCTTAATCTCCGTTGCAAGAGTTAGACACCCTTCCAGCTGATCTAGCTCGTGGGGGCTATTATAACACCCCTTCTTGAATACGTTCAGGATGGAGTGGGCTGGACCAGCTCTAGTGTATGTTTTTTTTAAAAAAATTTATTTATAAAAAAATTATAAATTTTAGAGTTAAAAATTAAATAAAAGAGGTAAATAATAAAATATGAGAGTATTTTTTAATAATAAAAAATTAGAAGTTTTAATACTAATTTTTTTAAAAATAATAATAATAATTTTAATATTTAAAAATATATTTAATTAATATGTATGTGTAATAAGTAGGCCCATACTCCCTAATGAAATAGTTGGGATTATAATAAGTTAGCGTTATAGATGCTCTCACCCAAATAACCAAATAAACAAGATACCCAAGATATTAAAAGACATGTGATGCGGTGGTAAGGAAGGGACCTACCTAGAGGGTAGTTGTCACCATGGAGATCAAAGTCAAGACGGTCAACGTTTAATTATCATTGGTCGATCGGGCGGAGATGCCCCGACCTCGAGGAAAGGATGCCCGATAAGGGACACCGGACAGAGGAGAAACCTTTGTGCAGAAGTTGATTTGAGCAGAGTAGGACTTGGCATTGACGTAACGGAACTTCGGACGAACAGCTACCCCGCTCGGCTAAGCACCATGATTCGCATTGCAGAGCGGAACTTCGTCTGAGCAGCTACCCATTCGACCAGGCGGCAGGACTCGACATTAGCAGATTGGATCTTCGACCGAGCGGGTGAGACACAAGGAACAACGAGGGGACCTGTCAAGTGACCAATCCGCTCGGCCTAGCAGCATACTCTCTGGTATCTAGCGACATCATTTTGGGAGTTAGTACCGTCAACACCGGACATGGAGAACCAGAAGATTGTACGACGGAAGTTTCCATTGTCACTTCAGAAATATACTCGGCCTATTAAGGACTATGTCAGTGACACTTTATCGATAAATTTTTTCAGGGAAAATTTAGGGCAACGTGTCCACCTTAAGGAGTGTGCAGGCGTGCTACAGGAATTCTATATAAAGGGATCCAAACATCGACAGAGGTACGCAATACATGTGATATTCACTGTTTGTGTTACAATTTTTCTGTTGATCCGCTTTATATTTTATCGTCGGTGATTGATTTGAACGTCGAAGGACCAACGTCGGAGAATTCATGGGAGGTCAACAAAAATATTATTTCCATCTCTTCGACTTTCAGGGATCCCATCAACTGAGGTACGTAATATATATGATATTTACTATTTGTGTTATAATTTTTTTATTATTCCATTTTATATTTCATCGTTGATGATTGATTTGAATATTGAAAATCTAACATCGAAGAGTTCATGGGAGGCCAACAAAAATATTATTTCCATCTGTTCGACTTTTAGGATGAACATGCGATACGATAAATTTTTTATTAGAAAAACGACGGCCGCCGAGGACGCGTTCGACTTTTGGATAGGATGAACATGCGATACGATAAATTTTTTATTAGAAAAACGGCGGCCGCCGAGGACGCGTTGGACGGTGTTACTGGAGAGATCGGTGGATGAATAGGTGGAGGGCCGTCCAACTCCGAGACTAATTAGGCGAAGTTGGACGATTTTTAAAAAAAAAAACAAACCAAAAGACAGCCGCTATGAGGGGACGGAGATGCAGAGCATGAGGGATAAGGGGAAGCAAAAAAGGAGATGTCAGCGCAGCAGAAAAGGAGATGGTGGTGTGGGCAAGGAAGCGGCTGCGGCTGCGGCTGCGGCTGCGGCGGATGTGGGAAAGAGCGCGCCGTGGGAGAACGGGAGGGCGGCGACGCCGGCGAGAGAAGCGTGAAGGAGGAAACGAGGCAGCAAGGGAGGGAGTGGTTTAGAGATTAACAAAAAAAAAAAATTGTCATGGTTTTCTCTCAAAACAGAGCAACTACGCAGATATCATCCAAAAAGACATGATCTGAATGACTTTTGAGTTACTTCTCAAAATTAGCTAAGATTTCTGATATATTGTCATGGTTTATAGTTTTCCAAAAAGAAATCGACAGATCAAATCATTATATAGAACAACACAAATGGAATTGTGGAAAAAGCGAGTTTAGCTATTTATCTACAAGAGTGCTTTTAGATCAGGCGCCCTCTGCCGGCGGCGGCAGGTTAAGATCCAAATCTAAGTTAATTCTACGAGGGCAATCCACTACGGACGACGAATCCGAGTCGCTCTCCACCTCGCCGCGAACCGGCTTCACGAAACCCCTAAACGGCGCCTTCTTCGAGGAGGCGATCGAATTCAAGAGCAGCGTCGGGAGGGGTTGACCGCCGGCGGCGGCGACCGGGTGGTGCAGGAAGGGGAACTTCGACGACGGGTACCTAAGCTCCAGATCCAGCGACGGGGGGCCGAAGGCGGCGGTCGGCCGGCTGTGCGGGGTTGAGGACTCGACGGTGCTGCTGCTGGGCGTGGAGTCAGGGGAGCAGGGAAAGTTGGTCTTGGCCTTGGAGCCACGGAAGCGGAGGGCGGCAGCGTCGTAGGCATGGGCGGCCTCCTCTGCGGTGGCGAAGGTACCGAGCCAGACGCGGCACTTCCTCGCCGGGTCCCGGATCTCCGCCGCGTAACGCCCCCACGGCCGCTTGCGGACGCCTCGGAACTGCGGCCCCTTCTTTTCTCCGCCGCATCCGGCCTCATGGTCGGGAACCTTCGCGCTAATCGGAGCCATCGCTCTACAATTTGTGATGAGAACTGAAAAGACTGGACAATGCGCTGTCGAGGGGAGAAGGCGGGGGGAATATAAATAGAGAGGAGCTTTCCGAGGAAGGAAGGCAGAAGCGGGGAGGCGGACGGTTTGACCGCCTCAGCAGCCGCCCAGGCTACAATACAGATCTGATAAATGCACGCCAATGTTTTGGACGCATGTCTCTTTAATCGTCCAATTGGTTTCAGAGGTGAAAGGGGGTGTAACTAGGGAAACCCGAGCGTGAGATTAGGAGTGAGACAAGGTGTTCCTGCTACGCGGCGCTCTCGAGACGCGTGGGACACGGCGGGCGCAGGACGGTGGTTGTTTGTGCGTGCCGGAGGAGTGTACGCGTGGGATGGGCGGCGCTGTCGCTTTCGTGCGCCGCGCTTTTATTATAATGGGAGGGAAACGGTCGTTAACTGACGGAGATCTGAGCGGCGTGAGCCGTCAGAGAGAGGACCAAAAGTCGCGAGGTCGACAGACGGGAGTGGCAGTGACGGCGGTGGGAATGGACGGGAAACGCGTGAGTGGCGGTGACGGTGTTAAGACGGCAGATTGCACTTTGGATACGGCGTCAGTTTTGTTGGTCAATAGGACAAGCCCTTGTCCTTGGAAAATTTATTATTATTATTTTTAAAAAATTATAGCCAAAACGCGTGGTTTCATCGTCCAATCTCTCAGTATACATGTTTTTTCCTTACACGGTGTTTATAATTAAATGCACCCAAATCTATTCGGAAATTTAAAATAAGGTAATCTATAAAACTCGCGATCTGCAGCAACAAGATAAATATTTGTACATATAAATAAATTACATAAATTGTTTTTAACAATCAAAAGTCGATATGTCCGAGTGGTTAAGGAGACAGACTTGAAATCTGTTGGGCTCTGCCCGCGCAGGTTCGAACCCTGCTGTCGACGATAAAAATTTTATATTGGTTTTTTTCCTTTTGAAATTCAATGAAACGTCGAATGCATTATGGATCTGTTAAATTCGTCGATACAATGTGAAATTATTAAGCCATCATATTAACTTCTTATAGCCACTATATAAATACGTGAGGCCAGATCATCTCAGATAAGATTAACAAAAATTATTATTTTTAATTATATTAGTGATCAGGTCCATCCTGGTGGTGTCGCCTCATCAGTTGATTTCTACAACTATATGTTGGAGTGTATACTGAAAGTCTAAACTTTGTAAACATTTATTATGAATAAAGAATCATATTTGGTCAAATTGTCTACATTTAGTTGTAGTTGTTCAATTAATTTATATTGTAGATAACATAGTATGTGGTGTCACATGCAGAAGATAATGTTATTAGTACCTTATAAATTATAAACAGTAGCTCGCGACCAAAATGAAAAGGAACAAACCATTAAAAGGTCGTAGTGTAATTAGGTATCAGTTTATCTTGATTGTATAATTACACTAGTACACTCAGAGTATATTGAGTAGGACCATTTGACGTCGTTTCTTTTATACTGACTTTATAAAGAAACAAAGACCTCGGTTATTATGGAAGTGTGTGCTCTTAATCCTAATATAATAACAAGCACGTATATTTGATATTTATTTCTTTAATTTATCAATGAGTGAGATTTAGTTCGATGAATCAATAACCCCGATAAATTGGGAAATGGTATCACTTATAGTGTGTGTTGTTGATTATAGAAGGAAACTGTGTCCTAGAGATACTAGGTTGATAATGTCCTCAAGAAGAGCTCATAAGGATTGTCATGTTAAACCCTGCAGGTGGACTTAGTCCGACATGACGATAAAGTTGAGTGGTACTACTCTTGAACTAAGATATTAATTAAATGAGTTGTCAGTAACTCACTTAATTAGTGGACATTCGATATCTTAAACACAGGGAGACTAACACACTCATAATAAGAAGGAGCCCAAAAAATGTAATTTGGGATTGGTGCGGTAGTTCAATAATAGTTCTCTAGTGGAATGAATTATTATTGATAAAATTAAGTTGTGTGTTCGGGGCGAACACGGGATGCATAATTTTATCCGGAGACCAAAACCAATTCCTCCTCTCGGTCCCTATCGTAGCATCTTATTCATAGAGTACTATACCCACCTATACCCACCTTCTATATACCAGGGGTGTAGCTAGCTTGGGAACCAAGTAGGCCTAGGTATAAATTGGTGGTTAGCTAACCCAAGCTAGTGGGGGACCAAATTAAATTAAAAGGGATTTTAATTTTAATTTTTATTATGTGGAAGAAATAATTTATTAAAGAGAATTAAAATTAAAATATCTCTCTTGTAAAAGATCTACAAAAGATTAAAGAAAGAGATTAGATCTCTTTCCTTATTTGTAGATTGGTGAGATATTTTATTTTTTTCATTAAAATTATCCACATGTTGATAAAATTAAAATTATAGAAATTTCCTTTTATCAACCATGAAGAGATTTTTAAATAGAAATTTTATTTTTAAAATTTCCGGAAACAAATTAGGAAGTTTTAATTGTTGATTAAAACTTGTCTAATTTTTTCCTTCATTGATGTGGCCGGCCATTAGAGTTTGATTTGGGAAATTTTATTTTATTTTTCTCAATTAAATCATGTCAAGGAAATTAAGGAAATTTTATTGTAATTAAATTTCCTAATTTGCCTAGGCCAAGGAATATAAAAGAAGGGGTGAGGGTGCCTTCATGAGACACAACCTCTATTATTTTCTCTCCCTCTTTTCCTTGGTGTTGTGGCCGGCTATCATCTTCTCCCTCTCTTCCTCTTGTGGTGGCCGAATACTTCATCCCTCTTGGAGTTCTCGTGGTGGCCGGATACTACTTGGAGAAGAAGAAGAAGAAGGAGAGAAAGCTTGCATCTCTTGGAGCTTGGTTGGTGTTTTGTTCTTCATCCTTGGTAAAACTTCTTTGTGGCCGAACCTAGCTAGGAGGAGAAGAAGGTGGTTGGTGGTTTCTCATCTCGGAAGATCGTTGCCCACACAACGTCCGAGGTTAGAAGAGGAATACGGTAGAAGATCAAGAGGTCTTTCTAAAAGGTATAACTAGTAATTTTTCTTTCCGCATCATACTAGTTATTTCTGGAAATAATACCAAATACAAGAGGCATACGATTCTAGAATTTCGAATATGTTTTTCGATGTTGTGTTCTTTTGTTTTTTCTTTTCCTTGTGATTTGATTGTTCTTTTCGGTTCACCTTAAGTTATTTTAGGAAATTAAATATTAGCTTTCTATAAAAGGTTTTGTCTAGTCGGTGGTGGTTGCTCCCATATCCAAGAAGGTCATGTGCCTCGCCACGTCAGTACTGGGAACCGATTATGGAAATTAATATTTAATGGAATTAATAACTTAAAGTGATTTGGGTCGAACGTGTTAAGTTCCGCGGACGATCCAAAATTTAATTTAAAAGAACACATGGTAGCTAGGAAAAGGTTCAGACCTTTGTACAAAATTTTTGTACAGTGGAACCTCTAGGTTTTCCGAGTAGCAACCAACAATTGATATCAGAGCTAGGGTTTTGCCTCTGTGTATTTGGTATTAGTTTAATTATGCACATGTCATACATAATTTAGGCAGGTTAATAGTAGGATGTGCTAACTTTGTGGATGCAGGATCCAACTATTATGACTTTTAGTTATTATGTGTGTGATTGGACCCTTGGACATGTCAAGGGCATTTATATGTGTGTGCATGATTGTATTAAAATACAGCAGGAGCTCTATTTAGTTTTATTAGGATTTTATTTTTGATCTAGATACATGTACATTCCTTTTATGGAATATAGGATCAAAAATGTAAAATTCTATTTATGTCGCGGATCGAATCTTGCAAAGCGTGGAAGCTTCTAAGGACCAGAGGCGCAGCGGAACTAGGAGCAAGATGGCCAAAGATGGCAGCAGCTAGGGATGACAACACACGGAGGATAACTAGAGATAAAAGCCATAATAGTTGAAAATTAGATTTTCTATTTATTGCTTTTATATTGTTGTGTGTATGTGTTAGTTTACATGTTTAGTAGGCTAGTATAGTTAAAATTCCTCATTTATAAATAACTAAGTGGAGAGGGATTTTAAATAAATCCCATGGTCTCCATTCTTGGTTTGTAAGTGATGCAAACAAGCTTGGCTCTGAGTGCCTTCCTCCATAACGGATGAGCTTGTTTGTGGATCACTAGAACAGATTTCCATTTTTGGATGACTATAGGAAGTTAATTAAGAGCGTGTGATCTTCCCCAACGGAAGGGGCATAATCTTATTAATGGACTTAGTGTCAAGTAATGGTATACACTTAGACACATCTAATAGTATTCTCCCCATCGGAATCACTGTTATTATTTGTGTGATCAAAAGACACCAACTATTAATTTTATTTGTCAAAAAATTAGGTTGACAAGATAATAAAATTAATGGGATAAAACCCTCCTTTTACAAATGTTGAATTTGTATACGTCCACACTAACGTGGCATACAAAATTCACGGTGTTTTGAGGTGTTGGTTAATTTAAAATAGTATTGTTTGAGAAATCAATATTATTCTAAATTTAGAGTTCTGACCAAAAGTTATTTGTGATTCTTAGGATGACTTTCAACCCACTGTCTATCATACTTCAACAAAATAGACTTACTGGACCTAATTACATAGATTGGAAAAGAAACATAGACATTGTTCTTACTGCTGAAAGCTATAAATTTGTACTGACTGAGCAGTGCCCTGAAGCACCTACTGGTGAATCTACCCAAGAGGAGATTGAATATCATAGGAAATGGGTAAAAGCAGATGAGATGGCGCGGTGTTATATTTTGGCTTCAATGTCAAATGTATTGCAACATCAGCATCAAGATTTACCAACAGCCTATGATATTATGAACAATCTCAAGGAACTCTTTGGTCATCAGGATAGGGCTTCTAGGCAAGAAGCCATGAGAAAGATAATGACAGCCACCATGCAAGAGGGTACTCCTGTGAGGGATCATATCCTAAAGATGATGGCTTATCTGAACGAGATACAAATCCTTGGAGAAGAAATTGATGGGGAAACCCAGATCGATATGATCCTCCAAACACTATCTAGAAGTTTTGAGCAATTCCGCCTAAATTACAATATGAATAAAAGGGTATATTCATTGGTGGAACTACTGACAGAACTTCAGGCAGCAGAAGGATTATTTCGTCACAATGCTCAAATTCACTATGCTGAAAATGGTTCTACTTCTAAACCGAGAGGAAAGAAGAAGAAGAAACAAGCTAGTTCAGCAAAGAAAGTGAATAAGTCTCAGAGTACAGGATTTAAAGCTGGAGTGAAGAAGCCGAAGGGCAAGTGCTTCATCTGCAAGCAGGCAGGACATTGGAAGGCGGGCTGTCCTCGTAGGAACCAAAACAAAGGTATATCTCATGCTCTAGTTGTTGAAACATGTTTAGCGGTGTTATCTACCAACACCTGGTGTGTAGATACGGGAGCCACTGATCATGTCTGCAATTCCTTGCAGGGGTTCTAGGAAACCCGACGACTATCTGAAGGAGAAATTACCGTCTACATGGGCAATGCTACTAAGGTGGCAGCTGTTGCAGTGGGAGACGTCTACTTATCTTTTAGTAGAAATAGGAATTTGGTTTTAAGAAATTGTCTTTATGTACCCAGTTTTAGAAAGAATTTAATTTCAGTTTCTAAACTGTTTTTAGATGGATATTCAGTTTCTTTCAGTAACGATGTAGTTATTAAAAGAAATAAAGTGATTATCTGTTCTGGTGCATTAGTTGGCAATTTGTATACTTTAAATCCAACTTCTTCCACAAAGCAAAACATGGAAATTTATAACTCATCTTCTAACTCTAATAAAAGAAAAGAACCTTCGGAAATGAACCAAACATATCTTTGGCATCTAAGGCTTGGTCATATTAACTTAAGTAGGATTCAGAGGCTTATAGCCGATGGACTTTTGAGTTCATTAGAGTTGGAAAATTTTCCAACTTGTGAATCTTGCTTAGAAGGAAAAATGACCAAGAGACCGTTCAAGGCCAAGGGGTATAGAGCCAAAGAAGTGTTAGAGTTGGTCCACTCTGATTTGTGTGGTCCTATGTCTGTCCAGGCAAGAGGAGGTTTTGAATATTTTGTCTCTTTCATAGACGATTATTCAAGATATCGATACATTTACCTAATACGCCGCAAGTCCGAGTGCTTTGATAAGTTCAAAGAATATAAGGCTGATGTGGAGAAACGACTAGGTAAAAGTATCAAGACACTACGGTCAGATCGTGGTGGCGAATACCTCTTAGGAGAGTTTAGGAATTACTTATTAGAGGTTGGGATTCAATCCCAACTGTCCGCACCTGGTACACCCCAACAGAATGGTGTGGCAGAACGAAGGAATATGACTCTTATGGAGATGGTTAGATCGATGATGAGTTATTCAGAATTACCAAATTCGTTTTGATATGGAAACAGCAGTGTATGTTTTGAACTTAGTACCTTCTAAATCAGTTTCTTCTACTCCCATAGAATTGTGGAATGAGCGAAAACCCAGTCTAAGACATATTCGGATTTGGAGTAGTCCAGCACATGTGCTGAAACCAGATGCTGATAAGTTAGAATCTCGTACAGAAGTTCGCGTGTTTGTAGGATATCCCAAAGGAACGAAAGGTGGTTTATTTTATAGTCCTAAGACCGTCATTGTTAGCACCAATGCCCGCTAGAAGAATACTATATAATGGATCACAAGCCCAAGAGCAAAGTTGTTTTAGAAGAACTTAGAGGACACGTCTACTTGAGTACCAACAAGACAAGATGAAGTACCACAAGAGACCGCAACACGTGTCACACATGATACACAACCACGGACAGCCTCGTCGTAGTGGGAGGGTTGTAAGGCAACCTGAAGATTCATGTTTTTGGGAGAGTCTTGAATTTGATCCCGGTAAACATGAACCCGATCCCTGACATATGACTAAGCACTCCAAGATATAGATGCAACATCTTGGCAAAAGGCGATGAATTCAAATAGAGTCTATGTACTCTAATAAGGTCCGAGCTTGTAGAACCACCGATGGTGTAAAAGACGTTGGATGCAAGTGGATCTACAAAAGGAAAAGAGGGATGACGGAAGGTAGAAACCTTCAAAGCTAGGCTTGTTGCGAAAGAGTACACTCAGAAAGAGGGAATCGATTATGAGGAAACCTTTTCACCGGTAGCCATGCTTAAGTCTATCCGGATACTCTTATCCACTGCTGCTCATATGGATTATGAGATTTGGCAAATGGATGTCAAGACAGCTTTCCTTAATGGAAGTCTTGAAGAGAATATCCATATGAAGCAACCAGAAGGGTTCATTGAAAAAGGCAAAGAGCATCTAGTATGCAAGCTCAATCGGTCCATTTATGGACTGAAACAAGCTTCAAGGTCTTGGAACATCCGGTTTAATGAGTAATCCAGTCGTATGGATTTATTCAGTGTCCGGATGAGTCTTGTGTATACAAGAAGTGTAACGGAAACGTGGTGGTATTTCTTGTACTATACGTAGATGATATTTTGTTAATTGGCAACAATGTCAAGGTATTATCAGACGTAAGGGTATGGTTGTCCAAACAATTTGATATGAAGGACTTAGGAGAGTGTGCACACATTCTTGGGATCAAAGTGATAAGGGATCGCAAGAAAAGAATGTTGTGTCTGTCCCAAGCTTCATATATAGATACAATCCTTGCTCGTTTTAGTATGCAGGATTCCAAGAAAGGTTTCTTACCTTTTAGGCATGGAATAGCTCTATCTAAAGAGATGTCTCCGAAGACATCAAAGGAGATAGAAGACATGAAAGCAGTTCCTTATGCTTCGGCTGTAGGAAGCCTTATGTATGCAATGCTATGTACGAGACACGATATTTGTTTTACGTGGTCATGGTCGTGATATCGAGTAACCCGGACAAGGACATTGGACTGCGGTAAAGCATATATTAAAGTACCGAGAAGGACTAGAGATTATATGCTAATTTACCAAGCAGAATTTGCTTACATGGATTCTGATTTCCAATCGATAGGGACAATAGTAAGTCTACATCGGGCTATGTGTTTACTTTAGGAGGTGGAGCCATTTCATGGAGGAGTGTTAAGCAAAACGTGTCGGACTCAACCATGGAAGTCGAGTATGTAGCAGCCTCAGGCAGCTAAAGAAGCGATATGGCTCGGGAACTTTCTAATGGACTTAGATGTGATTCTAGTTTGCCCAAAATTATCACAATTTATTGTGATAATAGCGATGCAGTTGCAAACTCGAAGGAACCACGAGCTCATAAGGCAAGTAAACATATAGAGCGCAAGTACCACGTGATACGAGATATCGTGGAGCGAGGAGAAGTTGTCATCGCCAAGATTGCATCAGCAACCTGGCGATCCTTTCACTAAGGCCCTTCCTACAGCTTTTGATCGGCATGTGGAGGAATGGGAATCATATGTATGGTAGAAGATATGACTTAGTCATTAGTATAAGTGGGAGATTGTTGAGTGTATACCAAAGCCTAAGCTTTGTAAACATTCATTATGAATAAAGAATCATATTTGGTCAAATTGTCTACATTTAGTTGTAGTTGTTCAATTAATTTATATTGTAGATAACATAGTGTGTGGTGTCACATGCGAAGATAATGTTATCGATTTTATAAATTATAAATGTAGTTCATGACCAAAATGGAAAGGAACAAACCATTAAAAGGTCGTAGTGTAATTAGTATCGGTTTATCTTGATTGTATAATTACACTAGTACACTCGAGTGTATTGAGTAGGACCATTTGCTCTTTTATACTGACTTTATAAAGAAACAAAGACCTCGGTTATTATGGAAGTGTGTGCTCTTAATCCTAATATAATAACAAGCACGTATATTTGATATTTATTTCTTTAATTTATCAATGGGTGAGATTTAATTCGATGAAT
Organism: Zingiber officinale; assembly: GCF_018446385.1. Lineage (NCBI taxonomy): Eukaryota > Viridiplantae > Streptophyta > Magnoliopsida > Zingiberales > Zingiberaceae > Zingiber > Zingiber officinale. The sequence continues at coordinate 27,598,591 of NC_055987.1, read as the reverse complement.
CAATAAGCCCGATAAATTGGGAAATGGTATCACTTATAGTGTGTGTTGTTGATTATAGAAGGAAACTGTGTCCTAGAGATACTAGGTTGATAATGTTCTCAAGAGGAGCTCATAAGGATTGTCATGTTAAACCCTGCAGGTGGACTTAGTCCGACATGACGATAAAGTTGAGTGGTACTACTCTTGGACTAAGATATTAATTAAATGAGTTGTCAGTAACTCACTTAATTAGTGGACATTCGATATCTTAAACACAGGGAGACTAACACACTCATAATAAGAAGGAGCCCAAAAAATATAATTTGGGATTGGTGCGGTAGTTCAATAATAGTTCTCTAGTGGAATGAATTATTATTGATAAAATTAAGTTGTGTGTTCGGGGCGAACACGGGATGCTTAATTTTATCCGGAGACCAAAACCAATTCCTCCTCTCGGTCCCTATCGTAGCCTCTTATTCATAGAGTACTATACCCACCTATACCCACCAATAGGGGGCCGACCAAGCTAGCTTAGGAACCAAGCTAGGGTCGGCCTAGGTATAAAATTGGGTGGCCTGCCCTAGCTTGAACCCAAGCTAGTGGGGGCCGGCCAAATTAAATTAAAAAGGGATTTTAATTTTAATTTTTATTATGTGGAAGAAATAATTTATTAAAGAGAATTAAAATTAAAATATCTCTCTTGTAAAAGATCTACAAAAGATTAAAGAAAGAGATTAGATCTCTTTCCTTATTTGTAGATTGGTGAGATATTTTATTTTTTTCTTTAAAATTATCCACATGTTGATAAAATTAAAATTATAGAAATTTCCTTTTATCAACCATGAAGAGATTTTTAAATAGAAATTTTATTTTTAAAATTTCCGGAAACAAATTAGGAAGTTTTAATTGTTGATTAAAACTTGTCTAATTTTTTCCTTCATTGATGTGGCCGGCCATTAGAGTTTGATTTGGGAAATTTTATTTTATTTTTCTCAATTAAATCATGTCAAGGACATTAAGGAAATTTTATTGTAATTAAATTTCCTAATTTGCCTAGGCCAAGGAATATAAAAGAAGGGGTGAGGGTGCCTTCATGAGACACAACCTCTATTATTTTCTCTCCCTCTTTTCCTTGGTGTTGTGGCCGGCTATCATCTTCTCCCTCTCTTCCTCTTGTGGTGGCCGAATACTTCATCCCTCTTGGAGTTCTCGTGGTGGCCGGATACTACTTGGAGAAGAAGAAGAAGAAGGAGAGAAAGCTTGCATCTCTTGGAGCTTGGTTGGTGTTTTGTTCTTCATCCTTGGTAAAGCTTCTTTGTGGCCGAACCTAGCTAGGAGGAGAAGAAGGTGGTTGGTGGTTTCTCATCTCGGAAGATCGTTGCCCACACAACGTCCGAGGTTAGAAGAGGAATACGGTAGAAGATCAAGAGGTCTTTCTAAAAGGTATAACTAGTAATTTTTCTTTCCGCATCATACTAGTTATTTCTGGAAATAATACCAAATACAAGAGGCATACGATTCTAGAATTTCGAATATGTTTTTCGATGTTGTGTTCTTTTGTTTTTTTCTTTTCCTTGTGATTTGATTGTTCTTTTCGGTTCACCTTAAGTTATTTTAGGAAATTAAATATTAGCTTTCTATAAAAGGTTTTGTCTAGTCGGTGGTGGTTGCTCCCATATCCAAGAAGGCCATGTGCCTCGCCACGTCAGTACTGGGAACCGATTATGGAAATTAATATTTAATGGAATTAATAACTTAAGGTGATTTGGGTCGAACGTGTTAAGTTCCGCAGGCGATCCAAAATTTAATTTAAAAGAACACATGGTAGCTAGGAAAAGGTTCAGACCTTTGTACAAAATTTTTGTACAGTGGAACCTCTAGGTTTTCCGAGTAGCAACCAACACTATCAGCCATCGTGCATGGTACAGTTTGAGAAAATTGTCCCGCAAGTTGTACCTTTTTCTAATTTACAAATTCTACACTAACTTGTATTGTTTTTCAATTTTAATTTTTTTTCCTAAATTTAAATTAATAATAAATAATTATTATTAGTTATGAATACATAAAATAATATGATAAGAAGAACGTACAAACTTACAATGATCTATAATGAATCGTGTTCTTCGTGTTTGTCCTTGGAAGATTCGTACTCATTATCAAAAGAGTAATTATAGATATAAAAAGAACTTCACAAATCCACAAACCAAATCCTATTCTGTTCTTGGATATACCTTGTCATTGATACAAAATCAAGCTCCCTCACTCTTCACTTGGACGCTAGAACATATATAGATGAAAGCTACTCGTAGCAGCCGATAGTGGGCAAAACAACATGTGCAGATGCAATGCAACTGCACACCTCATGCACGTCTTGTGCGCACATCTCATGCACATCCTATTCATGCCCCACTTCTAACATTTCTCACTCGTCCAAGTCAAGCCACAAAGACCAAATTAAAATGAAATCACAAAAACTAATAAGTCACAAGACTATATAAGAGTTTAGTCACAAAGATCATATCAGAACATCCAATCGATACTTAGAGAAAATGATTCGTGCAATAGCAAGCACACTGAACGATAGTTGCTAAGAAAACTATTACACCGTACATAGCCACTCTCTAAGCAATCAATACTAACAAAGTTGTTACACTTAGCAACTCTTCCAAATGAATCAGAAATACTCTCATAATGGTACATAACCTCTCTCCTAGCGGACATATCCGTTATCCACGAAACATCCAATCTCCCAGTGAAACAAAACCATTATCTTGGAGATATCCATGTTTTTCTATTTACCTAGATTAAATAATCTTCATCTATATCAATATGAGCATCTCTAATCACTCATAATGAACGTCAAGAGCATGATCCATATTCAATATTCATAATTATTTCTATATATAATAGAAATGGGTCTATCAGTGAATAACATCAAAAGATGTAAATCTATTTAATCTTCCTTTTTAGCTAGAATCTATTCATTTAAATCAGTCAATTTCCTAGTTATGCTCCATAAATTGAATCATCCATAGTTATAGGATACATATTAAAGTAGCAGTCACTAATTAAAATTTCAAGTAAATAGCTAAATAGTCACTTAGGATAAAATTAAGATTAACTTGTAATCTCAAAGGTCTCACATAATAGAGAAACAGAGATCCATTCTTCTACTACCTTTATTGTCACAATAGCACATGTGGTATAAATCACATGCTTCAATGTTATTCTCTTTACTAAAAAGAGTGCATATTTCCTTTAAATTTAACATTGTATAAATTTTGAACTAGACATACCTAATGTCTAATTCTAAATTCAACATATGAATTCCAATCTAGCCTTCAACAAGTTCAGTAAATGGTGGGTTCATTTACTTCGATCATTATTAACACATAAATGATTTCATATTGATATAATTATCAAGACGACCTTAACTTATGGATCTGTCTCTATTCACAGCTACGTAAGTTGTCCCATAAATAACGATCTTACCTTTATTTGTACCTAACAAACAGAGGTGATTGTCCATGTGAGTGGACTAATCTCAACTTGCTAACATGCTCACCAAGATCTTATATGAATGTAATAAAATCATATATATTGAATAAATTATGACAAATCACACAATCAAATTACAATATCTGTTTATTATTATAATATTATTACATTCTACGAAGTTTCAAAAACTTTACATGTTCTTTAAATGACTCTCTAGTCATTGACTTAGTAAAAGGATCTACAAATATAACACGTGTAGGAACATACTCAACAATTACCTTTCTTTTAGCCACAATATCCCTCACAAAGTTATATTTTATAGTTATATGCTTGCCTTTGCTATGATATTTGGGATCCTTGGATAAAGTTATTGTTGCTTGACTATCATAGTAGACAGTTATTGAACTCCCGCTATCCTCGGCAATCTTCAAATATTTCAAGAACCTTCTCAACCAAACTACTTCTTGTACAACCGTTGAACATGCCACATATTCAACTTCCACAGTTGACAAAGGTACACAAGCTTGTTTCTTATGTTCCATGAGATGACACCACCATTCAGTAAAAATGCATAGCCTGATATAGATTTTCTATAATCTAGGTTCCCAGCTCAATCTGCATCTGAATAATATTTCAGATTCATATTTGATCCTTGGAAATAGAGACAATAATCTATTGTCGTCTTTAGATATTTGAATATCTTTTTTTATCATCTTCCAATGTCTCGGTCCTATGTTTGACTGGAAGTGACTAACTAAACCAACAACATAGCTGATATCGAGATGTGTACACAACATAGTGTACACCAAACTACCACTAGCACGGTCATATGATTTTTTTAATTTATCTCAGCTATTTCCTCTGGAGTTTTGGGATACTTACTCTTGCTCAAAACATTTTCTTTCATAATAAGTGTATGTTCTATGTTGCAATTAGGCATGTTGAAATGATGTAACATCTTATTTATATAAAACTCTTGTGACAGACCCAAAATTCATTTAGGATGATCTCTAATGATCTTCACCCCTAAGATGTACTTAGTTTCTCCCATATTCGTTGTATCAAATTGTGATTACAGTCACTTCTTGACTTCATTCACATACCTTATATTATTTCCAACTATTGACATATCATCAACATATAATGATAAAATGACATACTTTTTTTTCATGAAAACGTAATGATCCTATTTGATCATCTTGAAACCATAAGATAAAATGACTTCATTAAATCTGTTTAATTGTCTTGACGCTTACTTTAGCCCATATATAGACTTTTAAGTCTACATACTTTCTTCTCTTGGCCTTTAACAATGAAACCTTCTGGATAAATTATATAGATTTTCTCGTCAAGCTCACCATTAAGGAAAGTGATTTTTACATCCATTTGATGTAATTTCTGTTAGTTAGAGCCCTAGAGCCAATCATTTGATGATTTTATGGACTCATGTATATCATATTCATGTATATATATTAAGGCATTTGATTTTTGGTTATTATGCTTATTTGTATTAGTGCCAGATAAAATAAGTATAGTAACGTCCTAGAGTAGAAGGTTCTTACCTATATCAATCGATTGGTTGAATCGATAGTGAGATGATATAGGGAACACTACTCTAAATCATTCCTAGTCGAGTATTAACATTCAGGGACAATGTTAATACAATAAGACTAGCATGTAGGTCAGCTCGATGACTTGATCTCACAAGTCATGGATATAGAGATATCAAGCTGACACATGGGTATGCATTAGAGAATGTATACTGAATGACCCGCTATGAGAAAGTATCATGGATCGTTATATGAGTGGCATATACTTTCTCATGTGGCTATTAGTATGACTATTAGTCCTTTGACCTGAAGTCACCATGGATCCCTACATAAGGAGTTATGTACTTTGGTTTCGTCAAACGTCACCCGTAACTGGGTGGACTATAAAGGCGATTACTGGGTATATAACGAATTATGTAGAGGGATGTGAGTGATGTAGATGGGATCTATCCCTCCCATATGACGGGAGCGACATCGGTATTCTTGATAGAGTTAGACCACGAAGTGCATGGCCATGCCCAAATGAGTCAACATTAGATGTTGAGCTCATTTGATCGAGTGAATCTACTTGGAGTTCAAGATTTAGATTGATTAGAGGATGACACGGTCTATGCCTCACATTGATCAATCTAGATGTCTAGGATAGAAGGACAATGTCACATATTTTGTGAGGAGTCACAATTGGTAGTCACAAGGTGATGTCGGATCTCGACATTCTTGTAACTTGGGTAGTAATGATGTGTTGCTAGATACCGCTCATTACTTATGCTCCTAAATGGGTTTAGGGCATTGCCAATGTTACAAGAACCTATAGGGTCACACACTAAGGACAATTAGATGGAGATTTGGTTCATATGATGAACCAAGAGGATTAGATTCATTTGATGAATCATATTGGATTAAGAGTAATCCAAATTGGGCTAATTGAGTTGGACTCAAGTTGATTCATGTATTCAATGAGTCTAATTTAGATTATGACTCATTAAATCAACTTAATTTAATGAATTAGATTCATTATATTAAGTTGGCTTGAATCATATGGTTGGATTAGATCAACCATGAGAGAGATTTGATCAAGTTTGACTTGATTTGAGAGGAAGAGAAAAAGTCATGTTTGACTTGACTTTTTGCCACATCACTAGTGAGTTGGCAAGATGTGGACCAATAGGATTGCTCCACATCATCAATGTGTGCCACCTCATGGAGGTTACAAGCCTCCATAGCATTTAATGTGGCCGGCCCACATTAAATGAGGAGGTTACACTTGTTGCCATGTCATTTAGTGAGGTGGCAAGATGTGGACCAATAGTGTTGATCCACATCATCCTAGAGTGCCACCTCATGGGGGTTACAACTCTTAATGGTCTCCACATTAATTGGAATTAATGTGGGGGTTACACCTCCTAGAGTGGCCGGCCACTTGATGGCTAAGGGGTTGTTTGAATTTCCTATTATTGATTTGATTCACTCTTCTTCTCCCTTGGGTGCTCTCTCTTCTCCTTCTCCCATTCCTTGGCCGAACACTCCATTGGTGCTAGCACACCTTGTGTTTTGGTCATCTCCTTCTACTTGTGTCCGTGTGGATACATATAGAGGTTGTCTACTTTGACAACTAGAGATCCGGCGACATCTTGGACAAGCGGGAACGCGAAAGGGCACGCTTCAAGGTATATTCTTAACACATAGATCTAGGAGTAGATCTAGATATTTTGAAACTCGTACTCGTAATTTTCGTTTGGTTTTTCCTTGCACGGATCCGTTGGCCTTGGGTGATTCGGGGTTTCCGCGACGCGAAAAGCGGTTTTCGCGGCCCGAAGAACCCAACAGTGGTATCAGAGCCACATGCAAGGCTTGTACGAGTTTGTTTTTGGTTTTATGAAAACTAAAGTTTCTGTAATTTTCTGTAAAATTATGATTTTCGAGTTTTTATGGGTAATTTTTCCGTAGAAGCGAAGCACAAGTGTCTCGGCACTTGTAGGCTTCGGCTACCGGAAAGATTTTTCCAAAACGGCTTCGTTTCGCCCCAAAATTTTTGGGGACAGCGGGCTTGGGTACCATTAGATCGCTTAGGAGCAACTCGCGATGGTTAGATCGCGGGTAGGGGTACTGCCCCTAACCCCGCAAGGGGATTTGCTCCGCGGTTGCACCCGAAATCGCTAAAAACGAACCCGCCGAGAAGATTTTTCCGAAACGGCAATGTCTCGGCCCAAATCATTTTGGGACAGCGGGTTTAGGCACTGTTGGATCGCAAAGGAACCCTCGCGATGGTTAGATCGCGGGTAGGGGCGCTGCCCCTGGCCCCGCAAGGGGATCCGTTCCGCGATTGCGCCCGAAACCGCTAAACGGGTCCGTCGAGAAATTTTACTCGTAAAAATTGTAAAAATTAATTTTAAAATTACAGAAAATTATGAAAATATATAATTTTGAATTATATATTAATTTTATGATAGTCATGGCCCAAAAACCCAATATGATTGGATTGTGTTGTAATTCATAATACGGCCTGCGTGCCGTTATGTGTTTGCGAGTGTTGTATTATATTCGCGACCTGCGCGTTGTGCCTTCTCTTATATTCTTGTTGTAAATTAGATTTAGACTCGAATGTAACTCGAGTTTCAAATTGTAATGTACAAATTGGAGCGGTGGAGGGTCCACACGAGACAGAGTTCCGAGGCGGGCACGAGCAACACAAGGTGGTCAAAGGGAGGAGCTTGGAGAAGCTGTTGACCCTAGGTTGACCAATCGATCTTCTCATTGTCTTGAGAAGATCGTAGTAGGGCCATGACTAAATCACAAATAGATTAATTAATTGCTTGTGTATGTGATGCATATTTAATAAGTAGTTAATTAATTAGTGCTTGACGATTAGATTAGATCTAAGTCGTGCACATGATGCACCCTTGCGATTAGATTAGATCTAAGTCGTGTACAAGATGCATCCTTTTCGATTAGATTAGATCTCAATCGACTCAACTCTAATGCCTAACCGTGCCGTGATACCTATCACTACCTCGATCACATGTATTGTTGAATCTGCCAAAGCAGAGCAATACATATTATCTTGGTAGGGTACGGAGGGACAATCTTGGTCCCGCCTATCAACGCATGGGTGAATACAAACTCAATTAGATTGAGTATTCCTAGTTACTCAGTTGGATCGAGTCAACTATAGGCATTATTCCAACGGTTGGAAAAGATAGGTCAAAATCACATCTATATTAACTCTCGGGCGTATTAGCCAAAGCTAACTCGAGTTTTAATATAAATGCGGATATTGATTTTATAAACAAGAGTTGCATAGAGATGTAATTGGTAATCGTTACCTACCGATCATACTAAGCCTTGGGCGTATTAGCCAAAGCTAACTCAAGGGTTAGTATGATGTGGATCTTGTCCCACAAGAATTATAGAATTCAGTGGGAGCATCATTTAATTAAAGGCCTAATTAAATGATTTTAAAAGAATATGATATTTATTTCTGCAAATTTTCTGTTGTAGATAACCATGACGTCGAACACGAATTCCTTCTCCCTGCGATCTGTCCTTAAGAAGGACAAGCTCAACGGAGCAAATTTCCTGGACTGGTACAGGAACCTGAGAATAGTTCTCACCCAAGAACGTAAACTGTACGTTCTGGAGCAGCCCATTTCGGAGGCTCCTCCTGCCACTGCCACGCGAGCAGACCGAGATGCTTACAAGAAGCATCAAGATGACGCATTAGATGTGTCATGTCTTATTCTCGCAACCATGAACTCTGAGCTTCAGAAGCAACATGAGTTGATGAGCGCTTACGATATGGTTGAACATCTTTGTCACCTATATCAAGGACAAGCAAGGCACTGGAAGAGGAACTCCAAAGAATACCTGGAAGATCTTACGAAGAAGAGAAATAAGATTTCTACTTCAGGTATAAATGTTATAGAAGTCAACCTCTCTATTTCTTCATCGTGGGTATTAGATACCGGATGTGCTTCGCACATTTGTACTAATGTACAAGCGTTGAGGAATAGCAGGACATTGACGAAGGGTGAGATAGACCTACGAGTAGGCAATGGAGCACGAGTTGCTGCTATTGCTGTAGGAACTTATCATCTATCTCTTCCCTCTGGGCTTGTACTAGAATTAGATGATTGTTGTTATGTGCCTGCCTTGACTAAGAACATTATATCAGTTTCTTGTTTGGACAAGAAAGGATTCTCGTTTATAATAAAGAACAAATGTTGTTCTGTCTATTTAAACGATATGTTCTATTGTAGTGCACCTCTGATGAACGGACTCTATATTCTAGACCTTAAGAGCTCTATCTATAACGTTAATACCAAGAGGTTCAAATCGAACGATATGAACCACACCTATCTCTGGCACTGTCGCTTAGGTCATATAAATGACAAGCGCTTATCCCAGCTCCATAAGAATGGTTTGCTGGACTCATTTGATTTTGAATCATATGAGATATGCGAGTCATGCCTACGAGGCAAGATGACCAAGACTCCCTTTAGTGGGCACAGCGAGAGAGCGACTGATCTGTTAGGACTTATACATAGTGATGTATGTGGCCCTTTCAATGTCGCTGCTAGAGGCGGTTATAGATACTTCATCACATTTATTGATGACTTCAGTAGATATGGTTATGTGTACTTGATGACACATAAGTCTGAATCCTTTGAAAAGTTCAAAGAATTCAAGAATGAAGTACAGAACCAGCTTGGCAAGAGTATTAAAATACTTCGATCAGATCGAGGTGGTGAATACTTAAGCCATGAGTTTCGTGACTATCTAGCTGAGTGTGGGATCCTATCCCAACTCACTTCTCCTGGAACACCACAATGGAATGGTGTATCCGAAAGGAGGAATCGCACCCTATTAGATATGGTACGATCTATGATGAGTCACACAGATCTTCCGACATATCTATGGGGATATGCTGTTGGTGCGGGAAGCATCCGACGATCGAACTTAAGTTTTGATAATGGCAAAGGATTCAAAGTTAAGGTGCTTTGTTTTCTGACAGCTTTTGTTGAGTGTTTCAGGAAAGCCCTAACTGCGGTTAGGCAAGGTAAAACCCTAGGGGGTGGTAACCCTAGGTCATAGGGGGTGGTAACCCTATGCGGAAAGCCTTGGCAGGTCGATGGCTTCAGGCAAAAGTCCTAGGGGGTGGTAACCCTAGGTGGAAAGTCCTGGTGTCGCGAACCAGGTGAAAGTCTGAACTGGCCGGTGAAGCGGATGTTCAGCAGAGAGTCTGGGAGCATCGAGTGCCGAGCAAAAGTCCAGTCGATCTGGAGGATCGTACTGGCAACAGGTAAATCTCATGAGTGGAGTAGGTGAGGACGCGTTCCCCGTAGAGGGAACAGTAGGCGTCGGGTCGACCTAAGGTTTCCGGCAGGAAATCCGAAGTCAGACCCGGACAGTCCGGAGACTGTCATAATTTCATATTCATACTATTATTATGTGTTAACTTTGTGTTGCAGGTATTTTTGGATTAACATACTTGCAGGTACCAAAAACACAAAGAAGAACTCGGATGAACAGTGTCCGAGGCGCCTCCATGGAGCTTGGAGGCGCCTCGAGTCAGGCCAGCGCAGCAGACTGGAGGCGCCTTGAATGGAGTTCAAGGCGCCTTGGACCGGAGGTTGAAGGCGCCTTGGATAGGCTGAAGGCGCCTTAAACCAGATAGAGTTCGACCAGGTCCATGCTGATCTACGCGGGTGACTCGGCTCGTTCAAGGCGCCTTGGTGAACAGTATAAGGCGCCTTGAACCCCCTTTATAAGGGATCTCGACCAGCAGCTTCAGAATATCTTCTTCCAAGTGATTCAAGTGCTACGTGCTGCTCCAAACGACGTTCCGAAGTGCTGCTACTTGTGCCCGACGACCAGGAGCTCCGAATCTTCATTTCTTTGTCGTTGGTATAATTATTTACTGTCATTTATTGTACTTCAACCTGTAATCGTTTATCGAACTTATAGTTGTTGCCCACCGGAAGCGATCAAGGATCGCGGGCCTTCAAGTAGGAGTCGCCTTAGGCTCCGAACGAAGTAAACGACCGTGTCTCTGTGTTTGTGTTTATTTACATTTTCCGCTGCGTATTCTACTCGAGTGTTTTCCGAAAAACGAAATAGCCGCGAGCGCTATTCACCCCCCTCTAGCGCGGTTTCGATCCAACAATTGGTATCAGAGCGGGGTCGTTTTGAATTGGTGCAACCACCTTTCAAAACAAATTTTTCGCAGTTTTTTTTTCGTTTTCGGAGTCGAATTAGAATTTAGCCTTATAGCTATATTCTAATTTTTGTTTCCCTCGAATCGACTTTTGCTCGAAGTAGGTGCAACACCACTCGAGTTCGTTTTTATTATTCTTTATTCCAGCACTACTAATCCAAGACTTAGTCTTGGAACATATTCTGTTATTTTCTGTTGTTGCATATTATAAATGGCCCAACAAGAGGGTTTCAGCACTGTACGTCCCCCGTTATTCTCCGGAGAGAATTTTGGCTACTGGAAGGGAAGAATGGAAACGTATCTAAAGATACAATTCGAAACGTGGATGATCATAAAGACGGGACTTCAGCTACCATCCGATGACGACGGCAAACCGACTCCCTGCGAGAAGTGGGATGCCTCTCTAATCAAAAAGGTGGAAGCCGACGCCAAAGCTACCTGCACCCTCCAGTGCGGCCTTACCAAGGAAAAGCTCAACAGGGTCGGCCCGTTCTCCTCTGCAAAGGAGCTCTGGGAAAAGCTCATCGAACTCCATGAAGGCACTGACGACACCAAGGTAAGTAAAAGAGATCTTTTGCTTAATAAATTATATAATCTAAAAATGCAGGAAGACGAAACAGCGAGCTCTCTTCACGCGAGAATACAAGATATCCTTAACTCTCTTCACGGAATTGGCCAAAAGATAGAAAATCGGGACGTAATAAGGTATGCCCTAAACTCGTTTCCAAGGAATACATTGTGGGCATCAATGGTAGATGCCTACAAAGTTTCCAAGGATTTATCTTCTTTAAAACTAGATGAACTTTTTAGTGAATTTGAACTTCATGAGCAGACTAATGCACAGCCTACCGAGAAAGGTATTGCGTTGGTTGCAGGTACAAGCCGAACCCGGGAACCGAGACCACGACGGAGAACCGAACCAGCATCGGAAGCTGAACCAGACTCTGACGATGAAGAAGGTGACATTACAACCGAGCTGGTAAACCTCGTGAAGAAGCTCTACAAGACGAAAGGATTCGACAAAAGAGATCTAAAGAAGGCAGTAAAATCAAAGGAAGGCCCACAAAATACAAAGATGAAGTTTGAAGTTACATGCTACGGGTGTAACCAAAAGGGGCACATCAACTGCCCTAACTTGAAGGAGGTCAAAAAGCAAAGAAGGAAAAAGGTCCTTAAGGCAACATGGGACGAATCTTCATCGGAGGACGACGACGACGAGCTCGAACAAACGAGTCTACTCGCATTAATGGCCCGGGACCAAGTCGTTGAATATGGATGCGAGAGCGAGTCTGAGGCAGAGTCCGAGCAAAGCCACGGATCCGTATCCGTTTCCGAAGGACCAAACCCCGCTGTAAGTATCTCCCGGTTGAACATTTTAGTTAGCTATTTATTGCGCAAATTAGCTAAGTCAAACCTGAAAGTTAAGTCACTTTTAAAGGAAGTAAATGTCCTTAAAGAAGTGGCTGACACCAAACCCGCACCTAACCAGAGTCAGACTGAATTTCCAACTCAAGTTCAAAAACTTGAGGAAGAAAATTCAACTCTAAGAAATCAGGTTAAAGATTTAGAAAATACCTTAGAACGGTTTACTTTGGGCTCCAAGAATTTGGACCTGATTCTTGGGACACAAAGAGCCGTCTACAACAGAACTGGGCTGGGATACAAAAGTAAATATAGATCTTATTTATCACTAATAAACAAACAAAGTAGTAAATCAGTCTAAGCATGGGTCTCCAACTCTAACTTGGTCAATCAAGTTGGACTTGGCCAATACTGGGTTCCGAAGGATCAAATATACTACCTCGATAGACCATATCGAGGCCATGATCCAGGGGGAGCAAAAAGAAAAACAATCCTAAAAATTTAAAATTCAAAATTCAAAATTAAATTCGAAATTGAAAATTAAAATCAAAATTCCAAATTGAAATTAAAAATTAAAATCAAAATTCCAAATTGAAATTAAAAATTAAATTCAAAATTCGAAATTGAAAATTAAATTCAAAATTCAAAATTGAAATTAAAAATTAAATTCAAAATTCAAAATTCAATTAAAACTCAAAATGAACCTAATCTAACCAACTAAATTACCCGGCAGGGTAACTGAACCTAATCTACCCGAAATGGGTAAAACAAGAGTAGATCACCCGGCAGGGTAATTAAGGTTAGATTAAAACGGACTAAGGTTAACTTGAACCACAGTACTGGTGAAGTTTTTGGATGATAGTACGTTAGGGAAGCTTGGGCATCGCATGTCTAGGAAGATATGGCTTCGACCTGGTGCATTTGGCCAAGTGGAACTGACCGAAGCTACCCTTAAATGGATCCTAACTAGTTAGACCAAGGTTTAGTACTAAGCTCAATGGGTAGGACTATTTGGAAAACCTCGAAGGCATGATTACTTTAATGAGTTCCTTGTGACTCACCATAGCCCAGAAGTTTATCCAAAGAATGCTTACTTGTTGAACCCAAAGCTAAACCTGAATCTAACACAAAGTTAACCCAAACCTTAAAATGGAATTATAATTCATCTCACAACAATTATAGGATTCCCTGATTGAAAATCTAGGTCGGGTGAGATGATTAAGAAATTTAAAATTAAAATTCAAAATTATTTTTTAAACTTAAATTTCAAAATTATTTTTAAAAAACTTAAATTTCAAAATTATTTAAAAAAAAAACTGAAATTTCAAAATTATTTTTAAAAAACTTAAATTTCAAAATTATTTTAAAAACTTAAATTTCAAAATTATTTTAAAAACTTAAATTTCAAAATTATTTTTTAAACTTAAATTTCAAAATTATTTTTTAAACTTAAATTTCAAAATTATTTTTTTTCAAAATTATTTTAAACTTAAATTTCAAAATTATTTTTTTAAAAACTTAAATTTCAAAATTATTTTAAACTTAAATTTCAAAATTATTTTAAAAACTTAAATTTCAAAATTATTTTTTAAACTTAAATTTCAAAATTATTTTAAAAACTTAATTTCAAAATAATTTCAAATTTTTAAAACTTAATTTCAAAATAATTTCAAATTTTTAAAACTTAATTTCAAAATAATTTCAAAACCTTTAAAACTTAATTTCAAAATTAATTTCAAATTTTTAAAACTTAATTTCAAAATAATTTCAAATTTTTAAAACTTAATTTCAAAATAATTTCAAAACCTTTAAAACTTAATTTCAAAATTAATTTCAAATTTTTAAAACTTAATTTCAAAATAATTTCAAAACCTTTAAAACTTAATTTCAAAATTTTTAAACTTAAATTTCAAAATTATTTTAAAAACTTAATTTCAAAATAATTTCAAATTTTTAAAACTTAATTTCAAAATAATTTCAAAACCTTTAAAACTTAATTTCAAAATTAATTTCAAAATTTTTTAAAAAACTTAAATTCAAAATTATTTTAAAACTAAATCTCGAAATTAAACTAAATTTCAAAATTATTCAAAACTCTTTCAAAAATTTATCTCTAACAAGTTTACTTCAATTTAACTATCGTGAAATCTATTAAAACAATTCAACCACTTACTATGTAGGAATTGGATCAATGGATGTTGGATAGTGGCTGCTCCAGACACATGACTGGAGATAAATTGAAGTTTACTAAACTAACGTACAAGAACTTAGGATCAGTTGCATTCGGTAACGAAGGTCAACTTAAGGTAATCGGAAGAGGTAATATCGAACTCAACTTCGATTTTATTATTCGAAAAGTCCTTTTAGTTGAAAATTTCAAGTTTAATTTATTAAGTATAAGTCAATTGTGTGATAGCGGATACTTAGTAACTTTTGACAAAACCAGGTGTTTAGTTAAAAACATTGAAAATCCTGAAATCTTACTTAAGGGACTTAGGATAAATAATATGTATTCAATTAATCTACCGACATCCTCAAAAAAGTGTTTTCTAACACAAGAAGGGGAAACTGATTTGTGGCACAGAAGATTGTGTCACACTCACACTAGACTCATTTCAAAAATGAGTCATAATGGTTTAGTTAAAGGTTTACCAAAACTAAAATTCATTGAAAATTCTATCTGTAATGCGTGTCAACAGGGAAAACAAACTAAGTCAACACACAAATCAACAAATCTTGAAAGAACCAGCTCCTTACTTGAGCTCCTTCACCTTGACCTATTTGATTCACATGGAGCTAAGTCACTAAGCAAGAACCAGTATTGCTTAGTAATAATCGATGACTACTCTAGATTTTCATGGGTAAAATTCCTAAAAACTAAAGATGAAACCTATGAAATATTTAGTAACTTTTGTAAATTAATAGAAAATGAAAAAGATACTAAAATTAAAAGAATAAGAAGTGATCACGAGGAATTTGAAAATCATAAATTTACCCAATTTTGTAAAATAAATGGATATCAACATGAATTTTCATGTCCTAGAACCCCCCAACAAAATGGTCTGGTGGAACGTAAAAATAGAACTCTACAAGAAGCCGCAAGAACCATGTTAAATGAATATAATTTAAATCACCAATTTTGGGCAGAAGCAATAAATACTGTAAATCATATTCAAAATCGAATCTTGATCAACAAATTTCACAAGAAAACCCCTTATGAACTATATTATCATAAAATTCCTAACTTAAATTATTTAAAAGTATTTGGATGTAAAGTTCACATTTTAAATACTAAAGATTATTTAAGAAAATTCACACCCAAATCTAACAAAGGAATATTTTTAGGATACTCCTCAAACAGTCGAGCCTATAGAGTCTACAATCAAAACACCCTAAAAGTTGAAGAAACAACTAATTTAATATTTGATGAAGAATATAATCTACCAAATATAAATGAGAATGTTGAAGTTGACCCAAGAAATATAGAAGATGATGAAATTCAACCAAATCTTAATATACCAGAGGAACCAGCCCCTGACCCACTTATCAGACCAACTAGGGTCAGTACCTCTCACCCATCTGATCAAATTTTGGGTGATCCAAATCTAGGGGTAAGAACTAGATCCTCCTATAGAATTCACAGTCAGATTGCCCTAATTTCTAAAATCGAACCAAAAACAATAGAAGAAGCACTACCTGACCCGGACTGGATCATAGCTATGCAGGAAGAGTTAGCCCAATTTGAGAGAAATCAAGTCTGGGAACTTGTATCTAAACCCTCAAATAAGTCAATAATCGATACAAAATGGGTATTTAGAAACAAGCTAGATGATCAAGGCGAAATAATTAGAAATAAGGCTAGGCTTGTAGCTAAAGGATTCAGCCAAGTTGAAGGTTTGGACTATGATGAAACCTATGCCCCAGTAGCTAGACTCGAATCCATTAGAATGTTGTTAGCCTATGCAGCAAACAAAGGATTTAAACTATACCAAATGGATGTCAAGTCAGCATTCTTAAATGGATTTATTAAGGAGGAAGTATATGTAAGCCAACCCCTAGGATTTGAGGACTTAGGATATCCTAATCATGTATTTAGGTTAAAAAAGGCCTTGTACGGACTTAAACAAGCCCCTAGGGCATGGTATGAACGATTGTCAAATCACTTAATATCCAAAGGTTTCAACCAAGGTCAAATAGATCCAACTCTATTTGTAAAATCGTAGACAAAGACATCTTCATAGCTCAAATCTATGTTGATGATATAATTTTGGATCAAATAACTCTAAATTTTTAAAAGAATTTACTAAATTAATGGAAAATGAATTCGAAATGAGTATGGTTGGTGAACTTAATTTTTTCTTAGGCTTACAAATAAAACAAACTAAAGATGGAATATATATTTATCAAACTAAATATGCAAAGGAATTAATTAAAAAATTCTGCATGGAAAATTCAAAAATAATAAATACACCAATGGCAACCAACATTAACATAGACTCTGACCCTGAAGGAAAACCAGTAGATCCAAAGTACTATAGGAGTGCCATAGGAAGCCTGCTTTACCTAACTGCAAGCCGACCCGACATATTATTTGCAGTTGGTATGTGCGCAAGATACCAATCTTGTGCAAAAGAATCACATTTAACCTATGTTAAAAGAATACTTAGGTACATTAAAGGTACTCTAAATATAGGACTCTAGTACCCTAGAACTTCCACCTTTGACCTTCTTGGCTATTCTGACTCGGATTACACCGGATGCAAGTTAGATAGAAAAAGCACAAGTGGTAGTTGTCAATTTCTAGGACAATGCCTAGTAAGTTGGTCAAGTAGAAATCAACATTGTGTTGCTTTATCTACCACTGAAGCTGAATATATAGTCTTAGGTGAATGCACATCTCAATTGCTTTGGATGATGCACACTCTTAAAGACTATCAACTGAACTATCATAACACAAAAATCTCAATTGATAATATAAGTTCCATAAATTTAACAAAAAACCCAATTCATCACTCAAGGACTAAACATATAGAAGTGAAGCACCATTTTGTAAGGGATCATGTAGCTAAGGGTGATATTATACTCAACTATGTTGAGTCAAAATCAAATCTAGCTGACATCTTCACAAAACCCTTACCTGAACTTGAGTTCAGCTCACTTAGAAGACAAATAGGAATGTGTTGGGTAGAATAGACAATATTTTTTTTATTGGTTATCACTTGCTTTTAAAAATTCTGGGAAAATACTTATTTCAAATTTTAAAATTTGGATTTAGCTTAGGTTTTCCCCTAGATATCATGTACCCCTAGATTAAAGCCAGAGCATCTCACAATCACCTAGGTATACCTTGCTTGTGTCTTGAAAAACTTAGAAAGGCGTGAGATGCATAGGGTATTGCCTGGACTCAAGAATGCTTATATCTGTGCATCAATATGAGTCTGGGCATTAAATATGCAATAAACATTAATCAAGTTAAGTTCTCCAGCTCTAGTTAAGTCTACCTGGATCAAATTAACTCAACTTGACTAACCATGTGAAAGCTACTGCCCTCTAGGCAATCAGCAAGTAGCTAAAGGTTAGACAATTGGGAAAAGTGTGTTTCAAATTTTTTTAAGCATGATTGTACTTTAAGGTTCTAATCAAATTACTTTACCTGATTATTTCAAGGCTCTGATACTTAATCAAATTAAACTCAGTAATTTAATTTGACTCATGCTTGGACTAGAAAACAAACTACTACTACTCCCTGTGAACCAAAACTATATATTTTTTAATATCAAAGTTTCTTCAAAATGTATATTCAAAACTTAATTACAGTTTTTTAAAACTTGCCCATGTAATTAAGTATTCAAATATTTCAAAACTAGTCAACTTTTTATAACGTTTTAAAGTTTTCAAATGACCTCATATTTTATAACTTCTAAGCAAAATTCCTTTATTGAAAATTCAAATACTCATATTTTCAAACTTAGTTAATTTTAAAGACGATTTTAACTAGACTCAGTTAGATTGTACTCTAAACTTAGCTATTTGGCAAAATATTTTCTCAATACAAATCATTTCGAAGCTAAATATATAGCTAAGTATTTTCAAATTTGGCAATCTAAGAAGAAAATTCATTGTTATCCCTCTTTGAAAATATTCCTTCAGAAAAAAATACAAATCTACTTTCAAACTGGTTTATTTTTGATATATGGCAAAGGGGGAGAGTAGGTAAATTAACGTTAAAAGAAAATTCAAAATATTTAATAAAAGGAGGGCTTTTATTAAGGGGGAGTCTAATATTACCAAGTTAAAAGTTTCCAGCTTAACTGTTATTACATTTGAAGTTTATTTACTTAAGCTTGGTTAACTTTATGCATATGTTGTTTTTTTCTTAACTTTGAATTACGTATTGCCATAATCAAAAAGGGGGAGATTGTTGGTGCGGGAAGCATCCGACGATCGAACCTAAGTTTTGATAATAGCAAAGGATTCAAAGTTAAGATGCTTTGTTTTCTCTTTCGAGTGTTTCAGAAAGCCACTGCGGTTAAGCAAGGTAAAACCCTAGGGGTGGTAACCCTAGGTCATAGGGGTGGTAACCCAAGGGAAAGCCTTGGCAGGTTGATGGCTTCAGCAAAAGTCCTAGGGGTGGTAACCCTAGGTGGAAAGTCCCGGTGTCGTGAACGGTGAAAGTCTGAACTGGCCGGTGAAGCGGATGTTCAGCAGAAAGTCCGGGAGCATCGAGCAAAAGTCCAGTCGATCTGGAGGATCATCAAGTAAATCTCCGAGTGGAGTAGGTGAGGACGCGTTCCCGTAGAGGGAACAGAGGCGCCGGGTCGACGGAAATTCGAAGTCAAACCCGGACGATCCGGAGACTGCCATAATTTCATATTCATACTATTATTTTGTGTTAACTTTGTGTTGCAAGTATTTTTGGATTAACATACTTGCAGGTACCAAAACACAAAGAAGAACTCGGATGAGAGTGTCCGAGGCGCTCCATGGAGCTTGGAGGCGCCTCGCGTGCAAAACCAGCGCAGTAGACTGGAGGCGCCTTGAATGGAGTTCAAGGCGCCTTGGACCGGAGGTTGAAGGCGCCTTGGATAGGCTGAAGGCGCCTTAAACCAGATAGAGTTCGACCAGGTCCGTGCTAATCCACACGGGTGACTCGGCTCGTTCAAGGCGCCTTGGTGAACAGTATAAGGCGCCTTGAACCCCCTTTATAATGGATCTCGACCAGCAGCTTCAGAATATCTTCTTCCAAGTGATTCAAGTGCTACGTGCTGCTCCAAACGACGTTCCGAAGTGCTGCTACTTGTGCCCGACGACCAGGAGCTCCGAATCTTCATTTCTTTGTCGTTCGTATAATTATTTACTGTCGTTTATTGTACTTCAACCTGTAATCATTTATCGAACTTATAGTTGTTGCCCACCGGAAGCGATCAAGGATCGCGGGCCTTCGAGTAGGAGTCGCCTTAGGCTCCGAACGAAGTAAACGACCGTGTCTCTGTGTTTGTGTTTATTTACATTTTCCGCTGCGTATTCTACTCGAGTGTTTTCCCAAAAACGAAATAGCCGCGAGCGCTATTCACCCCCCTCTAGCGCGGTTTCGATCCAACATATGCTCTAGACACGGCAGCTTTCATTCTCAACCGAGTTCCATCCAAGGCCGTGATAAAGACACCATATAGGATATGGACTGGGAGAGATGCCCAGGTGTCTTTCATGAGGATTTGGGGTTGTGAGGCTTACGTACGACGTCAAGTCTCAGACAAGTTAGGACCCAAATCCGACAAGTGCTATTTCATTGGATATCCCAAGGAAACTAAGGGATATTACTTCTACATTCCCAGTCAGCACAAGGTAGTTGTGGCAAAGACTGGGGTTTTTTCTAGAAAGGGACTTTGTTTCTAGAAAGACTAGTGGAAGCGCGTTCGATCTTGAAGAAGTTCAAGATGCGAACAATAGCACTAATGCCTCGATGGATATTGAACTGGAACCACAAAGTGTTGTGGATGATGTTGTTCCATAAAGAGTTGAGGAACAACAACCAGTTCAAGTAGACATACCTCTTCGCAGGTCTGATAGGGTACGTTGTCAGCCTGAGAGATACTCATTTCTCTTGTCTGATCATGATGACATTGTGTTCATAGAGGATGAGCCCACCACCTATCAGGAAGCTGTGATGAGACCAGATTCTGAGAAATGGCTAGAGGCCATTCTCGGAGCTGGAATCTTCGATTCGATGATGCGATCAAACAGTTTAGTTTCATCAAGAACGAAGATGAGCCTTGTGTCTACAAGAAGGTTGTAGAAAACATAGTTGTCTTCCTCATATTGTATGTGGATGACATACTACTCATTGGGAAGGACATCCCTATGCTTCAGTCTGTCAAGACCTGGCTAGGGAGTTGCTTCTCAATGAAGGACTTAGGTGAGGCATCCCGCATTCTTGGGATACAGATCTATAGAGATAGATCTAAGAGATTGCTTGGCCTAAGTCAGAGTACATACATTGATGAGGTACTCCTACGGTTTGCCATGCAGAACTCTAAGAAGGGATTTCTGCCGATGTCACATGGCATGAGTCTTTCGAAGACTCAAGGTCCCTCTTCTAGAGAGGAGAGAGACCGCATAGATCAGATTCTTTATGCCTCAGCCATAGGATCGATCATGTACGTCATGCTATGTACTCGACCTGATGTCTCGTATGCTTTGAGCATGACTAGCAGATACCAGTCAGATCTAGGTGAAAGTCACTGGATAGCGGTCAAGAATATTCTTAAGTACTTAAGAAGGACTAAAGAATATTTCTTGATATATGAAGGCAATGATAAGCTAGCTGTAAAGGGTTACAGTGATGCTAGCTTCCAGACCGATCAGGATGATTAAAGATCACAGTCGAGGTTCGTGTTTTGCTTGAATGGTAGTGCTATGAGCTGGCAGAGTTCACAGCAATTCTACAACGTTTCCATTTCATTCGAGAGATTATCGATAGAGGAGATGTGAAGATTTGCAGAGTACCTACAGAGGCTAACATCGCAGATCCCTTGACCAAGGCTTTGGCACAGAGGAAGCATGATGGTCACACTAGGTCATTAGGCCTTAGAGCCTATACTGATTGGCACTAGTGCTAGTGGGAGATTGTTAGTTAGAGCCCTAGAGCCAATCATTTGATGATTGTATGGACTCATGTATATCATATTCATGTATATATATTAAGGCATTTGGTTTTTGGTTATTATGCTTATTTGTATTAGTGCCAGATAAAATAAGTATAGTAACGTCCTAGAGTAGAAGGTTCTTACCTATATCAATCGATTGGTTGAATCGATAGTGAGATGATATAGGGAACACTACTCTAAATCATTCCTAGTCGAGTATTAACATTCAGGGACAATGTTAATACAATAAGACTAGCATGTAGGTCAGCTCGATGACTTGATCTCACAAGTCATGGATATAGAGATATCAAGCTGACACATGGGTATGCATTAGAGAATGTATACTGAATGACCCGCCATGAGAAAGTATCATGGATCGTTATATGAGTGTCATATACTTTCTCATGTGGCTATTAGTATGACTATTAGTCTTTTGACCTGAAGTCACCATGGATCCCTACATAAGGAGTTATGTACTTTGGTTTCGTCAAACGTCACCCGTAACTGGGTGGACTATAAAGGCGATTACTGGGTATATAACGAATTATGTAGAGGGATGTGAGTGATGTAGATGAGATCTATCCCTCCCATATGACGGGAGCGACATCGGTATTCTTGATAGAGTTAGACCACGAAGTGCATGGCCATGCCCAAATGAGTCAACATTAGATGTTGAGCTCATTTGATCGAGTGAGTCTACTTGGAGTTCAAGATTTAGATTGATTAGAGGATGACACGGTATATGTCTCACATTGATCAATCTAGATGTCTAGGATAGAAGGACAATGTCACATATTTTGTGAGGAGTCACAATTGGTAGTCACAAGGTGATGTCGGATCTCGACATTCTTGTAACTTGGGTAGTAATGATGTGTTGCTAGATACCGCTCATTACTTATGCCCCTAAATGGGTTTAGGGCATTGCCAACGTTACAAGAACCTATAGGGTCACACACTAAGGACAATTAGATGGAGATTTGGTTCATATGATGAACCAAGAGGATTAGATTCATTTGATGAATCATATTGGATTATGAGTAATCCAAATTGGGCTAATTGAGTTGGACTCAAGTTGATTCATGTATTCAATGAGTCTAATTTAGATTATGACTCATTAAATCAACTTAATTTAATGAATTAGATTCATTATATTAAGTTGGATTGAATCATATGGTTGGATTAGATCAACCATAAGAGAGATTTGATCAAGTTTGACTTGATTTGAGAGGAAGAGAAAAAGTCATGTTTGACTTGACTTTTTGCCACATCACTAGTGAGTTGACAAGATGTGGACCAATAGGATTGCTCCACATCATCAATGTGTGCCACCTCATGGAGGTTACAAGCCTCCATAACATTTAATGTGGCCGGCCCACATTAAATGAGGAGGTTACACTTGTTGCCATGTCATTTAGTGAGGTGGCAAGATGTGGACCAATAGTGTTGATCCACATCATCCTAGAGTGCCACCTCATGGGGGTTACAACTCTTAATGGTCTCCACATTAATTGGAATTAATGTGGGGGTTACACCTCCTAGAGTGGTCGACCACTTGATGGTTAAGGGGTTGTTTGAATTTCCTATTATTGATTTGATTCACTCTTCTTCTCCCTTGGGTGCTCTCTCTTCTCCTTCTCCCATTCCTTGGCCGAACACTCCATTGGTGCTAGCACACATTGTGTTTTGGTCATCTCCTTCTACTTGTGTCCGTGTGGATACATATAGAGGTTGTCTACTTTGACAACTAGAGATCCGGCGACATCTTGGACAAGCGGGAACGCGAAGGGCTTCGCTACAAGGGTAATGATCTTAACTTTAGTGTAGATCTAAAGTTTTTACAAACTCGTACAAGAAAAAGGTTTTTCGAAAAATTTTGTTTATGAACCTTTGCACGAGATCCATGGCTTTGGGTGACTCGGGGTTTCTGCGACGCGAAAAAGCGATTTTCGTGGCCCGACGAACCCAACAATTTCAAGTCATAATGTGCCACAAAAGCCAAAATAACTCGTATTGACACAAATTTTACTAAGGATAAAATGTCTCTTCAAAGTTAATACCCTCCAATTGGGTAAACCCTTTTACAACCAAACGAGCTTTGTATCTATTAATCGATCCATCAGCTTTCCTCTTTATTTTAAAAATTCACTTATTCCCAATAGGTCTTCAACACAGAGGAAGATTAACTAAGTCTCAAACATGATTCTGATTCATAGATTCTATCTCTTTAACTATTGCAGCTTTCCACTTTTCTCTAACTTTACATCCCAATGCTTCTTCAATAAATTGAGGTTCATCATCGTCAACTGGGAGTGTCATCAATACCTCATTCTCAATATCAAACCTCTTCTTAGGTTTGATTTTACAAACACTTCTTCATAAGTTGGACTATTGAGAAGTCAACTCATGACTTAGCATATCACTTCCACTTGGTTGACTAGACTCAGACATCCCTTTTAATATCTCTCTTGTTGATAATATCTCATCCTCCTCAAATAGAGGAACACTCTTATCAACATCACCTCTGGTTGGGAACTCTATTTAGAGAAAAGTCACATCTCTCGAATCTATTTCGGAGATAGTTCCATCTAGTTGCTCACTTATGAAAATATAACCTTTAGAGGTCTTATGATAACTAATAAAGATACATTTCTTATCCCTAGATCTCAGTTTTCCATACTTATGAGAACTATCATAAACATAAGCAGCTGACTCCTAAGGTCTTAGATTACTTAAATCTGATTTTCAACTTATCCAACGTTTATATGAGATAGATGGAACTGACTTTGAAGGTATTTTGTTAAGTATATAGGCAACAGTTAATAATGCATATCTCCAATAGGAGATCGACAAATTAGCCTATATGATCATAGACCTAACCATTTCAAGAAGAGTCCTATTTCTTCTTTCAATTATCTCATTTTGCTATGGAGTTGCAGGGATTGTCAGTTGTCTAATAATCTCTTCATCATTACATTGTCTTAAACATATCAGACAAATATTCTCCTCCATGGTAAATGCGTAAAGTCTTAATTTTATGTTCCATTTGATTCTCAATTTCATTCATATAATGAATGAAGCAATTCAATACTTCATATTTATGAAAAATCAAATACACATGATCGAAACGAGAGAAATAATCAATAAATATAATGAAATAGGAAACTCCATGTCTAGCCTTCACATTTATTGGATCATAAATATCCGAATGAATTAATTGCAATGGTGATTCAGCTCTAATAGCATTATCAAATGGTTTTCTAGTTGTTTTTCCAGTAAGACAATTGCTCACATATAGATAAGTGAATCTTAGCCCAAGTGTATAATAGACCCTCTCTAGCCAATCGATTCATATATTCTTGTCTTATGTGTCATAATCTAGTATGTAAAACATCATCAGTTATACCTACATCACTAGTTAGAGCAATGTTTAAAAAATAACCCTTAATAGCACAATTGACATCTGGTTCTATATCAAGAACCATAAAATCATTTGTTAAAAAATCATATCTGATTGACACTGAATCAATCTTAAGTTCAATACATCGGCTGTAAAAATTATTACAACACCTTAAATTAAGAAGACATGTAATGAAAATAAGTTTCCATCAAATTTTAGGGGCATACAAGACATCATGTAGAAACAAAACACTACCACCACGGATGTTGAGTTTGTAAGTGTCGACTCCTTTTACATCAACTCTTGTATTATTTTCCATATAGATCCATTTGTTACCAGCTGGCACCCAATGGTACTCTACAAATATAACTCGCTCCCAAGCACATGGTTGGTTGCTCCCGAATCTATAATCCAGAAAGGATAAGAAGCAGCTAACAACACTGAACTAACAACAAAATGCTTAAGAAAAGAAGACACGCTTGGATTTACCTTTTTCGACTCAGTGCACTCTCGAGTGAAGTGACCCTTCTTGCCATAGTTAAAACAAGTTAATTTGCTTTTAGGTTTATTTCTAGTCATCTTTCCTATTTTCTTGATTGGGCCTTTCCCTATAGTAGCAGCTTCTTTCTTATTTCCCTTCCCCTTCCCCTTCTTTAGTCATTTCCTTTTCTTAGATTCAAATGATCCATCAAAACCGTTAGCCACATAGGCTAGTCTAGAAATTCTTACAAATTCTACTCTCTCCGCCTCTAATTCTACATGGCATGAGACATTAGTGAAAGTCTTGATACTCTCACTGTGAGTTAGGGCTTGCTTCATGATCTCCCAAGAATCTGGAAAGAAATGAATAACTATTTGAACCTGTTGTTTATCAGCCAACTCATGACCAGTAGTTTTAAGCTCTCAAATCATGTTCGATATCTCCTTAAGGTGTTGAACAATAGATACATTCGAATGCTTCTTATAGCTATCAAACTTGATCGTCAGCTGTCAAAGCTTACTCAGACTTACTCTACTATATTTCTCCTTAAGGGCTACCAAGACTGCATGACCCGAAAGATATGACTCATACTCAAAAGTTTTGTCATCTACCAATGAACTAATCAATATGTCATTTGCAGTGGAGTCCTTTTTCTTCCATGCCTTATAGACATCAATATATGGTCTATTGTGTGCAGTGGGGCCATCTACAAGTTCTACTATAACCTGATTTACAGCTTCCAGAACTTCTTATTCCTTAAGTACATACTGCATTCTGGTGCCAAATCTATAGTTATCCCCTTTAAATTTATCTCCTTTATAGAGTTCAGTTATAATATTTTTTTGTTGTCATAATCTAATATAAATAAATATATTATTTAATATTCAATGTAATTCATATGCATACAATTCACGATTGACTCAATATTAATTTAAGTTGGTTTAGAAAATTAAATGATAACTGAAGGATTAAAAAGAATTTAGATATCTCTATAATGTTATGATATTGTCCACTTTGGGTCTAAATCCTCATAATTTTGCTCTTGGGCTCTACACAAAATGTCTCATGCTAATGGCAATATTTTTTTCTTATAAACTCATGATCTTTTCCATGTGTTTTCAATATGGGATTATGTTTGTAACATTGCAACCCCAACAATCCCCCCCTCCCTCAAACAAAGAACCACAGGTTCCGCCTCAAGTATCGAGTCACTCTTGACCTGCTCAAGGCCTCCCTACTTTTTTCAAGGTTTCACCCACATGGTTTAATCTTGGATTATGCCTCTAGCTCATGCTTCTTCCGGTGGTTAGTCTAGCGAATAATGGCCTCGCTCTGATACCAATTGAAAGATAGAAAAGAATTTAGATAACTCCATAATAGTATGATATTATCCACTTTGGGTCTAAGCCCTCATGGTTTTGCTCTTGGACTCTACCCAAAAGGGCTCATACCAATGAAGATATCTTTTCCTTATAAACTCATGATCTTTCCCATGTATTTTCAATATGGGGCTATGTTTGTAGTCTTACAACCCTAACAATAACTACTTTTTCACTTATCATTCATATGATCAATCGAAGCAATAATGATCAATACTATTACACACATCCCAATAAATGAACTAATCATTTAATCATTATACTCAAAATGAACTAATCAAAGAATATATTTTATGTATCAAGTGGAGTAATCAACATAAATAAACATATGAATGAACATATCATTAACATAAATATGCTGCATATTGTTAACATACAACAAACTGATATGAACAAAATGAACTAATATTATTCATACATAATAACAATAACAATACCCTAATAGACTAGATAGACTATCACCATTCCCATTAGGACAGACATTAATACAATGTCCAACATTAACCTTTTTAGCCTAGACTCAGTTGGGGCAAATTCAGGTAGGAAAGGTTCAGGATTCTTCACTAGATCCACAATTGAATCCTCTTCTGGATCTTCCTCAAATATTTTTGGGTCCTCTTCAGACTCTTGACTCTTCAGGATTCTCATTAGTCATATGGTGAAGTAGTTCCTCACACAATTCTGAATATATGATGCGTCCTTTATGACACCCCTATACATAGTTATCTATCATCTTAGAAAACTCTGGTAATGAATGTATCAAAGCATAGATCCTATAACTGTCCAAGACTGAAAACTCTTCTACCCCAAGTTTCTAAAATAGTCTATCAAGCCGTCCAACATATTCGTCGACTCCATAAGTAGAGTTATAGTCTATCTCCTGAATTTTCTCCCTCACCTGGTTCCATAGCACTTTGTGATGAGTCAATGTAGTAATTGTCCGTGCTATCTGAAAAATTGAAATTAAATAAGTCAATACAAAATCAACTAACCAGTACAAAACTAGCTTAATTCAATTTACACAAACATAGAACCAATATTATTAATCAAGAAAAATAAATCTTCTTGATTTTTAGGAGTCTAAGTTGACTCAACCAATTTATTCATTAGCTTAGACCCTTTTAACTAAATCATCCATAATTGGTTCTAGCTTAGATCTAACTAATATAGTTAAACCAACTAATAGTTTAATCTAAATCGGAAATAATGAGAATAAAATTGGTTAGCTCATTTATCATAAATTGTGAATTAATTGAACTCATTTTCTAATTAATTACTGCATACATTAAAAAAACAATGCTACAGTAGGCATGTGTTCATGAGTTTTTTTAATGCATTAATAAATCAAAGTTTAATGAAAAAAACTTAATGGTTAAAAAATAAATCTTTCTGTTGAAACCTAGCTTCATTTTTTTCCCCCATCTCCATGATTTACGCTGCCGCCACTTTCTTCACCATGATCCCCACGCCGCACACTGCCTCTCCCACAACGAACGCTGGTCGATCGCCAGTCCCCTCTTGTGCAAAAACTGCAAGAGGCAGCCATGAGCATGCCGCTACTCAACCTGGATGTCGTCGTCAGCCTTGGAACGTTGCTGCCAGCATCCTCCAGCGATGCAAGGCCAGCTACGATCTACGAGAGGCTGCCATGAGCACAGCCATCAGCCAAAATCGGAGACAAACTCTGTGGGTGTTCCCTCGAGGCCTAAGTACAGCCACTGATCGTGATTGCTCTCAGCGTCGACGACTGTGGCAGATCGTGACATGGACGCGATCTCACCCTATTCTGGCAGTAGGCGATGGAGCACACTCCATGGGCATTTAAATCATTAATCAAACAAGAGTAAGGAGTAACGACAGATTCAATCAGGGGTAAGGTACATGTTACGTTCTCATGCGAACTAATTAGAAGCTCTGATACCATTATTAGTTATGAATGCATGAAATAATATGATACAAAGGATGTAAAAAGTTACAACGACCTACAATGAATCTTGTTCTTCGTGCTCGTCCCCGGAAGATTCCTACTCGCCGTCGGAAGAGCAATAATAGATACAAAAAACTCTTCACAAATCCACAAATCAAATCCCAATATGTTCTTGGATGTAACTTGTCACTGATACAAAATCATGCTCCCTCACTCTTCACTTGGACGCTAGAACATATATAGATGAAGGTTACTCGTAGCAGCCGATAGTGGGTAAAACAACGTGTGCAGTTGCAATGCAACTGCACACACTGTGCATGCAGCTGGTGCACGTCCTATGCATGCCCCACTTCTAGCAATTATTTAAATGGCGACGACGATAAAAAAAATTAAACATTTTTACTTTTGATGGACAAATGACTTACGTGGTAAATTTTTTAAGTTCACCTGAAAATTAAAATAAATAAGGAACACAAAATCAAAACTATATTACCTTAAAAATAAAATCAATAAAATAAAATTCTTAAAAAAAATATTATACCTATCATATTCCATTATTATTTGATTTTATTTTTAAGATGATCTGATCTTGATTTTTCATTACAGCATCGCCGCCGCTGGCTAGGCAATACCAGTAGTCAGTTCTAATTCCGAGCAAAAAAGATAAAAATTAAAATATATATATATATATATATATATATATATATATATATATATATATATATATATATATATATATATGTTATGAATTTATAGATAACAGGATTAAAATTAGAAAAAGTATAATTTACAAAAGTAAAAATATAATTCTCTCGGTACATATGAGTACTTGATTGATTGATCGAATGACCGAAGAGCCCCTAACCAAGAATGTCAAGAACAATAACACAAGAATTTCAAGTATTAATTGTACAACTTATATTTCACTAGATAAACTAGGTTAGTCGAGTTAGGATAAAATCATTCTTCCTCTGGTTCTTCCTGCATTAGGCTTTCCATGTTGCCATGGGCCCATAAACCGTGAGCGTCTATTAGCATGCTAACAACTGTACCACCTTGCTTACCGGCATGAAGAAGATTGGCAAGGATGTTACCGTCAATAGACCTAAAGTCGATTTTCAGTAAGTATGAAATGTCCTATTGATTGTCTCAACTCTCCTTACATGTGCTGTCATTGTTGGATGAAGTCCAACATAATTTACCTCCATTCCAAAGAGTGAGGAATCACTCTAGAGGACTACCAAGATGACGATTTCATCTTTTTTCTACTAATGAAAAATATCGGCAAATGTAATCCTAAATACATCTATTGGTTTTACCATGTCTCAGATTTCAAAATCTCACGTCCTCAATACAGAGCTTTTAGATTCTGCCATCGATCCACTTTTGGTTAACATCCCAAGCAAAGAATGTTTGGCACCTTGGCGAGTGAGTTTCAAGGTCCCAAAGCAAATTACAACGGCGAACATATGGTAATGTTAAGAGTGCCTATTTCCGCAACTCAAGGCTTTTAAAATGCATGGTATTCTAGAGAGCAAACGTTTTTAAAGTAATTGTTCCAAGAAACAAAAGAAAAGAAAAGTAGACGGGTTTGCTCTAGTAGATATGGTTGGTGTCGGGATTGTTATAATCAAATTTATATTTTGATATTGTCAAAAATTCAAGTTAAGTCTTATTATTATCTGATAAATTGAATAAGTCTGTAGGATCCTCAATTTGGAAAGTCCTAGTAGATCAGCTGGACCTGATACTAAGTAAAGTCTCAGTAGGTCATGAAACTAGGTAGAAAGTCCAAATAGGTAAAGTGGACCTGATATATGGCAGGTGGATTCTATAGGTCTAGAGGACTCGATATTGAACCAAGTGGAAGCTTTAGCATATCGATCCGATGCTGAGTAGTTAAAGTCTAAACAGATCTGAAGGACCTAATGTTTAGCAAGTCAGTTGAGATAAGCTCCCAGAGGGAGTGCAGTGAAGTCCTATTCCGGTAGAGACAAACCTTAGATATTGATCTAACTGAAGAAATAAAAAGTTTTTTAAGTTGAAATCAAGATAGTACTAACTGTCTCATTTATGCAATTATATATCTGTCTAACTTTATTTTGCAAGACTATTATTATATTATTATTGTGTTAACTTTATTTTGCAAATCGAATAAAGTTTGAGTTGACCGAGGTTCGATCAACTGAACCACCTTCCAACCAGCGTGGCACAGATACAATCATTTTCTGCAAACTTAGAAACACAGTGTTATCAATCGACCGATCCAATTTTGGTAACAGCAAAGATCAAATCAAATCAATGCAGAAAAGGCAGATTTAGGTTCAATCGATGGATTAATTAAATAAGTCGACCAAACCACGTGATTTACGGAATTGAACGGATCAGATCAGAACAAAGAAGGAAAGACGTGGAGGTTCAGTTGACAAATGGTTGGTTTAGTGGACTAATAGGTTCAGTCGACTGAACGTGCTTTCAGTCGACCGAACGGTTCCTATATAAACACCTCGGATCCGAGCCGAGAAGCAACGAAATCATTTTCATTCATTTCGATCACACTCACTACTTCATCTCTACTATGGTTATGCATGTAAGTTTTGCTTCTACTATGCTGAGAGGCCATTTGATAACCTATGCCTAAAACTTAATCTTCGTTGTCGATAATTTTATTTCTATACTTGCATTATATTATAACTGCTCATCATATATCTGTATGATTCAAGCATTTAGTGGATTGCCCAATGAAAGTGACAAGTGATCAATGATCGTGGTCCTTGGAGTAGTAGTCGCTAGACTGCGAACCAAGCACTTTAATTTACGTTTAAAAGAAAAGATTATAATCAAACGAGATTCACTCCCCCCCACTCGTCTATTACGATCCAACAATTGGTATCAAAGTCGATTTGCTCTGAAGTATCTTAACAAATTTTTGAGGTTTTTAAAATATTTTCTATTTTCAAAAATGTTCTCTATTCTTTTTATATAGCATTATTTCTTCTATTTCACACTATTAATCCTAAGACAAAGTCTTAGAAATATTTTTTTAGTTTATCTCTTATTGCAAGAATGATGATGTCTCACCAAGATGGATACAACATGGTTCATCCTCCACTATTCAACGGAAAAGACTTCATATACTGGAAATAGTGGATGGAGTATTTCCTCAAATCTAACATTGATATGTGTCTCACAATCTTAAATGGGTACTCACCACCAATCGAAACGGAGAACTACTAGACCCGGAAAAGTGGAATCTTGAAATGAAAAGAAAAGCCTAAGGCAACTACAAGGCGATGAACACATTCTAATATGGCCTAACCAAGGAGGAGTTCAACCGAGTTAGTTCGTTCGACAACTCCAAAGAATTGTGGGGTCGACTAGTCAGATTACACGAAGGAACTGACGACTCAAAGGTAACTAAATAGGACATTCTTCTCAATCAGTTATTTAACATTAAAATGTTGCATGGAGAAACTGCGACCCAACTACATGCAAGAATTAAAGACATCATCAATGGGCTCCACCTCATCGACCACCAACTCAAAAATCAAGACATAATAAGGTACGCTCTAAACTCTTTCCCTCAAAATTCACCGTGGGCATCGGAAGAGGTAGCTTGTGCCTTTGAACCTTCCGTAGTGGAATGCTATCGAGTATACTAAGCTGCGCAGTGAACGTGATGTCTTGAACTGCTCAACTGTTGGTGTATACTAAGACAATAACACCCACACAGAGACCTATCTCACCTACTTTAGGTTCTCATGGTTGGTTCCGTTTCGGCCATGGACACCATCTTGGATTGATGAGTGTTTCATTGAAGCGACCTATCTTCACACTCATATAGGTGACACTTCTATCAGGAGTATCCTACCATACTCTACCTTATAAGGTATAGAAGTCACTAAAAGCATAAGCTTAACCTCACTACATGAGGTAGGACAGCACAAATTCATCCTAGGATTGGGATAGAGATAAAATATCTCATGTGCTGTAACACAACTTCTGTAACTTCGTTGTCCCTTTGAACCAAGATCTTGGGATCTCCAGTCAACAAGGTTGGGTTACCACTACAGTCGTTTTTAGTTGTAGATTTTTAATCTCAATCCTCTTGATGAGCAATATACTTGATCTCGACTCAACCCTTTCGTAAGAGGATCTGCCAAATTATCTTTGGACTTAACATAGTCGATTGCAATCACTCCATTCGAGATCAACTGCCTAATGGTATTATGTCTACGACGTATATGTCGTGACTTCCCATTGTACATATTACTCTGTGCCCTTCCAATCGCCGATTGACTATCACAGTGGATCAGTACGGCAGGCACAGGTTTCGTCCAACTCGGAATATCTTCCAAGAAATTCCTCAGCCATTCAGCTTCCTCAGCTGCTTTGTCTAGTGCTATAAACTCGGATTCCATAGTTGACCGAGCAATGCACGTCTGCTTAGTGAATTTCCAAGATACTACTCCCCCACCGATCGTGAAAATATATCCACTAGTGGATTTGGAGTCTTTTGTATCTGATATCCAATTAACATCACAATATCCCTCCAGCACAGCGGGATATTTTCCATAATGTAATCCATAGTTCATAGTATATTTCAAATATCTAAGAACTCACATCAATGCTTTCCAATGGGTGTCGTTTGGATTACTCGTAAAACGACTCAGCTTGTTGACCGCACAGGCAATATCCGGACATGTGCAATTTGTGAGATACATTAAACTGCCTATTATCCGAGAATATTCCAACTGCGATAAGGTCTCATCATGGTTTTTCGCTAAGTGTTGACTTAGATCCATAGGTGTTTTTACTATGGAGGTGTTTTTACTATGGAGAGATCGTACGCATTGAATCTTTTCAATACTGACTCTACATAATAGGATTGTGTCAGAACTATCCCTTCTGATGTCCTGAGAATTTTAATTCCCAATATAACATCTGCTTGACCCATATCTTTCATATCAAAATTTTTTGTCAATATTTTCTTTGTAGTCATGATTATATCATGATTACTACCTATTATCAGTATGTCGTCTACGTATAGACAGATGATTACATAACCTTTAGGTGTGTCTTTGACATAAATACATTTGTCACATTCATTTATTCTGAATTCGTTTGACAGTATTACTTTGTCAAATTTTTCGTGTCATTGTTTAGGCGCTTGCTTAAGTCCGTGCAACGACTTAACAAGTTGACACACCTTTTTCTCATTTCTTGGAGCCACGAACCCCTTGGGTTACTCCATATAAATTTCTTCTTCCAACTCGCCATTTAAGAACGCAGTCTTAACATCCATTTGATGTATTTCAAGGTCATACAGTGCTGCAATAGCTATTAGCACTCGTATGGACGTAATCCTTATCACCGGTGAGTAGGTATCGAAATAATCAAGGCCCTCTTGCTTGTACCCCTTGGCTACAAGTCTGGCCTTATACTTGTCAATTGATCCATCAACTTTATACTTGCGTTTTAGTATCCACTTACAACCTAATGGTTTATTACCAGAAGGAAGGTCTACTAATTCCCAAGTATGATTATTCATGATGGATTTGATTTCACTATTGACAGCTTTTTTCTAGATTGGAGCATCGGGACTAGAGAGAGCTTCACTTAATGTTCTTGGGTCCATTTCCAACATGAAAGTCATGAAATCTGACCCTGAACGATTTCTCAGCTCTAGCCCGTTTGCTACGACGTGGCCCTTCGCTTTGATCGTCAATAGTCCTTTTATAACAGCTAAGTTCGATAACGTCATTTTTGTTTGAACTTCCGTTGTTATCATTTTCAACGTTTCCCTTCTTATTTGGGATTTCGTTTTCAAAGAATATCGCATTCCGAGATTCTATGGTTGTTCCCACATGAATATCAGGAATGTCTGATTTGTGAACTAGGAAACGATATGCACTACTATTATGGGCATATCCGACAAATACCACATCGAACGTTTTAGGTCCGATCTTTACTTGCTTTGGTTTAAGTACTTCGACCTTTGCCAAACACCCCCACACTTTCAGGTATTTGTATGATGGCTCGCGGCCTTTCCATAGTTCGTATGAAGTTTTATCACTTTTCTTATGAGGGATCTTGTTGAGAATGTGATTTGCCGATAATATTGCTTCCCCCCATAAATTTTGAGGTAAGCCTGAATTTATCAACAAGGCATTCATCATCTCTTTTAGTGTCCGATTTTTACGTTCAACAACACCATTCGATTGAGGTGAGTAAGGCGCCGTTGTTTGATGGATAATGCCAGAATCTGAACAAAATTCATCAAACGGTGCACCATATTCTCCACCTCTATCGCTACGAATTATTTTAATTCGTCTGTCAAGTTGATTTTCAACTTCTGTTTTATAGGTTCTGAACGCCTCTAAGGCTTCGTCTTTACTTCTTAAAAGAAAGACATAACAGAACCTCGTGCAGTCATCGATAAAAGTAATGAAATACTTTTTACCTCCTTTAGTTTGCACAAATTTCAAATCACATAGATCACTATGTATTAATTCTAGAGGATCCGTTGACCTTTCCACCGAATGGAAAGGTAGTTTCGTCATTTTAGCTTCCACACACACTTCACATTTGTGTGTTTCATCAAGATTGATGTTCGGTAATAAATTTAGTTTGACGAGACGTTTCAGAGTATTATTATGCACATGTCTGAGTCGATCATGCCACAAATTAAAACACTCGACCACATAGCTGGAAGCATCAAATTTTCGGAGTACAGTCATTACAACCATTTTGAATAGACTTTGTTCTAAGTACCCCTTTCGTACGAAGACACCATTCTTTGTAAGGACAAAGTTGTTGGACTAGAACACTAGTCTAAACCCGGCCTTAACAAGTGCCGATCCAGAAACTAGGTTCTTTCTGATGTCGGGAACATGGAGCACATCAATCAGAGTTAGCTCCTTTCCAGACGTCATCTTCAGAACAACTTTTCCGAGTCCGACTATCAGAGATGTCGTGGAATTGCCCATATAGAGCTTCCTTCCATTTATCGGAGTATACTTGGAGAACATCGCCTTATCTGAACAAATATGACGAGTTGCTCCAGTATCGATCCACCACTGCTTCGGGTTATCCTCCACTGTATTGGATTCAAACACGATCGCAGTGAGATCCAAGTCGTCAAGAGAGGTTGCGACGTGGTTTGCAACATCTTTTGGCCCCTTGGTCGGCTTCTTCGGGCGTCTGCAGTCCTTGGACATGTGTCCTAACTTTCCACAGTTGTAGCAAGAGCCCTTGAACTTCTTTACTTGAGCCTTCTTCTTGAACTGCTTTAGCTTTTTGACGTTTGGCTTGACCAGGTTGGACATTTCGTCAATAGTCCGCTTGGTTCCTCTAGAGTCGGATAATTTTCGATTATCCTCCTCTATTCGTAGCCTCAGGATCAGGTCTTCCAGTCTCATCTCCTTTTGCTTGTGCTTGAGGTAATTCTTGAAGTTCTTCCATGACGGAGGGAGCTTCTCAATTACTGCAGCTACTGCGAATGACTCATTTAGCTTCTTGCCTTCGGCGTCCAGATCATGCAGTATTAATTGCATATCTTGGACTTGAGCTGAGACACTTTTAGAGTCCATCATCTTGAAATCCAGAAACCGGCCGACGATGAATTTCTTCAATCCGGCATTTTTGGTCTTGTATTTCTTCTCAAGTGATTCCCACAAAGATTTCGCCGTCTCCAATGAACAATACACGTTATACAGCGTGTTGTCCAAGGCGTTGAGAATATAGTTGTGGCACAGGAAATCTTCGTGTGACCATGCATCGTAGGCAACTTTACTACCTTCTGAAGCGGCTGGCGGGTTTTCCTACAAAAATCGTACAAGGTTTAGCGTCGTTAGATAAAACAGCATCTTCTACTGCCATCTTTTGAAGTCGGCTCCGGTGAATTTCTCCGGCTTTTCTCCGTGTGGAATTGATGTTGGCAGAATGGCGGTCGGAACGTCGTTGGAAGTAGTCATATCAGTTTGCAGAATATCGTTTACGACTGTTGGGAACGGTATCTCCCGGAGTGCGCAAACTGATATGGATCGTCGAGGCTAGTGTTCGACACTATCTCCGTAAACGATATTGCTCCGCTACGGTGCTAACTGATAGCAGTAATTCGTTCCCAAGATACAACGATGAACGTCTCGGAATCGTAGCACTCCGAATTTCGAGACCAACAAACCTTCTTGTAGACTTTTTGGACTCTTTATGCACAAGATGAGATGAATGCTCAAGAGAGAGTAGAATAGATGAATTCGATGATTCGAATGAATTTTCCAGCATCTGGAGGGTTATATTTATACCAAATGAAGAGGTTGAATGTCTTTTGGATGAGTGGATGTGTTCTTTGGGCTGGATCGATCTGGATCGTCCATTCTGAAGAGTTATAAATTTAAGCTCCTCAATGCTCCTCGCGACGTAGGCACTGCAATGTCATCTGGACCAATACGAGTCTGATACGTCACCCGAGTGCCTACAAAGCGCCCATTGCGCACATGCAAAGTGCGCCTACAAAGCGCCCATTGCGCACGTGGCGGATGGCGGGCTCACAGGTGCGAGCACTTGCTCGCCCCTGAGAAGAGAGCACCTGGTCTTTTTCTGAGTTAACTCCATTAACACAGCATCATTAATAAGCAAAGAATGCACATCGAAAATTTTCGATGTGGGACTATTCTCCCATGCATTTCCTTATATATCATTAATGAGTAATTAATGTTTATTTGGGCCGACTTTAAACAATTAATTTCTCATTCACCTTTAATCGGTTTTGAGCAAATTAATAGTCTAAATCTATCTACGCGAAACGTAGATTTTAATTTTGAAGTCAATTATGACTTCTATCTATTGATGACATTCCGATTTTTCCATAAAATCGATATTGGTCCATTAAGGCTCCAATATCCAACAAATATAATGCTTGGGTCCCAACGAGCTATGTACAAAAATCTAGACTAAAGTATAAAGCTAACATAACAAACAAGTGGTACTTGTCTTTGATTAGTCAAAATGTTAGAAACTAAGTCCAAGCATGGATCCCCAAAGAATGTTTACTTAACTTAAATGGACCAAACTAATATTGGATCCTCAATGATCAAATGCATTACCTAAATAGACCATATCAAGATTATAATTAAGGGAGAGCCAATAGAAAAATAATATTATCTTGTTAAATGTATGATTGGTCAATTTACTGCTTTAAATATGCATGCTTAGTTTTAATTTAGAATAGTTAGAAATAAAAAGGTTTAACCAACCATGACAACATAGCATCAAAATGGATTGAGATAATAGTATACGAAGGAAACTCTGTCGAAGACATGTTTAGGATAAATATATGTGTTCTACTTAGTGCACTAAACTTAGTGGATCTAACTAAAGCTACCTCGGTTAAATATGAGCTAGTTAGACCAAAACCAAATACTAAGTTCTTTTGGTCAGTCGTTTTTGGAAAGTTTTGCCTAGACATATGGTTACTTTAATGATGTCCTTTGTGACTCACCATAACCTAGGAATTTACCTTATAAATTTTTTCTTGATGAATCTAAAACTGAGTTTGAATTTAATAAGGGTCAAATAACCCTTTTTTTTCAAAAATTCATAATAATTCAAATCATTTTAAATCATTTTAATTAATTAATTTAATTTGAAATTAATTAATCAAATTATTCAAAATATTAAATTAATTACATTAATTAATTAATTTGAAACTAATTAAATTAATTAATTAATTAGAAACTAATGAATTAATCAATTACTTCATCCTAGATTAATTAAATTAATCACCTTAATCAATTAATAATTAATCCCAAATTAATTAAAATTTAATTTTAATTAATTAAGAAATTAATTGATAAATTTAAATAGTAATTAATCAATCTTAATCAATTTGAAACTAACCTTAATTTATCCTTAATTAAATTTAACTTAAATAATTCAATAATAAAACTATTTAACTAAAATTAATCTATCAATAATAATAATAATAATAATAATAATAATAAATTCTAAAATCAACTTAAATAAATTTAACTTAATAATTAAAATTAATCAATTAATGTAATTAATCAACAATTAATTCTTAACTTAATAATAATCCAAAATTAATCTAAAATTAATTAGAAATATATTTTAAACTAATTAATTTAATTTGAAATTAATTAACTCTAATTAATTCTAAATTTAATTAGAAATTAATTAATAAATTATTTTAACAAAATCAATTAGGTAAATTAAAAACAAATTTCATTAAACTAAAATTTTGTTCTAAAATGTGGAACCGCCACATCAGCGGCCCCCTAGAGCCGGTCCCACAGTTATGGAGGGAGGTAAATATAGGTACACAGCTGAAAGTTTGGATAAATGGATACTGAATAGTGGATGCTTCAGATATATAACTAGAGATCAACAGAAATTTACAAGTATAAAGTTCAAACATTTATGATTAGTTGTTT
Source organism: Zingiber officinale (assembly GCF_018446385.1). NCBI lineage: Eukaryota > Viridiplantae > Streptophyta > Magnoliopsida > Zingiberales > Zingiberaceae > Zingiber > Zingiber officinale. Next base: position 27,559,204 of record NC_055987.1, on the reverse strand, counting down.
TTGGAAATAATGGCAACCTTAAGGTAATTAGAACCAATAACATTCAGTTAAAATCCAACTTGTTAATTAGAAAGGTATTACTTATTGAAAACTTTGACTTTAACTTGTTTAATATAAGTCAACTATGTGATGCTAATTTTATAATTATTTTCATATCTTCTGAATATCTAATAAATCACGTTAAATCCACCAATATACTATGATCCGATGGTAAGGAGCGGGGGCCCACAAAGGAAGGGGTCAATGGCACAGGAGAGTCAAAGGTTCGGCCGAGCTAGGAGGAAGTCAAAGGTTCGGCCGGCCGGCACGAAGACAACTCGACCTTGGGTCGAGCTTCCGACGCTCACAAGTTCCTTTATAGGGGAACCGCTATGCCGAGTAGCTGGGCTGCTAGGCCGAACGATAGAACAACTAGCTGGTGCCCCATCCGAGTATATGACCGGTCGGTCGATCGATCGACTCACCCGGTCCGAGGTACGTGTATACCTGGGCTCTCGGAAGGTCGAGTGATCAGCCAGACCGACCCAGTTAAAGACAAAGGGCTTAGAAGAGGACAAAAGGGACAGCTAGTGATATCATTCTCGAGACGTCTGCCGCCGACAAGCAGCATGGTCAGCGGCCGGGCCATACCAAGGATCGTACGGAGGGAGTTTCCGCTGACATGATAGAGATATGTTCGGACAATTGCGGTATGGCGTCAGACATGCTTTTCTGACACAGCCATCCCAAGGTATGTTTTGAGGAACGTGCACGCCTCGGGAAGAGTGCACGCGCCTCTCCGGGGTCCTATATAAAGACCCCTGGACTTTGACGGAGGCATGATTTTCTATCATCGTCTACTGTAGCAACAGTCTTTGTTCTGCTTCTATCTCTTCTCGCTGTCGCCTGACTTAAGCGTCGAAGGGTCGTCGCCGGGAACCCCTTCCCGGCCCGACTTTGTTGCAGGTTCATCGGAGGCTTACGTCACTGTGAAGATCACCGGGGAGCAGCAGAGAGCGTCACGTCCCCAGTTCCATCGACTCAGTGCACGGACAGGATCAAATTGGCGCCGTCTGTGGGAACGCACCTGAATCCGAGCCGAGAAAATGGAAGAAGATGGACGCCAACTCATGGTAACGCTCTCTCCCGAGGAGCTCGAAGCACTCATCCAAGCGTGAGCCGCAAAGATGGTTGAGCAACAGTAGAAGGCCCAAGCAGAGAGGATAGCGCAACAGGCCGCCTCGGTCTCTGGAGGCCGAGCGGCCATGGAGGACCAACCGAAACAATATTCTACATAGGCTCAGAACAAAGGACAGACCGGCACACGAGGAGACGCGTCGGCCACCCCCATTCAGTTTCATCGGGCACTATTCCAGACTCCGTCGGAGCTGACCCTAGCCAACCAGGGATCGTCCGATGAAGCGCCCGTGCGGGACGCCAGAAAGGAGAAAGCCCCGCGTACAGAGTCATCCCCTGAGCGGGTCAATTGCCAGTTCTCTGAGGCGATTTTACAAGACCCGCTCCCGAAGCATTACGCTCCGATATCGATCGGGGAGTATAATGGCGTAACTGATCCAGACGACCATCTCGGTAAGTTCAATAACGTTGCTACTCTTCATCAATACACCGACGGAGTTAAATGCTGAGTCTTCCTCACTACATTATCCGACTCGGCTCAACGCTGGTTCCGGAGGTTGCCGGACGGATCAATTAAGAGCTTCAGAGATTTCCAAACGGCATTCCTCCATCACTTTGCCAGCAGCCGACGCTATCAGAAGACTAGCGTCAACCTCTTTTCTATGAAGCCAGGCCCGAAAGAAACTCTCCGAGTCTACATCCAGCGCTTCAACCAAGCAGCTATGGACATCCCCACGGTCTCGTCTAAGACAATGATGCATGCTTTTACACAGGGCTTAGTCGATGGGGACTTCTTCCGCTCGCTCATCAGGAAGCCGCCTCGCGACTACGACCACATGCTGAAAAAGTGAGTGAGTACATTAATGTGGAGGAAGCACAAGCGCCCCGAAAGAAGGAAGCGCCAGGCGAACCCCCATCCCAAACCGAACGGAGAACACATATCAACCAGCAACCGCCAAAAGGGCCACGTGCCGAGGGGATGAGGCCACCTCAAGATTTCAGATCGCCCGCCGTTCAGCACATTGCGACCGAGAGGCCTCGGCAAAAAGGCAAGGTATGGACGCCCATGTTTTGCAAAATCCATCAATCAGCCACCCATAATACTCGAGACTGCCGAAGTCTCCCCCCGGCCAGTCAGCCTGAGCCGAGGATCTATCGTCACCGGTCACCTTCACCGGACAAGCGAACTCAGCATCAACACGTCGAGCGGCGAATAATTAGGCATTCACTCGAGCGGCACCACCATCAGCAGCAACATCACCAGGCAAGGGCCAACCCTCGAGTCTTCCACGAGCAAGCCAGACCATCTGCTCGGGAGGAAGAAAATAGAAGTAATTCCGCTCGAGGGGAAATCAATATCATCGTCGGTGGGCCAACAAGTGGGGACTCCAACCGAGCGCGCAAGTCGTACGCCCAACGATTGGAAATACATGCTGTGGGATGCAGCCAAGAGAAGGTGAGCGGGCCGACGATCAGCTTTGGTCCTGGCGACCTCGTGGGAGTCGAAGTGCCGCACGATGACGCCCTCATCATCCGAGCGGTAATAGCAAACTATACTATTCACCGCATCTTTATTGACACAGGGAGTTCGGTCAACGTAATCTTCAAGAAGGCGTTCGACCAGCTCCAAATCCACAGAGCGAAGCTACTACCAATGACCACACCCTTGTTCGGATTCACGGGGAACAAGGTTCAGCCAGTCGGTCAGATTAAGTTGGCCATTTCGCTCGGGGAAGAGCCACTCAGAAGGACACGGACTGCTAACTTCATCGTTGTAGACGCTCCCTCTGCATACAACATCATTTTGGGCCGACCGGCTCACAACGAGTTTCGGGCGGTCGTCTCAACTTTCCACCAGAAGATCAAATTCTCCGTGGAAGCCCGGGTGGGAGAAGTTAAAGGCGACCAGTTGGCAGCGCGCCGTTGCTATGTGGAGATGGTGCGAGCAAAGGCGAGATCCGCTTGGAAGGCCCCTCGTATAGAGGTAAATACTATAATCGAGAAGCCTCCTACTCTTGTTTATGAAGAAAAGGAGGAGGTACAGCTTCATCCGGCTCGACCGGAGGCCATGACGTTCATAGCCTCCGACCTGGAGGCAAGCCAGAAGGAGGAGCTGACCAAATGTCTCCAACGAAACCACGATGTCTTCGCTTGGTCGACGCACGAGCTGCCAGGAATCTCGCCGAGCGTCGCACAACACGAACTACATGTCCGGCCAGACGCTCGACCCGTCAAGCAGAGGAAGCGGGACTATAGTGCCGAGCAGAACGTCATCATACGGGCGGAAGTCGAAAAGCTTCTGGAGGCTGGCCACATATGCGAGGTGCAGTTCCCAAGCTGGCTCGCAAATGTGGTGTTAGTCTCCAAGCCTGGCAACAAATGGAGAGTCTACATCGACTTCCGCGACCTCAACAGGGCGTGTCCGAAGGATTTTTACCCACTGCCCCGGATTGACCAAATGGTGGATTCGACCGCCGGGTGCGAACTGATATGCATGCTGGATGCATATCAGGGCTATCACCAAATGTCGCTCGACCGGGAGGATCAAGAGAAGGCCAGTTTCATCATGGTGGATGACACTTATTGCTACAATGTCATGCCGTTCGGACTGAAGAATGCGGGGGCTACGTACCAGCGACTCATGAACAGGGTGTTCCGGAAGCAAATCGGGCGCAAACTAGAGGTATATGTTGATGATATACTCATTAAATCATTCCGAGCGGTCGACCTCTGTGCAGATATAGAGGAAACTTTCCAGACATTACGGGCGTACGACATCAAGTTGAACCCATAGAAGTGCCTGTTCGGAGCAAAAAGTGGTCATTTCCTAAGCTACATAGTCACCGAGCGAGGCATTGAGGCAAACCCTAGCAAGGTCAAAGCGCTATAGGATATGCCGCCACCCAGAAACTTGAAGGAAGTTCAGCGCCTTACGGGCCGCATAACAGCGCTATCCTGGTTCATCTCCCGGACGACCGATCGGAGCATGCCTTTCTTCAAGATCCTGCGTCGGGCAACCAAATTCCAATGGGACGATGAGTGTGACCGAGCGTTCGAGGAATTGAAGACCTACCTAAACTCATTACCTGTATTAGCAAAGCCTTCTGTCGGCGAGCCTCTCCGCATTTATTTGTCTTCAACCGAGCACCCGGTCGGTTCGGCGCTAATCCGGCAGAACGACGAAGAACAGTCGGTGTATTTCCTTAGTCACATTCTAAAGGATGCTGAGTCTCGCTACACTGGTCTTGAGAATCTTGCCTTCGCACTTGTTCTAGCTGCTCGAAGGCTCCGACCCTATTTCCTGGGGCATACGATCATCGTCATGACGAATAGCCCCTTAAGCCGAGTTCTGCTGAACCCTGAAGTGTCCGGGCGGTTGATCAAATGGACCACAGAGCTTAGCGAGTTTGACATACAGTATCAGCCCCGGACGACAGTCAAGGCACAAGCGTTGGCAGACTTCATCACTGAGGTACAAAATCTCGAGCCCGAGGCCACTTGGAGGGTGTATGTAGATGGATCGTCCACTCGGCAGGGAAGCGGAGTAGGCGTGTTGCTGGTCTCCCCTCACGGAGAATGGATGCACCTATCCGTACGGCTGGACTACAAAGCAACCAACAATGAAGCGGAGTATGAGGCGCTTATAGCAGGTCTGCAGGCTGCTCGGCATGTGGGAGCTAGCAATGTTCTAATTCATTCGAATTCACAGTTGGCCACTCAGCAACTTTCGGGAGCATTTGAGATAAGCAACATTAGGCTAAAGCTTTATGAGGAAGCTTTCGCCAAACTAAGGGCCAGTTTCCGAGAGGTGGTGGTACAGAAGATCCCCCGCGCGGCTAATCAAGCTGCAGATGAACTGGCTAAGCTGGCCAATTCGATATCACCAATCATCATTGAGCAGCCAGTCGAGCAAGTGTCCCTGGTCGCCCACATTGATCGGATGGAGGGACTTACATTCCCAAATGACTGGCGAACGACCATAACCGAGTTTATGAAGTCTGGAACAACAACGCCCGATCGGTCGGAGGCACATCTGCTCAGAAGAAGAGCTGGTCGGTTCGTCCTCATCGGCGATCAGCTCTACAAAAAGGCGTTCTCCAGGCCTCTGCTTAAATGCGTCGGCCCGGAGGATGTGGACTACATTTTGTAAGAAGTACACCAAGGCTCGTGTGGCGGGCATCCGGGCGACCGCTCGTTGGCGAGGAAGATTCTTTTGGCCGACTTTACAAGAGGACACTGCTCGGACAGTCGCCACATGCTTATCCTGCCAACGGTACCATAGTTTCTCACATCGTCCCGTGGAAGAATTAAAAGCTTCCACGATGTCCTGCCCGTTTGATCAATGTGGCATGGACATTGTGGGACCATTTCCAATGACAACCGGACAGCGAAAGTTCTTGCTAGTAATGGTAGACTATTTTTCCAAGTGGATTGAAGTCGAGCCACTAGCTAAAATAACCGAAGAAATAGTCAAGAAATTTATATGGCAACATATCATTTGTCAGTTCAGCATCCCGCGGCGGCTCGTCTTCGATAATGGAAGGCAATTCTCAGGTCAGTAGCTCAAGGAGTGGTGCGAGGGGTACGACATTCAGCAAGTCTTCACCTCTGTAGCATATCCCCAAAGTAACGGGCAAGCCAAAGTCACCAATCGGGAGATCTTACGAGTTCTCCGGGCTCGACTCGACCATGAAGGTGACAGTTGGGTAGACGAGCTGCCCGGGGTGTTATGGGCGCTCCAAACGACGCCAAAGGAGGGAACAGGAGCGACCCCCTTTCACTTGGTGTACGGTGGAGAAGTCATCGTCCCGGTAGAAGTCGGGATAGAATCCAACCAGATCAAAGTCTACGAGGAGAACAATGCTGAGCGAAAGCAGTTGGAGTTGGTCTTGGTGGACGAAGCGCGAGCCAAAGTCGCCGTTCGGTTGATGGCGTATCGGCAGAGGATGAAGCAAAACTACAACATATGGGTAATTCCCAGATCATTTCAGGTCGGTGATCTCGTCTGGAAGAAAGTTAAGCCGGTCGACGACGTGACTAAGCTGGGAGCTCCTTGGGTCGGGTCATTCAAGATTGTAGAAAAGCTCCATTCGGGCGCCTATTACCTCGAGGATGAAGATGGACGGAAGCTAGAGTGGTCGTGGAGCGCAAATCACCTCCAGCCATACCGAACTGGGTAAAAGGTGTGTCATTGTAACTCATAATGTTCAATCCTGCTGTATCTTTTGACCGCAGGAGTGAAATCAAAGGAACAATTTATGCCGAATGAAGACCGTCGAGCGGTGACGTTAAATCCCTGAGTTGGACTGGTGACTATAAACACTCCGGCTCGAATACTGTCGAGCGACGACGTTAAATCCCTGAGTCAGACCGGCGACTATAAACATTCTGACCTGAAGACCGTCGAGCGACGACGTTAAATCTCTGAGTCGGACCGGCGACTATAAACACTCCGGCCCGAAGACCGTCGAGCGGCGACGTTAAATCCCTGAGTCGGACCAGCGACTATAAACACTTCGGCCCGAAGACCGTCGAGCGGCGACGTTAAATCCCTGAGTCGGACCGGCGACTATAAACACTCCGGCCCGAAGACCATCGAGCGACGACGTTAAACCCCTGAGTCAGACCGACGACTATAAACCCTCCGGCCCGAAGACTACCGAAGGCCGCTTGGAAAGAATGCGGTCGAAGAAGTAACATCAACAGAAGCGAAGTTTATATTGACCCATCGTTCAAAAATACACAGACAAGTAGGCTAAAAGACAAATTAAGGCCGATAATGTTAACTAGCCGAACAACGAGCATACAGACGAAACTTCAAAATATAGACAGACAAGTTAAAGACGCTCCTCACTCTAGTACATCAAAGATGGGCTCGGGAATGGTCTCTAGCAGGTCGGCCATGTCTTTGGGAGGTATAGAGGCCGTCTCCGGGAGATGACCCTTATCCTTCAGATAAATCGTTGTCGCCCGGATGGCTTCCTCAAAGGCTAGAACTAGCCGATCGCTAAACTTCTCGCCAAATTCGTCCGAGCGAAGATAGTTTTGTTTCATCGCCTCGAAGCGGCCTGATTCACCGTCTTGATATTCCTTTAGCGCAGCTCGGGAAGCGTCAAGAACGTCTTGGAGATCTTTCTTGTCTCCTTGAAGTTTTGCTTCAGCAGCCGATCGGCCCTCCTGCTCGGCGGATAGCAGGTCGGCCAACTCCTTGACTCGTTGCTCCAGCGCTCGGGCCTGCACATTCTTTGCTTCTAAATCGGTGACGACCCTATTCTTTCTGTTGGTGGCTAGCTTGATCTCCTGGTCGTGGGATTTAACCTGGGCTTCGAGCCCAGCTACCCTGGTTTCCAAGCCAGAGGACTTGTGCCACTCGGCCGCGAGCAGTTTCTCTACTTTGGTCAGCTCAGACCGAAGCGTGGCGTATGAAGGCCCCTGAGCCGGCGCCCCTCCAGAAATTTGGAGCTTCTTCAACTCTTCCTCCAGCGCGGCCAGGCGATTGCTGACCGCGATATTCTCTACCCAGTTCTGCGCTAAGATGGAATAATGTCAAGAACCAAAGTAAATAGTCATGTATTGTGTTAAGAGGCATACCCCGGTAGCTTGCTGCAAATGGTTGTCTCCGAGCTAGTCAGGAGTCATCAGTGCGACGCGGGCCCTCGCATCCTCCCATATCTTAGCGAGCGGTCCACGGATAGTGATATGATGCTCCGGGGCGACTGGCCGATCAGCCACCAGAAGAAATTCTTCTGTTGGGAGGTGGAGGACAACCTTAACCACTCGACGGCTGCTCGGATCAGATTGAGCTGAGGTTGCGCACTCGGAGGACTCGCCAAGCGGGGCGGAGATTATACCAGAACGCCTAAGCCGAAGATGAGCTTATGGCTGGGAACTGACGGGCGGCGCCCCAAGTGAAGCCACAGGCAGATCAAGCTGGGAAGGAGTTCGATCTGAGGAAATGGCCTCAACTGGAGCAGGGGCCAGGGTGATTGCGGCAGAGGTAGTGCCAGCCTGCTCTGTCACCGGCTCCACGGAAGTAGCTGATTGGGTGTAGAGGTCCGTCCGGCGCCGTTTGCGTATTATCAATGGGGAGTCTTCAGCTGAGTGCCCCGCTTCTTCCGACGCCAGATGTCCGACGGACAAGATAGCATCACCGACCGACGCGGTTGCAGGTATCTGAGCGGCCAATTCTCCAACTGCTGGCGGAGTTTCATCGCTCTCGCCCTCGTGTGAGCCGACCGGGGCGATGCCCAGATCGACCATCTCCTTCGCGGCCACCGCCTCCACCTTGGCAGCTTTCAACTTCATCCGATCAGCAACCTTGGCGCGCCACATGATGTCGGCTGCATAAAAGAAGAATAAATCAGTTAGACCAAAAGGAAGGGGGATGAGGAAAACGCTTACCCATGTTGCTCGAAAGCTTCGTTCTGATCGGGCTCGGTCCAAATATATATAGCACCCCCTCGTAGAGCAGCTTATTGATGTTGAATCTTTGCCCGACTAGCAAATTGGCTGTGTGGAGGTAATCTGGCTGGCTCTTATATTTACCGAGGTCCGGCGGGCTCAGCATAGTTGTCTGCCATTTAGTGCAGAAGGATGGCCGCTCGGGAAAACGAAGTTAGAAATAGTTTTCCTTCCAATGTTTGTTCGAGGTCGGCATCTTGTCGAAGAAAACAAGACCGATCCACGACTGGAAGAGAAAAGTACCCCACTCGGACTGTTTGGGATAGTAGAAGTAGTGGAAGGTCTTAGGGATTAAGGGGATGCCGTGCAACTTAAAGAGGACAACCACCCCGCACAACAACCTAAAGGAGTTAGGGACGAGTTGGCCGAGCGGGAGGCGGAAATAGTTGCACACCTCAAGGATGAACGGATGAATAGGAAAGCGCAGACCGGCCACGAACTGGTCTCGAAAAAAGCAAACAGTGTCGGTCGGGGGTCGTGTGGCTGATCGGAGGGTGTGGCTAGTATTAGTTCGTGGTCAGGTGGAAGTTCGAAGGTTCGGGTGAGGCTCAGCGCATCCCTCTCGTCGAACCGGCTCTCTGTGGTGGTATACCAGAAGCCGGGGGCGAGGTCGGACTGACGAGAGGAACTGGCCATTGGTGATAAGGGCCAAAGCAAGAGATGGTAAAGGTTAAGGAAAAGGATGGCCGGAACAGTGTCTAAGAGGGCACGAATACGACGAAAGTGCGAAGAAAAACACAAAAGAACTGAAAGGAAAAGGGCGAAGGGGCCTTATGAGAGATAGGACCAAAGGAGGAGGCGACGGATCACCGGAGAGCACAGCAACGAGTTCGCCGGAATGCTGAATGAGAGGAAGTGGAAGCCTTCGGATGCGCACGCGATATCGCGAAGCGGCTGGGGAAAAGGAGATGTCCTTATAAACGTTGGGCTCGATCGACCAGAGCCGTCCGATCCAGGTCATGGAAACCGAGGAGGGGATCTGACCGTCGAATTCGAAAAGCCAAAGGTCACATCAGACCTGACGGCTCGAGTGAACGGTGACGGATGCGCGACCACGTGGCGCTCGCATACGGGTCGCATTTAATGAGCACCATCATGCGGGCATGGCCACGTGCTCAGCCTTAATGGCGGTGATTTACACAGATGCCGAGGAGTTTTCTAGGGATAATCAGCGTACCCACTGCCGAAGCGACGGGACAACGGCAGGCAAATAAAACTTTTCAAGTGCCAACCGGTGACGCACCGATCGACATCACTCACTTGCGTAGTCCCCGATCGGATAGACACTAACATCAACAGTCGAGTGGCAGACACGCCACCAAGTCAACGGTCCAACCGGAAGGCATGTTATCCGGTGGTAAGGAGCGGGGACCCACAAAGGAAGGGGTCAATGGCACGGGAGAGTCAAAGGTCCGGCCGAGCTGGGAGGAAGTTAAAGGTTCGACCGAGCAGGGAGAAATCTCTTGGTCGACCGGCCTGGGTAGACCCCGGGCCCGCACGAAGATAGCTCAACCTTGGGTCGAGCTTCCGACGCTCACAAGTTCCTTTATAGGGGAACCACTATGCCGAGTAGCTGGGCAGCTAGGCCGAACGACAGAACAACTAGCCGATGCCCCATCCGAGTATATGACCGGTCGGTCGACCGACCGGCTCACCCGGTCCGAGGTACGTGTATACCTGGGCGCTCGGGAGGCCGAGTGATCAGGCAGACCGGCCGGTTAAAGACAAAGGGCTTAGAAGAGGACAAAAGGGGCAGTTAGTGATATCATTCTCGAGATGTCTGACGCCGACAAGCAGCATGGTCGACGGCCGGGCCGTACCAAGGATCGTACGGAGGGAGTTTCCGCTGATATGACAGAGATATGTTCGGACAATTACGGTATGACGTCAAGCATGCTTTTCTGACACAGTCATCCCAAGATATGCTTTGAGGAACGTGCACGCCTCGGGAAGTGTGCACGCCTCGGGAAGTGTGCACGCCTCGGGAAGCGTGCACGCCTCTCTCCGGGGTCCTATATAAAGACCCCCGGACTTCGACGGAGGTATGATTTTCTATCATCGTCTACTGTAGCCACAGTCTTTGTTCTGCTTCTATCTCTTCTCGCCGTCGCCTGACTTGAGCGTCGGAGGGTCGTCGCCGGGAACCCCTTCCCGACTCGACTTTGTTGTAGGTTCATCGGAGGCTTACGTCGCTGTGAAGATTACAGGGGAGCAGCAGAGAGCGCCATGTCCCCAGTTCCATCGACTCTGTGCACGGACAGGATCATACTACTTAAAAGAATTAGATAGAATAATATTTACTTAATAAACCTACATACCTAGTCCCCAACTTAATTGTCATTTGACACAACTAGAAGCAATATGATTGTAGCATAGGAGATTAGCTCACATCCATGTTAAAAATATACTAAAGGTAAACAATATTGGATTAGTTAGAGGATTACCCAAATTAGGAATTCCACATAACAAATTTTGTAATCCTTATCAACAAAGAAAATAAATAAAGTCAACACAAACTAACTAATCAGGTTAAACTAATACTATACTTGAACTATTACACTTAGATCTATTTAACTCTCATGGAGTTAAGTCAATAAATGGAAACCTGTATTATTTAGTTATAATTGATGATTATTCTAGATACACTTGGGTAAAATTCTTAACACACAAAAATAAAACATTTGAAATATTTAGTAATATTTGTAAAAAAATAGAAAATGAAAAAGACTAAAAAAATTAAGAAAATTAGAAGTGCTAATGGGGAAAATTTTTAAAATCATAGGTTTACAAATTTATGTCTAGAAAATGACTATTATCATGAATTTTCATGTTCTAAAACCCCCAACCGAATGGATTAATAGAAAGAAAAATTAGAACTCTATAAGAAATCATAGATCAATGTTAAATTAATACAATCTACCTAACTATTTTTGGGCTGAAGCTATTAATACGGCTTGTTATGTTCAGAATAGATTATAATAAATAAACTACAAACTAAACACCTTTGAAATTTATTTTAATAAAATACTCAATATAAAATACTTAAGAGTATTTAGATGTAATGCACACATCTTAAATATTAAAGATTATTTAGAAAAATTTACATCAAAAACTCAAAAAGGAATTTTCTAAGTTACTCATCTAATAGTAGGGCTTATAAGGTATATAACAAAACTACACTAAAGGTTGAAGAAACCACTAATATCACATTTGATGAAAATTCTAACTTAAATCAAGAACAACTTAATTTTGAGAAAACAAATGATGAAAATTATGAAAATACAACTCAACAACAAGAAGAAGAAAGTTAAAATGAACAAAAAAGTTGAACCTAATCAAGTAACACGACAAACAAACTCAAACCATCCAATTGAACAAATTTTAGATGAACCAGAATTAAGAGTACAAATTAGATCAGCTTTTAGAAACATAAGTCAAATAGCCTTAATTTCTAAAATTTAACACAAAACAATAGATGAAGCATTGACTGAACCTGACTGGGTGATTGCAATACAAAAAGAGTTAGCTCAATTTGAAAGACATGAAGTTTGAGACTTAGTGTCTCCTCCTAAAAACAAATCAATTATAGACACTAAATAGATTTTTAGAAATAAATTAAATGATAAATGAGAAATTGTTAGAGACAAAACTTGTCTAGTTGTTAAAGGATTTAGCCAGCATACGACGAGACTTATTGATAACCATGATTTTGCTATATTATTTTGAATCAAAATGCATATTTTTATTGATCTATTCATAGCTTAATCTCACATTTACATCATATTTCAAAATTACATATGATTTTGGACCTAATTGTAAATTAGCTTATTTTTATGGTATTTGATGCTAATATTTGTTTATTATTTTGTAGGCATCAAAAGGGTCATGGACCCGATCAGATCAGGCTACACTTGGGCTCAAATCTAGGGTTAAACGAAGCAATCAAGCCTTGGAGTGTTTTGGACCTTCCATTGAAGATTAAGCAGATCGGAGCCATCCATTGAAGATCCGACTCATCCAACCTAATGAGGAGTAGATCTGGACCGTAGATGAAGATCAGTACTTCTGGATCATATTTTAGGTGATTTTCTACCGTTGATCAAGCTCCAAAGCATCTCAACCGTTGGATCAACTCTGAGGAGATTTAAAACCCGCGTGAGGAACTACAGTGTTCCTGAGCTCGACGTCGCGATTTCTCTGCACTGTTTCTCTTCTTCGCGCGACGGTCGCAGTTCCCCTTCCACAAACCAGATCTGCGAGCAAATTTCTTCATCATCGGTGATCTCTAATCTTCCGGTGTTCATCGTCCGAGGTTACAGAGAGTGGCAAAGGCATTCCCAGTCCACGAGCTTGAGTTCTGTTTCTCCCTCCCGCGATCCAGATGAATGGGTGTTCCCTAGATCTGTGATTTCTGTCAATCAATTGGAGCTCGAGAGGTGTTCCTAGTAGCTTCAGAATTCATTCCATCTTCATTTCATCTGTTGCACTTTGGTGGATCTGAGCAATCAACCGAGTGACGCAAATTCCAGAATTCAGCCTCTGAACTCGAGCAATGAGGGTGCCAGTCAGTTTGTGAGCTCGAGAGGTGTTCCCAGCAGCTGTGATCGTACGCTTGCATTAGTTGGGAGTTTAGATCTTCGCCGGTGGTCACCTAAGGGCATTCTCAGAGCTGGCTCTGTTTTTTTGGCAGAATGAAGAAGTGCTTATTCGGTTTGGGTTTGTGGAATGTTTAGGGTTTTTGTTTTCCTTATTCTTTACCTTTGAATTGTCTCAAACTTGCTCAGATCCTCAGATCTGATTCCCTACTTTGTCATTTCGTTTGTTTGAGTTTAGTTTTTATAAGCAATCATGTTTCTGATTTTCTATTTGCAAGTTTATTTTCATTTGAACATTTGCAATCCAAATCAGTGTTTAGCTATTAACTTAGTTTGCAATCTAATTCTAGTTTTTAATTCCATGTTTCGGTTTCTACAAGTTAAAGCTTAGTTTCAATTCAAAAGTCTAGAAAAAATAATTGTTCTATGGCTTGGATTTATTGTCACTGTTATGAAGATTTAATGTTGGATGTTAATGTGAGTTACTGATTATTTACCTCGGTGAAAGATTGTTGATCATGTATGAGATTGGTAAATTAGTTAAGTTGAAGAATTTGAATCAATGATGCTTAATTGTTGTTAACTTGATGAGGTGAAGTTTAATCATGTTTATAGGAGATCAACCTTCTTGAAGATGTTCTTGATCTTATTAGATGAAATCAATTTGAATTGTGAGTGAAATGGAAGTGTTTAGTTGACTTGTTGATGTAATAATTTCGTTTGAATCAACTCTATGATTTTCACATACTCATTAGTTATCCTTAGAAAAATACGACTTGAGACTCCATACTACACGAGTTTTCTTTAATTTAAATGAGTTCTAATCTTTATTAATTTGGATGTGTCACGTGACATGTGAAAAGGCCAACGCCACTTATGCCTGGTAGCCTGTGCAACAAATAAAGGATTCAAGTTGTATCAAATAGATGTTAAATCTTTATTTTTAAATGGACTAATTAAAGAAGAAGTCTATATAGGTCGACCACCTAAGTTTGAAAACTTAAAAAAATCCAAATTATGTATTTAGATTAAAAAAAATATATTATATAGATTAAAACAAGCACCTAAAGTGTAGCATGAAAGACTCTCTAGTTTTCTAAGTTCAAAAGGTTTTAAAGAAGATGAAATTGACCTAACACTTTTTATAAAAACCTTTTGAATAGATATTTTTATAGCCTAAGTCTATGTAGATGATATCATATTTGGTTCTGTAGGATCGTTGCGCTAGAGGGGGGGGTGAATAGCACTCGTAACTTTTACTTACATTTAAAATATGATCAAGTAAACACAGCGAAATATAAGTTACGTAAAAATAAACAATCGCTATCACTTTGATTTAATTGGTTCGGAGCCTGTGACGACTCCTACTCTAAAGTCTACACTCATTGAATGCTTTCGATGGGCAATCGACTAGTAATTCGAAGAAAGGTTACAAGTATTATGTATAAGAACTACAATGATAAAACTGTAAACAAAACTATACCGACAACTTATAAAAATTTGAAGTTGCGAGCCTTCAGTTGTCGAAGTAGCGTTTGAGCGTCATGGAAGTGTTTTCTAAGTAGCGCGCATGAGAGAAACTTCTTTGAATTGTTGTTTTGAAACTGCTGGTCGAAGTCTTTTTTTATAGCCCCGTCTGGGTGCCTGGATCCCCTCCTGGGCTCTTGGACCGTGCTGACGTGGTGAGCTCTCGTTGAAACTTCATCTTTGAAGTTTATCCACGCCCAAGCTCCTAGACCCCCTCCGGGTGCCAAGACCACTTGTTAGATTTTGAGGGATGTCCTAAGGCAATCACCTTACAATTTTTATTAAATATAGATTCACTATTTGAGTGCAATTGTATGTTTGATTGTCTTAAACTTATTTACTGAATGTCCATAATACAATTAATAATATGAGAGAAATTGTGATTGGATCATAACTAGTGATTATCTCTCCATATCTAATTATGAACGTATTGAAATTTTCCTAGTCATCGAATTGATGTATTAGGACATTATCAATTTTGTAAGACTAGCTCAGGTTATATTCCTTGGTTAACCAAGCAGTTATTTTCTCACTGGTTGGAGACATTGGGATGTCGAGAGTTAAATGTGGATGCTAGTTATGGTAACTAGTTCATTGGAGTGACTCGCTGTAGGACTTTATATGATTATCTATATATATGGATATGTATGTGAAGCTCTTATTGCAGCTCAAGTGTAAGTTTCCTTCGACTTGAGGTATACAAGTCATCTTGATCATGGAGACTTATACTTTGACATCTTAAGCAAGCACCTCATTAAGGTGTGGACCCGAGAGGATTGGGTATAAGTCAAAATGTTCGAAGATGTTTAGATAGCCCACAGAGGATTCATCGCTCTTTGTGAGGAGATGTATACCCTATGACAACTCGTTAGGATTATTACTCAAAGTCTTTGGTCAAACCATCACATGTTAATAGTGCGAGACTCTTAGACACATGTACGAGTAATTTGAATCCGTAGAATGAGGAAGTATTACTTGAGCTAGGTGTGAAGGGACAGATACATAAACCATGTCTTGAACCAAGTGGGTATAAGATGAGTGAAATGAATAATGCACGACTCACTGTAACTGTTGATGGGTTTAGAATTAGTTTTAAATTCAATTATGATTTTTCGACTAATTGAGAATTATGATGTACTACTAGGTGTCACTCATGATCGTTCTATAATTAAGTAGTTAATTATGGATGACCAAGATAAACCAGGAACCTATTGGGTCACACGCACTAACAAGTCTCTAAAAAGCATAAAACAAGTTAAAGAATAAGATTCTTAGATAAGAGATAAATATTTGGTTGGACTATACATAAGACAAATATAGAAATATTTATCATGATGGAAGCACAGATGGGCTACCTCTCTTATGTTAGAGTTGAACCATATTTGGTTTAATCATGAATTAGTCATGAACCAACTTAGTTTAGTTGTGAACCAAACCAAGGGGTTAATGGCTAATTTTTGGATAAAGGATTATGGGTTAGATTTGGGCTTTCTAATCCAACTCATTAAAGAGGATTATATATAGATGTAATTGGGAGAGAATTAAATACAAGTTTCATTATTTGGTTGATTGATTTTTGGAAACCCAATCCTCTTCTCCCTCTCCTCTCTCTCCCGACGCCAACAAGAGGGTGCTCTCCCTCTTGTTGTTGTCACCACCACATGGGATAAAAACTCTCCCTTGTGTGCTTCTCTTCTTTTTCCACTTGATCCCTCATCTTCGCTCGTGGCTAGTAATTTCCGAAGGAGAGACTTGTACTCGAGGAGTTGTCTTGAGGAGCTCGGTGTGGATACAAATAGAGGCGAGGTTCGACAATGTCGCTACGATTGATATCCTTTTCGTTACAGGTCATCCGTAAGGTATACCTAGCATAAATTTACTTCCAATAAAATTTTAATTATGCGATCATGTTTGTCATGTTGTATCCTTGTATGTGTGTGGTGTGTGTGATGTAATAATTAGGAATTATTATTATTTTATTTTCCCCTGCGCATGTTTATAAAATGTGTTCTAGCACGCACCTGCATCAAACATATCCTTACACCGCTGACGTTGGTCGGCCAATCATCGTGCTCCAGCTCAGCAAGTCGATTAAATTTTGGTCATTTGGGTGCCTGGAGCACCTCCAGGTGCTCGGACCACCAGGATGCCTGGCCAAGCACCCGCCCGGGTGTTGATTTGTCGAAACCTTCCTAGACACCTAAAGCAACTTCGAGCGCCCAGACCAGCTTTTTGCTACCACCTTTTTTCTGCAAAATAGTTCAGACAATAATGTATAAAGCATGATAAGTTTTGACAGCCTATGGACTGTCCTATCCTGACTTTGAGTTTTGCTAAAACTCTATGTTGAATCAGCGCTTACTATTCCCTCTTTATGGAATGCGTCCTCACCTACTCCTCTAAGGAGAAATTACCTTTTGTCAGACCGGTCCTCTAGACTGTTTGGACTTTTGTTCAGCATCTGAGACTTCAAGACTTCAAGCTGGACGTCTGATTCATGACCCATTAGTCTTCCACTTGGTGTCTGCAACTCCCAAGATTTTCACCTAGCGTCCTTGACTCTAGGATTTTGTCCAATGTCCTCGACCCGCCAAGACTTTGCCCAGTCCCCCAGACCAGGACTTTGTTGTTTAACCGCAGCTAGGACTTTCCACCTACCTAGCCTTAACTAGGACTTTCCTTTACCTAAGATCACTTAGGACTTTCCTACACACTCAATTTAACTTGTTAGACAAATAACACAGCTTAACTTTAAACCTTTAGCAATATCAAAATACAAGTTTGATTAGCTGGTACTTTCAGTGCCAATAAGTTCAACCAATTCTAAATTTCTAAAAGGATTCATAACTCTAATGGAAAAGGAGTTTGAAATGAGCCTAGTAGGTGAATTAAATTTCTTTTTAGACTGTAAATAAAACAAACTAAAGAAAGAAACTATGTACACTAAAATAAATATATAAAAGAATTAATTAAGAAATTTGGAATGGAAAATGCTTAAGACTTTAAAACTCCTATGACAACCAACATAATGGTCAATAATAACTTAAATTGTAAACCGGTAGATCTAAAATACTATAGAAGTGCAATATGTAGTTTGTTATATTTAACTACAAGCAGACCTGATATATTATTTGTAGTAAGTATGTGTACTAGATACCAAACTTGTGCTAAAGAATCTCAACTAATAAATGCTAAAAGAATTTTTAGGTATCTTAAGGGAATAATTAATGTAGGAAGGTAGTACTCTAGAACAACTAATTTTGAACTAGTTGGGTACTTTGATTCAAACTATTTTGGTTGTAACTTAGAAAAAGTACAAGAGGAGGTTGTCAATTTTTAGAATTTTTTTTAGTCAGCTAGTTTAGTAAAAAGCAATACTGTGTAACAATCTTATCTACTACATAAACAAAATATATAGCCACGGGTGAATATGTTTCCCAACTATTATGGATGTCTTATACCTTAAAAGACTTTAACCTAGATTATAAAAATATCAAAACATTTATTGATAACATAAGTTTTATAAACCTAACTAAAAATCCAGTACATCACTCAAGAACAAAACACATAGAAGTTAAACACCACTTTGTTAAAGATCACATTACAAAAGGAAACATTAAATTTAACTACATTGAATCTAAATCCAACCTAACTGACATATTTACTAAATCATTCTCTGAATTTGAATTAGATTAGAATTCAGTAATCTAAGATGACAATTAAGAATGTGTCTAGTAGAATAAAATTTAGTTTTCAAAACTCATTTTTTTCAAAATTATTTACTTATAGTTTTCAAAACTTATATTTTTCAAAATTATTTACCTATAGTTTTTCAAAACTTATATTTACATGAAACTCGCTTAGGTCTTACCATAGACGACATGAACCTATATTTTTAGGCAGCTAGCATCTCACAAGTACACTAAGGTTCCTTGTTTGTGTATTATGAGACTTAGAATGGGGTGAGATTTTTAGAATCTAGCATAAAATTTCAGATGTTTATATCTATGTATCCATATAACTCTAGGCTTTAAACAACATATTGATCAATTTGAGTAGAAACTAAACCCAACACTCAAATTGACTAACCTAAGTCAAAAGGTGATATCTTATGATATATAGCTAAAAACTAAAGTAAGACATTTTAAATAAGGACTTTTTCTAGATTTTTCTTATGTTAAATATATTTTCAAAATCTATGCATATCATATCTCGCTTGGACTCTAAGTTGTTGGTCCTAGTGCGGCCACCAAGAGGGGGGGTGAATTGTCTGTAAAAAAAAGTAACTCTTTCCCAATCTTTCAACTTCATTAGATAGCACAATTAAATTAAAGCAATTGAACAACTAATAAAATAAAAGAGACAGAAGAATTACTTGGTTACAATATAGACGGTTGCTAATCTAAGGTAAATAAAAGCATTATAAGTCTCCTTCATTGAAGACGGAGAACCCTCTTACATTCATTGAATCTTCAAAAATATATTAGAAAATGAATACAGGAGTTATTGAATATTTCCAAATTCTAGGGGTCTTTTTTATAGCCTATGAAAAACTCTATCCGAAACTAAAAGGCGCCTTGAACCCTATTAAAGGCGCCTTCAATCAGAAAAATCACCGAAGATAAAACTTTATCTTCGGCTAACGGTCACTGGAATACACCTTCTATAAGTTGGAAGACACCTTCGACACTGTTCATCGAAGGTGCCTTCCAAGTCATGGAAGGCGCTTTCCATGAGGCAAATCAGCTCCTTAGCTATTCTCTTCGCGTGGGTGATGCTCCGGCAAACCGGAGTTGAGCTCAACCGAACCTAACACCAACCTTCTCATCGAGCAGGCTTCGTTCTCGGCTTCTCGTCCCTCAAATATCACGCACGTCCTTCTCATCCACCAGTGTACTCTTCCGCAGCACCTCATCCCTTGGATGCACCAAGCCCGTGGGCTCCCTTCTCGTGTCACCCTTCTTGCTAGCTGCGTCTTCCGCTTGACTTCTTCTGTTCCTAAGCTCCTGCACACTTGGACACAAAGATCAAATATACAGGACCTAACTTTTTGTTGACCACAACAAAACTACCACAAGATACTTACAATCTCTCCCTTTTTGATGTACCTCAACTCAAGTTAAAATTAAGGTTAAACAAAATATAATAACATGATTATATAAAGTAAATTGTAATTATAACAAAAAGTTGCAATACAATGAAGTTAAGTACAAGGATAAAAATTCTAAAATTTCAAATATTATTCCTAACTCCCCCTTAACTTGTACATATTTCTCGCCATTTGATTACATCAAAAAAATTAGAAAAAATAAAATAAATAGATAGAAAATTTTGCAATAATTATCAAGAGGTACATTACAATAATTACTAGTCGGTTAATATTTTTTAAAAATAATTATCAAAAATATTCTATTTTTACTAATTAATCTTTTGTTTTGACAAAAAAAATTACTTTCCTGTTTCAAAAAATCCTGACACTTTTTGCCAAATTTAAACAAAATAATCTATGTCAGTAGAAAAAAAATTCACAAAAAAAATGTAGTTTATTGAATAGAATGAATTTATCTTATCAGAATAACTAAATTTTCAAATATGAATCTTAAAAAATATATTTTCAACTCTGAAAATTATGATAATTTTCTTGGATATGAAAACAGATTGTCTAATACTAGAAAAATTTAAAGTTTCCAAATTTCTATTCTCCTAAATTTTTAATATTAAAAATTAACTTTTTAGATAATAATTAGTAATAATTCAGATAAATTTTAAAAATATATTAAAAAATTTTACTATGATAGAAAACATCATAATTTATCATTAAAAAAATAAAAGTTTTCAAAAATGAGTCTACAAAATATTTTTAATTTTTAAAATACTATTTTTTGTTAATAAATTCATAGAAAATAACTTAACAGTAAAAAAATTTTAAATAAATTTTTGTTTATAGATCAAATCATGAGATAGCAAAGTAAAAATTTTCAACTCGGAATACAAACAATAGTCATGCTAAATAATTAATTTTTAAACAATGTGGAAAATTAAACACATTGAATTTTAAAGCATGCATAAAATTAATTTAAATTATACTAAGTATGATTTAGGGATCCAATGTAAATTTTTACCTACTGGATTTATCAAATAATTTTTAGAAATATAATTTCTACCTATTTTTATAATTTGACCGTTGTGAAGTCATAAATATCAGTTAAGTCTACTATTATATCTAACTTTAAATATTGAGAGGTATTTAAACATACAGAATTTGGTTTGAGTGATTCTAGTCATTCTACCTTTTCTTTTAATTATTCATTTTCATTTTTAATTTTATCAAATAATTCTAGTGGGCGTGTTTTAGCTAATTTTCTTTTCAAATCAATATTTTCCTTTTTAAATTTATTATTCTTAAATTTTAGCTTACATAAGGATTTACACATTAATGTTATTCCAAAATGAAGTTGATCAGGAAGTAGAAGACATACCTCACTTACCATATCATGCTCGAAGTTGGATGCTCCCCCTTCCGTGCTGCGTTACTTGGATGTAGGTTCTCCTTCATCAATGCTCTCCTCTTGGTAACTCATCATAAGTGTTAGTCTGGCATACTTCTTCAGTTCAGACTTTGATGATGACTTGTCCCACATTGCCTTCATATTTTTGTGCTTTGGTTTGCTTAGCCGTTTGTTTTTCTTCTTCTTTTTCAATTTCGAGCAATCATCCTTGATGTGCCCTTATTCTTGACCATTATAGCATGTTACTTTCCATTTTCCCCGAACAAACTTCTTGGCCTGCGACTTGTTAAATTTATTAGATTTAAAATAGCTTAGAGAATTTTCCTTACCATGAAGGTTGCTTCGTCTTCGTCAATCGATGAGTCTGAATCTGGTCCGCTCTTCTGGGCTTGTAGTGCTATGTTCTGATTTGATCTCTTTTTTGTTTGCACATCAAGACTCGTATAATTCAAAAGTAGAAAAAAGATTTTCTAATGTACTTACCTTGTGGTCTTTGGAGATATAGTAGAAGGTTACTATAGATGTTCATTCCAATGTTCTCAAAAATGTATTTAAAGCATACCTTTGCGAGTCTCAATTAGTTAGTGTTTCTCAGAGGTTCATTAATCCGGTGATTAGCTCCTTGATTCTTCCATGTAGCTGAGCAACCTATTCACCTTCTTCCATCCGGAGGTTGTTGATTTGGTTCCAGAGCAGGTCCCGTCTCATGAGCTTTACTTCGGGCGTTCCTTCGTGTAGCTCTAAGAACTTCTTCCAAAGATCTTTTACTGATTCGTAAGTTCCGATTGGATTGACTTCCTGGGATGGAAGTACGCTCAACATATGGAACTCGGCTCGTCCGTTAGTTACAAAGTCGGTTTGTTCTTTTTTGGTCCATTGGTATTCCTCTTTTTCAGCTCCTTGTTTGTCCTTGGGGACTATATAATCATATTTAATTATTAAAAGTAATTCAAAATCAGTTTTTAAAAAATATCACCATACGTTTCTTCCATATCGCGAACTCCCCCTCGAACTTAGGTTAATAGATGTTGGGTCCGACCATCATTTTTATACTTCAGTCGGTAGTTAGTCCTATACCACTTGTTGGTCCAGATGTGGTCGGCAAGAGGGGGTGAATTGCTTGTAAAAAACTCTTTCCTGATCTTTCAACTTCATTAGATAGAACAATTAAATTAAAGTAATTGAACAACTAAAAAAATAAAAGATGCAAAAGAATTACTTGGTTACAACCTAAGTGGTTGTTAATCCAAGACAAATGAAAGCACTATAAAGTCTCCTTCATTGAAAGCAGAGAAGCTTTTTACACTCGTTGAATATTCAGAAATATGCTAGGAAATGAATATAGGAATTGTTGAATATTTCCTAGCTAAGGTTGTAAATGAGTCGAACCGAGCTGAGCTTTGGGGTATTTAAGCTTGTTTGATAAGGTAACTGAGCCGAGACGAGCTTAAAATGAACTAAGCTTTTGAAATGATTGTTCAAGCTTGGCTTGGTTTATGTTTTATAAGCTTGAGCTTGTTTGAAGCTTGACTTGAGCTTGGATCGTTTAGATGTTATCGAGCTCTCAATTCATGCTTGACTTGAGCTTGGTTCGAGCTTGGCTTGAGCTTGGTTTGAACTTGGTTCGTTTAGATGTTATCGAGCTTTCAATTCATGATTGTTTGAAACTTTTAATTGTTTGATTGGTTATTGAGCTTGATAATTTAAACTTATTTATTTATTTTATTATTTATTTGGTATATTGAAAAGAATTTTATTAATGAATATGACTCACAAACATTATTCACGAATGTTGACAAGCTGAATATATATATGTTCAAGCTTATTTGTTTAGTTTAATGAGCTATTCAAGCTTGTTTGTTTAATTAATCTTGTGTATATTGAACGAACATAAACAAGCTCTTACCAAGCCGAACACCAAGCTTGTTCAAGGCACCTTCAATCAAAGAAATCTTATCGCCGAAGATAAAAGTTTATCTTCGGCTAACGGTCACTGGAAGACACCTTCTGTAGATTAGAAGGCACTTGTGATACTGTTCATTGAAAACGCCTTCTAAGCCATGGAAGACGCCTTCCATGAGGCAGATCAGCTCCTTAGCTGATCTCTTTGCGTGGGTGATACTTCAGCTAATCAAAATTGAGTTCATCCGAATCCAATTCCGACCTTCTCCTCGAGCAGGCTTCCTTTCCAACTTCTTGTCCCTCGAACATCGTGCACATCCTTCTCATCCACCGATGCACTAAGTCTGTCGGCTCCCTTCCCGTGTCACCTTTCTCGCTAACTTCGTCTTCTGCTTGACTTCTTGTGTTCTTAAGATCCTGCACACTTAGACACAAGGATTAAATACACATAACCTAACTTAACTTAGTTAACCACATTAAAACTAGCATGAGTACTTATATAAGTTACAATAATTAAGTTGTTTTTTCAAAAAAAAAAACCATTTAATTACTTAAAAATTATTTCCAGATTTTTCCATGGTATTTTTAAAATATTTATATTATCTTTCAAATTATTTTTAATTCTTTCAAAATTATTATTTTTCAAAAGTTATATCCATTTTTTATTCTCAAATTCTTCGAAAGTTCTTAAAGTTATTTAAAGTTCATTTTTTCAAATTAAAAAATCAAAACTTCTTAAACTTTTTAAGACTTAGAATATTTTTTAGAAAGTTATATTTTACAAAATAGTTTGGACATTTCAAAACTAATATCAAAATATATTAGGGCCTAATTTTTAATGTGTATCAAATGGATAGAGATATTATATTCAAGAAGAAAGTTTAATTTAAGGGGGAGTTCATTACAAACTTAATTCTGAAATATTTAACTTAACTTTGAATCTGAATTCTTAACTCTAAAATATTTAACTTAACTTTGAATATGAATTGTCAAACATCAAAAAACAGAAAATTATTATTATAAGGATCACCATAATAGAAATTATATTTTAATGTTGTCAAAAATTCAAGTTAAGTCGTGTTGTTATCTGATAAATTGAATAAGTGTACATGATACTCAACTTGAAAAGTCCTATTAGATCAGCTGGACCTGATACTAGGCAAGCAAAATCTTAACAAGTCGTGAAACCAGGTAGGAAGTCCAGATGAGTCAAGTGGACCTAACATCTAACAGATAGATTCGATAGGTCTGGAGAACCCGATATCAAATCAAGTGGAAGCTTTGACAGGCCGATCTGATGTTGAGTGATTAAAGTCCAAACAGATATGGAGGATTCGATATTTGACAGTTGAGTTGAGGTAAGCTCCCGGAGGGTGTGCAATGAGGTCGTGTGAGGTCGTGTCTTGATAGGAACAAACCTTAGGTATTGATTCAACTGAAGAAAGTAAAAGATTTCTAAGTTGAGATTAAAACAGTACTAATTTTCTCATTTATTGAATTATATATCTGTCTAACTCTGTTTTACTAGACTATTATTATATTACTATTATGCTAAATATGTTTTGCAGATTAAACAAAGTTTAAGTTGAACAAGCGGTTCGATTGACTGAACAGACGGTTCGATCGACCGAACAAGCAATTCAATCGACCAATCCAACAAGCGTGGCATATATATGATCATATTCTGTAAACTTGAAGACACAGTGTTATCAGTTGACCTAAAGCTTGGATCAGTCAACCAAGAGGTCGCATAACCCTTTTGTTGCCGCCGCGGATACATCGTGCGACCTTGCAGTCACTACAGAGAGGTCGCACGACCAACGTGGTCACGTCGAAGAAGTCACGCAATCCCCGCGGCCATGGCTGGTCGCGCAACCCCGCGGCAACCCCGAAGTCGTGCGGATTCGCGAGTGGTGTCGGATTTTAGATTTTTTTTAATTAAATTTAAGTTAATAATTTTAATCAACTCCTAGCTATTATAGAGATAATCAAAAAAAGATTTTATTAAACCCTAATAAAATTATCTAATTAATTTTATATTTTATTTATTTTAATTTAAAAATTATAATAAAATTTTTATTTATTTATTTATCTATTTTCATATCTTTTTCTTTTTTTCAAAGATTATTTTTTATCTTATTTATTTTTTAAATATTTATGTTAAATATTTTAATTTTTAATTAATATATTTTATATTTAAAAAATACCGAAACTATATCGGCACAGCACGATACGGTACCGAAACCGTATCGTTCCGGTCCAGGATCGAAATCTCTGCACGGGTCGAAATTTCAAACCTTGATATATATATACACAACGCTACTTCATGTCTTCTTCGTCGACTCACCGCGAGCTCCAAACCACCGACTGTCGCCTGCTCGCCGGCCTTCCGCTGGACGCCCGACCGCTGCCCACCCACCACCGGCGGACGCAAAACTCCAACCTACGGGGAATCAGAACCCAAGGGGTTCCGGCGTAATTCTGGCCGCGACCCGGTCGGAATCTGATCGCGACTGGATTCGGGCCGGATCGCGACCGGATTCCGGCCGGATCGCGACCGAATTCCGGCCGGATCACTACCAGATTCTGGCCGGATCGCGGCCGGATTCCGACTAGATCGCGGCCAGAATCCGACAGGATCATGGCCAGATTCAGCAGCGCTGCGTCCACTAGTGTCGCGACCGATTCTATCCACGAAACGACTGGATTCCAACCGATATGTAGCCAAAATTAGCAGCGTTGCTTCCGCTAACGTCGCGGCCAATTCTGGCCACAAAACGGGAGGATTCTGGCCACGAAACGAGCGAATTCTGGCCGCCATCCGACAAAAATCTGGTCGTGATCCGACCGGAATCCAGTCGCAATAAGGCCGAAATCTGGTCACGATTCGACCGAGGGCGATCCGCCGACATCCAGTGAAGATTAACGACAACACGGGAGGTGCAAGAGAGAATAGCGATCGGCGTTTGCGGACCATTTTCTCTTTGACATGCCATGTCCATGTCAACCAAATTGCATGCAACCACACTATTGATGCCGAAGGATTATATTCGTGTGTATATATATATATATATATATATACCTAACGGTCAACCTTCTCAGTTTTCATCACTCTTTTAATCATTTTCAAGTTGGAACAAATTATTGATGATCAAATTTGACGTTATATTGCATTCTCATTCATTATGTTACAGTGTGTAAATGTTTAATTAACTGAAAAAAGTAGAGAAATGCAACAATGGCCTGCACATTTATGCAAGCTTTTTGGATCAATCTCATTGTAAACCAGGAAGAAGTAAAGCATTAAAACCATAACCTTGAGCTTTATTGTTCAAATAAAAACATCTTCAACTTTAATATACAGGACTTCCCGAATACATATACCAAAATATTGACCAAAAATATGCTTAGTATTATTGCTCATGTGCAAAATTAAAGACACAATTTAGAATTCCAATTTGACAAGAAAAGGATCTGTTAAATAGCATCAGCAAGAAATATTAACATCATTCTATGTGATTAGAGACAGCGGGTTGAGGAAAGATAACCCCAATACCTCAACCTGTTCCTCCAGAAATCGAATGGCATAATACAAATCCTTCAAGACTATCACTTCCATCAGCTTCTCTGTCAACCATATCCATGATATCATCTACAACTTGTTCACCCTGGAAAGGCCAAGTTACAGAAAATCAAAGGGAGGTAATATTAACTATTACTATGAGCTTTAAAAACTAATGCGTATATAAAACTAAGAACACTTCTGCATGTGCAGATAAATTATGTTATATTTTATGCCCAGTATGTGTGGTTAAGGGTTTAGGGTCCAATGGTGTAAAAGGATCCATATAACTGACCCATCTAGTGGGCTAAGGCTTGGTTGTTGTTGCTACTGTATGTTTAGTTGCTATTAGTAATATTAGTAGAAAAGAGAACGTGAAGATAATGCATGATAGTAGCACTTATTCTGAAAGCTCAATTGCGGGAAAAGTGACATTGTATACAATTATACTCTTAACACTCACTTTTCACTTGTGAATAAGCAAATTAGATTCAATTAGATTTCAGAGGCACAGCCTGAAATGTGAATTGATGGGATAGAAATTACTGACACATTAACAATAAAATATATATATATCTGTATACAAGACACAATCATAATGCCAAATGGCTAGATTATCTTGGTGGGACTAAATTATTAACTCTAACAATCTTACAACAAATATAGGAAGAGCTTAACAAAATGGTTTTGCTTTGGCATCCAATAAACCTACCAACAACTTTTTTATAAGCAAATCAATGTTTAGGGAGATAAATGCATGTCGACGTTTGTGACAATTAAATTGTTGTGATAAGAGCATATGCATAAATAGAATTCTTAAATTGAATTTTAATTTATAGATATTTTATACTTTTTAATTATCTAAAGGATATGACAAGTCTTTAAAAAATATGTTAAATATTTCTCTTAAATCTTCCCTCTTCTCTGCCTGCATTTACTGATGTTATCAGCCCACCCACGTATGAAACTTTTCTTTTTATTTCTCCTTTCCCTCTTCCACTTGGAACCTCCAAATTAAGATGTTGTCCAGTTATGCCGAAGCTTTTGACTCAACCGCATGTGTTTTGACCCACCGTCAGATATTGCTGGTTCCTTCCAACACGTTGCGACACATGAAGTTATGCCTGACAATTTTCTTACACTTTTCTAATAATTGCTGAGTTTTATTAAATAATCTAAAATAAGCTGCCAAGAACATCGGGACTCCTGCTAAAAGGGCAGCTCGGTGCACAAAGCTCTCGTCATGCGGGGTCCCAGGGAAGGATCCATTGTACGCAGCCTTATCCTATTTTTTGCAAGAGGTTGTTTCCAGGATTCGAACCCATGACCTTTTTGGTCACATGGCAACAACTTTACCGTTGCGCCAAGGCTCCCCTTCAACATCGGAACTCCTGCTATTAAATAAAAATATGTTAAAATGGAAAACTACATGCACTAGACGAAATAACAAAACCTACCTGCAACACTAAAAGGAAATAAATAAACAATAATAAAAAAATCCTCTAGAGCTGTCACTGATATATTTGAGCATAATAAGTAAAAGGAAAGTCCAAAATGATCAACTTAAGTCTGTGAGATCGAGGTCAATGGAAGTGGAACATGAGTACACAAGCGAAAAATGGAGAAAAAAAAAGACATGGTATAATATATCATAATAGAAATGAAAGTATTCAGCTTGTTAAATAGCTTATCGAATAATTTCCATATTTGCAGAGTGTTTGGAAGAACTTTTACTCGTGGAAAAGTGATTCTTATAAAGATTATTTTAAAATTAGTGAGAAGCTAAAATATAGTGTGTTTAGAAATAGAAATCAAAAGTTAATACAAAGTAAAGTTGAATTTTTAATTAAATGACAATAATATTCTTAAACTATATAAATTAATTTTTTTAATTATCTAAATATAACTTTAATACACTATTTGTTTATATAATTAATATTACATTTTAAATATTATATCAAAATTAATTTTTTTATAATGAAAAAAATATTAAATTAATATAAAATGACAATTTATATAAATACACAAAAATATGTATAAAAAATTCTAGAAACACAAATTATATATTAAAATATAAAATATTATTTAAAAAATAAATATCGCAGAAGCATAATGGCAATTATGTAAAATGATAAATTTATTAAGAACATAGATATCAACTTTTAATTTTAGACCATAAATAAAAAAAGTAGAAGCAAGAAAAAGCATCAAATTCTTGCTTTCAACTTTTGAGTAAAAGTTACAAAAGTTGAAGCAAAAATTGGCATTCACAAGCACTCAAAAGTGCTTCCATATAGCTAGAATCTATGAAGCGCTTAGTAAAAGCTCTACCAAACACTCCTTAATCATCAAATAATTACTACCCATTTCTCGTTATTTTTCCTTTTTGTTTTAAAATAAGTTACTTTTTATAGATCATTCATCTTTTATATATAAAATTTTATTTGCCTGAACATTCGTTCAGTGCACATTCCTAGGCGACCCTCACATGTCCAAGCGTCAAGAGCCCCTTCCGGGCGACCTGATTCTCAAAAGTGAATCAGAACGCCCGGACATGTGAAGGTCGCACAGGAATATACACCGAACGGGTGTGCAAGCTAACAAACTCTCTCTCTCTCTCTCTAGTCTAGAGAGAGAGAGAGAGAGAAGCAAGCACCCAACATTCATCAAGTAAAAATCGACAAAGCCTACATATCATGTGAGTTCAACCCCTAAACTCAGTTGTGCAAAAGGACATCCATCTCAATATAGTAAAGGACCATAGCCTTGCATAACACGTTAATGGACCAAGAACCTCCAAGAGTGCAAGGTCAAAGCTCAACGATATAAATATATTTTTAATTTTTGTTCCGATATAAATAGTTACATATAACTTCATTTGAGTTTTCAGTCAAAGCAAGTGATCCAGACATCATTAGGTGTCACTTCATTAACCATCCTCTATAATGATTTTGTATAAAAGCAACACTATCGGCCTAGGGATGAACAACTTTCTTTAACGTAGATGGAATCAATCAACAACAAGAAAAAGATCACAAGGGAAAGAAGATGGAAGGGACTAAGGTTTTTGGGCGGAATTACTAAGGGCACATGCATAGATTGGGCTAGATGCTAACTAGATCATGGTTAAGATATCACATGGTTGAGTTGCACAAGAAGGCATAGGTAGATAGAGGGCCACCAACGTCTTGAAAACCAAACCAAAATCAACAGGAAAGGAAAAACTAGAAGATCATTAGCTCAACCAATCAAGCTGATTGGTTGAACTAGTTAACCAGAAAATAATATCATAAAAATTTATAAAAGATATATACAAATTTAATAATATACTAAATAACAATAATAAACAAACTAACAAAATTGTAAAGTTGAAAAATAGCATTATAAATAAAATTGACAGGGCCACCAATGTTTTGTTGCTAAATAATTTCTACAATATCTTGCGCAGGTTATGAAAATAAAGCCAAAAACTAGCGGCTACCATGGAGTTGTTTAAACAAATTACACAACTTCCCAAGTCTTCTCATGATATAGAATTTCATTGGACAAGAATCAAAACCTTCTTCATCAGCACAGTGCCACAAAGGCCATCATAGACAAGCAACAAATTTTTTTTAATAAGAATGTTTTTACTTTATTTTTCAGTGTGAAGCTGATTTCAGTTACATTTTTAGGTGACAAATTCATTATAGACCATAATTAGATATATGTGAAGTGGCAGTTACCATTAGAAAAGGTTATAAAAAGGTACGTGTTATTGCCATGACCACTTCCAGACACTCAATTTTATAATGGATGAGAGGCTTAAATCAGTGGAGTCTATGTATCATGTACAACTGTCAACCTCTCCAAAGCTAGAGGCAGTGTTTGTCATGATCTGACTCTTGTTTGAAATTGATGCATCAATGCAAAACTCACAACTAAGCGTATGATTCCCAATGAATTAATTTTCAAATGTCTGCGAGGTCCTACTCAAAGATCTTTCAAGATCAATGAGAAATCACTCAGACCAAGTGCAGATTCCATCACAGAATTGATATATCACTGCATTTAAACCTCACAAGAAGTTCGCCCCATGTGAAGCTCTGAAACAGTGAATGTATGACACCCTAGTTCAGTCCCACATGAATTGTGAGCTACCAAAGAGTGTATAAGCTTATGTGCATGAGTTACTTCACTAAGGTGTAAGCATTTTGGAAAAAGGGTGTGATGGATGAGTCACCATTGGATCTCACAAGTCGTCGAATAGAGATCATTTTGGACTGTGTTTGTTTTTCAAACTAGACAGCACGTCAAGCCTTAAATGTGACGCCCTATTTTACAATAGTAGAAAAGGTTATAACATCCTAGTTTAGTCATCCATGGTGAATTGTGAATTAACAAAGGAAATTTATATGTTTAGACGTGTGAGCCATTAGAAACTTGTGCTCAAGCATTTTAAACCACTAGTAGCCTGAAAAATTAATAGGTTAATCCCTTTATCTATATGTCCTATGACAATTAGTATATAAAAAAAAAGATAGTCCGGTGCACGAAGCTCCCGCCATGCGGGATCCCGGGGAAGGATCCAATGTAAACGATCTTATCCTGCTTTTTACAAGAGGCAGTTTTCAAGATTCGAGTCCGTTACCTTTATGTCATAAATCAACAACTTTACCGTTGCGCCAAGACTCCCCTTTAAAAAATTCATATTTCAATTTAGTCAAAGTTTAGGATTTAGAGTTTAGGATAACAACTTTAAAAATGCTATGACAATTAGTATGTATCCAATAAAAGGAATGTAGAATAAAAAGGGAAAAAAAATCCTGCTACAAGAATGGATCTGAATATGCTGAACAAAGGAGCAACAATTCCATGGCCATTTTTATGGTTCATATGTCATAGATGATCCTGATTCTGTCCAAATCAATCGTCTTCCTCTCATGCATCGACATCATCCACTCCAATCCCCTCTCCGCAACCAAAGCCGTCGGGATCCGGAACCCTAGCACCGATTCCCATCCGTATATGAAGTCAAAAACAAACATGCGATAGAATAACTGTAGCCGCATATCAAAGAGCAACAACAAAGCCAAAGAAAGGAACAAGGAAGCAACGAAGATAGCGAGGAGGATAATCGCACCTGAGAAAAGCGGCGTCCTAAGAGGCCGACGAAGACCAATTTGCCCGCGTGGAAATGGAGAACGAACAAAACTTTATAGGAGCCTAAGATGTGTGCCCTACACCGTAAAACGACGGGCGGTTGGATCTAAGCAAAATTAATCTCACCCATTGACTATAATTAATCAACTAATTCAGTTGAAAAAAATGGCATTTGTTTTTAAAAAAAGTATCTTATTTATTTTGGGTAAAAATCAAGGCCCTTTGTTTTTGCCAAATCATGGGACATCTCAATTTTGATGGTTTATCATAAGAGTGTCATATCCCACTCTTGTATGTATCATTACACAATTATTCTTTAATACTATTTAATACTATTTTCTCATTTAATTTCTAAATTAATTAGATATGTTGTAGTAGTTACGGTTAGTAATAGCTATAGTTTTATGATAGGTGCTTTGACTTTTTAATTGTTTTTTTCTCTTTATCACTATACTTCACTATATATTTAATTCTATTCATTGTAGTTATTTTACTTTTATTTTTTTGAATTGGGTGATGAGGCACTTATTTGGATGCAAAATATATAGGAAAATTCCATTTTGATTTGCATAGTCAATCTTAATCGATAATATAAATTCAACTATGTTCACCTACCATTCATGTTGTAGTAGCAATGAAACTATAATTGCTACAACTATATAATACCTACAAAACCATAGTTATTGCATCTGTATGACAGCTACGAAACCATAGCAACTACAACACACCCCCAATTTCAAGATTTATACTAGAGATAATGATGGAAACAATGTAGTAGAAGACAGTTGTGTCATTTTATATGAGGTGGAATGTCCTTTTGATAAAAAAAAATCAACGTGAAGCGCTTCTTTGAATCATCAGGGGTGTCTCACTTTAATTTTTTTATCAAACAAGCACACCACCTCACTATTCTATCATGTACATTTACTCAAATGTCCTCTAATAGTGTTTTGTTCAGTGTTGTTATTTCCCGCCTGGTAGTTAAACCGATTGGGCCGTTATAGCTACTACAAATCGTAGTTGCTATACATGTTATAGCAACTATAATTTCGTGACTATTACAAAGCGTCAAACATACTTAACGTTCAAAAATATACACATTGTAGCAGCTATAGTTTCATAACTACAATAACACGATTCAACTTACTGTTATAATAACTATGAAACCGTAACTATCACAACTATTATAATTGTAACAGCTACGAAATCATTATGTCAGGATTTAATATGTCAAAAGTGAACAGTGTACTGAAAGGTA
This sequence comes from Zingiber officinale, assembly GCF_018446385.1. Lineage (NCBI taxonomy): Eukaryota > Viridiplantae > Streptophyta > Magnoliopsida > Zingiberales > Zingiberaceae > Zingiber > Zingiber officinale. The sequence goes on along the minus strand of NC_055987.1, from coordinate 27,526,132 downwards.
TAATCAATTTATGGAGAGAGTTGGTAGAGTGGAATATTCTTTGATTAAAAAAAATAAAAATGAAACGCCTATATGATGATTTAGAAATAAAAGGACACCTTTTGATTTACACCCCTGATTTTTACCTTTTTTAAAAAAAAAATTATAGATATTTTATACTTTTTAATTATCTAAAGGATATGACATGTCTTTAAAAAATATGTTAAATATTTCTCTTAAATTTTCCCTCTTCTCTGAGTTTACTGATGTTATCAACTCACCTCGTATGAAACTTTTCTTGTTATTTCTCCTTTCCTTCTTCCACTTGGAAACTCTAAATTAAGATGTTGTCCAGTTATTCCCAAACTTTTGACTCAACCGCATGTGTTTCAACCCACCGCCAGATATTGCTGGTTCCTATCAACACGGTGGCAAAAGCCGAATACGCTCACCCCCAGTACCCCTGCCAACCAATTCCAGGACCAACAAGGAGGAGGTAAATCACAGACGGCTACTAGTCTTTGGAATAGTGACTAGCACATAGGGGAGACATTTACCTCGATTTTACCGAAATTCGAATCTCAAACCTCATGGTGGCAACACCTCATGTGCTAGCCATAAGACTATCCCGAGGAGACATGGTTCCTTCCAACACGGTGCGACACATGGTGAAGTTATGCCTGACAATTTTCTTACACTTTTATAATGATTCATTGATAATTTATTTTTTTTTAACTTACATTGTTGAAAAAGATTGGTATACAAGAGGAAGAATATAATATGAGTTAATACAAATTATTTATAAAAAAACAATATTAATTCTGAAATAGGTTTTTCCCTTCTTTGACGGAAGGCTTGCTGGCATAGTGGCATTAAAAAAATATCGGTCCAACGATTGATTTGAATTGGATTTATCTTAAATTGGAGTTAGGTCTAACAAGGAGAACAATTGAGATTGAGCAATTGTGACCCAGGCATTTGCTGAAAAGGTGTCGAATGCTAGTGTGGTTCGAAAGCATTAGACCACTTACCTGGATGTACGTGTAGAAAGTTAGGGAGCTCCTTCATAGAGTTAACTTGGCTTTTCATACATCATAGTAAAATATCATATCAATTGAATTTGCACATGTATTCATCTATATCATGACAATCATCGGTTTGTTATTTGGGTTGGACGGTAAGTACATTTCATGCAGTTTCTTCATATATCTTTGGAAATCCATTTCAGATCAAGAGATTTTGATTTCTGATCGGTGTTATAAGTTATCAATTTTGGAAAAAAGGCATTAACTTTCGAGAAATGCAATGCAGACCCTTGCTTAACTCATTTATCTACACACTATGTAACAATCAAGGAGTTGTACCCGTTGAGTAGTTTAGATGTATGGTGATTTTCTAGAAAATGCAACCTGCAAACAAACATAATGAAAGTCAGACCAAGATATATCAAAAGCCAACACAAATCAAAGTCATCTGCATGACCTGAATGCTAGCCTGGTCCCCACTCAATAAAATTAACAAGCTTTCTTTCACGTATTCTTTGCAAGCTTTCATGTACCTGGAGCGAAGGACAAAGTAATATAGATCACAGGAAAAAGCTAACCAAATGAGCAATTTCATGGACAGATTATCCAAGGCACATACTAATATAAAATCATGACTAATATCTGCTATTTAATGATCTCTAGAAATTCAATAATAAGATGATCCTAAAATCGTCTTTTGGTCCATGACCTGATCATACTACAAAACACAGTAAAATATCTGAAACATCCAAGGATGGGAACAAAACAATGCTTGCAGGCATGTCATAGTGCATCGTGATAGTTTACTACTACAACTACAAAAGTCATAACTATACTGACATGACGCGAACCATAAATCTACCTATGATAATAAGATATGTAGTATTCCTATTTCCTATCACACACATGTGGATATATGCAGTAGTT